>NC_143204.1:3745000-4945000 GCF_051530095.1 Phoenix dactylifera | reverse complement strand
GATTAGGTGCATTTTAAAATCTATAAATCTATCATATGTAGCAGCTACTTTTAAATTTGTGTTCACAAGAGATACTCAAGAAAATTCAACACATTATTCTTCTCCTTTTTTATTAAACTAGAGGCTCTTAAGATCAACTATTTTAATTGCAATTTGGTTCATGATTGATGCATAAGATATATTAACCAAATAGCAAGCCTCAAGGTGTATAATAGAGATTTTCAGATTTAAATTTCAGATATTTATAATACATATTGGAGAGTATTAGGATCACTTCTCATTTAGTATTCTTTCTCTCGTCTTTAGTTACGGATTTATGCAATTAAGTTCCATATGATCTTTCCCTCTGAAATTTTCTTTCTCCCCCCTTAATTGATCATTCCATTTAAGAGTTTAGAATTTGAAGATAATTTTCAATAAAACATTCAAATTGTTAATCTTGAAAGTATATTTTCTACAAATTTCAGCATATTTTCAACTTAACCCATTGAGAGCATATTTGCAAGTATCAAATCATATTCATTTGAAATAACAAACGCTCTATAGAATTAAACTCAAAGTATAGGCTATATATAATTAAGATATGTAATGGCAACATAAGGAGGTTCATCAAAATCAATTCATAAAATATTCAAGGTATGCATCATATGATGGTGACTTTTGAATAAGATGCAAAATCTAGAGAGATTGATATGTCTAAAGCTCCTCCTCAAAAGATGCATTCTTCTTTAATCATTCTTTTCTTTTTGTTGAATTTCAGATGTTAATGATAAGCGTTGAATAAAACTGAAATTCTATGATATCAAGAATGTAAAGTGATCTAGAGTTTTTCAAAATTTATAGCAATCACTCTTTTTCATCTTTCAAGAACAAGTTATGCTTCCTCTTAATCTTTGAGAAAATGTACTGAAATATTAATCAAAAAATAATTTATTTGAAGCTCAATTTCTTTCAAAAGCAATTACAGTTTCTTTCTTTTAAGAGTCATTTGAGTGAGTTAAAATGTTTCTAGCTTTAGGAGCATTCACTTTCTTCTAAAAATAGCTTTTTCTTTTAGTGATGGAAGTAACAATCATGCAGAAAGGGATATAGAAGATCATTCAAGTGAATGTTTATAGGATTTAATTTCTTACTCATAGATTCACAGCAATGTATACATGAAACATAATAAATCTTTTTATATCAAAATAAAATCATATATTTAGAAATATTTGTTCGCAATCAAGATCATTGAAAAATACATCATTTAGACTAATTTTAGTACACTTTAAAAATAAGAAATGATATGTTTCAGATGCGTATCGGAGCAATCAACCAAGGCATCAAAATATTTCTATTTTTCTTAAGTTAAAATTTTTATTTAGGAATCATATTGAGTTATTCTCCTGAATGATGCGATCATTGAAGCATATAACTAAGGTTACAAAGATGTAACGATATAAGCATTTTTAAATTAAGTTGAAACTTTTATACAAAATCGGATTCTGAACTTCATAAAGATTTTTAAGGAGGCTTTCAAAGTTATAATTTGATATATGTATCTTCTACATTGTAGCTCATCTTAAGTCACTAAGATTGAAAACACATATTTCAATAACATTAAAGCACATTCAGAATCTTTGTAATTAATATGAATTTTGGTACAGATTGGAGCAATTTAACATGTTTCAGGATGTTATGTACCAAAGTTTAGGCAAGATGGAAGATGATTCAAAATCAATTCATTTTGCCTCAATTGCAAATTCAGTCTATTCTTTCCTTTTATTTTTAAGAAAATATTCATTAAAATCAGAAAAATACAAGAAGAGTTAATGAATCCAGAAAATAAATATCATTGAGGAGTATATTTTGCAAGTGCAAACCATTTTCATTAAGCTTTAGAACACAAGTTACTTCGAAGACAAAGGTGAAGTAAAAACTTGTGTGTAGAGTTAAAACACATTTGAAATTATGAATGCCACATGTTATATGCAAAAAATAATATGCCTTAAGTCATAAATAATGTATTAAAGCATTAGGAATAATCATGTCAAGGATAAAAAAAAATTGAATAAACTCCCCTCATTTAAATATGTAATTTTAGTATTAATTGATCCAACTATGATCCTTTCAGTTTGAGCGTGATCTTTTATAAAATAATGTCTTATTTTCATGTAATTAAATATGGAGAGCATAATTGGATTCTTCATTAAATTTTTGACATTAGAATCATTACATCTTATGAGAATCTTGTTTGATGTCAAGGCTCTTAAGTTTTTCATTAATTCATAATCTTAGATTTTATTTTCTTAACAGATTTTATTATTATTATTATTTTTTGAGTATTTTGATATCAATTAACTGTGATTCACTTGAATTAGTTTGATATCTTTGCATATAAGCATAAAATGAGCATACAATTTGTTCCACAAGTTGTATGATACAATGATACAGCTTCAAACAATAGAATTACCTTGCTCATCATTTTTGAACTCTATAAGATGGGCTCATAGACATACCTTTCTTCATATCAAACTTCTATAAGAATATTCTTGTGAACTGACTTTGGCCAATAAAGATCCATTTTCTTATTTATCTTAGTTCATCCGTTCTACTCATTTCGAACTCATCCTACATGAGCTTACTAAAAACTCCACATAGAGCTTCATTAGTAGCATTACAAATAATGTCATCAATGTATACTTGAGCAATTACGATATCAGAATTTTCTTTTTGATACATAGTTTTATCAATATTCCTTTATATCAAAAAGTTACTTAAACTTTTATATCATGCTCTTGGTGCTTGTTCTAAATTAAATAGTGCTTTATCATATCTGTAATGAATATTTTTCAAATATAGGTGGTATTTATTTTTTTTTCGTTTTTACTTTCTTATGCTCTATACTCTATTTGCTTCCTATCTGGTGGAGTTGAAAGGGGCACGAGGTACTACCACTAGCCTCCCTCTTGTGCTGTCCTTAATATACCCTATACCGAATAGTTGGGTCAAATAGTGCCGGGTACTACCACTAGCCTCCCCATTGGCACCATCCCTATGATGAGCAATAGAAAGGTTAAATCGTTCCTTTTAACAACAAAGTATTCACTCCAAACTCTTCGGATTTTATTCCTTCCAAAAACAAGTTTCATAAATGTGCTATATTATGCTTGTTTTGCTTTTACTTATGATTGGAGTATTTAATTTTACTTAGCTTTTACTTTTCTTAAACAATATTCATGTTCTTTTTCTTTATCTTTCTCTCTTTTGATTATTTTTCAAGTAATTTTCATGAAAGAGCAGAATAAAGACATGATCTAATATGTTATATAACATATGACTATATATCATGTAAGCAAACAAAGTTTTCATCATGCTCAAGGATTCATAGCTTATCACAAGTTATTTTGAGTCAAAATTTAAAGCATATACTTGTATATTTCATGGTTATGCATGACATATGAAAAGGCATATTTTAATTTAGGCAAACCATGAAATAATTTTCAAAAGCATAAGTCAATCAATACATATGTAGACATGATATTAAGAAATTAGTAATTAAAGACTTTAATCATGCCACAATAAGATCTAAGTCATTGACTTTGCTTAGTGATGGGGACATCAGCTAGGTCCCCATTTTATTTGCATATTTGTTTATTTTTATTTCTGGGTTTATTTGTATTTTAGGGTTTATTTGTGGTTTATTTTATTTCTGGGCTTATTTGCATTTTAGGGCTTATTTGTAGGTTTATTGGGCATTATTTTTGTGTAAGGGGTTTTATTTTAATTGTTCTTATTGGGCCCTATTTATAGGGAACTTTTATGTTGATTAGGGTTAATGAAAGATTAACAATTTTCTTCCCCACGTCTCCTCCTCCTCTCTTTCTCCTTCTCTTCTCCTTCTTTTCTTCCTCTTCCTCCTCTTCTCCCTCATCTTCTGTTCCTGATTTAAAATTGCAACGTGAGTACCTCGTATCCACTGAAGTCTGCCTTCCCGGACTTGGTTCTACACCAACTTGGTATCAGAGCTAATCGGTTTTGCTTCTATTGCCAAAGCCCCTGATCCCGTTTCCCTCAGTTTGGACCTGATCCTCCTTTGTCTCTCCCTCGGTGTTCAGCTAGAAAAGGAATCTCTCTCTTTCTTTCTCGGTTCACACCAGAGGAGAAAGGAAAACCCCCTCATCGAGTTTCCCCTCCCCACCAGCCATCACGTCTGTGCTCGCCTCCGCCGCCGCCATCAGTTCTGCTCACCAGAAAATTCTCACAAGAAGGAACAGAAGGGAACAATCCCTCGGTTTCAAAACAGAAAAAAAAAGAGGAACAGGGTCGTCGCCCCCGTTCGTCCGTCCGCTGATACCATCGTCGCGGTTCCTCCGACGTATCCTGCCCGAGCCGACGCTGTCCCACCACCTGCAACCGCCGTCAGCCGGTGTATGGCCGAGCGTCGCCGGATTCTCAGATTTCTGTGGCCGCACGAGTACTATGCCGTACCTCGACCACGGACGCCGGAGCGTGTCGAAGGGCCACGAGCGGTTCCCGCCGCCGGAAAGTAGAAGAGCGTCACCACCCTCCTTGCGGCCTTGTCCCTCGAACCCGCAGTCGCCACTGCGTCGGCCGCCCCGCCTGCAGCCGCCGGTCCGCCTTCTGTCCCGCACGCAGTTGCCGCTACAACCGCCGCCGCGACCTCCGCCCCGAATCCAGTCGCCGCCGACCACGGAGCTGCGGCCGCAAGCTCCGTCGCCACGCCGTTCGGCCGGTCCGCAACCACCGCCGAAGCGATCGGGCCGCTCTCCCGAAGCGATCGGGAGGTTGAAGACGAAGTTAGGTAACAGGTAAGTTTAAACCCGTTACCCACAACCTGATAGTCCGGATCCACATCCAACAAGCCAAAAAAAAAAAAAAAATTTGCACGTGATCTGCACGTGCTGGGCTTCACCGTTGTCGGAGCGGGTTTCAATCGAAACCCGAACCCGATAACCCGAACCCATAAAGGGTAAAAAAAAAAAAATTCTGTAGGATCATGTGATTTACACGTGTTTCCAAAAAAAAAAAACTGTTACCTCTGTTTTCGCCGAAGGAAACCCTAGGGTTTCGCTGCCATCGCCGCTTCCTCCGCCGTGCTGCCGAGCTTCCACCGCACTCCGCTCGCTGCTGTTGCCACCGCCACCGCACCCGCAGCGCCATCACCGCCTCCGTCTACGCTCGCCGCTCCGCCTTCCCCTTCCCCGAGCACGCCACCCTTCAGCACCGCCCGTGACGCTTCGCCTCCGCCGCCTCCGCCAGTGCCGCCGCCGGGCATCCAACCCGAGCTTCTCCGCCTGTGCCGCTCCGCCTTTGCCGCCTCCGCCAGTGCCGTTTCCTACCGCCGCCGAGATCCGCAGTCGCCTGAGGTCGTCTTCTCCCTTCCATCGAGCCGCACCACCTTGCCGTCGCCGTCCCCGCCGTTCCTGCGACCGCCCGATCGTCGCCCCTCCTTGTTTCGCCGCTGTCCGTCCCTCCTCTGCTCCATCACCACTTCACCGCCTTTCCCCCTCCCCCAACCTCATTTCCCCCTCCATTCTTCCATTCACCCCCACCTTTCCCCCCCCTCTTCCATCACGGGCCGACTCCACGCGCCCTCCACCCTCCTTTTCCCATTGGGCCCAAACCACCCGCAACCCCCCTAAGGGCCCACCTTCACTCTGACCAGCCCACTCTGTGTTCTCTGCTGCGGGCCCCTAACCCGCAGGCCTTTTGGGTCCAATTTCAACCGCCACTCTTCCACAAATCCAACCTAGTTGCTGTGATCAGATCCAATTGGAGCCGTTTCGCGAGTCCATCGGCTACAACCACGCCCCGAACGTCGCCCCAGTCCACGAGTACACGATTCTGATTGACTACATCCGCCACAGGTAACAGGTTCTTCTTTCTTTTGGGCTTGTTTATCTAATTATGTTCTAGTTCTCTTGCATGACAGCTCTATTTTGAAACTTATTTCCTTGTTACACTGCAAAACCTAGGACATTTACCACCATACTCATGCTACCCACCATTTAAACTAGATATTAAATTAGCACCCCTTAGCGACAGGACAGTTCTCAGCATCCATAGATCAGATTACTTTCGGACTTTAAATGACCGTAAAACTTGTTTGCAACCAAATTTCTTATAGTGACTAATTTTCTACTTTAATTCTGCAGTAACCAACGCACAAATTAGTAATATTTAATTTTAAGTTACTTTTGTGAAAAAATTTGCTGATTTCTGAATTCATAGTAGATTGCATTAGTAGGTTGTCCTGCATTGCATTTGGTCAGTTAGGGTTCATTAGTAACATTGTATATTATATTACCAATTAGAGTAGTCTCTGCATGCCAACCCGTAGTGGTAGAGAGTACCTCCTCACTGACTCTCAAACCCCTTTACCCACTATGAACCCCAGAGTTTTACAAGATATTTTGGACCAATTAGCTGCATTACGAGCTGATCAAGACGAATTCAAAAGAGAGATCCGTGCTCTAGTGCAACACCCTAGGACTCCTGAACCGTTAACCCCAATCGCAACTTATCCTGAGCTTGGTTTGACCACACCACCTGTAGCTTTGCCCCATCCTCCTAGGAACCCACTCCCTCTTGATCACCAGCGCGATCTTGATGAGCGACTACTTTGTACCGTCCGAGTAGATGCTCCCACATTTGCTGGTCAATTAGAGCCGAGTGTGTATCTTGATTGGAGAGCAGCCATGGATAATTATTTTGAGTGGTACGAAATGACTGATGATCGAAAAGTACGGTTTGCTAAAATGAAGCTTATTGGGCAAGCTCACTGGTACTGGCATAACGTAGAACATAGGCGTGAGACCCAGAGGCTTCCACGTATCACCACCTGGGAGGATATGAAAGAAAAACTGAATGAGAAGTATCTGCCATTTTCTTACCGACAACGCCTTATGGATAGGTGGCAGAAACTAACTCAAGGAACGTCAACTGTTGCCGATTACATTGCACGATTTGAGGAGTTTCACATGAGGTGCGGTGTAATCGAAGAGGAGACTGTTACTCTTTCTAGGTTTCGGGCAGGACTCCGCGAGGAGATCCAGAAAGAATTAATCCTCCGAGAGATTACCACCCTTGGCCAGGCATACCAGTTGGCTCAAGATGTAGATAGTTTTTTACGAGTCCCTGTAGTGAGATGTATCGACTCTCGGTTTTTACCCCCAGGCGCCCGACCTAATCAAAGCTATCTCCCGCAATCTAGACCACTCTCCAACCATCCTACCCAGCCCGGCTCTAGCCAAACGCTGACTAAGCCGTTCCCAATGCCTGCTCAAAGTACGTCAACTGATAAAGGACATATTAGGGTCCAACCCGCCCGCAAGAAACCAAACTCTAGTGTTTCAGGTGCCAAAAGTTTGGCCACATCGCGTCCCAATGTAATGCCAAGACTTATTTAATGACTGAACTGGAAGCAGGAACTCAGGAGACTGAATGTGTCGAAGAAGTCTATGAACCAAACATCGAGGATTTTGTAGAAGACTTTGGAGACGAACAGACCGGGTTAGAGTTTGCCCAGCCTACATCCCAATATGAGCCCACTGATCGGAATGACCAAAACCGTAGGCTTCAGGTGGTTAGGTGTACACTAGCCCAAACAAAGACCGAACAAGATTGGCGTAGAACCTCCCTATTTTACACACTTATTAAGATCAATGGTAAAACATGCAAAACCTTATTTGATAGCGGGAGTTGCATCAACGCCATTGCATATGGAGTTGTCTCTCGCCTTGGCCTGAAATCTATCCCTCATCCTAATCCATATAAAGTAGCCTGGGTAGATAAGACGTCTATTTCGGTATCGGAAAGATGCCTTGTCCCGATTCAATTCCTATCTTATAAAGACGAGATTTGGTGCGATTGTCTTCCGATGGACGTGGGTCAAGTCATTCTAGGAAGGCCTTGGTTATACGATAGGGACGTCACACTTCATGGTCGTTCAAATTCGTGTAGTTTTATGTTCCAGGATCGGAAAATTATACTGAATTCATTGCCTCCTAGAGAGCCCGGCCTGAGAAGAAGGGTGCTACACCACGAAAAGATGAGTCACTTCACATCATTACTTTAAAAGAGGTAATGAAAGATATCGAAAGCCACTCACCTGTGATCGCTCTTGTGGCTAGAGTTATCAATGTGGAGTCAAATGCCGAGCATCCGACCGCCATAGTTCCCCTGTTGGAGGAGTTTCACTCTGTTGTCCCAAATGATCTTCCAGATGCACTCCCTCCAATGCGTGATATCCAGCACGTAATTGATCTTATTCCTGGAGCGTCATTGCCCAATCTTCCCCATTATAGACTCAACCCAAACGAGCACACTGAACTAAAATGTCAAGTTGACGAACTCTTTACGCAAGGGTATATTCGTGAGAGTCTGAGTCCCTGTGCTGTACCTGCACTCCTCACTCCGAAGAAAGATGGCTCTTGGAGGATGTGCGTCGATAGCCGTGCTATCAATAAAATCACGGTTAAGTATCGTTTTTCCATTCCTAGGCTGGACGACCTTTTAGTTATATGTCTGGTGCTATAGTTTTTTCCAAGATCGACCTAAAGAGTGGGTACCACCAGATTCGGATTCGTCCTGGGGATGAATGGAAAACTGCATTCAAAACCAAAGATGGACTCTACGAATGGTTAGTAATGCCTTTCGGATTAACAAATGCCCCAAGTACTTTTATGAGGGTGATAACACAGATCTTTCGACCTTTCTTGAATAAATTTGTCGTTGTATATTTTGATGACATCCTCATTTATAGTTAAACTCAAGAGCTCCATCGCTCACACTTACGACAGATTTGTGATGTCCTGCGGAAAGAAAGTTTCTTTGCAAACCCTAAGAAGTGTGCCTTCCTAACTGATCACGTCACTTTCTTAGGGTTCATAGTGTCTTCCAAGGGTGTCTCCGCTGATCCAGAAAAAGTAAGCGCGATAGTCGATTAGCCTGAGCCCAAGACCCTAGCAGAAGTACATAGTTTTCATGGTTTGGCTACTTTCTATCGTCGCTTCATTAGAAATTTTAGTTCGATAATGTCTCCCATTACAGATTGCATGAAGAAAGGAGACTTTATCTGGACTAAGTTGGCATCCCAAGCATTTAAAGATATTAAGCATAGGATGATCGAAGCACCTGTCTTGCGCCTCCCCGATTTCACTAAGGTATTCGAGGTCGCATGTGATGCCTCTGGCGTTGGCATAGGTGGCGTGTTAAGCCAAGAAGGTCACCCTGTCGCGTTCTTTAGCGAAAAGTTAAGTGACAGCAGGTTGCGTTATTCCACCTATGATTAGGAATTCTATGCGGTAGTGCAAACTTTGCGACATTGGCGACACTATTTGCTACCGCAAGAATTTGTCCTGTATTCAGACCATGAGGCTTTAAAGTATCTCAATTCTCAAAAGAAACTAAACCTTCGACATGGCCGATGGATTGAGTTTCTGCAAGCCTATACTTTTGTGCTGAAACATAAAGCTGGAGTTGAGAACAAGGCTGCTGATGCGCTCAGTCGACGGATCTTCCTCCTATCCGTGATGAGCACTGAAGTAATTCGTTTTGAAAGGATCAGGGAACAATATACCACCTGTCTCGATTTTAGTGATGGATACCTGACCTTACGAGATGGAGTAGAGAGAGAGCAAGATGATTTCTTTTTACAAGATGATTATCTCTTTCGCTCCGACCGTTTGTGTATTCCTCGAACCTCATTGAGAGATTTTCTAGTATGGGAAGTACACGCTGGAGGACTGTCTGGGCATTTCGGGAGAGACAAAACCATTGAAATGGTGGAAAGACGTTTCTTCTGGCCGAGTCTCAAGAGAGACGTGGCCAAAATTGTCGCTCAGTGTCGCACATGTCAACTAGCCAAACAACGTAAACAGAACACGGGGCTTTACACTCCACTACCTGTTCCTGATTGTCCGTGGCAAGATGTTAGCATGGATTTTGTGTTAGGGCTTCCACGTACCTCGACCAAACACGATTCCATTTTTGTAGTGGTGGACCGGTTCTCTAAAATGGCTCATTTTTTCCCATGTTCTAAGACTTCCGATGCTTCTAGGATTGCGAAACTCTATTTTGACGAAGTCGTTAGACTCCATGGCCTCCCAAAATCTATTGTGTCCGATAGGGATGTTAAATTTATGAGCTATTTTTGGAAAACTCTTTGGCACATGATGGGTACCAAATTAAAATTTTCCTCTGCCTATCATCCCCAAACTGATGGCCAGACCGAAGTTGTCAACCGAAGTCTAGGAAATCTTTTAAGATGTCTGGTAGGTGAGCATGCTAGGACTTGGGATCTCGTGTTACCACCTGCCGAGTTTGCATATAATAGTTCGGTCAATAGGACCTTAGGCATGAGTCCTTTCGAAGTGGTGAATGGATATAAACCTAGGCAACCCATAGACTTGATTTCCATGTCTCATCAACATAGAGTCTCTGAGTCTGCACAATCATTTGCTTCACACCTGCATTCATTGTATCAGGAGATCAGCAAACATATTCACTCTAATAACTTAAAATATAAATCCCTTGCTGATTTGCACAGACGTTATAAAAAATTGAATGTAGGCGATTCTGTCATGGTAAGAATTAGACCTGAACGACTTCCTTCGGGGACGTTCAAAAAGTTGCAATCTCGTAGTGCGGGACCGTTCAAAGTCCTAAAGAAAATCAGTTCGAATGCTTATGTTGTAGATCTTCCTGAAGACTATGGGATTAGTGCGACATTTAATATTGAAGATTTAGTCCCATACAAGAAATCAACATTCATTCCTTCTGACCCTTTTGTTGATACATCCACTGTTGTTGATCACCCTGATCCAGCACCTGCTATTGAGCCTCCACCTCCACAATTTCATGCACGCAGAGAACACATAGAACATATATTAGATGAGCAGGTTATATCTACCAGGAGAGGAAGCTACCAACGTTATCTTGTTCGGTGGAAAGGTCGACCCGAATCAGATGTGACGTGGATTTCGCGAGCTGAGTTGCAGCGCCTTGACCCTGATCTTCTGGAGCAGTACGACAGCCGGCCAGATCTACACTCGACTGGGTCGAGTTTTTTCCACCCGGGAGGAGTTGATGGGGACATCAGCTAGGTCCCCATTTTATTTGCATATTTGTTTATTTTTATTTCTGGGTTTATTTGCATTTTAGGGTTTATTTGTGGTTTATTTTATTTCTGGGCTTATTTGCATTTTAGGGCTTATTTGTGGGTTTATTGGGCATTATTTTTGTGTAAGGGGTTTTATTTTAATTGTTCTTATTGGGCCCTATTTATAGGGAACTTTTATGTTGATTAGGGTTAATGAAAGATTAACAATTTTCTTCCCCACGTCTCCTCCTCCTCTCTTTCTCCTTCTCTTCTCCTTCTTTTCTTCCTCTTCCTCCTCTTCTCCCTCTTCTTCTGTTCCTGATTTAAAATTGCAACGTGAGTACATCGTATCCACTGAAGTCTGCCTTCCCGGACTTGGTTCTATACCACTTAGCTAATTTACAAGAGAGGTATTTAAAATTACCAATTCATTTTACATTCTTCACGTCAAATACCTGCTAGATTTCTTATGTGCAAACTTTTGGCTGAAGAAGGTCCTCTCTCTTGTTTGCATGTGAATGTTTATTATACTTTACATCGAGGTGTCCTTCAAGTTGAAAATTCTCATTTCTTCCTCAGGATCCTGCATTATTAGCAAAGTCTTTTTCTTTCTTGAAGGAAAGTCATTAGATTCTTCAAGATACAAAACATTCATATAGCATATTTCTTAACTAGATGACTCAACATAAGATATGACAATAATTGAAAATTGAGTCACTCTGCTTAAGAGATTGCCTAAACATAAGCAAGCACAAGTCACTTGAACTAAAGAAACAATTCTATTAAGCAAGATGGTTCAAGGACAAACATGTGAGGCAATAGAAAGATTCACCAAGGTTAAATCAATTTTTTTGTTTTCAGAATCAATTTAGCTTGGATTCTATTTGCTAAAGATAATTATCAATAAGATATACAAGTTAAGTTTTGATCAAATTATCTTAAACAGTTATTTCTATCAAAATTCTAATTATGATTCAGCTTTCAACAAATAATCATGTTTCAGGGAGATAAGCAATCTTCTTTTAGAGCAAATACAAATCTTATTTTCGACTTATGAGATATAGTTAATATTCATGCTTCAAAAGATTTTTATGCTTAGATTAAACATGATAGGGTAAAAATAATCAGCAGAGTTCGAGATAATTTTAGAGAAAGATATTAATCATGGATACAATGATTATGCTCAATGAAATATTTTAATGATCAGATTTATTGATTTTGAATTTTAGAATAGTCTTGAGCATTACTTGTAAGAGGGAAGATGATTTGTTATTATAAAAATTTTAACGTAAGTTTCTCATTATGAGCATAACACATTAATCATTTATGATTGAACCAATTTGAGATGATTATGATGTAACATATAATGCATTTCAGATAATCATATAAGGAATGAATGGTATAAAAATAACATGATGAATTACATTCATACCTTCACAAAGGATGAAATAAGATCTCATAAGTATTATGCTCAATAAAGTTTTAGCATGAAATCAGCATTAAATATTTATACTAGAGAGAGAATTTAGATTTTGAAAAACTTAAAGAAGAAGGTTATACATATTCATTCATTGTTTTCTTATTATCAGGCAAGCACTAAAAAAATTTTATGCTAAGATCACTGAGATAAACTTTAACATATATATAAGGTATTAAAGACTTTAATGCAAAGAGTTTCGCAATTCCAAACAAGGATAATCTCAATACACGATGTAGAATGTTAAACCTTATATTAGATTTAGTGAATAAATTGAAACTTATTTGTAATTACGTGTCAACGCACCTATTTGTATGAAAGTTTCATTTGTTCCATGGGTAGCTTGGCACACCTACATCTACACCCTCATATTTTCAATTTGGGTACCCAAGCTTGCTTGTGTCCTTGAGGGTTAGGACATATGGTTCCTTTTGTAATCCAAATCTGTTTAATAGTAATAACTTTACCATTTGATTTAATTGTACTAGAACTATAGGTAAAGTTGTTATGTCCATTCTTTTGATGTTTGAAATACGTTATCCTTTTTGATGATTTGCTTGACGAATTTATAACCTTTTTCTTTAGGGGTTCATTGCTAAGCGAAGGAGTCAAGCCAAATTTTGATTTATCAAAATCAGCATGTTGGCTTTCAAACATCATTTTTAATCTTCCTGAACTTACAATGAATTTGTTAACAAAAGATTTCAATTGGTGAATTTCTTCACTTAAGTTTTGATTTTCTTTAATTAAATTCTGATTTTTCTGAATCAATTGTTCTGAATTTAACCTTAAGCTTTCATTTTCAGAATTTAGTTTGTCTTGTATTTCAGCAATAGAATTTCTTTCTTTTGAAATTTTCAGATTTGGCTTTTTAAGATTTTTATTTTTCATAACTAATTTTCTACATTCACCATATAAATCATTAAAAGCATTTAATAATTCATCATAAGAGAATTCTTCTTGAAAATTATTTGATGTAAAATTAGATTCAGATTTTACCTTATCTTCTTGTGCCATAAAGCATAAGTTAGTTACCTCTTGTAGCTCTTTGGAGCTAATATCATCATTGTTGCTCCTAACTTTCATTTTCTTGCTCGACTCTTCCTTGGTCAAGGCTTTCTTGCTTTTTATCTCTTTCTTCCTTTCTTCTTGCTTCCTCTTCTTCTTTGACTTTAGGAAGCTTTTGAATTTTTCGGTGTTTGGGAATGGATCCTTGTTTTCATCACCGAATTTTTATTTGTTGTTCTTTCTTCCTCGAGTCGACTCGGGTTTACTTGGAGTCGACTCGACTGACTTGAGAGGCGACTCGAGATCTTCGAAAGACGTCTCATTCTCAGAGATCGGAAAATTGATTCTCTATCTTTTGAACTGATCTGCCTCGGAGTCGACTCGGGCCTTGTTGGAGTCGACTCGGCTAACTTGGGGGTCGACTCTGAAACACTTGGAGTCGACTCGTTCACAGGATCTCCGAAACTGAGTCTCTGCCTTTCAGACTGTTTTCCTCTGGGAGTCGACTCGGACAAACTAGGAGTCGACTCGGCTGATGTGGGAGATTCAACATTTTTTTCTGCTGTCTCACTGTTAGTACGTAATTGAAGCACATGTGAGCTAATTTGGAATTTATCATAAATATTTTTTAAAGTATTCCAGATTTCTTTAGCAGATAAGCATGCAGAAATCTTATTAAATATAGTTTCATGGATAGCACAATATAGTATGTTCATAGCATTAGCATTCAATTGTGCTAAGTCTTTTTCATCAACAGTTTGAGAGTGTGTGTTAAGGTCATTTATTATGATATTCCATAAATCATAGTTTTGTGATTGAATAAAAATGCGCATGCGTGCTTTCCAATGTGTGTAGTTTATGCCATTAAATAGTGGAGGTCTATCAATTAATTGTCCCTCTCCTAGAAAACTATCTATTTGAGTTGTCATGATCTTTGGCTCTTGATCGTAAGATCAACAATTAACCTTAGAGCACCTGCTTTGATACCACTTGTTGCCCAGTAGATACAACCCAAGAGGGGGGGTGAATTAAGTCTTTTAAAACTTTTCAACTACTTCTAAATTTTTCAATTAATTAAGCTAAGTTGTATAGATGCACAGTGGAATTTAAACTTAGCAATAGTTTGATTCTAATCTGATCAAGATTAAAACTATTAAGGAGCGGACTCAATAAACAATTAGTCTAGATTTCTCCAAGCAAGCATTTCAATATAATGAATCTTAATGCAGTTTTATTAAAAGAAACTTGATTAAACAATTTGAATATACTTGCAACTAAAGGATGCGCGGATAAGAGTTAAGCAAGCAATTCAATTAGATATTTATCTAAGTAAGTAAGTGAGGAAATTAAATAATGAAAGAAAGCATCACAAGCACAACAAACGTATAGTGGTTCGGTGCACCCCAGCACCTACATCCACTCCCCAAGATCTCTTGAAAATTTTACTATAATCCCTCAGATTACAGCCGGTTGTTTTACAAGCTTACAA
Organism: Phoenix dactylifera; assembly: GCF_051530095.1. Lineage (NCBI taxonomy): Eukaryota > Viridiplantae > Streptophyta > Magnoliopsida > Arecales > Arecaceae > Phoenix > Phoenix dactylifera. The sequence goes on along the minus strand of NC_143204.1, from coordinate 4,929,922 downwards.
GCTAACTTGTTGTTTTCACGAGATCCCAACGAACTCGGTCGGTTTTCACAGTCTCACCGACTAGAACCATTCGATTGTTTTTCCGGGTTCACAATCAAACCCAGTTGGTTTTCCCCGGTTCACCAACCAGAACCTTACACCGTTGGTTTTTTCTTTGGCTCACCAACAAACCTTAACCCCTTGATTCAATCCCTTGATTGAATCAAGTTACAAGATATTAGAACAAGAGTTTAAAACAAATACAAGCTTCTTAAACAAGCAGATATAACAATGTAAACAAATAGAGTAAAGAGAAGAAGCCCTCAAACAAGTTTTGTAGATGAAGGAACTCGGCTTCTTCTTTACTTGACCCTTTTCTGATTTCGCACGAGGTAGAAGATCACTGAGGTAGCACACAGTTGGAGAGAAAGCCTTGGGATTCACTCAGATGCTCTTCTTCTCTCTCTTTTGCTTTGAATGGCCCTTTTGTGCTTTTGGGAGGTTTCTTTTGAAATCTCTTCCCTATATGTTCTCTCCCACTTTCTTAACTTCTTTCCTAGCTCTCCCCTTGATTTTATAGCTTTTGATGGCGTGGGAACAAAGATCTAGCCGTTAGAGACAAAAATAGAGCCGTTGGAGTTGAGAAAAAACTAGCCGTTATGCCTCCCAGCATGCTCGAGTCGACTCGGCTGAAGTAGGAGTCGACTCGTGAATAAGAGTCTGCCGGCACTGTAGCTGGGAGTCGACTCGAGCACTGTAGCGCTGAAAATCAACTCTCTGTCTTTTTGTCTCCTCTCAGTCGGAGTCGACTCGCAGAGTCTCGGAGTCGACTCGAGCACTTTTCCTTGAAACTCCAGAGTGCCAGAGTCGACTCTGAACTTCCAGGAGTCGACTCGAGGACTATTCTTTTGAACTTTCTTTGAATTTGCTCCTCCAACTTGAATCCTTTGAACTTGAAACTTGGGCCAATGAAGTATAACTTTCTTTCAACTTTTTGAGAGCTTTTGAGGCCTTCTTGTATTTTTCCAACTTTCTATGTTCCTTGCAAAATAAATTATCTTTCTTCTTGCAACACAAACATTAGTAATTATACTTCAAGATTTTGTGATCATCAAAATCAATCTTTAAATCAATCTTTGGGTCATCACAGGATCCAATAGCTCGCCACATAGTTTTCTTCTTATCCTTCATCCACATTGTGTCTACCCTCTGCTGCCTTGAATCTCTACTGGGAAGAGCATGTGGATCTATATCATGAATTGTCGCTCCTTGTGGAATTTCTCTAGATGACTTCTTTCGGCTACCAAACTACCCATCATAGATGCAATCTGGCCACGTTCTTTGCCGACGCCCTCCTTGACTGAAGTTGTCCTCAAGAACTCTTGATCTTGTCTAGTGCTCCTAGAATCGCCGCCCGACTCGTATGCAGAGGGCCCAAATCGAGCCCTATGCCTGGCCACCTCCTCCTACTGCCGCTGATCATCCAGGTTTGCATGCATGGCCGCCTGAATATTTGCCTCCTCATCTAGATTCTCGACCTCCTCTAGCTTTCTAGAGTGATAGGAAGGTGGCTCTGCCGCTCGGCGATCAACCTCCGCCCTCTTCTTGGAAGCCATCCCCTTCGCTTCTTTGACCTCAGCGAGATTCTGCCTCATCAGCACACGAATCTCGCTAGGACAATTTGGGCACGTAGCAACCTCACCGGAATTTCCGGCTAAGTGTTGCTTCAACCTGGTTACCCCTCCCTTGAAAATCTTGTCGCAAAACTTGCATTGAAACTGGTGTTGTTGCCCCACTTCCAAGTCTTTGCCCATAAGACCAGCCAATATCACGCTTTGCAGGGTTCGTTTTTCTTGATGGCTCCATTTCTATCATAAAAGGACAACTTATCAAAAAATTAAGCTAATAAAGTAAATTTTTGCATTATCTTATTATTTAAGTAATTTATAAAATATTTTTTTAAGTTACTTATTAACAAAATTAATGAAATAACATAGGACAAAAAAAACGCACCTTAAATAGTCTCCGCTGGATTTTTTGGGCAGGATCTCCTCCTCAATTTGTGGGCTATCTCTCAAATCTCCCGTCTCTAATTACTCTTCAGAGGCTCACTCTTGGATTTTAGTTACTCTGGAGTCTGGACAGAGTCTCTCGTTCGGTTTTTATAACCGAACGAGCGAGGAAGAAGTGGCCGAGAGGCCACTTCGTTTTCGTACTGTCAACTGATGGGAAAGGAAGTGGCCTCTCGGCCACTTCTTTTTTTAAAACAAAAATAACAAAAAAGAAGTGGCCGAGAGGCCACTTCTTTTTTGATTTGATAGAACAGAAGTGGCCTCTCGGCCACTTCTTCCTTAAAACCACACGCTGGCGCATGGTTTTTGAAACCACGCGCCACGCGGTGGTTTCAAAAACCACAGCGCGAGGCGCTGTGGTTCCAGAAAAAAAAACCGTACCCGTGCGAACTGGCCGGTTCGCACCGGTACGGGCTCCGTATTGGCCAGTTCGCAAATGAAAACCGGAAAATATCGGTTTTCATCTGTTTCTGGTACCGATCAAGGACCGGACCGGTACGTACCGGCCGGTATGGCATTCCTTGGTATAAATTGTCACGATATAGCCACTCATTTTGTTTTCATATGGGTTTCAAGGATGCTCATGCCCCTAATGCCGGACAGCAGGGAAGGGAAAGAAGAAAGAGAGGAGGAGAGGAGAGAAGGAGAACTAGGCTTTGCACCTAGCCGTAGCTCACGGTTTCACACCAAGGCTAAAAGAAAGGGAATCAGAATTTTTATTCATAGCATACCACATACGATGTATGGTCCATATATTTATAGGATGCTGAAAATGCAAAGACCCCTAACAAAAAACTAATCTCACAAAGACCCTTAAAATAATGAAATACCAAAATAATCCCTAAAGGCTATCAAATAACAAAATACCTAAATAAGCCCAAAATAAAATAAAATCACCCCAGCCATAAAAAAACTGGCTGAACCATCCTCCTGCAGCGACTGTAGACCCGAGTGACGGGTGATCTAGCACTAGTGTCCGCACCAGATCTTCCGAGTGGAAAGAAGTCGACCTCGACGAGCGCGGCTTCATGTAGCTCTGGTAATACACCAACAGGTCCGGATTAATTTGCTGAACTCCTCGTGCGTGATCCAAGTAGAATCGGACTTTGTTCGTCCTCGCTAACGAACCAAGAAGCACTGGATGCCTCCATCACTGGTAAAAACTATTTGATCGTCTAAAATAGCATCAATGTGCTCTTTTTGTGCTCGGTGGAGGGGTAAAGGAATCAAAGCTAGAATGGAATCAGTAATAGAAGAATCATTGGAGATTGTTGGTGGGCCCTTGTAAGCAACCAAATTTTCAACATTAAAAGTTGGGCTAATACCAAAATTAGATGGGAGGTCAATAACATAGGCATTAGTGTCAATCCTTTGCAACATCCTGAATGGCCCAGCACTACGAGCCTGCAATTTCTTAACGGTTTCAGAAAAAACCGCTCAGGCCGAATATGGATCATTACATAATCTCCAATTTGAAATTTCTTAGCACGCTTGTGGAAATCATCTTGCAGTTTATAATAAGCGTTACTTGCATGAATGTGCTTGTGGATTTTTTGAAGCAACTCATGAATGTGTTGTGCAAATGCATGTGCAGACTCAGAAATTCTAACATGTGGTGACATGGGTAAAAGATTTAGAAATTTTCTAGCTTTGTAACCATGCACTACCTTAAATAGACTAATGCCTATAGACTTGTTGACTGAATTATTGGGGTGAACTTCTTTGACAAGTAAAGCGGACAACAAAGATTCGTTGAACACTTTCTGCTCAAATTTTGTGGGATGCAGGATGTGGAGATCGTCGTCCTTTGACACTTTTTTTTTCTTATTCTTATATGGTGTCTTGGGCTGCAAAGGATTGAGTTTAATCGTTTTGCCCTCGAACACGAAAGAACAAGAGTTGGAATGACCATAGATGGTGACATCTAGGTCGAACAACCAAGATCTCTCCAAAATTAGATGTCCCACTGAGGATGATAGTGTTATTTTGATGATCAACAGAATAATTGAGGAAATATCTAATTAGTACTACAAGTTAACGTGATATATCACTACCGAGTTCGACACTCTCGATACATTAGAAGAATGAGATCAAGATGTCCTTCAACGATTAATAATGAGATTAAATTTGTGATAGAAAAGGGATTGAGAATTCTAAATTCTAATTTAGCAAAGTTTCAAGTGAAATGTATTCTTAAGGGCAAAATAGTAATTTTGATTGTTAAGAGTATGTAGCACTACTATGGCATACATTCAAAACTACTTCAAACATATTTCATTGATTGTATGGATAAGTCTAACCTTAAGATGCAGCAAAGTGTGAAATGAGACGACCCCAAAATCGGTGGAGTCGACCCTGGCACATCATGGAACCATCAGGCACATCTCTGCAAAAATGGCACGGATGAACAGTAGTGGAGTCGACCCCAAGTAAGCTTGAGTCGACCCCAGGAAAGGAGCCGACCTCAAGGAACCTTGAGTCGACCCCAACTTCAAGTCTCAAGAAAAAAGTCTCTGGAATTTACTGAGGGGGCCGACCCCAACTTTCCTTGAGCCGACCCCAGATGGAGCCGACCCCAGGAATGCTTGAGTCGACCCAATGGAGCCGACCCCAGATGGAGCCGACCCCAGGAATGCTTGAGTCGACCCCAATGGAGCCGACCCCAACTGAACATGAGTCGACCCCAAGGCTATGTGGTTCAAAATTGTGTCTTTGGAAACCCTGAGAGGGTCGACCCCACTATGGCTTGAGTCGACCCCAAAAGGATTTGAGTCGACCCCAGTGAAAAACAGCTGAAATACAAGGTTCTGTGTTTCCTGAGAGGGCCGACCCCATTGTAGCAGGAGTCGACCCTAGTGAAAGTTGGGTTGACCCCAGTGAAAGTTGAGTCGACCTCAAGTATGATGAACAGTGGGTTGAGTCGACCCCAAGAAAGTTTGGGTCGACCCCAGCACGGGTAGAAGCATAACGGCTAGTTCTGTAAAAGTACTTTTTGACATTCCAACAGTAAGTAACGGCTAGTTTTTGAAATCTAACCAATGAGGGGTGACCAATGGATGAGGGAAAGTATTTAAAGTGACACTATTCATCAGAGAAAAAAATCTTTTTGCAAAATATCAAAGCTCATTCAAGAAAAAGCCCTAGCATTCTTCACTCAAAAGCTTCATTCAAAGAGCTAAAAGGAAGTGGGTGAGCAGATTCTGAGAGACATTAAGAGCTCCATCAACCCTTGAAGAGTGAAACAATCTTGACAAAGAAGAGAAGTCTTATCAAAGCGATAACTATATTCTAAACTCTTCTTTGTAGTTCATAGTTGTTATATTTGCTCATGTAGGAGTTTCAACTTTCTTCTTCTTTATCACCTTGTAAAGGTTTATTGGTGAGCCCGTAAAACCAACGGTGTAGGTTCGTTGGTGAACCCGTAAAACCAACTATGAAGGTTTGTTGGTGAGCCCGTAAAACCAATATAGATTTTTGGTGATCTCGGAAAACCAAAGTGTAAAGGTTTTTGGATTGTGAGCCTGGAAAACAATCCAACTGTAATCCGCGGTATTATAGTGAATTCCCAAGGGGTCGCTTAGAGAGTGGATGTAGGTGCTTAGGAGAGCACCGAACCACTATACTTCTTGTGTGTTTGCATTGGTTACTGTTTTAACTTCACTCACTCATCAATTAACTCAATTAAGGTAGTAAAAATTTAGAGAAACCAATTCACCCCCCCTTTTGGCTTGTCATCTTGGGCAACAAGTGGTATCAGAGCTTGGTACTCTCATAGTATTTATTGATCTCACAATCAAGAGACAAAGATCATGACAACCCAAGTAGGATGTTCTATGAACGAGGGGCAATCCACAAATAGACCTCCTCTGTTTAATGGCACTAATTACATATATTGGAAAGCTAGGATGAGGATATTAATTCAAGCTCTATACTATGACTTGTGGAATATCATAACTAGAGGACCACATACACCCACAATTAGTATAAAGGGCACAATCATTCTCAAACCAGAAATGGATTGGAATGAGAGTGATAGAAGACTAGCACAACTAATTGCTAAAGCAATTAATGTACTTTACTGTTCACTAGATGTAAGTGAATTTAATAATCTCCGCGAAAGAAATTTGGGATAAACTGGAGGTCACACATGAAGGAACTAATTAAGTCAAAGAGTCAAAAATAAATATATTAGTACATAAGTATGAGTTGTTTAAAATGGAATCCACTGAGTTCATAACTGAAATGTTTACTCGATTCACGGAAATCATAAATGAGCTAAAGAGCTTAGGAAAGTCTTATACTAACTCTGAACTAGTGCAAAAAATTCTCAGGTCTCTACCAAGAGTTTGGAAGGCCAAGGTAACTACAATTCAAGAAGCAAAGGACCTCAATACACTGCAATTGGAAGAACTTCTAGGATCACTCATGACTCATGAGTTGACCATGAGGTAAAACTCAGAAGATGAGATCAAGAAAAGAAAGATCATTGCCTTGAAGTCTAACACTCCAAAACAGAAAACTGAATCAGAAGAATCTGATGATGAGGAGGAATATGATGAAGAAGGAATGGCTATGCTTGTAAGAAAATTCAGAAAATTATGAGAGGAAAGAAGAAATTTCATAAAAGGAAGCCCTTTCTCAAAGGTAGCTCGAGCAAGGAAAAGGATAAGGACAAAGAAAAAGAAAGGAAAACGCCAATTTGCTATGAGTGTAACAAGCTCGGGCATTTCAAGATAGATTGTCCGGAATTGAAATGGATGGCCAAAAAATTTAAGAAGAGGAACCTCATGGCTGAATGGAGTGAAAGTGAGGAGTCAAGTTCGGAAGAAGAAGATCAACAAGAGGCGGTCCAAATCTGCTACATGGCCGATGACGATGAGGTAGATTCTAAACTTGAATGTGATTTTACAGTAGAAGAGTTACATGATGCATTTTTAGAACTCATGGAAGAACACAAGAAATTAATCAATAAAAATAAAGTTCTAAAAGATGAAAATCAATCTCTTATGAAAGAAAAGCTAAAACTATCTAATGACTATGAAACATTAAGTAGGAGATTCACCAATGAAACCAAAAGTCAAATTGTTGAAAATGTCAAGTTAAAAGAAGATGCAGAAAAATACAAATCCTTAGTGGATAAGTTTACACTTAGCTCAACTAAATTAAATATGATTCTTGATAGTCAAAAAGCTGTATATGATAAAGCTGGGTTAGGATATAAAACAAATAGGAAGCAAAAATACTTAAAGAACATATTTGTGAAAGCCAAAAATGAAAATATAACTTGTCATTGCTGCAATAAAGTAGGACATAAAGCATATGAATGTAATTATAGAAAGTCTAGCTATAACAAATTGAGTGATAATTATAAGCCAAAATCCAAGAAAATTTGGGTTCCAAAAGGAACATCAAATACTAACCCTAAAGGACCCAACATAGTTTGGGTACCTAAAGCATATTCTTGATCTTGATTGCATGGGTGTCTTGCAGCTAATAAGGGGGATAGACGATGGTATCTAGATAGTGGCTGTTCAAGACACATGAAAGGTGACGTAGAACAATTTGTCACCTTGGAATCTAAGAAGGGTGGAGTGGTAACCTATGGAGACAATGGAAAATGATTTATCATTGAAAAGGGTAAAATTTATATTACTCCATCCACCTTTATAAAAAATGTTTTATTAGTTAATGGTCTGAAACATAACTTACTTAGCATAAGTCAATTTCGTGATAAAGGTCTTAAAGTCACCTTTGAAGCCTCAATATGCATAATGACAAATCCTAAAGATAATAGCATTGTACTTATAGGACAAAGGCATGGAAATATTTACATGGTAGCAAGAAAAATGGATTATGCTTAATTACTAATGAAGAAAGGAAAAGTGAAACAAGTTGGCTTTGGCATCGTAGACTAGGACATGCTAGTATGAACTTAATATCAAAACTAGTCAAGAAGGATTTGATAAAAGATGTGCCAAAATTGATCTTTGAAAAAGACAAAATCTGTGGACCATGCTCATTAAGAAAGCAAACAAAATCATCCTTCAAATCAAAGAATATAGTATCAACTATTAGGCCTTTTGAACTCATACACATAGATCTATTTGGGCCTACTAGAACTGCGAGTCTAGGAGGAAAAAAGTATGGACTAGTTATAGTAAATGATTTTTCAAGATATACATGGGTTTCATTTCTTGCATATAAGAATGAAGCATTTTCAGTATTTTTGAAATATTATAAAAATATCATAACTGAAAAGAAGCTCACCTTAATAGCAATTCGCAGTGATCATGGAACTGAATTTGAAAATCAACACTTTGAAGAATTTTGTAATGAAAATGATATCTCACATTAATTTTCAGTACCTCGAACGCCTCAACAAAATGAGGTTGTTGAAAGGAAAAATAGGACCTTGGCAGAAATGGCATGCACAATGTTGTGCGAGTCAAATCTTCCAAAGTACTTTTAGGCTGAAGCTATAAGTACTGCTTGCCATATTCTAAATCGTGTTTTAATACGACCTATAACCAAGAAAACTCCTTATGAACTTTGGAAGAATAAGAAACCAACTGCTAAATATCTTGGAGTATTTGGATGTAGATGTTTCATTTTAAACAATGGCAAGGAGGATCTAAGTAAATTTGATGCCAAGTCAGATGAAGGTATCTTCTTAGGATACTCTACATCTAGCAGGACATACAGAGTGTTCAATAAAAGAACTCTTGTAATTGAAGAGTCAATTAATATCATTTTTGATGAGTCTGATAGTGAGTCTCCTAGGAGAGAAAATACTCTTGATGATGATACAGGAATTATTGACTTTGAAAAATTGAATCTTGATGACGTGCCAAATCAAGAAAAGGAAAATGATCGCGTGTCACCACAATCTCAAGACTTGCCAAAGGAATGGAGGTACGCACATGGACATCCTAAAGACTTAATCATTGGCGATCCATCTCAAGGGGTAAGAACTCGATCCTCTTTTAGAAATTTAAATGACTATCTTGCTTTTGTTTCACAAATAGAACCCAAGACTTATGAAGAAGTTGAAAAAGACATAAATTGGATAAATGCTATGTAAGAAGAATTAAATCAATTCAAAAGAAGCAATGTATGGACATTAACTGAGAGACCAAAGCATAATTCAGTAATTGGAACAAAAAGGATCTTTAGAAATAAATTAGATAAAAATGGGGTAGTTATAAGAAATAAAGCTAGACTTGTAGCTAAGGAATACAATCAAGAAGAAGGGATAGATTTTGAGGAAACATTTGCTTCCGTGGCCAGATTAGAAGCTATAAGATTACTTCTAGCTTTTGCATGATTCATGGATTTCAAATTGTATCAAATAGATGTAAAAAGTGCCTTCTTAAACAGTTTTATAGAGGAAGAAGTATATGTAGAGCAACCTCCTGATTTTGAGAATCATGAATTGCCAAATCATGTGTTTAGATTACATAAGGCATTATATGGATTGAAACAAGCACCTAGGGCTTGGTATGATCGACTAAGCAAATTTCTACTGAATAATGATTTCAGCAGAGGAAATGTAGATAAAATATTTTTTCTCAAAAGAAAAGATAAAAATTTGCTAGTAGTACAAATATATGTAGATGACATAATCTTTGGTGCCACTAATGATAATCTTTGCAAAGAATTTGCTAAATTAATGCAAGGAGAATTCGAGATGAATATGATGGGAGAACTAAATTTCTTTTTCGGATTACAAATCAAGCAAACTAAGGAAGGTATCTTTATTCATCAAACTAAGTACACAAAGAAAATATTAAAGAAGTTTGGAAATGAAAATCACAAGGAAATAAGCACCCCAATGAATCCCACTAGTAAGCTAGACAAAGATGAAAAAGAAAAAAGTATAGATATGAAGCTTTATAGAGGCTTAATTGGATCTTTGCTTTACCTTACTGCTAGTAGGCCAGACATAGTGTTTAGTGTGGGAATATGTGCTAGATACCAATCAGATCCTAAGGAGTCACATCTAAGTGCTGTCAAAAGAATCCTTAGATATTTGAGAGGAACCACAAACATAGGATTATGGTATTTTAGAGACTCCTATCTAGATTTACTTGCATATTCTGATGCAGATTTTGCTGGATGCAAATTAGATAGGAAGAGCACTAGTGGAACATGTCAATTCTTAGGGAATAACTTAGTATCATGGTTTAGCAAAAAGCAGAATTCAGTAGCATTGTCAACGGCTGAGGCCGAATATATAGCTGCCAGGAGTTGCTGTGCTCAAGTACTATGGCTCAAGCAACAACTAGAGGACTATGAAATTAAACTAGATAACATTCCTATAAAGTGTGATAACACTAGTGCTATTAACCTTATCAAAAATCCGGTTTAGCACTCTAAAGCCAAATATATTGAAATAAGGTATCATTTCATTTGAGATCATGTTCAAAATAGAAATGTATGTATTGAGCATGTGTATACCGAGAAACAACTAGCTGACATATTCACAAAACTTTTAAGTGAAGATAGATTTTGCATGCTTAGGAGGGAATTAGGCATATGTGATCCTTTTAATTGAAGACATATAAAAGGAACAAGTTGTCTCATGATATTCTCTTCCCATTTCGAAAAATCCATGAAACATTAGTCAAACTAGCCATTTATAGACTCCTTACTCATGTATCATTGTCCCATAAAGAATTGGTAAGGATTGGAAGAAAGCAAGAATTCAATTTTTTTTTTTTTTGCCTGAACTGGGGCCGACCCGAGCCAGAATGGGGTCGACCCCATGTTGGGTCGACCCAAGAAAAATTTGGGGTCGACCCAACGGCAGGACCCTATTTTTAAAGGACCCGTGAGCTATTTTAGGGCACTGTTTCATCTTGTCCTCTTTCTAAAACCCTATTCCCACTTTCCAATCCCTTCCTATCATCTCCAAACAGCGCTAGATCGCTTCTCTACGCCGTTAGATCAAGACCTAAGGAAGGATTTTGTGAAAATGGGACCCAAGCAAGCCGTTGCTAAGAGATCCGGGAGAGTCTCATGCCCAACCATTGTAGATATACATGCTAGAGACTCTTCTACAGTACCCCCACAAGGTGAGACACGTGTAGAACCTCCTCCACCTCCTTCCCCTTCAGTACAACTTGCAAAATATGCGGGGAGACCGGTAATCATGGGGAGAAGGATCCACTCCGAATTTTTGGATCAAGAAGGGTTCCGTTTGGGGGATTGGATCCGAAGGCAAGGATGGGAGTATCTTTACTCCCTAGACTTGGTGACCTACCCGGGCTTGGTTCGTGAGTTCTATGCCTTCCTTAAAATTGGAATGGGAGAGCTTGTGTCTGAGGTCCGAGGAGTACGGGTTAGGGTTTCAGAAGAAAGTTTGAGTGAGTTGCTCCATCTCCTCTGCGAAGGTGCAACTCCAGAAAGGCCGGAAAGCAAGTTGAGAGCTCTATAGTTGATCTTTGAGAGAGATGATTTTGACTATTTCGAGAATGTGATAGCTAGCTCTCTATCAGCTGAGATGAGGTTGTTGCACAACTTCATAGGTCGGATTTTGTTTCCGAAAAGTGGGAGATTTGATCACATATCTGAGCGAGATTTGGTCATTATGGAGCACGTCATTCAGGGCATTCCCCTGAACCTCCCAGCTATGATGATCAGGCAGATGAGAGAGGCTATATGCAAGTCGAGAGTTTCACTGCCCTATGGTACGATACTCATCCTGGTCTTCCAACAGCATGACATATCTGTAGAGGGAGAGATCTCCAGGCATCTATTATTCACTGACACTTACACTGCACGGTCTCTAGTTCACATGGGTTATGAGAAGGTGAATGGGCAGTGGGTGCGTGGAGCAGGGATACATGCACCGGAGGGTGATGCACCAGAGGTCGGAGACCCCATCCCTGAGGCTGAGGTACGTGAGGATCATCTTACGGCACCTTCAGAGGCTGGACCGTCGTCATTCGTACCTACGGGGTGCAGAGAGGAGTTTTGGAGTAGGATGACTGAGCTTGTGTCAGCTCAGGTGAGGACTCTCTCTGATGGGTTGACGAGCAGGATGGACATTATGACTACTGAGATTAGAGATCTTAGAGAGCAGGTAGGAGCATTACAGAGAGAGAGAGGCTCACGGTCCATCTGTGCTCCAAGCAGCTGAGTCGGAGGTTTCGGCGAGGTCCACGCCAGACTCAGTCCCATCAAGCTAGACCTCTCCTCGCCACTTATGCTAGGAGGATGAGGACTAGATCACAACCCTTAGGTTCCCCCTAGGCACGATGTTAGCACTTCAGTAGTCTATCATGACTAGTGCTTAGGATGTATCTAGTTCTTATATGCTTTTCACTTGGTTAATGTATTTTGGACTTTAATTGAAGAACATTGTACTTTTGGCATTAATGTACTACAATGTTCCATTTTGATCAATGAAATTTGAACTTTTATCATTTACTGCTTCTACTCATTTATTGCTATACACGTATTTGATGATAACAAAAAGGGGAAGAAGTCAATAGAAAGGTAAAGGGACAAATAAGTTTGAAAATTATAGTAAGAGATAATATTCACTTGAGGGGGAGCAATATGTAACAATAAAAAAAACAAGAAAGTCAAAATTTTTAATCAAAATTTTTGAATTTGGCACATACCTCTCATGCCTCGATACATAACATGAAACTCTTGCTTTATCTCAAATTTTTGGAGTTTCATCCTTAACCAAATACAAAAGAAAGGGGAAGAAAATCAAAAGTTCTAATTGGCAATATTTGGATGAAAGAGGGAGAGTATTCACTCTCAAATTTGAAAAGCTGAAATTCAGCAACTTGAGCTCCTAAAACAAAACTCCTAATTTCAATATAAGTATCAATCTGTTTATACTCAATGTTGTGTAATCATCAAAAAGGGGGAGATTGAGGATGATAGTGTTATTTTGATAATCAACACAATAATTGAGGAAATATCTCATTAGTACTACAAGTTAACGTGATACATCACTACTGAGTTCGACAATCTCGATACATTAGAAGAATGAGATCAAGATGTCCTTCAACGATTAATAATGAGATTAAATTTGTGATAGAAAAGGGATTGAGAATTCTAAATTCTAATTTAGCAAAGTTTCAAGTGAAATATATTCTTAAGGGCAAAATAGTAATTTTGATTGTTAAGAGTATGTAGCACTACCATGGCATATATTCAAAACTGCTTCAAACATATTTCATTGATTGTATGGATAAGTCTAACCTTAAGATGCAGCAAAGTGTGAAATGAGACGACCCCAACATCGGTGGAGTCGACCCTGGCACATCATGGAACCATCAGGCACATCTATGCAAAAATGGCACGGATGAACAGTAGTGGAGTCGACCCCAAGTAAGCTTGAGTCGACCCTAGGAAAGGAGCCGACCCCAAGGAACCTTGAGTCGACCCCAGCTTCAAGCCTCAAGAAAACAAGTTTCTGAAATTTACTAAGAGCCGACCCCAACTTTTCTTGAGCCGACCCCAGGAATGCTTGAGTCGACCCCAATGGAGCCGACCCCAACTGAACATGAGTCGACCCCAAGGCTATGTGGTTCAAAATTGTGTCTCTGGAAATCCTGAGAGGGTCGACCCCAATGGAACTTGAGTCATCCCCCCAAAAGGATTTGAGTCGACCCCAGTGAAAAACAGCTGAAATACAAGGTTCTGTGTTTCCTGAGAGGGCCGACCCCATTGTAGCAGGAGTCGACCCCATTGTAGCAGGAGTCGACCTTAGTGAAAGTTGAGTCGACTCCAAGTATGATGAACAGTGGATTGAGTCGACCCCAGGAAAGTTTGGGTCGACCCCAGCACGGGCAGAAGCATAACGGCTAGTTCTGTAAAAGTACTTTTTGACCAGCCAACAGCGAGTAACGGCTAGTTTTGAAATCTATCCAATGGGGGGTGACCAATGGATGAGGAAAAGTATTTAAAGTGACACTATTCATCAGAAAAAAAAATCTTTTTGCAAAATATCAAAGCTCATTCAAGAAAGAAAAAGCTCTAGCATTCTTCACTCAAAAGCTTCATTCAAAGAGCTAAAAGGAAGTGGGTGAGCAGATTCTGAGAGACATTAAGAGCTCCACCAATCCTTGAAGAGTGAAGCAATCTTGACAAAGAAGAGAGAAGTCTTATCAAAGCGATAACTATATTCTAAACTCTTATTTGTAGTTCATAGTTGTTATATTTGCTCATCAAGGAGTTTCAACTTTCTTCTTCTTAATCATCTTGTATAGGTTTGTTGGTGAGCCCGTAAAACCAACGGTGTAGGTTCGTTGGTGAACCCGTAAAATCAACTATGAAGGTTTGTTGGTGAGCCCGTAAAACCAACATAGATTTTTGGTGATCCCGGAAAACCAAAGTGTAAAGGTTTTTGGATTGTGAGCCCGGAAAATAATCCAACTGTAATTCGCGGGATTATAGTGAATTTCCAAGGGGTCGCTTGGGGAGTGGACGTAGGTGCTTAGGAGAGTACCGAACCACTATACTTGTGTTTTTGCATTGGTTACTGTTTTAACTTCACTCACTCATCAATTAACTCAATTAAGGTAGTAAAAATTTAGAGAAACCAATTCACCCCCCCTCTTGGCTTGTTACCTTGGGCAACACCCACATTCATCGGAATTATGTCACGCCATACGGTGTTTTTGTAAGAAAGAATGTGAATGGACACGACATTTTTCTGTGATGTGAATAGAAGATGTGTCAATCCAAGAGACCTTATAGGGGTGTAGTAGGAAACAAGAGTCAAACCTAAACAGAAGATGATGCTGGAGGATATTGCATTAATGCAACTCCCGCTATCGATGATGACCTTACAATCTTTCTGTCTGTATTTAATATAAGTGTGGAATCGAGGTTCTTCTTTAGTCATTAGTTTCTTTAGGTTGTGCGAGGGCACATCTGACTACACTCATGGTGGACTGGTCAGACTCTCTTTAAAGGTGCAAATGAAATTGGTGTAGTGCGGATGCATCCTAGGGTATCAGGTCCTTCATCACACTCTTCCTCATCAATGTTCTGAATGTCATCGATGTTTGGTTCATAGACTTGCTCCTCCAAGTCATCTGTATCACCTTCCTGCTCCTGCTGATTAATAACAGAGTTTTGTTAGCACAACGTGACCAAAAATTTGGCATTTGTAGCACTAAATTCTGGAATGTGGTTTGGGAGGTTCACCAAAGACTTTCTTGCCTTTGGTGTCTCGGCTTGGGACATGGGCAGTAGGAGTTTTAGGGGCAGAGGGCCCCACAGAAGGTCTGGGCCCCGAAGAATGAGAATTAGTGGAAGTGCTCTGATCGTCAGAGCGCCTCATAAACATGGATTTGGAGACCTGCTCATAGTTCTGCATGAATGTATAGGCTTGGTCTAAAGTGGACACCTCTCGAAGGACAAGTTTCTTCCTGAGTTCATCATTGAGACCTCTACGGACCCGGCTCAGGACCATTCTCTCGTCCTCAATCACATTACATCGCATCATGTATTCATCAAATTGGGCAATGTAATCAGTAGCTGATCGGGTGCCTTGTCTCAAGTTGTTCCATCGGTCTAGAAGATCATCTTAGTAGCTAAGGGGCAGGTTTTTTTTTTTTGAGTTTTTCTTTCATTTCGATCCAGTTAGTTATGGTCGGTTGATGTCTTCTAGCCAGAAACTGTTCAGTGCTTTGCCAGAAAAGCTTAGCTCGACCAATGAGCTTTATTCTGGCAAACTAAACCTTTTTTTCTTTAGACAAATTATATTACTCAAAAAAGTGGTCCATTTCATGCAACCAGTGTGAGAAGATCTTTGGGTCAAGGTGACCATCAAAGGTGGGGGCTTAAACTCGAATGCCTCTCATCACATCTTCATCATGGTCACGAGGCTCTCTAGGTTCTACATTGTGTCGATAACCTCTATCGACAGTAGGGAATGGACCCAGTCCTCTGTAACGAGGGTGGGCTTGAGGACGGCATGTAAAAGGGTTAGTGTCAAAGTTGCCCTATCGAACAAGTCCCTGATGTTCTAGGGCTTCATCCTTACCCTCTAGGCCTTCCAAATGGGAGGCACTACCTTCTTTGGATCCCATAATCCTCTGAAGAGAAGCCTCAACCGAGTTTAGTCGAGCGTTGGCCTGGGTGGACACTGTGGTCAAGTCTTGGACAACCTTTAGCAAGGCTTCGATGTTTGGATCCATGGCAAGTTAAAATTCTAACTGGGAGACAATACGACCACTACGAAGGTGCATATAATGTGCGTGCAAAGTTGTGCGTGGCCCTATAAAGCTAAGACGGTTGTTCTTAAGCAGACCTAATGCATAAAAATGATGCCTAGCGCTTACTGTATATGCTCAATATAAACGGAAAGCTAATCTTTAGCAACTAAAATCAAGCAGAGGATCACGTAATAAATGCAAGTAAGTAATTGCAGTCAAATAGTGTCAGTATTTCGTGTGTTGCAAGATATCACAGAGCCTCGAAGAACTCCCAAAGATTAGCAGCCGTACAATTAATAGTAAAGACGGGCCACTACAAGGGTTTCTTAGGTTGTTTGGGTGTATGTGTGGAATTCACAGTAAAATAAATCAATAGAACACAAGGAGTTCATGATGCTGAATTTAGACGAACAAATAGATTTTCCAATAAGAGAAGAAACTTGATCTGTGTTGGGACGACAACTAGAAGTGCGGTTGTGGCAAGCAGGCTCTTCAATTGGCTCAACAGGACTTGAACACAGCAGCTCGGTGGACCTAAACTCGGCAGCTCTGAAAAAGATGTGGCGGGCTTGACGATAGTGGCCTGTTTGCGTAGAAGAGAGGGGGCCTTCAGGCTGTGGGCCTGATGGGAAGTGGAAGGAGGGGTGATAAGCCTTGCAAGAGGGAAAGGCCGTGTGGGCCTGCTTAGAAGGGGGGCCTAATGGGCCTGAATAAAAGGGGAAGGGGTGGGCTTGCTAAGAGAGGAAGGGGCGGGCCCGTGATGGTATGAGGGGGGTTTTGGGGGGGTAGGGGGCGGACTCGGGTGAGATGTGGTCGGGCTCGAGCGCCTGATGAAAAAGTGGGGTTTTGGGGGAGGAGTCACGAGGGGGTTGGGGGTGGGGGGGTGGTGAAGTAGGGTTTGAAACCCTTTGATCTCGAAATAGAGAGGGGAAGAAGAAGGAAAGCGATGGAACAAGGAGCTGGGCAGGGTGCTTGGCGGCGGGAACCTAATGCCGAACCCTCAAAGGGGAAGCAAAATGGTTGGGGAGGCGAAGGGGGTGGTGGGGCTCGGGTGGCGGCAACGGAAGAGGCAGCGAGGAGCGGCGAGGGCAGAGCGGCGAAGGTGGATGCGGCGAGGGCGGAGGCGGTCGTGGAGGAAGAACAGTGAAGAACATGATTAGTTTTTTTTTCGGGATCCGATAGGATTTAGGTTATTGGATGTGACCCGCTTCGATATGCCACTATGGGTCCCCATGCATGACTGGGTCACGTGCCCCTTTTTTTCCGATACAGAGCCTTCATGGAGCCTTGAAGCTTGGAGGGGGTAGTCGGGATCAGTGGGTTCCTTGTTCACCGTGGAGGGCTTGGGCGTCCACAAGGGAGGATTGGGTGCTTGGGGACTGGACGACCACGACTCCTTTGTGAAGAGAACCGTACAGGTGATCTATGCCTCCTTGGACTACTCTCCTCCGGGGTGGGGCTCATAGGGGAGAACACGCTGCCACGGTACGATGAGGCGGTGCACGATCAGATCATGCAGACGGCCGTAAAGGGCGAGAAGATGAAGGCGTTCACGTACCTCAGGGTGGGATGGGAATAAGTGGGAAGAGAGAAACAATGAGACATATTTGAGGCTTCAGGCTTCTGAGGGAAATGATGAGACAGAACAACCTTGCTCTGATAGCAATGCTGATGCTGGACAATAGGGAAGGGAAAGGAGAGAGAAAAGGGAGAGAGGAGGGAGGAGAGGAGAACTAGGCTTTGCGCCTAGCGCTAGCTCAGGGTTTCACACCAAGGCTAAAAGAAAGGGAATCAAAACTTTTATTCATAGCATATCGCATACGATGTATGGTCCACATATTTATAAGACCCAGAAAATGCAAAAGATCCCTAAAAAGAAACTAATCTCACAAATACCCTCAAAATAACGAAATACCAAATAAGCTCTAACGGCTATCAAATAACAAAATACCTAAATAAACCCAAAATAAAATAAAATCACTTCAACGACAATGAAATTGGCCGAGCCATCCTCCTGCGGTGACGGTAGACCCGAGGGATGGGCGATCTAGCACTGGTGTCCGCACCAGCCCCTAGTCAGAGAATCTACAATACTTTTTTTTGCATGTGGGTCTGTGTGAATTAACTAATTATCAAACAAGTCCTACTTACCCACATTGAATTTATGTTGATGTGGAAGTAGATAATGTTTCTACTATTGATTGCCAGTTTGTATCAATACTTGTCTTACTAAACCTAACATTGCTGATAATCAGTTTTTGTTAAATGGCTCTTTATGTTTCTATGATAATGTAAAATATTGCTTGCTGCTTGGAACCACCTTTTCACATATTATGCCTTCTGTTTCTTTCCAATTTCAACAGCATCCTTTATGTCGTTTTTGATTAGGCCGGCAATATACATCTGTTTTGCACTATTAGATATACCGCTCTTCTCAATGATTCCTTATTTCCTTTGAAAGCAAGGAGCAAATATTGGCATATTTGAGAGAGAATTTGTGCCTTGGGTAGCCAGAATTTCCTTACTAGGGTCCCTATACTTTTTAAAATCTCTTCGAGGTCTAGCTCCATCACCCACATCCATGGTGCTTCTTTAAACTTTTTTCAGAGCTCTGCTTCCTCAAACCCACAGCCTCTCCTGTTCAGGTAACTAAGGCTATGCTTTGCATTATGATGTTAAGAGCCATCTAAATAGCAATTAGATTCATCTTCTTGTGAGAGCTAAGCATCTCCTAGCAATGTCTTCATTGCTTTCTCTTTCATTGACCTCCCGTACAAAGTCATAATTCATCCCTTTGTTTTCTTACAAGTGTATATGTAAGGTTTAATTATATATACTAACGCAATCCCGTAAACATACCATTATAATGACCATATTATTGTATACAGATTTGCTTTTCTTACTTGGCTTTTGAAGAGCATGTCCTTTCCAAGTCTTCAATTTTTTGCACTTGCATGGTGCATTTTTGTAGCTAGCATAAATGCATAATGTCGAGGTTTCTAAGCTTTACTGTCAGAAGCTAACGCCTTATGGATATGATCAATCAAATTAATTTGTGTAGTTGAATTTTTATTTTTCATTCTTTAGGTTTAATATTTTATTGGTTTTTCTAGTTTCATACCTTTTCCCTTTCGGATTTTTCTATATGTATCAATAATATCAAACCCATATGCCAGTTCAGATAGTATATTATTCCTTATTTTTCCCTTTTAACATAACAACCTTTTGGTTATTAGGACGCCGCTCGGGGCATCTTGAGCAAGTTGAATTATAACAATTTATAACTCTAGCAATTGAAATTCTGTGTTATTTCGGTTGTTATTTTCTCTTATTAGTTTATTCTCTATGCAAATTTATACCAGGCTGAATTTTGCTATATGTGAAGAATTAAATAAACATATAAAATTCTCTCACTCATCCCCCTCCCCCCCCGCCCCACCCCGCAAAAAAAAAAAAAAAAACGTGTATGCATGCATGTGTATGCAGCAAAAAATAAACAGATGTTTAAGCTAAAAAGATGTCAAAAGATTCTTTGAGATTTTTTTTTTCCTGATTGAGGAAAGATCCCTGTTCTACATTTCTTATTCGTACCATTCTCCAAAAAAATCGAAAATGGTTACCATGATAGATTCAAGTCCAGGGTGCTTATGTTTCTCGATGCGCATCTATGCCTTCTGAATTGGGCATTTCTCTTATTCTGGGTTTGGTTTTATCGTTTTCCATTGTTCTGCCAATTTGTCTAACTTGTAGAAGTAACTCAGCCTAGAAGGGTAGCAAACAGAAATTATTGTTGAATGGATAAGTTTTCTAAGGATACCAAGGTCTGATACTTGTGATCCCTATGTTGTCTTTGCAGAGTATATGATGAATACAACCCATAAACTTTAGAACTGAAGGTTAATATTTATTGAGAAGCTTAGTTTCTAACCTCAAAGTTGTGACAATCATGTTGTAACTGTGTGGACAAAGATATAACTTGCATGCTCCTGTATCTTGCTGTTTCTTCAGCAGATCTTTCATTTCCATAATTCTGTCATGAACAATTAAACTTCTCAGCATTTGGCACTGCAAACATTGAAGGCATCTAAAGTTTAAGGGCATGTATGTTATTGCTTCTGTTTCTTATTTTTTTAATTTTAAAAAACGAAATTAGAGAAACTGAGATAAAAGAAAATGTTTGGTGCTATTCTTTTTTACTTTCTATTTTTCAAAAGTTATTTTTTATTAGTTTTAAAAAAAATGAAAGTAAGAAATTTTACTAGTTTCAAAGACAAGAAACTCATATCTTTTACCACATCATTACTGATGTCACTTCCATTGCCATCTCGATCATTGCCTCCGCTGTTGTCTCCAGCACCACCGCTGTTGCCACCACCATCTCTATAATCATTGCCACAACCACTACCACCACCTTAGCTACCATCATCATGTTTATGTTTTTGAAAATAGTTGACTATATCAAACATGTTTATATTTTAAAAAATAAAAACAAAATAGAAACAAAATTTCTTTTTTTTCTGAAAATTAAAAATAATGGTGATGCTAAATGACACCTAAACATTTTAAATATAAACAAGCCTTAGTATTCAACCATAATTTCAATTTCAAACCTGACTCCTTTGAAACAAAAAGTCTCTTCCAGTCATTTTTTTTAGTACACCCAACCTTTGCGTATCTAGTCTACTTTTTGGCCCTTTTACCTGTTTTCCTTGTTTGTGTGCTAACCATCTTACCATTTTCTGCTTTCTCAGTCTCATCCATATGCATCTATGGATCTGTTCTTTCTGATTTGTCCATTACTTATCTCAGCATCCTCCACTCTGCTGGACCATCACTTGCGCAATTAAATTTATTGTCCAACATCTTTGATCTATAGGACATATAAAATGATCTGCACTTGCCATTCATACTTGTATTGATTTGCTGTCTTAGATGAAAAGTCCCCTGCATATCTGATAAGACTTTCAACTTGAGATTGACTAGTTTACTTTATTCAATATTTATAGTTATTGATAATTATGACTACACCTGTGCCATCCTGCTACTGAGTATGATAGAGATCTCTGCTTGAAGATCAAATGATGTGATACATGGATGTCGCTTTCATTCTGCAGCCATATCTTCATGAATCTCGTCACCAGCATGCATTGAGGAGGGCAAGGGGTTGTGGTGGTCGTTTTCTCAATACAAAGAAAGCTGATGGTAATGCTGCTACTGCTAACCCTGAGAATGGGGCAAATACATGTGCATCACTTCCAAGGCAGTCAGCTAGCTCATCTGGTTCTGAAGCTCTACCCTCCGACTGTTCAGGAAATCCAGATTCAGGAAGCAACATGAATGAAATCAAAAGGCCAGTGGTGCAAGGCTTATGCGAAGCACGGGCATTCACCAACGATAATGGTGGCCACCAACAGCAGTCTGGCTTCCAATTGTCATCTTTTCACTCCAAATCAGGTGGGAGGGTGGAAGAAGGGGACTGCTCGGGACAGCAGCATGGTGGCATCCTTGTGAATCAGCCTCCAAACAGGGCTGTCACCATCCAGTGATCATCCCTTGTCAGCATGGCCAGTGTTTCCAGCATTGCTCAGCCAGTTCTGTAATAGGTGAGTCAATTTCTAGTTTAATTCACTCACACATTATGTTGGTGGTACTTTTGAGAGGAGCTCCTCAACTTGTTCCACCCATTGAATTAGGTGAACGCTAGAGAGCAAGCTGGAGGCATGGGGGCCAATTCAAGTGGAATGTCATTGGTAGGTCTGATGTCTAAGGCAATTCATTCTTGGCTTTACCTTTTTGTTTGTTTTTCTTTCTTTATTTTCTTGTCTTGTGGTGTGGGAGAGAGCATGCAAAGAGGGAACAACTGTGTAGGTCGGTCTAGTATAACACAAGGTCTTATTCTACTGTTTGTTTAGTGTCTTCTTGGATTTGTTAAATCCTTTTCCGATGAAAAAGCGATGGCAGTTTGGATGCAGTTTAATCTACTAATTGTTACAGACAAAAGCATGCCCTTTTTTGCTTGCTTTATTGGTTTGAAGATTACAGCAATCAGAATCAACGGTATGGCTGCTGTCCAACTAAAACACAATTCTAACTCATCGACTGTGATCGAGCGGCTTTTGTGATCTTTGATATTGTGCGTGCACTCGGCCATTTCAATGTGCCAGAGTTTTAGAGGTTGATGGATGTCCGTTGAAGGTTTATCTGCCGGAAGACGATGGCAATAAGTTGAGCTGGTGTATTCTGAGCTACTGGCCTATCGAGGAAGCAGCCTATGAGTTGGTGTAAGATGATGTTTGAGCAAGGGGTACAAGAAAACTATTCCGCCCCCGATCCGAGATTACGAGCCGAGGGTCGCGGAAATCGCCGTAGATTCATAGAAAACTCTCCTCACGAACATTTAAGGTATCTCATCATGATATTAAAATCAAGCTATAGAAATAATTTAATTTCATTAATTAATTCAACTTACAATATTTTATAATTTTAATTCTAGTCCAAAGTAATACATAATTTAAATAAATTTTAATCTAAAATAACTTATGTTACGGTTTTTTTAGTTGCTTTTCTATATTGAGAACTCCGGTAGGCTGGTTCCTGTATCTATAAAAAAAAAGAAATTGTATAATAAGCTAGATAACCTAATAAGCAATGAACATTTAAGCTAGATAAATCAAAAAATAAAATAATAAGATGCTGAAATTAAGCATGCAAAATATATTGATCCAAAGTTAAATCGATACACTATCCACTTACTTTAAAATTTTAAATCTTATTTTCTAAATCAATTATTTTTCAAGTCATCAAGTTCATCTTGATAGCCAATGTGCCACAGCATAACTCCCAATAATAGGGTATCAATATGCCAACGTATAACACCCACTTGCAGGGAGTGAATAACCCCCACTGACGGTGTCGATGTGCCAACGTATAACCCCATTGGTAAGGTGTCGAGATACTATCAAATCACCTCTACTGGCAGTGTCAACGTATAACCCCTACTAGTAGGGTGTCCACATGCTAACGTAAAACCCCCATAGGCAGGGTGTCGATGTGCTAACAAATAGCTCACACTAGTAGGATGTCAATATACGAGCGAATAACTGCCACTAGCAGGGTATCGATACATAGCCTGGCTACGAGTCTAAATTTGTTTCGAAGCAAAAACTCATTTTTGTATATTCAGTATTTCAAATTGTAAGATACATAAATTCATATATACAAATTGTTACGGGGGAACTCAGCCACCATGCCCCACGTGACCGGCACGCGCGCCCAAGAAGACTACAGCTGCCCCTTGATCCAGTAACCCGACCACGAGTCGGATATCTTCGGCTTCGCGGCCCGACCCCGAGTCGGCTGCCCCTTGATCCAGCAGTCCGACCCCGAGTCGGATATCTTCGGCTTCGCAGCCCGACCCCGAGTCGGCTGCCCCTTGATCCAGCAGTCCGACCCCGAGTCGGATGTCTTCGGCTTCGCAGCCCGACCCCGAGTCGGCTACCCCTTGATCCAGCAGTCCGACCCCGAGTCGACAATCTCTCGACAACGACAGGCTGTTCCCCTGAAGCACGCCGCGACCCTCTGCTCCACTACTCCCTGCAACGGTCGTATCCGGCGCTGCTCCATGATCTCCTGTAATAGCCGTACAAAGCGGAGCTCCACTACGCCCTGTCATGGCCGTACCTAGCGCTGCCCCACGACGCCCTGTAACGGTCATGTCAGTGGCAACTCCATCGTGCCACACGATGACCAACCCCCCAGAAGGACCCCCCAGCCTAGTATATATGCGGCTGGGGGGAAAAGGGGGGGGGGGTAAGCAAGAATTTCCAGTGCATTCTCTTACTTGCTACGATTATCTCTCCTTCTCCTCCAATCTCCTCTGACTTGATCGTCGGAGGGCCCCCACTACCCCAGTGGTGGTGCGAGGCTTGCTTGCAGGTTTTCCGGTGGAAGGTGGAGCGCAATCAACACCAACCAAGGCAACTCGAACGGAACCCCGTTCACACCGCTGTGCCAATCGTTCTCGGTTTGGACCACCAGCAACAGTTGGCGCTAAAGGAAGGGCCTGAATCTCAGAGCGATCGTAATGGCACGGCGAGGTGGTCGTGGAGCTTCCAATGCCTCCGGTCGCGGGGCCTCTCGCGCCTCCGGCCGGGAGGCCGCTGCGTCTCCAACACATTCTCAGCAACACTCCACCGCTCGACCTCCCATTCAGATGGTCGAAGCCGCTCAGTTCGACCAGTTAGCCCAGCAGGTTCGCACCCTCGCGGAGGCAGTGCAGAATCTGCAGGGTGTGATGTCTCGGGCGCCGCAGCGGGCTCAGGAGCCGCTGCTCCCCGAGCGCTCGCCGGTTCTCCTCAACCCGCGCTCCTTCCTCTCCCATGGGGAGGAGCGCCGGCGCGAGGAGGATTCTCGAGCACGGTCCATTCTGCCGGGACCTTCTCATCGGAGCTGCGCGGGGTACGAGAGGCGGACCCGGGCGCGTTCCCAGACCCCCCAGTCCTCGAGGAGCCTGCACTCCAGTCGGTCCCCCTCACGCCACTCCTTGTCTCCCACCCACCGGTCGCGCTCCCTGGACCGGCGGGTGGACGATCTCCACAGGCAACTCCAGGTCCTGAAGGGCCACTCCAAAGATCCCTTCGCCGACTTGGAGATTTCCTCCCAGCCGGCGCTTGCCTCGAGGATCCTGCGGACCCCAAATCCGCCGGGGTTCAAAATGCCGGCGATCGAGCCCTACGACGGGGCGGCGGACCCGCGAGATCACGTCGAGAGTTTCAGGACCCTTATGCTCCTCCACGGAGCATCAGATCCTCTCCTCTGCAAGGCCTTCCCGGCGACCCTCCGTGGCCCGGCAAGGGCGTGGTTTGCCGGCCTGGAGGCTAACTCAATCCAGTCCTTCGACCAGTTTACTCGCCTCTTCATCACCCATTTCGCCGTCAGTAGCCGGCGGCGACTGGTCTCCGACTCCCTCTTTGATGTCCGGCAAAACGAGGGAGAAAGCCTGCGGGATTATCTTACCCGCTTCAACAAGGCTACCCTGGAAGTCCGGAACCTGAGCCAGGAGGTGGCTCTTTCAGCCCTGAAGCGTGGCTTCCGAAAGGGCAGACTCACCTTCTCCCTGGACAAACGCCTGCCGCGGAGCTTCCCGGAGCTGTTGTCCCGGGCGAACCAGTATGCGGACGCCGAGGAAGCGGCCGCCCACCGGAGCAAGGAGGCCGCTGAGATCCCTCCAAAGCTCGGGAAGAAAAGGCGAAAAGAGACACCCCAGAGGAGGAGCCCGACGCCCCAGCGTCGGCGCAGAAGCCCGTTGCCGGCGAGGAACCACGGTGCCCCACGCCCTCGTTCTCCGCCCCGACGTTTCAACCGGTACACTCCTCTCCTGACTCCCCGGGCCCAGATCCTCATGGAGATCAAGGGGCGGGAGGACCTCCCGGTCCCGAGACAGATGAAGAAGATCCCTGGGAGGAGGCCCTCTCGGGCGTACTGTGAGTACCACCGGGACCACGGCCACGACACCGAAGACTGCTTCCAGCTTCGGGACGAGATCGAGGCTCTCATCCGCCGAGGGCGTCTCGGTCGATATGTGAACGACCGACGTCCCCCCGCAAACCCGCGTCCGGCCGACCCGGCCCCTCAGGAGCCTCGGGAGCAGAATCGACCTGTCGCGGGCGTGATCCACACCATCACTGGGGGCTGCCCCCAACCCGAGAGGAATGCAGGGGGCTCGACTGAGGCGTCCGGAGCAACAGTCGTCGCAAAGAGGCAGAGGGTCGGAAATGTAATCACTTTTTGTGATGAAGATGTAAAGGGGGTTCAGACCCCCCACGATGACGCCATGGTGATCTCCCTCACTATGGCGAACTATGATGTAAGGCGCGTTCTTGTGGATAGTGGAAGCTCAGCTGATATTTTGTTTTACGAGGCCTTCCAAAAGATGAGCTTGTCCCGACAATTGTTGCACAAAACATCCACCCCCCTCATAGGATTCACTGGAGACGCTATCTCGGCCGAAGGTGTCGTTGAGCTGCTTGTGACTGCGGGCGTTGCACCCGCAGAAGCCACGGTGCGGCTCGGGTTCTTGGTCGTCCGTGTTCCCTCGTCCTACAACGCTATCCTCGGACGACCCGGACTGAACGCCCTTCGCGCGGTGGTATCTACGTACCACTTGCTCATGCGGTTCCCCACGGCGGCCGGGATTGGAGAGGTCCGAGGTGACCAACCGACCGCAAGGCAATGTTTCCTAGCAACTCTCAAAGGGAAGAAGCCCGTAGAAGCCTTAAGCGTCGAGTCCCTCGACGCCAGAGACGAGGTGGCCTTGCGGCACGGAGAGCCGGCCGAGGGTGTGATCGAAGTTCCCCTCGAGGAAGGTCGCCCGGACAGGACGATCCGGGTCGGCGCCAATCTCGACCCGGGAGCTCGGGCCTGGTTGGTGGAATTCCTCCGAGCCAACGTCGATGTGTTTGCCTGGTCGGCGGCCGATGTACCTAGGATCGACTCGGAGGTCATTTCCCACGCCCTCAACGTCGACCCGACCCACCGACCTGTAAAACAGAAGAAGAGACACTGTGCCCCGGATCGGATCCGAGTAGTCGACCAGGAGGTAGACAAGCTCTTGGAGGCAGGATTCATAAGGGAGGTCAGCTACCCCGAATGGCTGGCAAACGTCGTACTTGTCCGGAAGGCGAGCGGAAAGTGGAGGATGTGCGTCGACTACACCGACCTGAACAAGGCATGCCCCAAGGATAGCTTTCCGCTTCCGCGGATAGACCAACTGGTCGACGCGACTTTCGGATATCAGCTGCTGTCTTTCATGGACGCCTTCTCCGGCTACAACCAGATAATGATGGCTCCACAGGACGAGGAGAAAACTGCTTTTATAACAGACCGGGGGCTGTACTGTTACAAGGTAATGCCCTTCGGTCTGAAGAATGCTGGCGCCACTTACCAGCGCCTCGTCAACAAAATCTTCAAAGAGCAAATCGGCCGGAACATGGAGGTGTACGTGGACGATATGCTGGTGAAGAGCCGCCATGCAGACCAGCACATCGTGGATCTGGAGGAGACTTTCGCCACCTTGCGGAAGTTTCGCATGAAGCTGAACCCAGCGAAGTGCGCCTTTGGCGCTTCGGCCGGGAGGTTCCTCGGTTTCATTGTCAACCAGCGGGGGATCGAAGCCAACCCGGACAAAATCAAGGCCATCCAAGATATGTCCCCTCCGACCAAAGTGAAGGAGGTTCAGGAGCTCGCTGGGAGAGTCGCCGCGCTCGGACGATTTGTGGCAAAGTCGGCCGAACGCTGCCAACCTTTTTTCAAGGTGTTGAAACGCCCGAAAGACTTCCTCTGGACGGCCGAGTGTCAAGCAGCATTCGACCAGCTCAAGGAATACTTGGCGTCTCCTCCCCTGCTGTCCAAGCCGCAAGAAGGGGAGATGCTCTACCTCTATCTGGCGGTCTCCCCAACCGCAGTCAGTGCGGTACTGGTTCGGGAAGAGGCAAAGCTCCAGAAGCCTGTGTACTATATCAGCCGGGTCCTACGGGATGCCGAGACGCGGTATACGAAGGCTGAAAAATCGCCTTCGCGCTGCTGACCGCGACCAGGAGGCTTCGCCCCTATTTCCAGGCCCATTCTGTCACCATCTTAACCGATCAACCACTACGGCAGATCCTCAGCAATCCTGAGAATGTGGGACGGCTGGTGAAGTGGGCAATAGAACTTGGTGAGTTCGACATCCGCTACCAGCCTCGACCCGCCATCAAGGCCCAGGTGCTCGCAGACTTCCTCGCTGAGTGCACGATGCAGGAGGTGGAACCTAGACCGCCGGAAATGCCCAGCCTCGACCTCCCGATCTGGACGCTTCACATCGATGGATCGTCGAACCCAGAAGGTGGAGGGGCCGGGCTGGTCCTTACCAGTCCTGATGGAGTGATAGCCGAGTATGCCTTTAGGTTCGGATTTCCGGTGACCAACAACGAGGCGGAGTACGAGGCCCTAGTCACGGGACTCAAACTCACCAAGGAGCTCGGCATCCGGCGCCTGAAGGTCTTCACCGACTCCCAGCTGGTGGTCGGGCAGGTCCGTGGGGAGTT
This sequence comes from Phoenix dactylifera, assembly GCF_051530095.1. NCBI lineage: Eukaryota > Viridiplantae > Streptophyta > Magnoliopsida > Arecales > Arecaceae > Phoenix > Phoenix dactylifera. The sequence continues at coordinate 4,901,599 of NC_143204.1, read as the reverse complement.
CGAGGCCCGGAATCCGACTATGCAGAATTACGTCCGGAAGGTGCAAGCACTCATTCCCGACCTCGGCAGTGTCGACATCCAGCAGGTCCCAAGAAGTGAAAATGCCAAGGCCGACAGGTTGTCCCGTTTAGTGGGCGCGGACGCGCACAACTTGTCGAGGGCGATCTGCCTGGAGACCCTGGATGCCCCGAGCATCGGCGAGGCTGGAGCTGTGATGGCGATGGATCCGGAGCCATCTTGGATGGACCCGCTCGTCGCCTACCTCGCCGAAGGGATCCTCCCTGAAGACGAAGATCAAGCTCGGCGACTTGTCAAGAAGTCCAACCTCGTTCACCGCCCCCCTCTTAAGATGCCTCCGTCCCTCAGAAGCGGCCTACGTCCTCGGCGAAGTCCACGAAGGCGTTTGCGGATCACACTTGGGGGCTAGGTCCTTGGCGCACAAGATCATGAGGCAAGGCTATTATTGGCCTACCTTATTGGAGGACTCAAAGGATCATGTACGGAAATGCGATGCCTGCCAGCGCCACGCCAACGTCCAGAGAGTCCCTTCTGTCCCCTTGGCACCAATCACTGCACCCTGGCCCTTCGCCCAGTGGGGAATGGATATCCTCGGACCATTCCCCGTCGCTTCAGCTCAGCAGAAATTTTTGATTGTTGCAATCGACTACTTCACCAAGTGGGTGGAGGCAGAGCCGCTGGCCACTATCACGGAGGCGCAAGTCCGGAAGTTCGTGAAGAAGAACATCATCGTCCGATTTGGGGTACCTCGGGTCCTCATCTCGGATAATGGTCGACAGTTCGACAACAAGCATTTCCGTGACTTCTGCGAGGAGTTCGGGATCGAGCATCGGTTCACATCTGTGTCGCATCCCCAAACCAATGGCGAGGCCGAGGTCACGAATCGGACAATCCTCCAAGGAATCAAAGCGCGAATCGGTCGGACGGGGCAAGCTTGGGTCGAAGAGCTCGAGAATGTCCTTTGGGCGTATCGGACCACGCATCGGACCCCTACCGGGGAGACGCCTTTCAGCCTGACCTATGGCACGGAAGCCGTTGTCCCCGTGGAGCTCGGACTCCCCTCACCTCGGGTGGCCGCGCACCGACCCGAGGCCAATTCGGAGCAACTCCGAGGGAACCTGGATCTCTTGGAAGAAGCGAGGGAAATGGCGCAGGTTCGGATGGCGATGTATCAACGGAGGGTGGCCCGATATTACAACTCCAAGGTCCGACCGAAGCTTTTCAGAATCGGAGATCTGGTGCTAAGGCGAGCTAAAGCATCTCAACCTGCGGAAGGTGGGAAGCTAGCGCCAAATTGGGAAGGCCCGTATAGGGTTCGCTGGGTAAACCAACCTGGCCCCTACCAGTTGGAGGCCCTAGATGGTCGAGAAATTCCAAGGAGCTGGAATTCCGCTAACCTGCGGATGTATTACCAGTAGAACGACAATGCCAGAAAGACAGTTCAAAAATGTATAACACTTTTCATTTCAATAATTTCTGGTTACAATGGCGTGCTCGTATGATTACAAGGAATTCCCAGAGGGGAATTAGGGTGTAAAGAAAGTAAAGAAGAGGTGGAGACTCCGAGGAGCTGAAGATCTGGGATCCCGAAACCTCCATCTGAAGCGGCTGCAATCCCGCCGGAAGTGGGTGCTTCCAACCGGAGGCGCCATTGGCGTCTCACGAAAAAGACGAAGAGCCGGCGCGGATGAAGAAGAAGTGGACGAAGGAGAAGTCCACACTGCTCCTACCCGGAGGCGCCATCCACGCCTCACGAAAAAGACGAGGAGCCGCCGCAGACGAAGCTCCCGCTGCCTCCAGGGGAACGCCACCTCCAAGGGATATTCTGGTCCTCCCCAGTGTTAGGGGAGAGAAGGAATACAAGGGAGAAGAGCATATGGAGGCGCGGTCCCGGATCAGGCGCCTGGTGCGGAGCTCAATCGGGAGGCCGAACTTCAAGGAGGGGAGACGTGATCCCGGATGAAACGCCTAGAGCGGAGTTCCGCCGGAGAGAACCTCCTTGTTGATCCCAGATGAAACGGCTAGTTGGCGGAAGTCGCGAAGGGCGCGCCTCCCGTTCCTTCGGTAGGGGTCTCTCAACCATGCGCCGGAGAGGAGGCCCACGATCCATGGCAACCTGAACAGCTCCGGCTTGGCAGGCTCCACCGTACCTGCACCTATATTTATAGCCGAACTGTGGCCCCCCGGTCGTTCTGATGCGGGTGGCTCCAATAAATGCGGGCGCATCGAATCCGGAGCCGTTCCAGCTCTCGAGGCGTATCTTCCCGCGATTTCCTAAGCGTCATTCTCCTTAGTCGCATTCTTTGTGCAGGACACTCCGGGTGGCATGTACACCTAGGACCACGTATCTCCGCTCGCACCCAGGCCGCATCCGCCTCGAAGAACGCGCGTATCGCGGCCGCTTAACTGACACTCCTTGCAAGCAGCAACAGGCGATCCGATTTCCCAGGTAACGCCTCAATTAGCATTTAATGCCCTTCTGGTGTTCCCCAGGCGACGCTTGGAAAGGAGGAGAAACACGATCGCAGCTTGTCACGGAGAAACCCCGTCGAGCGGCAAGCGACAGGCGCGTGGCCAACGAGCGGAATTTTCCGAGGCTCGGCCCTCGGATGCCAGGCTAACCCGATGATCATCCCGGGAGCAGACTAGCCTGAAGCCCCGACCGGTCGCCTCGGCTTGCGCCAGCCTTGGCCGACCAACGAGCAGAATTTTCCGAGGCTCGGCCCTCGGATGCCAGGCTAACCCGATGATCATCCCGGGAGCAGACTAGCCTGAAGCCCCGACCGGTCGCCTCGGCTTGCGCCAGCCTTGGCCGACCAACGAGTGGAATTTTCCGAGGCTCGGCCCTCGGATGCCAGGCTAACCCGATGACCATCCCGGGAGCAGATTAGCCTGAAGCCCCGACCGGTCGCCTCGGCTTGCGCCAGCCTTGGCCGACCAACGAGCGGAATTTCCTGAGGCTTGACAACCCTCAGATGCCAGGCTAACCCGATGATCATCCCGGGAGCAGACTAGCCTGAAGCCCCGACCGGTCGCCTCGGCTTGCGCCAGCCTTGGCCGACCAACGAGCGGAATTTTCTGAGGCTTGACAACCCTCAGATGCCAGGCTAACCCGATGACCATCCCGGGAGCAGATTAGCCTGAAGCCCCGACCGGTCGCCTCGGCTTGCGCCAGCCTTGGCCGACCAACGAGCGGAATTTCCTGAGGCTTGACAACCCTCAGATGCCAGGCTAACCCGATGGTCATCCCGGGAGCAGACTAGCCTGAAGCCCCGACCAGTCGCCTCGGCTTGCGCCAGCCTTGGCCGACCAACGAGCGGAATTTTCCGAGGCTCGGCCCTCGGATGCCAGGCTAACCCGATGATCATCCCGGGAGCAGACTAGCCTGAAGCCCCGACCGGTCGCCTCGGCTTGCGCCAGCCTTGGCCGACCAACGAGCGGAATTTTCCGAGGCTCGGCCCTCGGATGCCAGGCTAACCCGATGATCATCCCGGGAGCAGACTAGCCTGAAGCCCCGACCGGTCGCCTCGGCTTGCGCCAGCCTTGGCCGACCAACGAGCGGAATTTCCCGAGGCTCGGCCCTCGGATGCCAGGCTAACCCGATGATCATCCCGGGAGCAGACTAGCCTGAAGCCCCGACCGGTCGCCTCGGCTTGCGCCAGCCTTGGCCGACCAACGAGCGGAATTTCTCGAGGCTCGGCCCTCGGATGCCAGGCTAACCCGATGATCATCCCGGGAGCAGAGTAGCCTGAAGCCCCGACCGGTCGCCTCGGCTTGCGCCAGCCTTGGCCGACCAACGAGCGGAATTTTCTGAGGCCTAACCCTCGGATGCCTGGCTTAGTGCCGGAAGAATTTCCTGAGGCCTAACCCTCGGATGCCTGGCTTAGCGCCGGAAGAATTTTCTGAGGCCTAACCCTCGGATGCCTGGCTTAGTGCCGGAAGAATTTCCTGAGGACTAACCCTCGGATGCCTGGCTTAGCGCCGGAAGAATTTTCTGAGGCCTAACCCTCGGATGCCTGGCCTAGGGCCGGAAGAATTTCCTGAGGCCTAACCCTCGGACGCCTGGCCTAGGGCCGGAAGAATTTCCTGAGGCCTAACCCTCGGATGCCTGGCTTAGCGCCGGAAGAATTTCCTGAGGCCTAACCCTCGGATGCCTGGCCTAGGGCCGGAAGAATTTCCTGAGGCCTAACCCTCGGACGCCTGGCCTAGGGCCGGAAGAATTTCCTGAGGCCTAACCCTCGGATGCCTGGCCTAGCGCCGGAAGAATTTTCTGAGGCCTAACCCTCGGATGCCTGGCTTAGCGCCGGAAGAATTTCCTGAGGCCTAACCCTCGGATGCCTGGCCTAGCGCCGGAAGAACTTCAAGAGTCAGGAGTTGGCGAGATGCTACCAAGAGTTAAAAAGAAAAAGGACGAAAGTGAGATGAAGAAACATTCAACTTGCATTAACTTTCATTGTTTCAGGGCCGAGACCCATACAACTTGGCAAAACGCTGACATACAAAGAAAAGGACAACGAAGGGTACAGAAGGTCAGCTTGGAGGAACCTCCGGGTCGGGAACGACGGGCACGTCCGCAAGAGGTAGGGAGGCGGTTGGAGAGTCAGCAGGCAATGGCGCCGGAGAAGAGTCGAGAAGGGAGATCCCACTCAAGTCAACTTCGGGGTATTTAGCTGACACCCTTGCCAGGCCTTCCTCGAAGCCTAAAATAAAGGAGTCGGACCCCGCGTCCGACATATCACGGACGAACTCGTTAGACTGACGATAGGCCCGTACCGCCTCCGACATGTCACGGGTGAACTCGGCGGACTGACGATAAGCCTGCACCGCCTGACGCCCGATCTCCGCACTCTTCTCGGCCAGCACCGCCTCTGCTCGCTCCGTAATCTGAGCCTTAGCCTCCAAGACCTTCGCCACAATCCGGTCGTCAGCCTCGGAGAGACCCTCAGCAGATTAGCCTGAGCCTCCTTGTGCTTCGCCTCGGCAGCAGTGCGGGCGGCCTCAGCTTCCTCCAGGCGCGAACGAAGCTCTTGGTCGTTCGCGCGGGACTTCTCCAAGGCCGACTCCAATTCGCCCAGTTTGACTTCAAGAGACCGAGTTCGGTTACGGGCGTTGTCGGCAGACCGCTGGGCCTTCTCCCACCTCTCTCGATAGTCCGCAGCCTTCCGGGACTGCTTCTCGGCCCGCTCCTCCGCCTTCTTGATCTCGCCCTCGAGACCCGAGGCAACCTTGAGTTGCTCCTGAGCCTCCAACAGTTGCTTCTCGAGGGTGGTGAAGCCGAGTGCCCGCTCATCGGCCTCCCGGAGCCTCGCCTCGAGGTCCCCGGTCGTCCTCCCCGCCGCAGCTTGGCCTCCCTCTTCCATTGCTTTCAGTCGGTCCTCGGCCTTCGCCAGAAGCCCCGCCTGTTCCTTATAGCACTCCTCCAGACGGATCATATACTGGGCGAGCTAAGAGATAGGAAAAATGAGGGCGTCAGGCGGAGATCAACAGAGCCAATAAATGATGAAAAGCGGCCAGAAGAACACTCACCGACATAAGACAGACGCAGCTGGCAGCCCCGACGTCAGGGACCCTCATCTCCCGGACCTGCCTACGGTCCTTCTCCAGCAGCACCGTTTCGATGAGGTTTCGGGCGCCGTCGGAAGTGAAGGCCGACCCCGACTTCTCCCCAGAGCCGGACGGTGGTTCTGCAGCCTTACCCTTATCCATCGCCTGGGGAAGAGTCCTGCTGATCGTGCTCGGGGCGGGGGTCGCTCCAGGAATTGACAGGGTCCCGCTCGGCTGGGGCCAGGCGCGTCCCTCCTCGTATCATCCGGAGCCGACCGAGTCGAAGGCCGGGCTGGGGACCGATCACGTCCGACCCGTCCGTCTCGAGCGGGCTCGGATGATACCTCCGGAATAGCGGCAGTCTCACCACCGGAGGGCTGATACAGCGTCAGCTGCCGGTCCGCGCCCGCGGCGTCCCCCTGATCGGTGGGCCCGGACTCGTTGGTCGGCGTTGGAGTCTCCTCCTTGCGGGACTTCTTCGCCGGTGGGGCCCCGCTCGGAGGAGGTCGTTTCTTCCTCCGGACCGCTTCCAGCAGAGACGACCTACCAACAGCCGGTCCCTTGTCCGACCGCATGACGTCGTCAATCTCTGCAACAGGGACGAGATGGTCAGAGGCTGAGAAACCGAAGAAAAGAACAAGACGAAAGAGGAGAAAAGAGTCAAAAAAGAAATGGTGGCGGGCTCACGGTCGGCGGGGACCGAGCTCAGACCGACATTCACCAAGGTATCCTCGGAAATAAGGCGGGCCACCGGGGGGAGCCGGCCCTTGGCAACCAACTCCCTCAAGACAGCGACGCCATCGGATTCCTCCCTCGACAGCCTCGATAGGCCGATCGGGGACTTCATCGGCGTCTCCCAGGTCGCCCTGATTCCCCAAGAGGGATCCACATCAATGAAAAAGAAACGCTCCTTCCAGCCGTGAATGGAGGAAGGAGCCTCCTTGACGAGGCCGCACCCTCGCCGCGCCGCAAAGCACCACCACCCTTTGTCCTGGGGGTGGCCACTCAGGCTATAGCATTCCCAAAAGACATTCAGGGTGGCGGGGACCTCGTGCATGCGGCAGAGAACTTGGAAGGCCGTCAGGGCGCGCCACGAGTTCGGCACCAGTTGCGTCGGCGCCACTCTTAAACCCCGGAGCACCTGCACGACTAAGTCCGAAGGGGGAAAGCGGAACCCGGCCTGGAGGATGCCCTCATTGATGGCGACCTTCCCTGGAGGAGGATGGGACATCCTCTCCTCAGGCCCCGGGAGCGTAACGTTGCAGGCTTCGGAAAGGTGGTACCGAGCCACGAATCTATCTAAGTTTTCGGCGACCAGCTCCGACTTAATGCAGTCTGCTCTCACTTCGCCCATCCCTAATGGCCAATAAATCTACGGTCAAGACGGGGTCAAGAAGGGGGAAGAGACCGGAACGAATGGAGTACACTAGTACAAAAGGAGAAAGTATGGAGAGCCCTAAGTAGAAGAATGGGGCAACTCACCGGGAGAGAAGGAAGAACGGCTCCGAGAGCGTCAAAGGAGGAGCAAGCGAACAGTCCGACGGCAATGACGGCAGCGCAAAGGAGAAACTCGAAGATGTCTGTGAAGAGAAAGGCGGACGGAGGAGGACCCTCGGTTAAATAGGCGGAAAGGTGGGTGACACCTCGGTGACGCCAGAGGACGCCTGGCTGCCGAAGGGTCGCTCGTGCCCCAAAGGCGAATCGACGCCATTAAGGAAGGATGTCCGCCGAAATCCTCAGACTGCCAGGTCAGCAACAACCGCCATACGCCATAAAGAAGGCGGGGAGCTCGAAGCGCGCGCGCCTCTCCGAGGGATGGCGGCAATCTCGAAGCATCACTTCCTTCACCCGTTCCCCTTCCGGTTCCAGGCTCGGAAGTGGGGGGCTACTGTTACGGGGGAACTCAGCCACCATGCCCCACGTGACCGGCACGCGCGCCCAAGAAGACTACAGCTGCCCCTTGATCCAGTAACCCGACCACGAGTCGGATATCTTCGGCTTCGCGGCCCGACCCCGAGTCGGCTGCCCCTTGATCCAGCAGTCCGACCCCGAGTCGGATATCTTCGGCTTCGCAGCCCGACCCCGAGTCGGCTGCCCCTTGATCCAGCAGTCCGACCCCGAGTCGGATGTCTTCGGCTTCGCAGCCCGACCCCGAGTCGGCTACCCCTTGATCCAGCAGTCCGACCCCGAGTCGGCAATCTCTCGACAACGACAGGCTGTTCCCCTGAAGCATGCCGCGACCCTCTGCTCCACTACTCCCTGCAACGGTCGTATCCGGCGCTGCTCCACGATCTCCTGTAACAGCCGTACAAAGCGGAGCTCCACTACGCCCTGTCATGGCCGTACCTAGCGCTGCCCCACGACGCCCTGTAACGGCCATGTCAGTGGCAACTCCATCGTGCCACACGATGACCAACCCCCCAGAAGGACCCCCCAGCCTAGTATATATGCGGCTGGGGGGAAAGGGGGGGGGGGTAAGCAAGAACTTCCAGTGCATTCTCTTACTTGCTACGATTATCTCTCCTTCTCCTCCAATCTCCTCTGACTTGATCGTCGGAGGGCCCCCACTACCCCAGTGGTGGTGCGAGGCTTGCTTGCAGGTTTTCCGGTGGAAGGTGGAGCGCAATCAACACCAACCAAGGCAACTCGAACGGAACCCCGTTCACACCGCTGTGCCAATCGTTCTCGGTTTGGACCACCAGCAACACAAATCAATCGAATATAATCCAAATCGAATTCAATATGTTTAATTAAGAATTATACAATATTCTAAAAAGAGGCAAATATAACAATAAAACACCATGCTTCCAGTTTATAAATCAAGAATAATTTGATTCAAAAAATATTTATAATTTGCTGATAAATCTAGAAAAAGGGTTATATTACTTATCTTATAAATATATTCCAACTAACAGATCGAATTAATCTTAAATCCAAAAATTATATTTTCTATTAAAATTTTATTATAAAAACTTTAAATTCTAACACTTTCACATGATAGATCAAGTGGGAGTGCCTGACACTCCGATCGGTCCGATCAAAGTGAAATTCATCGAATCATGCTCGAATAAAGATATAAATGGTTCAACAAAGATTGGGGAGATCAAATCTAATAATATTTGGAAGAGGCCAGGGTGGGGGCTGACATGCTGCCCAACAACGCTAGATCAAGATCCTTCATCAAGGTCAATTCAAAATCACTGTGAAGAGTCCCTACTAGATCTAATTACCCTAGAGAGAGTAAAGAGAAAAAGTCTAATAGAGAAAAAGTATAGAAGAGAGAATCTCAGTCCTAGTTCAATCAGGGGTCTAGATCTGGTTGTCAATAGCACGGTCAACCAGATCAATTAATATGTCTGGCCATGAATCAAGAAAGAGAAACTTTGTAGAAAGAAAAATAACAGAAGAGAGGAGAGAGGAGAGAGGAGAGAGGAGAGAGACCCTCTCTTCTTCTCCAAAATAGGGGACTTGTCCCCCTGTTTCTCCTCTATTGGACCGAGGAGTGGCCGTGGCAACCAGCCCTGATGGCGGTGGGAGGTGGCGAGGCAGGCTCAGCCAACCTTGGCGGCCGACGGTGGCGAACAAGGCCGACGGTGGAACAAGCCTAATAGGGCCCGCTTATTTCGGATAATTTTTCGGCGATTCGCTGGCCCAAAACTCATCTAAGCATAGCTAGAGAGAGAGAGGAAGAAGAAGACTTACCTCGGCCAGGCAAGGTGGTCCAGCGGCTCCTTCCGACGGCAAATCGACAAAGATGATCGGAGGAGATGCTCAAAATTGGAGGCTCGAACTTGGGTGAACTCGAAGAGGAAGGAGGAGCTCTATAAATAGATTATCCCGACCTTATCCGTTCGGTCTCCGGACCATGTTGAATTTTCGATTTTTGCAATCCGGAGGAGAGATCATCATGATCAGAAGGGAGGAAGAAGACGCTGGCTGGAGTCTTCCTCCCATTTCCCCTCACGTGCATCGCACGTGAGCTTGACCCAAATGTGGCTAGGCCGGTCAAGTGGACCAGGCCTAATCCACTGTTTTCACATTCTCCCCCCTAAAAAAATTTTGTCCACAAAATTTTCGTACCCATAGTTCAAATAGTAGAGGATACTTCTTCTAAATCGAATCATAACACTTCTCAAATCAAAGTCGTCTTGTCTGACTAATGTCAAATAAATCAATTTACCATGCTTCCGCTGCACAAGTTTGATTTAAACCTCAACATATCCGTGCCAAGTCTAGGTTTATTTTTCTATTTTGACCTGCTTATTATTTCATATATTTCTATATCTTAATCTTTGTGAACATTTCTGAGATTTAAAAGTTCATATTCTTCTTTTGACAGTTAATTCGAAAAAAATGTTGTGCAGCCATTTAATCTTTCTTGGTAGCATAATAAGTCGTCTAACAAAAAGCATTGGGCATGGGAAACAATAAATAAAAATAAATATTGGAACTAGATTAAAACCTGTTGCTAATGCATTAGAGAACTGAGCATCTTGCTGAAAGCATAGACCCTTCCTTAGGTTCGGGGTTTCCGACTTCCCACCTTATTTTGTTCAGTTATTTGGGGAGGTTGATTCTCATTCCTTGGTGGACAGTCAGCTATTTTCTGACCCTTTTGTCCACAACCAAAGCATGCACCGATGTTCGAGTGACAATTATTTGCAGCATGATTCCCACCACATCTGAAACATTTATTGCTATTTATCTACTCAGGGTTGTCACCCGTTGATCTCTTGTTTAAACTCTCGGTGTTCCGATTGCTCTGTCCTTGAGATTTATTTAACCTATTTTTCTTCTTTTGTTTTCTTTCCCCTTCCGCATATTCTTCATTAACTTTTCTTTCAATTATTAAAGCCTTATTTACCACAGCTGCATTGGTAGTCAATTTATAAGGTATCAGTTGTTTTTTAATTTCAGTATTTAGTCCCAACTCAAATTTATGCATTCCATCTAGCCCATTCTCGACTAACCTTGGAACAAATTTAGCTAGCTTAGAAAATTTAGCTTTATATTCTGCAACAGTCATATTCTTTTGCTTTAGATGAATAAACTCCTGCTCTTTCTGCTTCCTTATGCTCTGAGGAAAATATTTATCATAGAATGCACCTCGAAATCTTTCCAAAGTGAGTGGCTCCCTATCTTGCTCATATTTATGTTCTAGCATCCGCCACCAGTTGAATGCTTGCAACATGTATGATGCATAAAGAATCTTGTTATTGTCTAGGCATCTTTGAACAGCGAACGCTTTCTCCATCTCTATAAGCCAATTGTCAACTTTCAAAAGTTTTGTTGTCCCCTTAAAAGATGGAGGTGCCAGCTTCTTGAACTCAACTATATTACTATGCTGCTTGTATTGATCCCTTCGTCTTGTATGGTGCAACGATAATTGCTGTTGTTGAACTTGCTATTGGAGCAGATGCTGCTGGACCTACTATTGCATCTACATCATGCCAACTAAAGTCTGCATAACTTGGCCTAAACATGGTTCTTGTTGTTCTGTTTGAGTATCTCTAGCAGGATCAACGACTTTCTCGTGCTGAGGGGTGCTACCGACCTATTGGGGTGTGTTGCCATCTTGCTGGTTTGGTATCTCATCAGTAGCACCAAGTGTAGTCTTTCTTATCCAATGTGGAGGCATCCTAACCTATATCTATCAAATAATAGTATGCCCATAATAAGCTTACTAGTTAATTACAATTATTTAGAATAGCTTGTCACAATCATCATAAACTAATGTCCCAATGTCCTTAGTGTCTACCCGCCTAGACTCATGTCATGCATGATTCTATAACTTATGATTCATCTACTTATGGTCTGATACCATATTAATTGTCATGCCCCCGACTTGAGATCACAAGCCGGAGGTCGCGGCAACCGCCACGCACTCGTACGAAATTCTCTCTACAAGCATGCAAGGCATCTCATCATGATATCAAAATCAGGTAGTGAAAATAATTTAACTAATAACATGCAATCTTTATTTTATTAACTAAACTTATAATGTCTCACAAGTCTAGTCTAGGGTAATACATAATTTAAATAAACTCTAATCTAAAAACTTGTGCCACGGTTCTTCTAATCACTCTTCTATATTGAAAACTCTGGTAGGCTAGTTCTTTGAATCTGTAAAAAAAAAAGAAATCGTATAATGAGCTAGATAGTCCAGTAAGCAATGAACATTTAAGCTAGATAAATCAAGAAATAAAATAATAATATACTAAAATTAAGAATACAAAATACATCGATTCAAAGCGAAATCGGTACGTATTCAGTCACTTCAAAATTTCAAATCTTGTTTCATAAATTAATTATTTTTTAAATCATCATGTTCATCTCGATAGCTCAGAACTTTGATCAAAGTGCCACCGCATAACCCCCAACGGCAAGGTATCGATATGCCAACTAATAACCCGCAATGACAGGATGTCAATATAACAACGTATATCTCTCACTGGCAGGGTGTTGGTATGCCAACGTATAACTCCCATTGGTAGGGTGTCGATATACTAGCGAAGATAGGGTGTCGATGTGCCAACATATAACCTCCACTGGCAAAGTGTCAATATACCAGTAAAAAAACTCCCACTGGCAGGGTATGTATACATAGCCTGGCTGCAAGTCCAAATCCATTTTGAAGCAAAAATTCATTTTCTCAAATTCAATGTTTCAAATTTTAAGATACATAAATTCATACGACATCAAAATCAATCAAACATAATCTATATCGAATTTAGTACGTTCACTTAGGAATCATACAATATTCTGGAAAGAGGCATAAATAACAATAAAACACTATGCTTCAAGTTCATAAAACAAGAATAATTCGATTCAAAAAATATTTATTATTTGTCGATAAATCTAGAAAAAGAATTATATTACTTACCTTGTGAATGTAATCCAAGTAAAAGAACCAATTAATTCCGAAGATCCTTCTCAAATCCTAATATCTAAAAATTATATTTTTTTATAAAATTTTATTATAAAAATCTTAAATTCCAACACCCTCACAGGGTAGATCAAGCGAGAGTGCCTGATACCTTGGTTGGTCTGATCGAAGTGAAATTCATCGAATCTTGCTCGGATTAAGGCACAGATGGTTTAACAAAGATTAGGGAGATTAAATCTAACAATATTTGGTAGAGGCCAGGGTGGGGGCTGATATGCCGCTCCATAATCCTAGATCAAGATTCATCACCATAGTCAATTCAAAATCACTATGAAGAGTTCCTACTAGATCCAACTATCCTAGACAGAGTAGGGAGAAAGAAAGTCCGATAGAGAGAGAAAGTCCAGTAGAGAGAGAATTGTTAGGAATTGTATCCTAAATGTCAATCGTCAGCATGTTGATGATTAAATGAATTGACAAATCAATAAAGTATTTTTTGGCATTATTCATCATTTTACATCTTCAAATGAACTCTTATATGATGAAGTCCTTAGGACTTATTAATGATAAAGGAGGATTTATCTTCGAGTCCTTAAATTAGTTCGCGACCAAATGATATGTTGTTACAAGGACGATAGCATTATCAAGATTAGGTCGTTATGTGACATATACGTTGGTTGTCCTCTTAACCAAGGAGTGTGGAGACACTGGTATGCCACATAGGTGAAGTGTAGGAGTACATTTCACTGAACATGACCAATTCCGGAACGCTCTACTGTCAAGAGATGTTCCGAGTGGATTTGGGTATAAGTTTGGCCCTCTGACCTGAGACCGCAACCTGTGACTAGCAAGCAACTCATTGTACTTTGGTACCGGACTATCTGGATTTCTAATTCAGTGACGGAAGGTCACTAGGTACAGTCAAGTACTTGCGTAGTCAGTTGTGAGTCGAGATGGAATTGACCCCTCCTGAAAACAGGAGATAATATCTTGTGATTAATTTAGCAAAACCTTAGCCAGGGTAATCCCAGTGAGGAGTCACGGGATATCTAAAGTTAATCACATAATGGATGTACTAATTATAGGGTTGACAGTGAGCTCTAAGTCATCCTGGTGATAAGTGCTTAAATTTATAATTTAGTTATCTTTCTATAGCACTTATCAATGTTTTTAAACTGATAAATACATATTTTACCATGAAATTGAATAAACATTGAATTAAATTTAAATTATGGTAAGAGGTAAATAATTCTTTTCTTAAACCAGATTCTGAACTTGTCTCTCTCTTGATTGCAATCTTTAATGAAAACTATAGAAAAACATATAAGGAGATTGTGTTGACCCGGCTAAGGTTATAATTAAATGGGCTTTGGTCTTGATTAGATTAAAAGTTATAATTGTATAGAAAAATATTTGATTAACCCTCTTAATAAGTCACGATCCTGCTTTTAGCCCTGTTGAGTCTAGTCTGAAGTAGTTTAGCAAAAATTAAATTTAAACGACATTGGGCTCGAGAGTAAGTTCAAGCAAATCAACGATCATGACCCACCTCAAACCTAAAGTCAATTTCCAACCAATTCATTACCTGCCTTCATATAAAATTGATAAATTTAAAACAAAAAAAAAGAAAATAATGAATATAATAAAATAAAAATAATTTCGGGGAGAACTGAAAACACTGTTCATATGAACAGTGTCCCGTGAAAACACTGTTCATATGAACAGTGTTAAATAAAAAAAAAAAAATTGGGAATTCACTGTTTATCTTCTCCTTTCCAGCGCTGCAACAGGAGACCTCTTCCCAGCAGCCAGCGATACAAATCATCCACGCGGTGCAACCCTAACCCATTCCAAGCTTCATCACGATGAAGCCATCAACAGCCCGCACACGGTGAACGTCCCAGCAGCCGGTAATCCAGCAACCTCCCACGCCCGTTCGACTGCAAGCAGGATCCAAGCATCACACCCAGCCATCCCGCCGTCCACGACACCTCCAAGCCATCCTCCGCGGCAGATCAGCCATTCTCCCAGTGATCCCGCAGGCTTTCAATTATTCCGTTTCTCGCCATCAAGGAACCGCACCAAATCAGCATCTCAGCCTTCCGTTGTCCATGATCGGCTCCCAGCAGCCGGTAACCCAGCGCGGCATTCATCTCTAGCTCCACCCCGTCTTCTCCGAGATCCAAACATTCCGCATCAGCCTCCCAGCAATCCCGTGGCGCCCTTCATCCGGAGCCACCTCCATCCGTTTCTAGCCATCAAGGAACGCGAGATCCAGCCATTCCCACGGATTCACGCCCTTCTCCAGCGATCTTGCATGTAATAATCAAGCCTCCGCAAAATCAAAGACCGCAGACCACGTCCTCCTTGCTGGGGATCCATCGCTGGGTCTTCAGCGATCTATAAAAGAAAAACGAGACAGGGAAGAAAGGGGAGAAAGAACCAAGGAACAGAGCATGCTCTGTTATGGTGCCGAGAAAAATAAAAAAAAGAGGGATGCTATGAGCGGATGAGTTAGAGAAAGAAAAAAAAAAGAAGAGAAAAAGAAGGAAGGACTTGAGACGGATGGCATGGAGCATCTCAGCAAGTCGATCAAAGTCGCCAAGCATCATGAGCAGCTAAACCTCGGTTTAGGGGTTTGATGAAGCCATAGAGGAGTATTCGTTTCATTTTTATTGATTTGAGTTTGTATTGTAAGAGTGTTGCATGATGAAGAATTTATCAATTGATCTTTATGATTTATCCAATTTATGTGAATCATTTATCTTGCATAAAATATTTTACATAGATTGATCTATTTCATCGAATCCAACACCTGTGGTTTGGAGGTGATATTCATGTGACATCGATTTCATTTTTAATGATTTAATGATCAGATGCATCATGCTAGGTTAGACAGGCCATGCTTATTGTTAGAATAGATGGTTTGTGCTAGACTTAGATGATTCATGCTGCGAATTAATCATAATTTTTAATGATTGCTTTGGCTTGTAGTCGGAAGCAATCAAGTCTTAAATACAACTCAATTATTAAAAGCGTGACGGATACAACTCTATCGGTGGAATCTAGCCCTAAACACCTTTCTCCATTGATAATTCGTACTACTATATCTACATTAATTCTTAGTTTTTATCATTTACTCTAGCTTATATCCTTTGAGGTAATTTAGTTAAATTAAGTTAGCAAATTCTTCTTCTTGATTTACTTTTAAAAGAAAAATAACTTGTCTCCAATCCCTGTGGACCGACACCCGTAACACTATCCTACAGGATACGTGCTATTGCGTGTTTTATTTTTGAAATTGAGATAACCGATCAATTTTTGGCGCCGTTGCCGGGGATTGCTAGCATAGTTATTTTTCCTATCATTAAAAAAAAATTAATTACAAAAAAACTTTCAAAAAAAAAACATATATATATATATATATCTAAAATAAAATAAAAAAATTATTTTCTATTATTGTTACTTTTCTTATCTCCTTTTTCTCTTCTACTAATTTTTTTCTTTTTTTTTTAATTTTTCTTTTGGTCTTATTTGATCAGGAATCGAAGAGGAGATCTGGGCTATTAAAAAGGAATGCTTTAGAGGTTTGCCTAAAAAAATTTTAAATTGCTGAAAAAATTCTCTTTGGTAACCTCTAAACCTTTCTTATTTAATTTAATTATTAGCTTGAAATTTTGTGGTGATTGTTTGATTTTAATTTCAGCAAAAGTGTGAATACATGCTTGATACACATACACAAATTAATCCGCACATAGTAAGGGCAATCACCCTAACAAGATAAGAGCCGGATTTCATCACCGGATTCTTGCCCAACTTAGGTGAACTCAATCTCACATAGTGTCACTTTAATTAAAATCAATTAGACGTTGGCTCCTAGGGACATTCGAGCTCAATAGGACGAAGATCACCAAAAGTTGCACCAATTTCGCTCTGTGGCTTAGTTGATGTCTAGGCAAGCTTTGTCCCTATAAGGGAGACAGTTCATCTGTTCGAGGCAAGTGGGTTTTAAGTGGGACCTTTGCGAAGCATCGTGACCCCCTCCACTTACCTGGGAGCTTACCTGGTCAACTCGGTTCATTAGACCGGATTGGAGGCTTAGGTGCCCTCTTCAAACCAGTTAGGAGCTCTCTAGTGATTTTAGGACAAATACAAGGATTTATGTGTTTTTCTTTTATTGCATGCTTGATTGATCAAGTACTAGTGTATGCAAGGGAGTCGTTCTAGAGTACGTGACCTATTACCTTTTGACCCTGAAATAGAACGGACCCTTAGAAATATTTGAGCTGAGATCAGAACCTTAGAATCATTCCCACCCCCTGAGATGGCTGAAGAACAACCCAAACTCCTGAGGGAGTACTTTACTCCCACCATTTACACTTTTCCATCTTGCATTCGATTACCTGAAGTAGCAGCTGTACAATACGAAATAAAGTCTAGTGTGATCCAAATGCTCCCATCTTTTTATGGGCTCACAAACACCTAGATGAATTCCTTGAGATTTGCACCACTGTCAAGATTCAAAACTTCACTGATGATGCTCTGAAACTTAGATTATTTCCTTTCTCCCTTAAAGATAGAACCAAACAATGGCTGAATTCTTTAGAAGCTAACTCGATTCGTTCTTGGGATCAAATGCAACAAGAATTTCTTAAAAAATACTTTTCCATAGGAAGAACGAACCAGTTTAGACGTGCCATTACAAGCTTCTCCCAAACTGAGGGGGAAGAATTTCATGAAACTTGGGAGAGATTTTGGGACCTAATCCGTAAATGCCCTCATCATCAAATACCTAAGTGGCAGTTAGTGCAATATTTTTATGACGGATTGACTGAACGAAACCGTCAGATAATCGATGCTGCATGCTGGGGGACTTTCATGCTTCAAAATGAGCATGAAGCATGGCAATTATTTGAAAATCTTAATGAAAACTCCCTCCACCATGCTTCCTGTTCTCGTCAAGTACCTCCGAGTTCTCAAAGAAAAGGGACCATTTGTGAAATAAGTCATTCTATGGACCTGTCTAGCAAGGTAGATGCATTGTCCCATAAGATTGACCAACTAATGATAGGAGGACATGTCGTTAGCTCTTCCCATGCACAAGTATGTGCTATCTGTTCTAGCCCATCGCATCCTATTCATGAGTGCCCCTCAGCACCCCAATTCCCCGAACTCGTGCAAGAACACATCAATGCTGCTCAAACACAACCCAGACCGGGTAATGATCCATTTTCCAATACATATAATCCGGGATGGCGGAATCATCCAAATTTTTCTTGGAGGCAGCAAGCTTCGAATACTACCCAACCCTACTCCCAAAATTTTCAAAATCCTCAGAATTTTCATCTCTACCGTCCCTCAACTCACTTTCAACACCTTCCTCATCCAACCCAAAGAAATACAGCCTTTGAGGAGAAAGTGTTGACTGCCCTTCAAGGTTTGGAGGCAAACATACAACTATTACACTCTCACACACAATCAATTGCTAAGCTAGAATCCCAAATGGGTCAACTAGCCAATGCATTAAACAAACGAGAGGAAGGTAAGCTTCCAAGTCAACTAATGAGTAATCCTAGGGGACAATACGTGGCTCAAGAAACTCGACTAAATCATGAGCAAGCCAATGCTTTGACTACACTAAGGAGTGGACGTATAATAGATAATAAGGTTGGGGAGGGTAACAATAAGGAAGGTGAAGAAGAGGAGAAGAATGTATCACATGAAAACCCAAAACCTTCTTCAGCTAGTCCACCATCTGCCACAACCCACATTCCAAAGGCTCCATTCCCTGAAGCACTTAATGCACCCTCTCCCTTTGGCAAGAAGAGAACTTCATTAGAAGAGATGATGGAGGTCTTCAAACAAGTTAAAATCAACCTCCCACTCCTTGATGCCATCAAACAAGTTCCCTCCTATGCCAAATTTTTCAAAGACCTTTGCACCCAAAAGCGGAAATCTAGAACACATGTGCCTAAAAAGGTCCTCCTAACTGAGCAGGTAAGTTCCATTCTCCAACACAACACCCCTCCAAAGTTCAAAGATCCTGGTGCTCCCACTATTTCCTGTGTCATAGGAAATAACTCCATCGACCGAGCACTCTTAGATCTAGGGGCAAGTGTGAATCTTCTACCCTATTCAGTCTATGAAAAATTTGGGTTGGGTGAATTGAAACCTACCTCGATATCTTTACAATTGGCTGATCGATCGGTGAAGATGCCAAGGGGGATGATTGAAGATGTTCTTGTCAAGGTAGACAAATTCTATTTTTCAGTAGATTTTATCGTCCTTGACATGGAACATGTGCCCAACTTAAAAAACAAATCCCTGTGATTCTTGGTCGTCCCTTTTTAGCGACAGCTAGTGCATGTATTAACTGTAGAACTGGGGCAATGGATATATCATTTGGGAACATGAAAATTAAGTTGAATGTCTTTCATGCCGCTGACCAATATGTGAGGGAAGACGAGTGTTGCCTAATTGACGAAATGGATGATCTTGTAGAGAACGCCCTTCCCTATATCTTAGCAAATGATCCCTTAGAGGCATGTTTGGCCCATTTTGACATTGACAACTTTGATATAGACAAGGCCGTAGAAGAAGTTAACATCTTACTCGACAATCAATCTTCCATGAGTTCCCTTCCTTGGAAGATCCGACCTGAACCTCTTCCCCCTATTGCTAGCGCACCACTTTGTCCTTCCATTGATTCTCCACCTAAACTTGAGTTAAAGCCACTTCCGACAACTCTTAAGTATGCCTTTCTAGGACCAGAAGATACCCTCCCTGTAATCATCGCGGCTAACTTATCTACTGAACAGGAGGGTAAACTTTTAAGGGTGCTAGAAGAGAATAAACATGCCATAGGATGGTCTGTAGCCGATTTGAAAGGGGTTGACCCCTCTGTTTGTATGCATCGAATTCATCTAGAAGATGATGCAAAGCCCATCCGAGAAATGCAAAGAAGACTCAATCCTAACGTGAAGGAGGTAGTCAAGAAAGAAGTGGTGAAGTTATTAGATGCTGGAATTATTTATCCAATTTCTGATAGTAAGTGGTGAGTCCGACACAAGTGGTACCCAAGAAATCAGGTATCATTGTGGTTGAAAATACGGAAGGAGAATTGATACAAACACGCACAACCACTGGTTGGCGCATGTGCATTGACTACAGAAAACTTAATTTAATGATTAGGAAGGACCATTTCCCTCTACCTTTCATAGATCAAATTTTGGAACGGTTGGCTGGTCAAGGTTTCTACTGCTTCTTAGATGGTTATTCTGGATATAATCAAGTACCTGTTTACCCGGATGATCAAGAGAAAACCACCTTTACTTGCCCATTTGGGACATTTGCATATATGAGGATGCCTTTTAGATTATGCAATGCACCCGCAACTTTTCAACGATGCATGATGGCCATTTTTTCAGATATGGTGGAAAACTTTCTAGAAGTGTTCATTGATGATTTCTCAGTTTTTGGCCTATCTTTTAACGATTGTCTGAACAATTTGACCTTAGTTTTGAAAAGATGTAAGGTGACCAACCTAGTATTAAGTTGGAAAAAGAGCCATTTCATGGTTCAAGAAGGCATAGTTTTAGGACACGTCGTGTCCAAAAGGGGCATTGAAGTAGATAAAGCCAAAGTCGATCTTATTTCCAATCCCCCTCCACCCAAAATTGTGAAACAAATCCGATCATTCCTTGGCCATGCTGGTTTCTACCGTCGCTTCATTCAGGATTTCAGCAAGATTTCCAAATCCTTGTGCAATCTTCTTGCTAGGGACACTCCCTTTGTCTTTGATAAAGCATGCGAGGAGGCATTTAAAAATCTTCGCTTGAAATTAACCACTGCACCTATCATACGGCCCCCTAATTGGACCCTTCCATTTGAACTGATGTGTGACGCATCCAACTATGCCATTGGGGTAGTTTTAGGGCAACGGCTAGATAAGGTACCTCATGTCATCTACTACGCTAATAAAGCACTCTTAGATGCACAATTGAACTACACCACCACTGAGAAAGAATTGCTAGCTGTAGTATTCGCGCTAGACAAGTTTCAATCTTACCATTAGGATCCAAGGTTACCGTATTCACTGATCATGCTGCCTTTCGACACCTTCTTGCAAAGAAGGACACCAAACCCCGTCTGATTCGATGGATTCTTTTACTACAAGAATTTGACCTAAAAATTCGGGACAAGAAAGGAACTGCAAATGTCGTAGCAGACCACTTATCTAGGATTCTTCTTGAGCCCTCTAAGAATACCTCACCCTTACATGATGCTTTCCCAGATGAACAATTATTTGGGGTACAAGAAATGAAAATGCCATGGTTTGCAAACATAGTAAATTACCTTGCCATAGGACGAATTCCTGATGATTGGTCAACTCAAGACAAGAACCGATTCTTTTCACAAGTAAAGTTCTATTATTGGGATGATCCCGATCTATTCAAGTATTGTCCTGATCAAGTAATCCGTCGATGTGTCCCCGAATGCGAATTTCAAAGTATTCTTTCATTCTGCCATTCACAAGCTTGTGGGGGACATTTTGGGGGTAGAAAAACTGCAGCAAAAGTTTTACAGAGTGGATTTTATTGGCCCACACTTTTCAAAGATGCCCATAACTTTTTCCAAACTTGTGAACGGTGCCAACGGATGGATACCATCTCCCGTAGAGATATGATGCCTCTCAATCCTATTTTAATTGTAGAAATCTTTGATGTATGGGGTATTGACTTCATGGGCCCTTTCCCACCATCCTTTGGTTTCGAATATATTCTTGTAGGGGTTGATTATGTTTCAAAATGGGTAGAAGCTGTCACCACTAAAACTAATGACTATAAGGTTGTGGTTAAATTTTTACATGAAAACATCTTTTGTCGTTTTGGCACACCCCGAGCCATCATCAGTGATGGGGGATCTCATTTTTGCAACCGGTCTTTCGAGGCTTTGGCTCGCAAATATAACATCACCCACAAAGTTGCTACCCCATACCATCCCCAAACAAGTGGACAAGTCGAGGTGTCCAATAGGGAGTTAAAACATATCTTAGAAAAAACGGTACGTCCCGATAGGAAAGATTGGTCTCAAAGGATAAATGATGCATTATGGGCCTACCGAACTGTCTACAAAACTCCTATTGGCATGTCCCTCTACCGATTAGTTTTTGGAAAAGCTTGTCACTTACCGGTAGAACTTGAACATAGAGCTTTCTGGGCTATCAAAAAGTTTAACTTAGACATGGCAGCAGCTGGTCCTAACCGAAAACTCCAACTAAGTGAACTTGAAGAGTTGCGCAATGAGGCCTATGAAAATGCTAAAATTTATAAAGCAAGGACTAAGGCTTTTCATGATAAAAATATTAACCGTAAGTCCTTCGAACCTGGTCAAAAGGTTTGGCTATTCAATTCAAAGTTGCGACTCTTCCCGGGTAAACTTTGCTCTAGGTGGGATGGACCATTCATAGTAAAAAAGGTCTTTCCTTATGGTGCAGTAGAAATCCAACACCTCAATGGTGAACATGTTTTAAAAGTCAATGGCCAAAGGTTAAAACCTTATGTGGACTATGTTACCGATGGGCAATTGATTGAATCCCTTAATTTGATGAACCCTGTTTATCAAAATAATTAAGGATGCACTGTGTCTGGCTGAAGACAATAAACTTAGCGCTTGTTGGGAGGCAACCCAATTCTCTTAGATTTTTTTTTTAACATTGAGGACAATGTTAGGTTTAGGTTTGGGGGTTATGTTTAAGTATTTTTAAACATTTTTGGTTTTGTTTGCATCTCTTGCATTCGTTTTCACTTCACAATGTCAGGTTTAGGTTTGGGGGTATTCATCTTGATTTTCATCCCAAAAAAAAAACAAAAAAAAAATTAGAAAAAAAATATGTTCATTTTTATTTAAAAAATTAAAAAAAAAAGTTTTTGTTTTTAAAAATCTAATTTCTATACATTTATGCAAGAATGATAAACACACAAGGTATATAAAATCTAAAAAGCCCAATGACTAGTCGGAAGTAATACAAATTTAAGTTCTTTTTATTAAGTCTCTCTTAGGAAGTTGTAAGCTAATTAATACTTTGGAATTTTACTACACACTGGCCGACCCTTCTAAGGTCTAGGCTCGACATTATGTTGATAGTATAGTAACAACCTTGGACCCTGATGAATCATACTTATCTAATTCAAAAAAAAAAAATCATCAATAAAAATGAATTTAGTCAGGAACATCGAAAAGGGCTACCATTGTCAAAGGTCAAATGGGCTTGTGATGAGGACTCCGAGCATAAGTCCGTAGGGGAGTCTTGATGCCCGACACCTTATGCCAACTAGTGTGAGAGTTGTCGACTAACTGCTCGTTACACGGAGAAATCACCACAAGAGTAAAAGTGCACAATTTATATATCTTTTATGATAAAAAAAAAACTCTGTATTGACCTTGAAAAAGACAATAGTGTGAAAGCCGTCGTTGTAAAAATTCGAGTAAACTGGAATATTACAGATAAAGCCCGTGAGGTACTAAAGTAAACATCCACAACTCTCGAAATCCTACAGATAAGATGATTTTGAATCAATGAGCAGGTCCTTTCGACCAATCCTTGGAAAACTACTAGTATTAACAATATTTTGGAGATCCAAACTCTTAGCTTGTGTACGGTCCAGATTTCACCGAGCACTCCAGTATAAATGAGTCTTACAACTCCCTAAACGGAAACTTAACAACTTTAACTTAGATTGCATATTAACCTAGAATTTGGGCTGATTTAGTAAATAAAACCGTGTGTGCTTTGAAATTCTTATCATTTATGTATCTTAAATTAGATTTCAAAAAAAAAAGTTTTTGAAATTCTTAGCTAGTATGCATTTGGAATTTGATTTTCACTTCATAGATCAATCAAATTTAAAATAAGGAATTAAAATAATAATAATAATATATATATATATAATAATAAAAAAAATATAAAACAAACAACAGCAACAAATTAATCATAACAATGAATGATTTATTGAAGTTTGTGGGTATCTTCGCTGGAAACCCTCACGAGACTATAACTCGTCCACTAGGGTAACCTAGGGGTTTAAAGCCTTGTTGCATATGGTAAATGTAATCGCGATGCCTGCGAAAGTGAGTTAGAGTTTTTATTTTCTAATTTTATTTTGCTCGAGGACTAGCAAAACATAGGTTTGGGGGTATGATAAGTGCTTAATAATTTATAATTTAGTTATCTTTCTATAGCACTTATCAATGTTTTTAAACTGATAAATACATATTTTACCATGAAATTGAATAAACATTGAATTAAATTTAAATTATGGTAAGAGGTAAATAATTCTTTTCTTAAATCAGATTCTGAACTTGTCTCTCTCTTGATTGCAATCTTTAATGAAAACTATAGAAAAACATATAAGGAGATTGTGTTGACCCGGCTAAGGTTATAATTAAATGGGCTTTGGTCTTGATTAGATTAAAAGTTATAATTGTATAGAAAAATATTTGATTAACCCTCTTATTAAGTCACGATCTTGCTTTTAGCCCTGTTGAGTCCAGTCTGAAGCAGTTTAGCAAAAATTAAATTTAAACGACATTGGGCTCGAGAGTAAGTTCAAGCAAATCAACGATCATGACCCACCTCAAACCTAAAGTCAATTTCCAACCAATTCATTACCTGCCTTCATATAAAATTGATAAATTTAAAACAAAAAAAAGAAAATAATGAATATAATAAAATAAAAATAAATTGGGAAGAATCACTGAAAACACTATTCATATGAACAGTGTCCCGTGAAAACACTGTTCATAAGAACAGTGTTAAATAAAAAAAATAAAAAATTGGGAATTCACTGTTTATCTTCTCCTTCCCAGCGCTGCAACAGGAGACCTCTTTCCAGCAGCCAGCGATACAAATCATCCACGCGGTGCAACCCCAACCCATTCCAAGCTTCATCGCGATGAAGCCATCAACAGCCCGCACGCGGTGAACGTCCCAGCAGCCAGTAATCCAGCAACCTCCCACGCCCGTCCGACTGCAAGCAGGATCCAAGCATCACACCCAGCCATCCCACCGTCCACGACACCTCCAAGCCATCCTCCGCGGCAGATCAGCCATTCTCCCAGTGATCCTGCAGGCTTTCAATTATTTCGTTTCTCGCCATCAAGGAACCACACCAAATCAGCATCTCAGCCTTCCGTTGTCCATGATCGGCTCCCAGCAGCCGGTAACCCAGCGAGCATTCATCTCTAGCTCCGTCCCCGTCTTCTCCGAGATCCAAACATTCCGCATCAGCCTCCCAGCAATCCCGCGGCGCCCTTCATCCGGAGCCACCTCCATCCGTTCTAGCCATCAAGGAACGCGAGATCCAGCCATTCCCACAGATTCACGCCCTTCTCCAGCGATCTTGCGTGTAATAATCAAGCCTCTGCAAAATCAAAGACCGCAAACCACGTCCTCCTCCTTGCTGGGGATCCATCGCTGGGTCTTCAGCGATCTATAAAAGAAAAACGAGACGGGGAAGAAAGGGGAGAAAGAACCAAGGAACAGAGCATGCTCTATTATGGTGCCGAGAAGAATAAAAAAAAGAGGGATGCTGTGAGCGGATGAGTTAGAGAAAGAAAAAAAAAAGAAGAAGAGAAAAAGAAGGAAGGACTTGAGACGGATGGCGTGGAGCATCTCAGCAAGTCGATCAAAGTCACCAAGCATCATGAGCAGGTAAACCTCGGTTTAGGGGTTTGATGAAGCCATAGAGGAGTATTCGTTTCATTTTTATTGATTTGAGTTTGTATTGTAAGAGTGTTGCATGATGAAGAATTTATCAATTGATCTTTATGATTTATCCAATTTATGTGAATCATTTATCTTGCATAAAATATTTTACATAGATTGATCTATTTCATCGAATCCAACACTTGTGGTTTGGAGGTGATATTCATGTGACATCGATTTCATTTTTAATGATTTAATGATCAGATGCATCATGTTAGGTTAGACAGGCCATGCTTATTGTTAGAATAGATGGTTTGTGCTAGACTTAGATGATTCATGCTGCGAATTAATCATAATTTTTAATGATTGCTTTGGCTTGTAGTCGGAAGCAATCAAGTCTTAAATACAACTCAATTATTAAAAGCGTGACGAATACAACTCTATCGGTGGAATCTAGCCCTAAACACCTTTCTCCATTGATAATTCGTACTACTATATCTACATTAATTCTTAGTTTTTATCATTTACTCTAGTTTATATCCTTTGAGGTAATTTAGTTAAATTAAGTTAGCAAATTCTTCTTCTTGATTCACTTTTAAAAGAAAAATAACTTGTCTCCAATCCCTGTGGACCGACACCCGTAATCACTATCCTACAGGATACGTGCTATTGCGTGGTTTATTTTTGAAATTGAGATAACCGATCACCTGGCATTAGGAGTCAAAGGGATTGAATTATACAGTAACCATAGTTCAGGATTCCAGAATATTTGCTTCGCATATATTCGGCCTATCCGGACGTCGGGTACCATTGCTAGATGGTCACATCGATTAGTGTAGGAAGTCGTTCCTATACTACCGGCTTAGGTTCGAACCTATGAGGTCACACGCATAGAAGATTCCTGATTGATCAAGAAGGCTGATGAATGATTAAGAATCATTCAGGGATAATTTGGTCAATTCGATTGGCAAATTATCTTATAAAATAATTAAAGTAATTATTGGAGGATTAATTAGTAATTCAATTGGCTAATGAACTCAATTGGATTGAGTAATTAGACTAAGGATGAGCCAAATTGAATTAGATTCAATTCTGGGCTCAATCAGGGTTTTTGACCTGATTGGATTAGGTTTGAATCAAGAGGACTTAGGTTGACCAAATTAAATTAGATTAAATTTGTGCTTAATTAGGGATTGACCTAATTAGATTAGGTTCAACCCATGGTCATTGGATCATTCTAATTGTTAGGATTTAATTAAATTAAATGGGTTTGATCTGAAACTGTTCGGATCTTGAAATCCACTTGTCACATATCCATGCATGGCGCCATAAATTGATTTTTAATATGATTAAAAATTAATTTAATTTATTTAATGGTGCCATGGGACACTTGGCAACATCAGAGACCTCTTTCATCATTAGATGGGTCGAAATGGAGAGATAAATTCATGAAAAGAATTGGATAAGATCAAATTCTCTCTCTTCATGGCATATGTCATCCTTATCTTTATCTCACTTCTAATTAAGGTTGAATTTCGAATTTAATCACCACAAAATCACCACGTGACCTTCTACTCTGATTGGGGGCATGGGAATTTCGAAATTAAAAGAGAAAAAAAAAGAAAAAAGAGAGAAAAATAAGAAGAAAAAAGGAAAAAGAAAAGAGAGGAACCCTAGTTCATGCATGAAAAAATTCTGCATTCAATCTAGCTGACTTCTTCCTCCTCTAAGTCCATCGCGCCATTAGTTTTAGGGGTCCCTGATAAGAGTCTTTATATCAGATCTAAGTCCTCTTCAATCCCTTTAAACCTTTCCTCCAAGTTCTTCCAAGAAGGCGGATCAAAAGTTGATAGCGTTGGGAAGATCAAATTTCAGCCTCAAGAAATTCTGTGCAAGCTAGCACTTCCGCAGGATTGGATCTCTTCAGGAACTTCGCGTGGACTTCTCGTAGAGGCCATTCGTGTGCGTGGCTGCGAAGTCAAAGATCAAATCCACAAGTTTCTTCCATCATAAAAGGTATTAATTCTATATTAATCTTTTTATTCTGGTATCAAGATCTAGGTTCGATTCCCCGAGATTTTACCCTCTTTTGGGGCTCCTCACGGAGATATCTCCAGAATCCATTCAATGGATATTCGGAGATTAATTGGAATAGAGTTTTTAAGTTTCAGATCTGATAGTTAATCATGCATGAAAGTTTTAGCATAATTGTTTAAACGATTCCGGCATAATCCTATGTGTTCTTAAGGTGCTGATTTTTAGATTTGATCTTGTAAGCATGCATGAATTAAATTGTTTGATTCGATTTTTCCGCTGCATTTTAAAACTTAAAAAGAACTACGTATGGCTTGATCCCCCTTATGAAGGGGTACGTAGGCAACCCGATCAGGTTCAGCATGGTTTTTTTTTAAAAAAAAATCAGCATGCTTAACACCAAAGAACCTAGGATTCACTTTCAGTGGTATCAGAGCAAAGGTCCAAGAGTTGTGACTGATCTCCAGGAACTCTCACGCGTGATCGTTTGACGAAGCGTGGCTCTCCGCCCGGGGGCGTATAGAGATGCGTGCTCTGATAGGTATACATGGGTGTCACCCTATTTTTAATAGGACCGAACCCATGTAGGAGTGGAGACTCCCCCACTTTCAGTGGTATCAGAGCCAGGTTCATGTTTAAACTTTTATGTTTTAATTTTTGCAATTAAATATGAAATCATGAGCATGCTTATATTAGATCTAAAGTATTTTTTTATGATTTATTTAATTGCTTATTATGCATGATTAACTAGATCTGAAATTTTAAATCCATATGATGCATGTTTGTGTTAAGATTTGTAACATAAATAAATCTGAAATCATAATATTGTTTAGATTAGATCTAAATAATATTTATGATTCATATGATCTCTGATTTTAATGAACAAATCAGATCTGAAAATAAAAGTGAAAAAACAAATACATAAGATGTATGTTGTTTGTATTAATTCATGTTGTTATGTATATGTGATGCATGAACATTAAATATAATGACTTAAACATGAATTAAATCTGATTACATGTGATTAATTACAAAAACTCAGATCTGAAAATATGTTTTAAGAACTGAAAGATTGTAATTAATATGTAATTAATAAGAAATACGCAATGATCAAAACTTTCATAAGTCTAAACTTAATTGAGAATTAAGTGTTATGAAATAGAATTGTAACTTAATTAATTGACATTGCATAATTATTTGGGCATATGGGTTAGCTTGAATCAAGTTTCTAGGATTGGGTTAGACCTAAGGTTAGAATCATACATGGACAAATAGAATTAATTGATCAAATCTAATTAAGTAGTAATTAGATTAGGTCAAGGAATTCTAGGTCAATTTACAATAGTTGTAGATGGATCAAGTCCATGTCTTTGATTAGACCAAGATGGAACTTGATTTAGGCTCAGAGGTGTAGCCCGAGTCATTTGAGTAATCAAATCGAAATTGATTAACCAGTCGGTGTCTAAGGTAAGTTTGCAGTTTTGACCGGTGGTTTTTAATTGGGAGCTACTCGCACTGATTCGTCTTTGTCGAGTTAATGGCATATCCCTTCCACCGATCTCACTTACCTGGCCGACATGGTCAATCACATTTTGATTGGATCACTTAATGATTCGAGTTAGCCCATGCCTATAAGAAAAATCAGTTTGACTGATTTAGGTGCCTCCTTAACCGGTTTGAGTCTAATCTGATTTGGTGAAGTCAGTGGAAGAAATTAGACTAACCGGATCTTCTTATCTATCCTAATTAAGAAATCCTCTAAAATTATTAGGTTCTTAAAATGAAATGGTTATGGGGATAACTAGGTCATAGCCTCCCATTAAGTTGGGTGATAATGGGTCCAATGTTTTGATAATTATTGGAGGCGCGACACGCCTAGTACTTATCAAGCATTGGAATTGTCATTCATTATATGATGAGTTAAGTGTACCTTCAATAGGCGGTCAGGTGAGCCGAGCCACACTCGGGCTTGGTCGTCTATTAGTTGATTAGACTTAACCCTATCATTTAAAGGTTGGACCTGACTAGGGTATTCGGTGGAGGCGCCACACGCCTGCCGAAGAACCTAGGACAAAATTATCACTAAAAGTTGCTTGGTGAAGCAACTGGTTTAGAACCTACCAATAGGTGCATATGGGTTAGCCGAGCCACACTCGGGCCTATATGTGATCTATTGGGTTCTAGTGCCCACTAAAGAATTAGGAGTAATTTTTCGAATTGGAGGTAGAGGCTACCAAATTGTATAAAATAGTGAGAGTATCTTTAGACAAGTCCAAGTCTACTGTGTTTAGTCAATTCATATACTAATAGCCAAATTTTCTTTTATGTAGAAATGACCATAAGTTTGTCACTTCACTCATTATTGGATAATGACAAGTTGACTGGTCCCAACTTCAATAATTGGTATAGAAAGCTGAAAACTCAGCATAGTCAGACCAAAAGGATTAAGGATGACCAAAGTCAGGCAGAATGCTTCTATTGTAAGAAGCAGGGGCATTGGAAGAGGAATTGTCCTCAGTACCTTACCTCACTTGACCCGAACAGGCTAAGCAAGAGAAAAGGGCAATCAGATCAAGGTATTTATATGATAACACCTTGTAATTTCTCTATATGTGATAATTCGACCTGGGTATTAGATACTGGAAGTCCGTTTAATATATGCAATTCGTTGCAAGGACTTCAGGTCAATGAGAGATTTGAAAACAGCGAGAGATTCCTGGTTAGATACTGGAAGTCCGTTTAATATATGCAATTTGTTGCAAGAACTTCAGGTCAATGAGAGATTTGAAAACAGCGAGAGATTCCTGAATGTTGGAGATGGAAGATCTGTTCCAGTTCTAGCTTTAGGAAATCTCAAACTTGTTTTCAATTCTCATGTAGTTGTCTTGAGTGATTGTCACTATTGTCCTACATTCTTATTGAATGTAATTTCCGTAGGCCTTTTGGCCATGAACGGTTATGAAATTTCAATAAAGAAATGTTCTTGTGATATCATTATGAATGATGTTGCTGTAATGAATGGACAATTAAGCAATGGCATCTACTTGTTATCACAACCTGTTAATGTAATGTACACGTCAAGTAAGCATCCTAGAATAGATAATGTCACGGATGTCTACCTTTGGCATCATAGGCTATCATATTAACAAGAACAGGATGAACAGGTTAAGTAAAGAGGGAATCCTCAATGTTAATGGTTGTGAATCATTGACAACCTGTGAGTCATGTCTTCTTGGTAAGATGACCAAATCACCTTTTATCGAAAAAGGTGAACGAGCCAGTGATTTATTGACCCTTGTACATTCTAATGTATGTGGGCCAATGAGGTGGGTATTCATATTTCATTACGTTTACAGACGACCTTTCTAGGTATGGTTATGTCTATTTAATGAGATATAAATCTGAAGCATTTGAAATGTTCAAATTGTATCGTAATGAAGTAGAAAAACAAACTGGAAAGAGTATTAAAACTCTTCGATCAGATCGAGGAGGCGAATACCTTTCCAATGAGTTTTTGACATATTTAGGAGAGAATGGGATTCTCTACCAATGGACTCCTCCTGGTACACCACAGTATAATGGTGTATCAGAAAGAAGAAATCGAACTCTATTAGACATGGTTCGATCCATGATGGGGTTTGCTGATCTGCCCATATCCTTTTTGGGATATGCTCTTAAGTTAGCCTGCTACATTCTAAATAAGGTTTCAAGTAAGTCTGTAAATAAAACACCACATGAGATGTGGACTGGACATAAGCCGATGCTCTCTCACCTTAGGATTTGGGGATGTCCAGCGTACGTCAAACGTTTGAAGACAGACAAACTTGAACCCAAGTCTGACAAATGTTTCTTTGTTGGTTATCCTAAAGAAACTAAAGGATATTACTTCTACTTTGCTGAAGAACAAAAGTTGTTCGTAAGCAATAGAGCTGTTTTCCTGGAGAAAGAATTCCTTAGTAAAGGAACTAAAAGCTCTAATGTTGAGCTTAGGGAAGTTCAACATGTAGAAGATCCGATACCATCTACTGAATCAATTGAGTTGGATTTGATTAGATCAGATCCAGAACTCATCTTAGATGCACCATTAAGGCGATCAGGTAGAGTACCACGTCAGCCAGATAGATATTACGGTTTTTTGGTCCGGAACGGGGATCCTATCGAATTTGATGAAAATGATGAGGATCCGATCACATATATGGATGCAATGCAGAGGGATGACTCTGATAAATGGCTTGGAGTCATGCAATCCGAAATGGAATCCATGAAGGTCAATGATGTATGGACATTAGTTGACCCATCCGAAGGGATTAAACCCATAGGGTGTAAGTGGATTTTCAAAAAGAAACGGGGCGCCGACGGAAAGGTAGAGACCTATAAAGCCCATCTGGTTGCTAAGGGATATCGTCAACGTTATGGTATTGACTATTACGAGATGTTTTCTCCTGTGGCAATGCTCAAATCTATTCGGATTATGCTTGCGATAGCAGCACACTTAGATTATGAGATCTGGCAGATGGATGTTAAAACCGCTTTTCTAAATGGAGATTTAGAAGAGGAGGTGTATATGATGCTACCTGAAGGTTTTATATCTGCAGATGAGTCTAAGGTGTGCAAGCTTCAAAAATCCATTTATGGATTAAAGCAAGCTTCATGGAGTTGGAACATACGATTTGATAAGGTGATCAAATCATATGGCTTCATTAAGAATGAAGAGGAACCTTGTATTTATAAATGGGTAAATAGTTCAGTTATTATATTTCTTATTTTGTATGTGGATGACATTCTCTTAATCGGAAATGACATTCCTGCATTACAAGGAATAAAGGTTTGGCTATCATCTCAATTTGCCATGAAGGATTTGGGAGAAGCATCTTACATCCTAGGGATGAAGATCTATAGAGATAGATCTAGAAGATTGCTAGGATTATCCCAATCCACATACATTGATACTATACTGAAGAGGTTCAGTATGATTAATTCTAAGAAAGGCTATCTTCCGATGGGCCATGGAATTAATCTCTCTAAAAGGGATTGTCCGACAACCCCTCAAGAAAGAGAAAGTATGGATAGAATTCCATATGCTTCGGCAGTGGGATCTATAATGTATGCCATAACATGTACTAGACCAGACGTGGCATACTCACTAGGAGTAGTGAGCAGATACCAGTCTGATCCAGGTAGCAACCACTGGAAGGTTGTAAAAACCATCCTTAAGTATTTGAAAAATACTAAAGATCAGTGGCTGGTCTACGGTGATTCTGACTTAAAACTTGAGGGATATACCGACTCAAGTTTTCAGTCAGATCAAGATGATAGCAAGAGCGTGTCGGGATATATCTTTATTCTTAAGGGTGGGGCTATCTGCTGGAAGAGTTCCAAGCAGCATACAGTGGCAGATTCTACATGTGAAGCAGAATATATCGCAGCATCTGATGCCGCCAAGGAAGCTGTATGGTTGCGAAAGTTCATCACCGAGCTTGGAGTGACACCCTCCATTGATGGTCCAGTGTCTATATATTGTGACAATACTGGAGCCATAGCTCAAGCAAGAGAACCCAAAGCACATCAGCGGACCAAGCATATTCTACGTCGCTACCATTTGGTTCGAGAGATCGTCGAACGAGGTGATATTGATCTTCAAAAGATTGACACAAAAGAAAATCTGGCTGACCCATTTACCAAAGTCCTCGGCATCAAAGAGTTCAACGAACACAACTCGAAGATGGGTATTAGATACTGTGCCGATTGGCTTTAGGCTAAGTGGGAGTTGTTGGAAATTGTATCCTAAATGTCAATCGTCAACATGTTGATGATTAAATGAATTGACAAATCAATAAAGTATTTTTTGGCATTATTCATCATTTTACATCTTTAAATGAACTCTTATATGATGAAGTCCTTAGGACTTATTAATGATAAAGGAGGATTTATCTTCGAGTCCTTAAACTAGTTCGCGACCAAATGATATGTTGTTACAAGGATGACAGCATTATCAAGATTAGATCGTTATGTGACATATACGTTGGTTGTCCTCTTAACCAAGGAGTGTGGAGACACTGGTATGCCACACAGGTGAAGTGTAGGAGTACATTTCACTGAACGTGACCAATTCCAGAACGCTCTACTGTCAAGAGATATTCCGAGTGGATATGGGTATAAGTTTGGCCCTCTGACCTGAGACCGCAACCTGTGACTAGCAAGCAACTCATTGTACTTTGGTACCGGACTACCTGGATTTCTAATTCAGTGACAGAAGGTCACTGGGTGCAGTCAAGTACTTGCGTAGTCAGTTGTGAGTTGAGATGGAATTGACCCCTCCTGAAAATAGGAGATAATGTCTTGTGATTAATTTAGCAAAACCTTGGTCAGGGTAATCCTAGTGAGGAGTCATGGGATATCTAAAGTTAATCACATAATGGATGTACTAATTATAGGATTGACAGTGAGCTCTAAGTCATCCTGGCATTAGGAGTCAAAGGGATTGAATTATACAGTAACCATAGTTCAGGATTCCAGAATATTTGCTTCGCATATATTCGGCCTATCCAGACGTCGGGTACCATTGCTAGATGGTCACATCGATTAGTGTAGGAAGTCGTTCCTATACTACCGGCTTAGGTTCGAACCTATGAGGTCACACGCATAGAAGATTCCTGATTGATCAAGAAGGCTGATGAATGATTAAGAATCATTCAGGGATAATTTGGTCAATTCGATTGGCAAATTATCTTATAAAATAATTAAAGTAATTATCGGAGGATTAATTAGTAATTAGATTGCTAATGAACTCAATTGGATTGAGTAATTAGACTAAGGATGAGCCAAATTGAATTAGATTCAATTCTGGGCTCAATCAGGGTTTTTGACCTGATTGGATTAGGTCTGAATCAAGAGGACTTAGGTTGACCAAATTAAATTAGATTAAATTTGTGCTTAATTAGGGATTGACCTAATTGGATTAGGTTCAACCCATGGTAATTGGATCATTCTAATTGTTAGGATTTAATTAAATTAAATGGGTTTGATCTGAAATTGTTCGGATCTTGAAATCCACTGGTCACATATCCATGCATGGCGCCATAAATTGATTTTTAATATGATTAAAAATTAATTTAATTTAATTAATGGTGCCATGGGACACTTGGCAACATCAGAGACCTCTTTCATCATTAGATGGGTCGAAATGGAGAGATAAATTCATGAAAAGAATTGGATAAGATCAAATTCTCTCTCTTCATGGCATATATCATCCTTATCTTTATCTCACTTCTAATTAAGGTTGAATTTCGAATTTAATCACCACAAAATCACCACATGACCCTCTAATCTGATTGGGGGCATGGGAATTTCAAAATTAAAAGAGAAAAAAAAAAGAAAAAAGAGAGAAAAAGAAGAAGAAAAAAGGAAAAAGAAAAGAGAGGAACCCTAGTTCATGCATGAAAAAATTCTGCATTCAATCTAGCTGACTTCTTCCTTCTCTAAGTCCATCGCGCCATTAGTTTTAGGGGTCCCTGATGAGAGTCTTTAGTCAGATCTAAGTCCTCTTCAATCCCTTTAAACCTTTCCTCCAAGTTCTTCCAAGAAGGCGGATCAAAAGTTAATAGCGTTTGGGAAGATCAAATTTCAGCCTCAAGAAATTCTGCGCAAGCTAGCACTTCCACAGGATTGGATCTCTTCAGGAACTTCGCGTGAACTTCTCGTAGAGGCCATTCGTGTGCGTGGCTGCGAAGTCAAAGATCAAATCTACAAGTTTCTTCCATCATAAAAGGTATTAATTCTATATTAATCTTTTTATTCTGGTGTCAAGATCTAGGTCCGATTCTCCGAGATTTTACCCTCTTTTGGGGCTCCTCACGGAGATATCTTCAGAATCCATTCAATGGATATTCAGAGATTAATTGGAATAGAGTTTTTAAGTTTCAGATCTGATAGTTAATCATGCATGAAAGTTTTAGCATAATTGTTTAAACGATTCCGGCATAATCCTATGTGTTCTTAAGGTGCTGATTTCTAGATTTGATCTTGTAAGCATGCATGAATTAAATTGTTTGATTCGATTTTTCCGCTGCATTTTAAAACTTAAAAAGAACTACGTATGGCTTGATCCCCCTTATGAAGGGGTACGTAGGCAACCCGATCAGGTTCAGCCATGGTTTTTTTTAAAAAAAAATCAGCATGCTTAACACCGAAGAACTTAGGATTCACTTTCAAGAATCTCAGTCCAAGTTTAATCAGGGGTCTAGGTTTGGTTGTCAATGAACGATCAACCTAAATCAATTAACATGTGTGGCCATGAATCAATGGAGAAAAATTTGTGGAGAGAGAAATAAGAGAGAAAAAGAGAGAAAGAGGAGAGAGAAGAGAAAAAGAAGAGAGAGACCCTCTCTTTTTCTTCTCCAAAGTAGGGGATTTGTCTCCCCCCTTCCTCCTCGATCGGACCTAGGTGCGGCCATGGCGGCCAGCCCTGACAGCCGCGGGAGGTGGTGAGGCAGGCTTGGCCAACCTCGGTGGCCGACAACAGTGAACAAAGCCAGTGGTGAGCGAAAACAGGCCGAATAGGGCTCCCCTACTTCGGGTGATTTTCCAGCGATTCGTCAGGCCAAAACTCATCTAAACATAGCTAGAGAGAGAGTAAGAAGAAGAATTACCTTGGTACGGCAAGGTGGTCTGACAACTCGGTTTTCCGATTCCTGTTTACATAAAAATACGCTAACAGATCGTTGTTAGAACCGACAAACAAAGTTTAATTTAATTCTACTCTTACCTTTTCTACTCGAAGAATAGTGGTTGTAAGAGGTCGATACGCAGGAGACGATTGGAGTTACTTAAAAATAAAAACATTCACTTGGATTCAAAATCGATTTTTGAAAAACAAAAGAAAAACATCACTTCAAAGATGTTGATAGATTATCTAGTCTACCGAAGAATATTTTTTAATTGAAATTAACTAGAAGACATATACTTAGATTCAAAGAGCATTTATATATTTAAGTAATCAAAGAAGAGCTTTGGCATAAATTAAAATGGATGAAACTAAGAGGATTGAAGCAAACATAAATTTCATAAAATAAGATTTAATGTATTGCATAAAAAAATTAAAATTTCAGCATAAATAAAATCTTAAAAGTAAAACTCTCCACCAAAATAAAATTCTTTAAAGTTAAAACTTAAAACATTGTTCTCAATTAAAACTCAAACTCAAAACACATTGTTCTCAATTAAAATTCAGACTAAAAACAACACATTGCTCTTAATTAAAATAAAACTAAAAACAACACATTGCTCTTAATTAAAATAAAACTAAACATAAAACATTGCTCTTAATTAAAATAAAACTAAACATGAAAAAAAAAGAAAAAAAAACAAAACAAAGCACTGTGCTCTCTTTGAAAACAGAGCATAAACACTCCTCCTCTCCCGACCCGCTCGTCTTCTCCTTCCTCTGCTCTTTGGAACCGACCACCCAGCCGAGAGCTCCCCTCCTCTGTTTCTTGGTCCACACCTCAGCCCCCCTCCTCCCTTGCCGATGGCTCCCTTATATAGATCCCCAGCAAGAGGTGTAGGGTTCTAGCATGTCATAATGGGCAGCGGAAGCTAGGGATTTTAAAATTTTCTTAATAAAGTCCCTATGCATGAAACCCTTTTAAGCCTAGATCACCTTAATGATTACAATCAAATAATATAAAATAAATACAGAATTAGTAGAATACCTCAAACGCTAATCCAAAGTGTACAATCTCCACGAGGCGTCCAAGTGTCCGCCCTCCAATGGTGATCCACACGAAAACTTGATCAAGACTTTAGCTCCAAAGACTTTTGATCCTTAATGCAGAATTCTTCTAAAGAACTTTAATGGCCTGCTTTCCTTCCTTTCTATTTTTCTTTAGCCTTCTAAAATCACTTCTAATCCTTTTGTCCTAAGGAAGACCACCTTGTCTTGGCTTAGGACACACTAGAAGCAATGTTAGAAAGAAAAAAACTAATGTAAGAAAGAAGGGATATGAGAGAGAGAGTTGGATTGATTTCCGATGATTAGAAAACACCGGGAGCATTCCTATTTATAGATGGCGTGGGGATGCATCACCAAAGGATGCATCCCATCCACACATCCTTCAGATGGGGCGTGATAAGAGGAGAGAAGGCGCCACAAAAATAGGGAGAGGCGTATCAAAAGTGGTTAGGATAAGATCAAGCGCTTATGATGTGGCGCTTGATTCCCTAAGCACCTCTTCATGAAAATGCGCCGTACTCTTCCCTTTCTTCACTTCTTCTCACGCAAGAAAAATAGGAACCAACCTTATCCATTCATCAAGGGTTGATGATGATCCAAAGGCCATGAAAGAAGGCGCCATATATCCCTTAGGCGTGATGAAGAGAGAAGAGAGAGAATGGATAAGATCAAATAAATGGTTCATCCTTATCCATTTAATCTTCACGTATTCTCTCTCTTTCCTTCACCTATTTTTCATCTCCATGCCTCCCAATGATATCCATCACGTCATCATGATCTCCCATCATCCTATGATGAAAATCCAATGGCTCCAATTCATGGTGCCATCCATTTGATCCATCTCTTCATCCAAATGTTGATCCAACGGTCAAAAATGAATGATTTATCAAATCTAATCCAATTAGACTCAAACCAAGCCAATTAGGTGCCAACTCTTGGTTAACCCATATTAGAATATGATCTAATCAAATTAGATCAATTAAGAATCAGATTTGAATCCAGTTCGAATCAGATTCGAATCCCACTAAGAGAATCATCTTTTGACATGTAAGTAAGACTTCATAAGATTTCTCTTTGTAGGTCAATTCAGTGAACTCATTCTTCTAATGAGCACCCATATCTTTGTATTAGTGTCTCCACACAAATGATTGTGAGATCAATCATCCTCTGCATCGAGCATACATAAGACATGCCAGTCTTTCCGGTAATCATTGATCCCCGACTCAATGTACCAATGACTGAGAATATTTAAGATTAGAATTTTAGGATTTTAAGCCTCACTAGTATGATCTCATCATAGTCTTAAAACCATTGCCCTAATCTAAGGAGTTTATCATAAATATAATCAACAGCATATGATAAAACATAACACCTTTATTCATATTTAAATGTCATGTACATGATTTGGACAAATCAAAAGAAAAATCCTTCACAATACATATTACGATTGGCTTGTAGGGCATCTACTCTTTCAATCTCCCACTTGCACTAAAGCCAATCGCTCTTATATTTTATCCCCATACAATCGAGGTGGCGATCGAACTGCTGTTGTGGTAGAGCTTTAGTGAACGGGGCAACGGGCCGTGCCGGGCCGGCCCGGCCCAGGCCCCCCGGGCCCAAAAACTAAACGGGCCGTGCCTGGCACGGCCCGCTTATGAAGCGGGCCGTGCCTGGCACGGCCCGTCCAGCACGGAAGGCCAGCCCGGCCCGGCCCCAGGCCCCTCTATTGGTGGGCCGGGCCGGGCACGGCACGCCACGGGCCGTGCCAGGCACGGCCCGTAATGGGCGCAAACGGGCCGTGCCAGGCACGGCCCGCAACGTCTCCAAACGGGCCGTGCCTGGCACGGCCCGTAACAGCTCCAGACGGGCCGTGCCAGGCACGGCCCGTCTGGAGAGGGGGGAGGAAAATAGCCGTTTCCAACGGCTATTTTCGTGAAAATGACCCTTTTACCCCTCCCAACAGTCCAATAACGGCTGAATTGAGGGATATTTTGGGAAAAATTTTTTTTTGAGCTTCTATAAATAGCCCATTCCTCCCTCATTCTCACCACACCAAACATCTCATTCTCTCCTTCTCTACTGCTATTATTTCTCTCTTCTAAAGTGCTCTTCTAGCAATTTAATTTTTAGTTTGTTCAAGTGCTACACAAGAGGAGGTTCCTGTTGAGAAGAGAAGGTCGCTTCTGTTGAGAGCACAAGAGGAAGCTCGGAATCTCGGCTCTGCCTCTGCCCTCCGACCCTCTACTCAATTCCTCCTTGCGGTTAGTTTTTATTTTTTGAATTAATCATAGATATGTCATCTTTTGAGGAAAGTCAGTTTGGCATTCCTGTTTCTGAGGGAGAAGAAACTAATCCCCAACCCCCTGTTCCTAGTTCCTCTAGAACTGGTGAACCGAGTGAAGGTCAAACCTCTTCTCGTAAGAGGACTAGTACTGTATGGAATGAATTTGATAGAGTTATGGTTGAGGGAGTCTGGAAAGCTAAATGTAAAAAATGTGCCAAACTTTATAGTTGTAGTAGTAGTGGGGGAACAGGGCATTTAAAAAGACATCAAGAGAGTCATAGGATGCATGATTCTCATGCTCAAACTCAAAGTACCCTTAATATACAAGGGGGATTACTTGTAGGTAATTTTGCATATAATCATGAAAATCAAAGAAAAGCACTTGTAAAATGGATAGTTAAGGATGAATTACCTTTTAGTTTATGTGAATCTTTTAATTTTGAAGAATATGTTCAATTAAACCTACAACCTGCTTACAAAAGAACTAGTAGGCGTACATTTAGAAGAGTAGCTATGACCAATTTTTTAGCAATGAAACAAAATTTAATTGAAACACTTTCTACTTTAAATGTAAAAATTTCATTAACTTCTGATATTTGGTCAGCATCTGTAGGTAGTAATTGTTTTATTGCCATTACTGCTCATTATATTGATAATGATTGGCAATTAAATAAACGTATTCTTGCTTTTCGTGCTTTTGATTTTCCACATTCTGGGCAACAAATTTCAAATATAATTTATCAAACTGCATGTTCATATAATATTAATGATAAAATTATGTCTATTACTTTTGATAATGCATCTAATAATAATTCTGCTGTTGTATTATTAAAATACTCATTGCATCCCATATTAGATGGAAATTTACTGCATATTAGATGTGCATGTCATATCTTAAATCTTTCTGTTCAAGCTGGCATGGGCATGATTCAAGATGTGATTTCAAAAATTAGAAATGCAGTTTCTTTTATTCATGCTTCTAGATCAAGACTTCAAGAATTTAAGGAATTATGCATAAATCATGGTAAACGTTTTAAAAAATTTAAACTTGATGTAATTACTCGTTGGAACTCCACATATAGCATGATACATGATGCATACCCATATAAAAATTTATTAAGTGCATATATTAATGATCGTGGATTAGGATTTACATTGACTGAAACTGATTGGAATAAAGAAAAAATTTTGGAAGATTTTTTGCTTAGTTTTTATAATGCTACCAATGTTCTTTCTGGTATTTATTACCCTACTTCATGTTCATTTTTACAACAAGCATATATAATTAGTCAAAAATTTGCAGAACATAGATATAATGATGTTTTAATGCCTATTATTGACCTAATGGAATCTAAATGGAATGAGTATTGGGACAGGATATGTCCTATGCATAACTTAGCTGCTGTATTTGATCCTAGAGTTAAATTAAATGGCGTGCTAATTTTACTTGATGCATACTCTGAAAATATGAATCAAGATGCTGAATCTGCTAAAGATGAGGTAAAAAAACTTTCTTATGATATTTATGCTATATATGATGAAAAAATTCGTGGATCTAGAACACAAATACAAATCTCTATTTCTCCTTCTAGTAGTTCTCGTTCGTCATCT
This sequence comes from Phoenix dactylifera, assembly GCF_051530095.1. Lineage (NCBI taxonomy): Eukaryota > Viridiplantae > Streptophyta > Magnoliopsida > Arecales > Arecaceae > Phoenix > Phoenix dactylifera. Next base: position 4,860,786 of record NC_143204.1, on the reverse strand, counting down.
ATTTTTTCATTCATTGCATAGAGAAGACACACACATGCTTCAAGTTCCTCTTCATCTTCTTCATCTTTAAGAAGTGAACTAGAATTTTATTTACGAAATGATCTTCATTCTGCATATGATGAAAATCAAATAGAGAATCTAGATGTATTATCTTGGTGGAAGAATGTTAGAAATCAATATCCTGTTATGTCTGCAATTGCACGCGATATTTTAGCTGTGCCGATGTCCACGGTAGCATCGGAATCCGCTTTTAGTGCAGGTCGGCGTGTTCTTGACGAAAAGAGAAGTAGGATGACGGGCGAAACGGTGGAGATGCTTCTCTGCTTCAAGGATTGGCTGGATGCTGAGGGAAGACTTCAAGATAAAGGTGGACATAATACAACATCCTCTGATGATGATGATACAAACACTACTGAAGACTGAAGACTGAAGACTGAAGAGTGAATACTGATTCACTGAATCACTGATGATTAGTAAGATTTCTTAATTTTTTATAATTGTACATTTTTATTGTATTCTGGAGGTCAGACCAAGGTCCAAACCTCGGCCCTTTCTTAGTTTCTTATTGTATTCTAGAGGTCAGACCAAGGTCCAAACCTCCCTTCATGTACCATCTTGATTTAAATTAATAAACTGGTAGGGGTCTATGCCAAACCCCCCACCATTAAGGTGGCTTTATATTCATAAATTATAAATTCTTAGTGTTCAATATTTATTAATTTATTAAAAAAATTTATGAAGCATTAATTTTTATCGGGCCGAGCCGGGCCCAGGCCCGGACCGTGCCAGGCCCGCGTGCCAGCCCGGCCCAGGCCCGCGTGCCAGCCCGGCCCAGGCCCTTATGGGCCGTGCCGTGCTGGCCCGCGGGCCGTGCCGTGCTTGGCCCGCGGGCCTAGACCGGGCCGTGCCGGCCCAGGCCCGAAGCGGGCCGTGCCAGGCACGGCCCGCTGGCCAGGACCCTCTAGCCCAGCACGGCCCTCTCAAAGGGGCCGTGCCAGGCACGGCCCGGCACTGTAGCTGGCGGGCCGTGCCAGGCACGACCCGCTTCGTGCCGTGCCGGGCCGTGAGCGGCCCGGCCCAGTGCCCATCTCTATGAACGGGTCTGCTAGGTTGTTCTTGGTGTCTACTCGTTCAATGACTATGTCTTGTCTCTCGACAATCTCTCGAACAAGATGGAAGCGTCTTAGAATGTGCTTGGATTTGTGATGAGACCTTGGTTCCTTCGCTTGAGCAACAGCTCCAGTGTTATCACAATAAACTGGGACTGGTCCAGCAATCTCGGGAACTACTCCTAACTCAGAGATGAACTTCTTCATCCAGACAGCTTCCTTAGCGGCTTCACTTACAGCCATGTATTCTGCCTCAGTAGTTGAGTCAGCTACAGTTTGCTGTTTGGAACTCTTCCAGCTCACTGCACCACCATTTAGGATAGAGACATACCCTGAAGTGGACTTGCTATCATCTGGGTCTGATTGAAAACTAGAATTAGAAAATCCTTCTAGTTTCAACTCAGATCCTCCATAAACTAGAAAAATATCTTTAGTCCTTCTCAAGTACTTAAGAATATTTTTCACAGCTATCCAATGATCCTCTCCTGGATCAGCCTGGAATCTACTTGTTATGCCTAAGGCATAAGCAACATCAGGCCTAGTACATAGCATAGCATACATAATCGATCCTACTGCCGAAGCATAGAGAATAGAATTCATTCTATTCCTCTCTTCAGATGTTTTAGGAGACATCTTCTTAGAGAGACGTATGCCATGACTCATAGGCAAATAACCTCTTTTACTTTCTTCCATGCTGAATCTTTTCAGCACATTATCTATGTACCTAGACTGGGACAAGCCTAGCATCCTTTTAGATCTATCCCTATAGATCTTTATACCAAGTATATAGGATACTTCTCCCAAGTCTTTCATGGAAAAGCTTTTTGACAGCCAAGTCTTGACCGATTGTAACATTGGAATATCATTTCCAATGATCAGTATGTCATCTACATACAATATTAAGAAGACAATGGCACTCCCACTAGTCTTCTTGTACACACATGGTTCATCCACATTTTTGATAAAACCAAACTCTTTGACTGTTGTATCAAAACGGATGTTCCAACTCCTCGATGCTTGCTTTAATCCATAAATGGATCTCTTAAGCTTGCATACTTGATTTGCTCTCTTACTTGAGACAAATCCTTCTGGCTGTGTCATGTAAACCTCTTCCTCAAGATAACCATTAAGGAAGGCGGTTTTGACATCCATCTGCCAGATTTTATAATCATAGTATGCAGCTATTGCAAGCAAAATCCGAATAGATTTGAGCATAGCTACTGGCGAAAAAGTTTCATCATAGTCAATTCCTTACTTTTGCCTGAAACTTTTTGCCACCAATCTAGCCTTGTAGGTTTCTACTTGGCCATCTGCTCCAATCTTTTTCTTATAGACCCATTTGCAACCTATAGGGTTTACACCCTCTGGTGCATCAACCAAAGTCCATACTTGGTTGGTATACATAGAATCTATTTCGGATTTCATGGCTTCTAGCCATTTGTCAGAGTCACTACTCATGACAGCTTCCGAATAGGTCAGAGGATCATTATTCTGAACAATGTGGGCTTCATCATTCTCAATGATGAACCCATACCTCTCAGGTTCTCTTCGCACTCTATCTGACCTTCGGAGAGGAGATGTGTGTTGTGGTTGTACCTCATCAATGGGTACATCTGGTTGAAGAATTTCTTGTGTTTCTATTTGTAGGTCTTGAACTTCTTCAAGTTCAATTTTTCTATCCTTGCCCTTTTCTAAGATAAACTCTTTTTCTAAGAAAATGGCATGCCTACCTACAAAAACTTTTTGTTCGGTAGGATGATAGAAGATGTATCCTATACTATCTTTAGGATAACCTACAAAAATATATTTATCTGATCTAGCACTTAGCTTGTGTCCAAAATTTCTTTTGACATAAGCTTGACAACCCCATATCTTAAGATACTTAAGATTAGGCTTCTTTCCTCTCCATATCTCATATGGAGTGCTAGGTACAGACTTAGAAGGTATCCTGTTTAATATTAGTGCAGCAGTCTCTAGGGCAAAACCCCAGAAAGAAATAGAAAGATCAGTAAAGCACATCATGGACCTTACCATATCTAATAGAGTACGATTCCTCCGTTCAGCTACACCATTTAATTGTGGCGTATACGGAGGTGTCCATTCAGAGAGAATGCCCTTTTCTTTAAGATGATTTAAAAACTCACTAGAAAGGTATTCACCTCCTTGATCAGATCGAAGGATTTTAATACACTTTCCGGTTTGTTTTTCAACCATACTTTGATACTCTTTAAACTTATCAAAAGCTTCGGATTTATGTTTCATAAGATACACATATCCGAATCTTGATAAATCATCAGTGAATGTGATGAAGTAAGAGTATCCACCTCTAGCTGGAGTTGTCATAGGACCACATACATCTGTGTGTATAAGTCCTAATAACTCACTTGCCCTTTCTCCATGTCCAGTGAACGGAGACTTAGTCATTTTACCCATAAGACAAGATTCATAAGTTCCTAATAATTCATAATCATAAGGATCAAAAAACTCTTCTTTGTATAACTTGTTGATTCTTGATTCACTTATGTGACCAAGTCGACAATGCCAAAGAAGGGTGTTATTTACTTCCTCTCTCTTTCTTTTATTGCTTTTATTAATATGAAAGACATTGTCATTAAGTAATAAAACAAGAAGACCATTTTCCATAATGCCATTGCAAAGATGCTTATTAGAAAAATAAATAGAGCAACCATTGCCCTTTCCATTAATTTCAAATCCTTTCTTTAACAACAAAGGAATGGAAATTACATTTCTAATAATTTTGGGCATATAATAACAATCTTCTAATTGTAGGAGCTCTCCCGAAGGTAACTCCAAGTTGTAAGTTCCAACAGCTTCAGCCTGGATGGACTCTCCTCCAGCGCCATACAGCTCGAAGTCACCTTTCTTCAAAATTTTAATTTTCTGTAGTCCATGCAAAGATTTGCAAATGTGAAAACCACAGCCGGTATCCAATACCCATGAATTTGAATTTGAAGAACTTAATGACAAGTTGGCATGTAACATAAACATACCTTTTGATGCAACTCTTGCATCGGTCTTCATACTTGCAAGAAAACTCTTGCAATTCTTTTTCCAGTGTGCAGCTTTGCCGCAATGAAAACAGGTATTTGATCCGGAGTTTTTCTTTCCTTTTTTCTTTTTGATGCTACTCTTAGGGTTCAATCTTTTCTTAGAACCCTTATTGCCCGATTTTCTCTTAGAGGTGCCATCTATAAGAAGGAGTGGACCTTTATCCTTCTTAATATGGCCTTCAGCTGTTTTGAGCATATTTAACAGCTCAGGCAGGGAGGTGTTCAGCTTGTTCATGTGAAAGTTCACAACAAACTGAGAGAATGAATCAGGCAGTGATTGCAGGATCAAATCCTGACTGAGCTCACTATCCATAGCAAAACCTAATTGACTTAATCTAGTGATTAAGTCTATAACCATAAGAACATGGTTTTGCACTGGAGTTCCTTCATTCATTCTAGCACGGAACAACTGCTTAGATATCTCATACCTAGCAGTCCTGCTTTGTTCTCCATACAACTCTTTTAAATTGAGAAGTATGGATTGAGTGTCCATGCCTTCATGTTGTCTCTGTAATTCATTGCTCATAGAGGCAAGTATGATACATTTGACAGACAAACTGTCATTTTTCCACATCTTATGTGTGGCAACCTCCTCTTCTGTAGCATCATCCCCTAGATCTCCAAGATCAGGAGTTTCAAGTATATAGGAAATTTTCTCCTGAGTGAGTACTATCTTTAAATTCCTCAACCAGTCCACATAGTTTGGTCCGGTCAACTTGTTGGCATCTAAGATGCCTCTTAGTGAAAGTGAAGCCATTTAATAATTCTACATATGCAAGAATATAACTAATATAAGCAGACCAATCATGATGACATGTTTGCAACTAGATAAGGACTTTAATCTAATTTGTCTCCTACTATTTTTATCGAATATCATAGCCCTCTCCTATGATAAACGTGAAAATATAATTTTTCTTAGTAGGGTTGAGATCCTAATTCATCATAAAAAGCCTTGTGTTTACACAACAAACTCTTATGAGTTCAAAGGTAGGAAACTCTTTCCAATTGCATCTCATGCAATTCTCAACTTTATCTTGTCCTCTTAAAATACTTATTGCCTTGTGTTAGCACAACAAACAATAATATTTTAGTTAAGTCAAACCCTTCATTTTCATATAGTCATATTCGAATAATATTGCCCTTGTGGTTACACAACAAGGCAATATATTAAAATATGCCATAAGCATCTTAATGCACCAAGACAGTATAACATCAGTCCCCATTGCAAGTTTTGTGTTAGCACAACAAACTAGCATGGATCTTGACATAATAATATCGAGGCATGAAGGAAGGCTATCAATAGTGTTATATCAACATTAAGCTTATCCATAATAGACAATCAAACAATTGGCCAGGTAAGCAGGTGGGAGGCTCCCCTTACTCAAAGAGTAAGGTCCTAATTAAGTAACCACCTTTAGTGCTTTCCTTAGACACCAATTAGATTAATTGTTCTAGAATGGGTTAGCTCAAAGTTTTTCAACACTATGACTTAATATAATTTTTATTGAGGGCTTACTAGTCTCTAGCACATTCTTTAATTGTAACATATATTTAACATATCTAAAATAAGCTATCATGCATCATAGCTATCTCATAGCATGTATAAATCATAAGCAACTAATTAACATGCTTCAATATATCTTCAAATGGAAAATTTCATATCATGACATTTTATTACATATCATATCATATATGAATCATATATTTCAGCATTTCATTAAGCATATGACATTACTATCTCATAGTAAATTAATAATCATACATCATGCATTATTATTTGATTGAACCAATTAAGGATAGCTCTGATACCACTGTAGGGTTCTAGCATGTCATAATGGGCAGCGGAAGCTAGGAATTTTAAAATTTTCTTAATAAAGTCCCTATGCATGAAACCCTTTTAAGCCTAGATCACCTTAATGATTACAATCAAATAATATAAAATAAATACAGAATTAGTAGAATACCTCAAACGCTAATCCAAAGTGTACAATCTCCACGAGGCGTCCAAGTGTCCGCCCTCCAATGGTGATCCACACGAAAACTTGATCAAGACTTTAGCTCCAAAGACTTTTGATCCTTAATGCAGAATTCTTCTAAAGAACTCTAATGGCTTGCTTTCCTTCCTTTCTATTTTTCTTTAGCCTTCTAAAATCACTTCTAATCCTTTTGTCTTAAGGAAGACCACCTTGTCTTGGCTTAGGACACACTAGAAGCAATGTTAGAAAGAAAGAAACTAATGTAAGAAAGAAGGGATATGAGAGAGAGAGTTGGATTGATTTCCGATGATTAGAAAACACCGGGAGCATTCCTATTTATAGATGGCGTGGGGATGCATCACCAAAGGATGCATCCCATCCACACATCCTTCAGATGGGGCGTGATAAGAGGAGAGAAGGCGCCACAAAAATAGGGAGAGGCGTATCAAAAGTGGTTAGGATAAGATCTAGCGCTTATGATGTGGCGCTTGATTCCCTAAGCACCTCTTCATGAAAATGCGCCGTACTCTTCCCTTTCTTCACTTCTTCTCACGCAAGAAAAATAGGAACCAACCTTATCCATTCATCAAGGGTTGATGATGATCCAAAGGCCATGAAAGAAGGCGCCATATATCCCTTAGGCGTGATGAAGAGAGAAGAGAGAGAATGGATAAGATCAAATAAATGGTTCATCCTTATCCATTTAATCTTCACGTATTCTCTCTCTTTCCTTCACCTATTTTTCATCTCCACGCCTCCCAATGATATCCATCACGTCATCATGATCTCCCATCATCCTATGATGAAAATCCAATGGCTCCAATTCATGGTGCCATCCATTTGATCCATCTCTTCATCCAAATGTTGATCCAACGGTCAAAAATGAATGATTTATCAAATCTAATCCAATTAGACTCCAACTAAGCCAATTAGGTGCCAACTCTTGGTTAACCCATATTAGAATATGATCTAATCAAATTAGATCAATTAAGAATCAGATTTGAATCCAGTTCGAATCAGATTCGAATCCAGTTCGAATCAGGAGCTAAGGTTTGCAACACCTGCTAGGATGTTTATCTTGCAAACATGATCTAATCCAATTAGACCCTTGATAAGTTTTCTTGTGTGTGACCCATTGGGTTCCATACTTAGCCAGCAATAGGTGTGAGTGCGAGTTGACCCAACTTGATTAGAACTCTTCTAATCGATTTAAGTCCAAACTGCGCGAACCCGAACTTAACAATTAGAATCCTTTCTAATAGGTGATCGAATTAAACTCTTTAATTCGATCAAACCTATAAGACAAGATTGACGTCTAGCAACGTGTCATGTCTACCCGGAAAATATGGAATTTGGTAAAAATACCAAAAATACCCTTCAGTGGCAAGTTACCATGCAATTCAATCCTTTAATCAAATTGCATCCCAAATATGTATATGAGTATGAATATATGTCAAACTCAATTTCATATTCATATTTTTTTCAATCTTTTAATGATAATTCAAATAATGAAACATTAGAAACTCTTTCTAATTTTCATTCTGCTTTGATCAAAGGCTTCCTGAATTATCATATGATTAGAATAAATAGGATGCTATCTTCTCTTACTAGAAGTGATTAATTCCTTGTTGACCTACTCATAATCTTCGTACACAATCCACCATATCCAGAAGACCTCGTATATAACTTATTGTCATGAATGAGTGTAAACCAAAACATAGGTTCATGTGCACAAGATACCAGGTGATCTCAGGTCAAAGGATCAGTTGCACAACTCCCACTAAGAGAATCATCTTTTGACATGTAAGTAAGACTTCATAAGATTTCTCTTTGTAGGTCAATTCAGTAAACTCATTCTTCTAATGAGCACCCATATCTTTGTATTAGTGTCTCCACACAAATGATTGTGAGATCAATTATCCTCTGCATCGAGCATACATAAGACATGCCAGTCTTTCCGGTAATCATTGATCCCCGACTCAATGTACCAATGACTGGGAATATTTAAGATTAGGATTTTAGGATTTTAAGCCTCACTAGTATGATCTCATCATAGTCTTAAAACCATTGCCCTAATCTAAGGAGTTTATCATAAATATAATCAACAGCATATGATAAAACATAACGCCTTTATTCATATTTAAATGTCATGTACATGATTTGGACAAATCAAAAGAAAAATCCTTCACAATACATATTGCGATTGGCTTGTAGGGCATCTACTCTTTCAAGAGGGACGCTGATCACGGAATGCGGTGGAGAGGGGCTGGCCACGGGATGGAAGAAGAAGGCAGACGCGATCAATGGGGCTTCACGAGCGGCTGGGATGGAGTGCTAATCCAGAAGCTTTGGAAGAGGAGGAGACGTGGATCCGGGCACTGGGAGGAGCCGATCACGGGAGGACGCCATTCACAGACGCGGTGCTGGCAGTGACGGCTCCGAGATGGCTGGGCTGCATTCGAAACGGGCGCCTGGGATCTGGGACGTTGCATCGGTCGCGGGAATGGAAGGAGCTGGGAATCCGAAAGAGGAATGCGAACGGGCTGAAGCGGCTGTGAGGCGCTGGGATTTGGATGATGGGTGGAATCTTTGGGTGCCGGATTGGGGCGTTCATGGCACGGGAGAGCTGGCAGCGACGGGAGAAGAGGAGGAAATGATCATGGCTTGCTTCTTCGGGCTATGCTGGGATCACGGGATGCTGTGAGGCGCGGTGGAGACGCGCTGGCAGCGATGCGGCTGGCTGGGTGGATCGTGGAGGATGTGGACTGCACGTGGTAGACTGGAAATGGAAGAAGTTGCTGGCACGGTGGCTGGCACCGATCCGAAACGGAAGATGCCGTGGATCCGGGCGCTGGATCTTGATCACGGGAAGAGCTGGGATTACGGCTTGAAATCAGAAGGGAGGAGACGCGCGTGGGATGAGCTGGGGTCTCCCATGATCGCACGGAATGGGGCGCGCGTGGGATGAACTGGGTTTGCGGGATGCTGTGAGGATCTGGAAGCTTGGAGCTGGGGAGGATGGACGACTGTGATGCACTGCGGGAGGCTGGGAGGAATGGATTTATTTGGAATGTTGATGATTGGCTGGATGGCTGAGAAGGAAATGATCGCGGGGCCTTGATGAGGGATTGATTTGGAAGGTGATCTGATGGACGGCGCGGGATTTCATGCTTGCATGGCAGCTGGGGAATTTGTTGAGCTCGGGCTGCCGGGCATCGGGCTCAAACCCAATGTTATTGGGTCTCTTGAATTTCTTGCACTCAAACACAAATACAACGTTAATTAATTAATTTTATCATTAAAGATTAACTATAATACTAATTAAGATGGTACGACGATTGTACTTTTGTGCTCTCATCACACCCCCCAACTAGCTTATTGCTAGTCTCTAGCAATTTAGTGCGAAAATGAAAAAATAAGAGTGCAAAAGTGTTATTTATTATATAAATATACTAAGATAAATACTCACTTTCGTAGAGCATTACGATTGCACTTAGCACGTGTAACAAGCCGTTAAACCCCTAGGTTACCCTAGTGGATGAGTGTTGTCTCGTGAGGGTTTGCAATGAAGTTACCTACAAACTTCATTAGTCAGAAATTTCCAATTTTTAACTCGAAATTTGAACAAGTATTACTGTGTGAAACTAGAATTGCAAGGACAATAGAGACTTGTTGCTATCATATTTAAGCAGACTTTAACTCAAGTTTCATTACACCCCATCTATCTGCTAACAAGTCAAGAATGTAGTGAGGTGCAAGATAGTATCATATAAATGAGTGGCTTCCATTTACTTCCAACATGATCACTCCAATTTTCAAAACTTTCTAGAGTTAAATGGTAATGAACACCCCAGATTTATTTATTTATTATTATTATTATTATTATTATTATTATTATCAGACTGAATGCTAAGAAGAATGACTTGTGCAATATCTAGCCTTATTAAGCTTTCTAGCTAACCCATGTAGCGAGTGTTAGGCCAATGACTTCCGATCCAGATGGCTCAGGGCACTAGGTGTAAAGACACCCTAACAGGCTTAATAACTCAAGTTAACTAGGCTTCAAGGCCAAATTAGTCACTCAGAGTTTAATCTCAGTCATCCTCACCTTTTTACGCGAACACTCGCTGCTTGCCAGGCAAGAGGTCTGATTACTCAGTGAGAAGACTTAAAATAAACTCATTATTTTATTTTATTTTATCTTTTTTTTTGATTAGGGTGTTCATCACACATATAACTTTAAATTATCCCAAAGATTATAAGTATTCATATTAGTTGTAAGTTTACATACCCCACTATTCATGTGTTTACGTGTAGGTGCTAAATCATCTTGTATCATGTTAGCAGAAGATAGGTGGGACGAAAACTCAAGCTAGAACTGCTATCATATTTCTTAACTCAAAGCTATTGTCAAAGCAATTCCTAGTTTGTATAGCCAAAAAGATTAGAATTTGAGTTAAAAATTTGAAATCCCTTCTCTCTTTTTTTTTCAAATCTTTATAGGTAGAAAAATCAAAAATATTCTCACCCCCATACCTAAATCTAACATTGTCCTCAATGTTAAAGAAAATTTAACGCAGTAATAGGACAGAGGAGAAGTTACCTGATATGGGTAGGTAAATTGACTATTGGGGCAAAAACCTCCAAACCTGCATGTTAGTAATTATATTATATTATATTATATTATTTTATTTTTATTTTTATTTTTTTAAAAAATCTTTTTAGGCAGAAAAATCAAAAATATTCTCACCCCCATACCTAAATCTAACATTGTCCTCAATGTTAAAGAAAATTTAACGCAGTAATAGGACAGTGGAGAAGTTACCTGATATGGGTAGGTAAATTGACTATTGGGGCAAAAAAAAAGTCCAAACCTGCATGTTAGTAATTTATTTTTTTTTAATTAATTATATTATATTATTATTATTTTTTTAATAATATTTTTATGTTGGGTTGCCTCCCAAGAGCGCTAAGTTTTATGTCTTCAGCCAGACAAAATGTAAATTCACTCATAATAGACAGGGTCGATCAGAAGTGTCTCCTCGACTTCTGGATTCAAATACTCAAGGTATGGTTTTAAACGACGTCCATTGACTTGAAACGACCTACCATCCTTAGTATTGCATATTACTACCGCACCATGCGGATGCACTTTCTCTACCGTTTATGGGCCAGTCCAGTGAGATTTAAGTTTTTCAGGGAATAGATGTAATCGAGAATCATATAAAAGAACTTTTTGTCCTTGGTGAAACTCTTTACGAGTAATCATTTTATCATGCATGACTTTCATATGATCCTTGTACTTCTTAACACACTCGTAAGCATCGTTCCTAATTTTTCATGCTCGTCGAGCTGAAACTTTCTATGTTCTCCCGCCTTGTCGAGATCGAAATTTAGGCGTTTGATTGTCCAATAGGCCTTGTGTTCTAACTCGACAGGTAAATGGCAAGCCTTGCCATAGACAATCCTATATGGAGACATTCCAATTGGTGTTTTGTAGGCCGTTCGATATGCCCACAATGCATCTGTTAACCTAAGGGACCAATCCTTTCGAGTTGGATTGACAGTTTTTTCAATGATGGTCTTGATTTCTCTGTTGGAAATCTCAACTTGTCCACTCATTTGTGGATGATATGGTGTACTGACCTTGTGGGTGATGTTGTACTTCCTAGCAAGGACTTTAAAAATTCTGTTGCAAAAATGTTTCCCCCCATCACTAATGATAGCACGAGGGGTGCCAAAGCGAGTGAAGACAGACTCCTTAAGAAACTTGATCACTACTTTGTGATCATTGGTCTTACATGCGACAGCCTCAATCCACTTGGACACATAGTCAATAGCTAGGAGTATGTACTGGTGCCCAAATGACATAGAAAAAGGATCCATAAAATCAATACCCCAAACATCAAAGATTTCTACAATTAAGATCGGGTTCAGGGGCATCTCATTTTTTCTTGAAATTTTTCCTAGTCTTTGACATCGGTCACATACTTTACAATACTCGTGTGAGTCATGAAATAGTGTGGGCCAATAGAATCCGCACCGCAAAACCTTTGCAACCGTCTTTTTACCATTGAAATGACCACCACAAGCGTGGTCATGACAAAAGGAAAGGACTTTCCTTTGTTTGTATTCAGGGATACACCGTCGGATGATCTGATCAGGGCAATATTTAAATAGGTATGGTTCATCCCAAAAATACCACTTCACACGAGCTAGGAATCGAAATTGCTCCTGTTGGGTCCAAAAGCTGGGCATTTGTTCAGTAATGAGGTAGTTGACTATATCAGCATACCATGGAACATTGGTATGGGAAATCATCATTAATTGTTCATCCGAAAAAATTTTGGGTACAGGTAAGGATTCTGCAGATGACTCAACAATCAGTCTGGACAAGTGGTCAGCTACTACATTTTCAGATCCCTTTTTATCTCGAATTTCGAGATCAAATTTCTAGAGCAATAGGATCCAACGAATGAGCCTTGTCTTAGCATCCTTCTCTGTGAGAAGGTACTTAAGGGCAGCATGATTGGAATAAACAAGAACCTTAGATCCTATCAGGTAGGGACGAAATTTATCTAGAGCAAAAACAACTGCCAACAATTCTTTTTCAGTGGTGGAATAGTTGAGTTGGGCGTCATTCAGAGTTTTGCTCGCATAATGAATAACATGGGGAAGCTTCTCTACTCGCTGACCTAAGACAGCACCTATGGCATAATCGGATGCATCACACATGATTTCAAAAGAACGACTCCAATTAGGACACCTTATGATGGGTGCTGAAGTCAATTCAGACTTCAGTCTTTCGAAAGCAGTTACACAAGTTGGTGAAAAATTGAAAACATCTTTGGCCAACAAATCACATAAGGATTTTGATATTTTGCTGAAATCCTTGATAAAGCGGCAGTAAAAATCCGCATGCCCTAAAAATGATCGAATTTTCCTAATAGTCTTAGGAGGTGGCAATTTAGCAATTAACTCTACTTTGGCCTTATCCACCTCAATTCTCCTTTGTGACACAATGTGTCCCAAAACAATACCTGATTGAACCATAAAATGACATTTTTCCCGGTTGAGAACTAAATTTTTCTCTTTACATCGTTCTACAATAAGGGTCAAGTGATGCAGACATTCATTAAAATTAGATCCGAATATAGAAAAGTTATCCATAAAAACTTCTAAAAACTTCTCTACCATGTCAGAGAAAATGCTCATCATACACCGCTGGAATGTAGCCGGTGCATTGCATAACCCAAAAGGCATGCGACGATAGGCAAAAGTGCCATAAGGACAGGTGAATGTGGTTTTCTCTTGATCCTCACGTGCAATTGGAACTTGGTTATATCCAGAATAACCATCAAGGAAACAGTAATGAGAGTGGCCAGCTAGACGTTCGAACATTTGGTCAATGAAGGGTAGTGGGAAGTGGTTTTTCCTAGTCATGGCATTCAGCTTTCTGTAGTCGATGCATACTCGCCATCTAGTTTGGATTCGATTGGAACTAACTCATTGTGGTCATTTTTAATCACAGTAATTCCAGATTTCTTTGGTACGATTTGAACTGGGCTCACCCACTGGCTATCAAAAATAGGATATATAATCCCTGCATCTAAGAGTTTAATGATTTCAGCTAGAACCACATCCTTCATGACTGGGTTAAGTCGCCTTTGTGGTTCTCTAGAGGTTTTTGCATCCTCTTCTAGATGAATTTTATTTTGGACCACAGAAGGGCTAATCCCCTTAATATCAGCTATAGACCAGCCGATCGCTTCTTGATTTTTCTGAAGGATATTTAACAACTTCTCTTTCTGTTCTTTAGTTAAATTTGATGCAATAATAACAGGTAAGGTGTTGTTGTCGCCTAGAAATGCATATTTTAGGTTTTCAGGCAGATCTTTAAGTTCAAGCTGGGGAGGTTTGACACTTGAAGGTACTAGCTGGGATTCAGGTATAGGTAATGATTCAAATTTAGTAGCCCATCTGCTAGTATCCATTACAGGAATGGAATCTAGCAATGCATTAACCTCCTGATTCGACTCTTCTTCCTCACAATCTTGACTGAATTGGGCCAAACATCTTTCTAGTGGATCAGAATAACTTGATTCCTCGAAGGACTTGCTGATTATATTTTCAATCATGTGAATTTCTTCTAAATCGTCCATCTCAGATGGTTGATTACTACTGTGAAAGATATTAAGTTGGACGGTCAAGTTTCTAAATACTAAGGTCATTATCCCATTTCGGCAACTGATTACAGCATTTGAAGTGGCCAAAAATGGTCTACCAAGGATTACCGGGATGTGACTACCTGAATTTTTCACTGGTTCAGTTTTGAGGACTACAAAATCCACAGGGTAGTAAAACTCAGTTACCTTTACAATTACATCCTCTACAATTCCCTTAGGATACTTCACAGTCCTATCTGCTAATGACAAAGTAATGTTTGTGGGCTTTAATTCTCCCAAACCTAGTTCGGTGTAGACAGAATAGGGTAATAGGTTTACACTTGCTCCTAAGTCTAATAGGGCTCTCCGAATGATGGTTTCTCCTATTTTAATTTCAACAGTGGGGCAACCAGGGTCCTTGTATTTTGGGGCAATCTGTTGTTGAATAAGAGATGAGGCTTGTGCCGCCATCACAGCTTGCCTAGAAATATTGGTTTTTCTTTTCACCGTGGTTAGGTCTTTTAAGAATTTTGTATAGGAGGGGATCTGTCTGATGGCATCTAGGAAGGATAAATTTATTTGGACATTTTTAAAGACTTCCATGATTTCATTGTGCTGAGATTTTTTCTTTGAGTCTTGTAGTCTACTAGGAAAGGGAGCCTTGGGTGTGTACGTCTCTTTTGGTTTCTCCTCTATTTCTTATGTTCCCTGTTCTTGTGCCTTTTTCTGAGTGGGGTTCGGTTCCTACTTTTCTTCTTTTTCTTGTACAGAAAGTTGGACTTTGTTATCCACTTGCTTGCCAGACTGTAAAGTGGTAATTGCTTGGACTTTATGAGTAGGGTTTCCATTAGAATCAATCTGAAACTGGCCTCTCGGCCCTTGATTCTGTTGCCTACTAGGGTTAGGCACTGGCTGACTGGGCAATTCACCTCTCTTCCTATCCTCTAGAGAGTTAGCTATTTGGCTCAGACTAACCTCAAATTTTGCAATCGCTTGCGCATGGAATTGGTTAGTTTGGGTTTGGGTCATGTTGGTTTGTTGTTGCTGTTGGATAAAATCTTGTTGTTGTTTCATCATGTTAGCCATCATGGTTTCTAATGGTGAAGATTGTTGTGGGATAGTGGTATTGTAAGGAGGTACAGATGGAACCAAATGTTGGTTCATTTGTGATGGACCTATTCGGGAGAAGTTCCTCTGAAAATCTGGTGGACCACCTTAATGCTGAATAGGTTCATTTTGCTTGTATGAGAAATTTGGGTGGAACCTATTATCAGGGTGGTAGACTGGGCTGAATGAATTGGGAGTGGGCTTCTTGAAGGCACTATATGAGTTTAGAGCATTTGCCTGCTCAGCCTTAATGTTGGGTAAACTAGGACAACATTCCACTAAATGCTCAGAACTGTTACACAAGATACATAAGTCATGTGGCTCGTGTTCCACTTTCATGATGGGATTTAACTCTTTATATGAACTCGAGCTAGTGCAAACAGTGAAAGCATCAAACTTTTTACTTAAGTTGTTTATTCCAGTCACCAGATTGGACATGACATTTTTGAGTTCTGGGTCTGCTTTCATTTCAT
This sequence comes from Phoenix dactylifera, assembly GCF_051530095.1. Classification (NCBI taxonomy): domain Eukaryota; kingdom Viridiplantae; phylum Streptophyta; class Magnoliopsida; order Arecales; family Arecaceae; genus Phoenix; species Phoenix dactylifera. The sequence goes on along the minus strand of NC_143204.1, from coordinate 4,844,885 downwards.
AATTACCTGGTTTTCTAGATCCGAACTCATCTCTATTTACTTCCTCACCATAGCTACTCCAATTTTGGGCATTTTCAGCTAAGTCAACAAGAAATTCATAGGCTTGATCTGGGGTTTGGTTTATGAACCTACCCTTGTGCATGGACTCAATCATGTTTCTATGTGCCGAAGTTAGCCCTTTATAAAAGAAGTGGACCAGATCAGCCTTATCAAGCCCATGGTGCGGGCACTTGACCAAAAGATCATGGAATCTTTTCCAAAGTTGGAAAAATTCCTCCTCAGATTTTTCTCTAAAAGTTCTGATGGCATCCTTAATTTTTTCAGTTTTTACCATGGGATAGAACTTAGCCATGAACTTCCTAGATAGTTGTTCCCATGATATGATGGAATTTGAAGCAAGGGAATATAGCCGTGCAGCAGCACGATCCTCTAAAGTCATGGGAAACAACCTTAATTTAATACTCTCTTCATCTAAGTTTTGATTTCTAAACGTTTGACAGATTGTCAAAAATTTGTTTAGATGAATATAGGGTTGTTCACTCTCAAACCCATGAAACTTGGGTAACATGTTTATTGTTGCAGCCCGAATCTCGAATTGGGCTGCATTATTAATTGATAATACTATGCAAGTAGGGGGACTAGCACATGCGGGTGCGAACAACTCATTCAAAGTTCTAATATGTTCACCCATTGTAGAGATTGACGGTTGGTTTACAGTTCGCAGGTTGTGATGAAAAGTTCTATCAATCTCAAGATCAAATGGGGTTAACTTATCCCTTAATGACCTTCTACCATGCATACATTATCAACAATTCATTAGATTTGACTTCTAAAATGAACGAAATCCTAAGAGAAGAGAAGTGCTAGACACAGATGACCACAACCAACACCACACAACAATTTGACTCTATTAGTCTTAGAATTAAGTGAGGTTTAGTAGCTTCTTAAATCTAGTTGCATAGAGATTTATTAGGTTAAAAAGTTCCTAAAATTCTCTCTAGATTAGACAGCTCCTAATCTTCCTTTCAGATTAAGCTTGAGCTTACCAGTTAAGCGATCCAGTAACTAGTGACCAGAAAAGTCCCGGGGTGTGTGGTGGTGCCAGAAGGGATACACCGATACCACAATACCCGTAACAGTTCTCACTGTTGTAAAACTTTCCTAGACATCACCAATTACTAAATTCTCACTGGAGTGGCTTTCAGCCGTTTCTTTCCAAGAGCCTAATTGAGCTCGAAAATCCTAAGACCAACGTCTAATTGATTTTAATTTAATTTGGCTTAGGATATGTATGCAAGGTGGTGATTTTTGGGCTAAGGACAGGTAATGACTTTCCGACCTTATCTTTTTAATGGGTTTTGCCCTTAAATTATTTTATGCAAATGCTTAATACTAAATGCAGCAAATAATCAATGATTTTTTTTTAAAGTTTATGCAATGTCATTAGGTTGTACTGATTAAATGAGCAAGCAATTTTTTTTTCTTTTTTATTTACTATTTTTTTATTTTTTTATTTAAATTTTTATATAGCAATAACTTGAATGTAAACTAAACACAATCCTTATGCGTCAGTCAATCTTCGAATGCCCGTTGAATAAGCTCTGGAGATTACTCCGTGAGGAGCCCCAATAGAGGTATGATAACCTCAGAGGATTGCACCCTATCAATTACTAGCAAAAATAATAATTTTTTTAACTTTTTTTAAAATTTAAATTTCAAATTTCGAATCTCAGAATTCAAATTTTGAATTTAAATTTTTAAATTTTTGAATTTTGGAAAATTTTTCAATTTTTTTTAATTATCTTTTTTTTTGAATTTTATTTTTTTTACTTTTTTTCTTTCTTTTTTTAGTAGAAAAAAAACTTTAAATTTTGAATTTCAAATTTCAGAATTTAATAACTACGAAATTATTAACTAAAAATAATCAAAATAAGAAAAAAAATAAAAACTTACTGTTGCCCAGTAGATACAACCCAAGAGGGGGGGGGTGAATTGGGTCTTTTAAAACTTTTGTACTACTTCTAAAACTTTTCAATTAATTATGCTAAGTTGTATAGATGCACAGTGGAATTTAAACTTAGCAACAGTTTGATTTATTGAATGAGACTTGATTAAGTAAATTAAATATGCTTGCAACTAAAGGATGCACGGATAAGAGTTAAGCAAGCAATTTATCTAAGTAAGTAGGTGAGCAAGTTAGACAATGACAAAAAGCATCACAAACACAACAAACATATAGTGGTTCGGTGCACCCCAGCACCTACATCCACTCCCCAAGACCTCTTGGGAATTTCACTATAATCCTCAAGATTACAGTCGGTTGTTTTACAAGCTCACAACCCAACTTGTTGTTTTACACCGGGCTAACAACGAACCCTACAATCCGGTAGTTTTTCGAGTGAACTACCCAACTCGTTGTTTTACCCCGGGCTAACAACGAACCCTACAATCCCCCAATTTTAACTTAGGCTTGGGACCCCTATCCCTTGTTCCAAGTCCCTTGACTGAAACAAGCTCAATATTCAAACGTTTTACAAAAGATTTGAAAGCTCTTAAGAAGCAAATATAACAATGAGAAACAATAAAATCGGAAGAACCCTTTTTGCCGTTGGAAGCGTGGGAGATGTTGATTCTTCCGATGTGGGACGCGTAGGGTTGGGTGTGAGCTTTGAATCTCGAGCACACGAGAGTGGTTGAGCTTGAAATCGCTTGGGAGACTTGAAAGCACTTGATTTTCTTTCTTGAATGCACTCACTCCCTTGAGCTTTTCTTTCTAACTTCCCTCTTGAATGATTTTGCTTTTGGTTGGTGAAGAGTTGTTGAGAAGCACTTAAGACCTCCCTTTTATAGCCCAAAAAGCAAATATAGCCGTTAGAGATAAAGTAGAGAAGATTTGAAATTCAAATCAAACCTGAAAAGCTGTCAGTCGCGTCCCAGGCGCTCCGGGGACGTCTCCGCGCTTTACGGGGACGTCTCCGCTTGTTTGCGCTTTTTGCATGGGGATGACTCCGCTGCTTCGGGGATGACTCCGCGCTCCGGGGACGTCTCCGCGCTTTACGGGGACGTCTCCGCTTGTTTGCGCTTTTTGCATGGGGATGACTCCGCTTTTTCAGGGGACGTCTCCGCTGCCTTATCTCCGAAAAAATCATTCTCTGGAAAACCCTGAGAGAGCCGTCTCCGCTATCTAGGGGACGACTCCGCTGGTCTGCTTTTTATTTGCGGGGACGACTCCGCAGGTACCGGGGACGTCTCCAGACGTGCCAGTTCTTCCTGTTTGTGCCAGAGACGTCTCTGAGACAACCCGGAGACGTCTCGGCTGTCCCTGATCTGTTTTCTTCAACTCAAAAATTCTTCAATAAATTCATAAAAATTATGGGAACTTGCCTAGACATTTCTTAACAATATTCTTAATTAAACACATGAAATCCTCAATTAAATTGTTAAGATAAATGAAATTATACTCTCGTGTTTTGTATTCATCAAAATCCATTAGGTGGTCAACAATCTCCCCCTTTTTGATGATGACAAAACACTGAGTATATGCAAAATTTAAGATTTAAACATATACACAGTATTTGAGTATGTGCAATATAAAATATATTGTGTTCTAGAACTAATGCATAGCTAAGTTGCATGAAGTAGAAAGCATATATATTTAAAACATACTTCATGATAATGCTTTAGATTTAATCAGCTTAACACATTTCAATTTCAGCTGATTTGTATTCAATTCAAAAACACAAAGCATTATGAGCATATACTTAAATATTTCTCCCCCTTTTTGACAACATCAAAAAGATAGTGAAACATTAAGCACAAAGATAAGAATACTCAAATATTTCTTATTGTACTCTGATTTGCATGTCAAATTATTGCAAGGATATGAATCATATAACTCAAGGCAATAATATTAGAATCAGATTAATGAGCATAGATCAGAGCCAATTAAGATAATTTCAGAGCAGAACACAGATAGTTTTCTAATCAAGTGTAGGTGGAATCTTCCTTAAGTTAATTCAAGAAGTACCACAAATGATATTCAAGAAAAGCACGAATGGAAATCTAACCTCTCTTCAATAATAAGTATGAAAGCTTGTTCATTTAAGATCTTTTGCCCAATATATTAAGTATTTTATCAACATGAGAGCAATTTAACTAATTTTCAGAGTATAAGAGCAGTATATTAAGTATGATTGCAAAGTTCTTTTATGGTGTAAAAATATTGTGGCATAAATGCCAAAAACATGAATTCATGCAGTTTATGATATATCTTAGAGCATACATAAAATTCAAAGTTTTGAAGGTTCTTATAAAGACTTTAATCCTTTAAAAAGGAAACACATTTTGGTACATATAATAATGAATTGGCATAAAAATTGAAGTTCTAGAGACAAGCCAATAAGAATTCATCAGTAAATTCCAAAAATTGGTTTTCTAAGAGATACTCAAGGAAATTCAACACATTATTCTCCCCCTTTTTCATTAAGTTAGAGGCTCTTAAGATCAACTGTTTGAATTGCAATTTGGTTCATGATTTATGCATAAGATATATTAACCAAATAATAAGCCTCAAGGTGTATCATAAAGATTTTCAGATTTAAATTTCAGATGATACATATTGGAGAGCATTAGGATCACTTTTCATTTAGTATTCTTTCCCTCTCCTTTAGTTATAGATTTATGCGATTAAGTTCCATAAGGTCTTTCCTTCTGAAATTTTCTTTCTCCCCCTTAATTGATCATTCCATTTTAAGAGTTTAGAATTTGTAGATAATGTTCAATAAAATTGTCAATCTCAAAAATATATTTTCTATAAGTTTCAGCTTATTTTCATAAGACTCAAGGTTTGAGATAAGACAACCTTTATAGAACTCATCTTAAGGTATAAACTTATAATTAAAGCATGTATTGCAATATAAGGAGGTTCATCAAAATCAATCCATAAAATTCTAAGTATGCATCAAAATAAAGTGTCTTTGGGATAGGATACTGAATATCTAAAGCTCCCCCTCAAAAGATGCATTCTTCTTTAATCATTTTAATTGTTGAATTTCAGATTTTAGTGATAAACGTGAATAACACTGAAATTCTGTAATATCAAGAATGTAGAGTGATCTAGAATTATTCAGAATTTATAGTAATCACTCTTTCTAATCCTTTAAGAACAAGTTATGCTTTCTCCTAATCTTAGAGAAAATGTATAAAAGTATTAATCAGAAAATGATTCAATTGAAGCACAATTTCTTTCAAAAGCATTTACATTTTCTTTCTTTTAGAGTCATTTGAGTGAACTGAAATATTTCTAGTTTTAAGATCATTCACTCTATTGATGGAAGTCTTTAATAATGTAGGGGAGAAAAACATATAGATGATCATTGAGGTATATATATTTATAGAACTCAATTTCTTAATCATAGTTTTTCAGCAATGTATACATGAAACACAATAAATCCTTTTAATATCAGAATAAAATCATATATTTAGAAATTTTTGTTTGCAATCAAGATCATCGAAAGACACATCATTTGAACCAATATTAGTATACTTTGAAGATAAGAAATGATATGTTTCGGATGCGTATCGGAGCAATCACCAAAGGCATCAAAATTAATTCTGTTTTTCCTAAAGTAAGACTTTATTTAAAAAATCACATTTAGTTTAAGCTTTTATACAAAATCAGATTCTGAATTACATAGGATTTTCAATAAAGGCTTTCAAAATCACATTATAGCTCATCTTAAATGATTACGATTGAAAATACATATTTCAAACATATAAGAGCATATTCAGAATCTTTGTATTAAATGTTGAGTTTTGGTACTAAATGGAGGATTTTTTAACAAGTATTAGGGTATTATGTATCAAAGTTAAGCAAGTTGATGGATAAGACAAACTCAATTCATTTTGCCTAAATAGAGATATCCTTCTCTTCTCCCTTTTTTTTTTACAAATTTATTTATCTTTCAGATTTTAACGATGATTGTGAATAAGAAATCTGAATTTTCTTTTCAATAAAACCAAACAAAAGATGTTATGTAGCATTTCAAACATTCAATCAAATTGTCCAAGTATGGGGTACTACAAAAGATATTGAGAACCCATAATTTAAAATATCATGCCACATGCAAAATATAGTGTGTGTTAAGTCATACATTAAAATATTAAGAACAAGAATGTCAAGTATCAAAATCAATTCTTTTCAAATAAACTCCCCCTATTTAAATATAATTTTGCACTAATTTCATCCTTAAAGTGTGTTTCCATGTGACTAAAAATTTGAATTGATTCTTTCTTGTATACTTTCATTTACTTTGTCTTTCTTTTAACTTTCTTAAGCTCTATACTCTATTTGCTCCCTATCCGGTGGAGTTGGAAAGGGGCACGAGGTACTACCACTAGCCTCCCTCTTGTGCCGTCCCTAATATGCCCTACACCGAATAGTTGGGTCAAATAGTGCCGGGTACTACCACTAGCCTCCCCATTGGCACCATCCCTATGATGAGCAATATAGAAAGGTTAAAATGTTTACTTCAAACTCTTCCTGTTTGAGTGTAATTAATTATAGATTTTATCCCTTCCAAATGTGCCGAATATATTATGCTTGTTTTGCTTTTCCTTAAGATTGAAGTACTTGCCTTTGCTCAGATTTTTCATCTCTTGAACAATGTCCATTTTCTTTTCTTTATCTCTCTCTCTTTTTGTTATTCTCAAGTAATCTACATGAAAGAGCAGAATAAAGAAATAATGAACTGTATCGTATAGAGGTATATCATGCAAACACTATTTTCATTATGCCCAAGAATTCGTAGCTTCTCACAAGTCATTTTAAATCAAAATTCTAAGTATAAACTTGTGTAGTTCATGATTATGACATAGGTAAAGATATATTTTAGTTTGGGCAAACCATGAAACAATTTCTAAAAGCACAAGTCAATCAATACATATATAGACATGATATCAAGAAATTAATAATTAAAGACTTTAATCATGCCATAGTAAGATTTAAGTTAATGACTTTGCTTAGCTAATTTATGAGAGAGGTATCTAAAATTACCGAATCATTCTGCATTCTTCAAGTCAAATACCTACTAGATTTCTTATGTGTAACCTTTTGGCTAAAGAAAGTTCTCTCTCTTGTTTGCATGTGAATGTTTATTGTACCTTTTATGGAGGTGTCCTTCAAGTTGAAATCTCCCATTTTCTTGCTCAAGGATCCTGCAAACTCCTTTTCTTTCTTGAAAGAAAGTCATTAGTTTCTTCAAGATACAAAACATTCATCTACCATATTTTTAACTAGATGACTCAATACAAGATATGACACTAGTTGAATGTTGAGTCACTTTACTCAAGAGATTGCCTAAGTATAAGCAAGCACATATCACTTGAACTAAAGAGATAGTTTCATTAACCAAGATGGTTCAAGGACAAGCATGTGAGGCAATATGAAGATTTATCAAGGTCAAACCAATTTCTTATTTTCAAAATCAATTTAGTTTAGATTTTATTTGCTTAAGATAATTATCAATAAGACACGCTAGCTAAGTTTTAATCAACTTATCTTAAACAGTTGTTTCTATCAAAATTCAGATTATGATTTATTTGTTATCAATAAATTATGATTCATTAGAGTTAGATTGAAATCTTGCTCATAATGAGCATACAATCTGGTCTACTAGCTGTATGATAAAACAAGTATTCTATCATGCTTCAATACAGCTTTAAAAACAATAGATCTACCTTGCTCATCCTTTTCAAATTCTACAAGATGAGGTCATAGAATACCTTCTTCATGCCAATCTTCTATAAGAGTTTTCTTGTGGACTAACTTTGGTCAATGAAGATCCTCTTTCTTGTTTCTCTTAATTTGGAGTTTGAGAGAAGATGTTAATTCATTCATCATACATTTTTCAAACTCACCTTGCATGAGCTTAGTAAAATCTTCATATAAATCCTCGTTTGTAGAATCAAAAAGTGATATCATCAATGTATACTTTGAGCAAATAAGATATCACAAATTCTTCTTTTTGATGCATAGATTTATCACTATTACTTTCTATCAAAAAGTTACTCAAACTTTTATATCATGCTTTTGATGCTTGTTCCAAATCATATATTGCTTTATTATATTTGTAATGAGTGTTTTCAAATATGGTGATTATTTAACATATATCTTCTTTAATAAAATAAGCACCTAGGAGTGCATTCTACACATTCATTTGATAGAATATAAAGCTCATAAAGCAAGCAAATGATAATGGTGATCTTTACTTCTAATCATGCAAGAATTTCATCAAGATCTATTTCATCTTTTCTTAATTTAGTCTTTTAGTAATCATCAATTTTACTTCATTAAGTGTATTTCTGAAAAACTCAATTTGGTTCTAATTATTAACAAGTTTTCAGATTGTTATATGTAAAAGATTAACCATATACATATATAATTTAATTTTAGTATCTTGATAATAAATCATTAGTCTCATAAAGAATAAAATGAGTTGATATTTCTACAATTCGAATCTTTTCATTGAATGTTCTATATGCATTGCTTGATGAATGATATCCAAAGATAGAAATATCTTTATCAGATTTGGCATTATTTTCAAAAGAACATATCAAGCATAACGTGTATGACTGAAAAATATGAAAGATATGCAATGGTTCATTTTCCATTTTTCAGAAGATCAAAAGGAGTTTTCATAAAAAAATAGATCTAATAGAAATCATATGTATGACAAGCAGTGATGATAGCTTTTAAAAATTATTTAAGTAGATGACTATCATACACAATTGTCTTTTTCATTTCTTCAAGAATTCTATTAACCCTATTTTACTTAAGGTGTCCTTGGTGCTGAAATAATTAATTTCTGTATAAACTTTATCAGGATTTTGGTTTTCAACACTGTGCCATGATACCTTCACAGTTTGGAAACCTTTATCATTTGAAACACTTTTACAAGATTTAGCAAATACAGAAAATATTTCAATTTTATTTGCCAAGAACAAATCCAATGTAAGCTTTTGAAAACTTAGTGATGGAAACAACATCTTTAGATTTAGAAATTGATTCTTGTTTGTTTCCTTAGTTAACATGCATAGCAAACTTTGACCTTTCAGAAGATAATCTAAGTAAGGCAATGGCAAGGTCTTTTGAGATTAAGTACATACTAGCATGAGTTGATTTTATATGCCAAAGATGGTTTCTTTAATCTTGGTATTCATAGTGCATATATTCAAAAGCATACCAAGTACACATTATCATATCTATGATCAATAAACAATAATGCCATGGATAAAAACTCTCAATCAAGCATATAGAGAATTTATAGAGTTATTCTTAGGAGAATTGATTTACCAAATTATCCATCTATAAGTAAAGCATAATCTAGAAAGATGGAGTGATTTGGATATATTTTCTTTTCATATCAGAAATATCACTTATATCACAAGAAAAGAATGATTAATACTTGCAAGTTATGTTTTAATCAACTAATAAAACAATTTCAGTATGAGAGGATGCAAGAATTACTAATTTCATTATTTCTTCCATTTTAGTCACTTTTCTTAAGTGTATTTTAAGTTTCACTCTTTAATATATGTCTAGAGCACCCAATGTCCAATTTAACATCTTTTGTTGGAGCCTTGAGTGCTAGACACACCTGCAGAAAATATTTAGATTTTCAACTTAGGAACCCAAGCTCTTTTGGGTCCTTGCAGGTTAGCTATTATTGTTCCTTTTGGAACCCATATTTTCTTAATAGCTATTTTGTCCATAGGCTTGCAGATTTTAGGACTACAAGAAGTGTATTTCTGCATCTTCTTATTAAATTTAACAAACATGGATTTAACATGAGTGGTAGATAACCCTTCAGTTTTCTGTTTTTGCCTTTTAGGTTTATCAAATTTGCAATGTACAGATTTAGGAACAGAAGAGATTTTGCATAATCTTTGTTCCTGTTTATCAGCAATATAAGAATCTATTTTAAAATGATTAGAAACTGTTTTAACAAACATATTATTGAAAGATTTTTGGGTGTACCAAGGTTGACATCCCAATTCAATATTATCAAATTCAGCTCTTTGATTATTTATCATTAGATTCAACTTTTCAGAGCTCAAAGTAAATCTTTCAACAACAGGTTTTAATTTGTCAACTTCTTTAGTTAATCTTTTGTTATCTTCTGAAAGCAATTCATTATTTTTCTTAAGTTTATCATGGCTTTCAGTGAGAAGTTGGTTTTTCTGATTTAGTTCTTTATTTTCCTTAATTAAGATTTCAGTTTCATTTACTAGGATTTTCTTTTCATTCTTCAGGTTCTTGTTTTTACAAATGAGTTTCTTATGTTCTTTCATTAAATCAAGAAATGCATCATGTAACTCATCAAGTGTAAAATCATTTTCAAGTTTATCATATACTTCATATTCAGAAGAGGAGACACTTTGCATTTCAATACATACCTCATCCTTGTGTGCCACAAGGCATAGGTTTTCAATATCACCTTGTCTCTCTTTTTCTTTAGAGCTAATTTCAAATTCACTAAAAATGTTAGTGCTTTCATATTTAGCCTCTAGCATATTCCACATGTCTTTAGCAGTTATGCAAGAAGATATGCAATTAAACTCATTCCTATCTAATGCACAATATAATAGGTTCATGGCTTTTGAATTTTGTTGAGCCATTTTCTCATTATGACTAGTGTTTGTGTGTGTTCCATTGACTATAACTCTCCATAAATTATAATCAAGTGATTGTATGAAAATGCGCATGCGTGCTTTCCAATGTGTATAGTTTATGCCATTAAATAGTGGAGGTGTATCAATTAATTGTCCTTCTCCTAGAAAACTATCTATTTGAGTTGTCATGATCTTTGGCTCTTGATCGTGAGATCAATAATTAGTCTTAGAGCACCTGCTCTGATACCACTTGTTGCCCAGTAGATACAACCCAAGAGGGGGGGGGGTGAATTGGGTCTTTTAAAACTTTTGTACTACTTCTAAAACTTTTCAATTAATTATGCTAAGTTGTATAGATGCACAGTGGAATTTAAACTTAGCAACAGTTTGATTTATTGAATGAGACTTGATTAAGTAAATTAAATATGCTTGCAACTAAAGGATGCACGGATAAGAGTTAAGCAAGCAATTTATCTAAGTAAGTAGGTGAGCAAGTTAGACAATGACAAAAAGCATCACAAACACAACAAACATATAGTGGTTCGGTGCACCCCAGCACCTACATCCACTCCCCAAGACCTCTTGGGAATTTCACTATAATCCTCAAGATTACAGTCGGTTGTTTTACAAGCTCACAACCCAACTTGTTGTTTTACACCGGGCTAACAACGAACCCTACAATCCGGTAGTTTTTCGAGTGAACTACCCAACTCGTTGTTTTACCCCGGGCTAACAACGAACCCTACAATCCCCCAATTTTAACTTAGGCTTGGGACCCCTATCCCTTGTTCCAAGTCCCTTGACTGAAACAAGCTCAATATTCAAACGTTTTACAAAAGATTTGAAAGCTCTTAAGAAGCAAATATAACAATGAGAAACAATAAAATCGGAAGAACCCTTTTTGCCGTTGGAAGCGTGGGAGATGTTGATTCTTCCGATGTGGGACGCGTAGGGTTGGGTGTGAGCTTTGAATCTCGAGCACACGAGAGTGGTTGAGCTTGAAATCACTTGGGAGACTTGAAAGCACTTGATTTCCTTTCTTGAATGCACTCACTCCCTTGAGCTTTTCTTTCTAACTTCCCTCTTGAATGATTTTGCTTTTGGTTGGTGAAGAGTTGTTGAGAAGCACTTAAGACCTCCCTTTTATAGCCCAAAAAGCAAATATAGCCGTTAGAGATAAAGTAGAGAAGATTTGAAATTCAAATCAAACCTGAAAAGCTGTCAGTCGCGTCCCAGGCGCTCCGGGGACGTCTCCGCGCTTTACGGGGACGTCTCCGCTTGTTTGCGCTTTTTGCATGGGGATGACTCCGCTGCTTCGGGGATGACTCCGCGCTCCGGGGACGTCTCCGCGCTTTACGGGGACGTCTCCGCTTGTTTGCGCTTTTTGCATGGGGATGACTCCACTGCTTCGGGGATGACTCCGCGCTCCGGGGACGTCTCCGCGCTTTACGGGGACGTCTCCGCTTGTTTGCGCTTTTTGCATGGGGATGACTCCGCTTTTTCAGGGGACGTCTCCGCTGCCTTATCTCCGAAAAAATCATTCTCTGGAAAACCCTGAGAGAGCCGTCTCCGCTATCTAGGGGACGACTCCGCTGGTCTGCTTTTTATTTGCGGGGACGACTCCGCAGGTACCGGGGACGTCTCCAGACGTGCCAGTTCTTCCTGTTTGTGCCAGAGACGTCTCTGAGACAACCTGGAGACGTCTCGGCTGTCCCTGATCTGTTTTCTTCAACTCAAAAATTCTTCAATAAATTCATAAAAATTATGGGAACTTGCCTAGATATTTCTTAACAATATTCTTAATTAAACACATGAAATCCTCAATTAAATTGTTAAGATAAATAAAATTATACTCTCGTGTTTTGTATTCATCAAAATCCATTAGGTGGTCAACACTTACTACCGGAGTGCGTTCACTCCGGGCATCCAAAATCCAATTTGATCTTCGTGATCGTTCTTGCTTCTTGATTTGCCTTTCCGGCAACGGCGCCAAAATTTTGTTGTCCGATTCCTTTTTACTTAAAAATACGCTAAACAGATCATTGTTAGAACCGACAAATAAAATTTAATTTAATTCTACTCTTACCTTTTTTACTCGAAGAATAGTGGTTGTAAGAGGTCGATCTACAGGGAGGCGATTGGAGTTGCTTAAAAATAAAAATATTCACTCGGATTCAAAATTGATTTTTGAATAACAAAAGAAAAACATCACTTCGGAGATGTTGATAGATTCTCTAGTCTACCGGAGAATATTTTTTAATTGAAATTAACTAGAAGACATGTACTTAGATTCAAAGAGCATTTATATATTTAAGTAATCAAAGAAGAGCTTTGGCATAAATTAAAATGGATGAAACTAAGAGGATTGCAGCAAACATAAATTTCATAAAAGAAGATTTAATGTATTGCATAAAAGAAATTAAAATTTCAGCATAAATAAAATCTTAAAAGTAAAACTCTCCATCAAAATAAAATTCTCTAAAGTTAAAACTTAAAACAATGTTCTCAATTAAAACTCAAACTCAAAACACATTGCTCTCAATTAAAATTCAGACTAAAAACAACACATTGCTCTTAATTAAAATAAAACTAAAAATAACACATTGCTCTTAATTAAATAAAACTAAACATAAAACGTTGCTCTTAATTAAAATAAAACTAAATATGAAAAGAAAAAGGAAAAAAACAAAACAAAGCACGGTGCTCTGTTTGAAAACAGAGCATGAACACTCCTCCTCTCCCGACCCGCTCGTCTTCTCCTTCCTCTGCTCTTTGGAACCGACCACCCAGCCGAGAGCTCCCCTCCTCTGTTTCTTGGTCCACACCTCAGCCCCCCTCCTCCCTTACCGATGGCTCCCTTATATAGATCCCCAGCAAGAGGGACGCTGATCACGGAATGCAGTGGAGAGGGGCTAGCCGCGGGATGGAAGAAGAAGGCAGACGCGATCAATGGGGCTTCACGAGCGGCTGGGATGGAGTGCTAATCCGGAAGCTTTGGAAGAGGAGGAGACGTGGATCCGGGTGCTGGGAGGAGCCGATCACGGGAGGACGCCATTCACAGACGCGGTGCTGGCAGTGACGTCTCCGAGATGGCTGGGCTGCATTCGAAACGGGCGCCTGGGATCTGGGACGTTGCATCGATCGCGGGAATGGAAGGAGCTGGGAATCCAGAAGAGGAATGCGAACGGGCTGAAGTGGCTGTGAGGCGCTGGGATCTGGATGATGGGTTTCCTTCTTTGGGTGCCGGATTGGGGCGTTCATGGCACAGGAGAGCTGGCAGCGACGGGAGAAGAGGAGGAAACGATCACGGCTTGCTTCTTCGGGCCATGCTGGGATCACAGGATGCTGTGAGGCGCGGTGGAGACGCGCTGGCAGTGACGCGGCCGGCTGGGTGGATCGCGGAGGATGTGGACTGCATGTGGGAGACTGGAAATGGAAGAAGTTGCTGGCACGGTGACTGGCACCAATCCAGAATGGAAGATGCCGTGGATCCGGGCGCTGGATCTTGATCACGGGAAGAGCTGGGATTACGGCTTGAAATCGGAAGGGAGGAGATGCGCATGGGATGAGCTGGGGTCTCCTGTGATCGCACGGAATGGGGTGCGCGTGGGATGAACTGGGTTTGCAGGATGCTGTGAGGATCTGGAAGCTTGGAGCTGGGGAGGATGGACGACCGTGATGCACTGTGGGAGGCAGGGAGGAATGGATTTATTTGGGATGTTGATGATTGGTTGGATGGCTGAGAAGGAAATGATCGCGTGGCCTTGATGCAGGACTGATTTGGAAGGTGATCTGATGGACGATGCGAGATTTCATGCTTGCATGGCAGCTGGGGAATTTGTTGAGCTCGGGCTGCCGGGCATTGGGCTCAAATCTAATGTTATTGGGTCTCTTGGATTTCTTGCACTCAAACACAAATACAACGTTAATTAATTAATTTTATCATTAAAGATTAACTATAATACTAATAAAGATGGTACGATGATTGTACTTTTGTGCTCTCATCAAACTCCTTTCGGCGGCAAATCGAGCAAGATTATCAGAGGAGAAGCTCGGAATCGGCGGCTCGATCTCGGATGAACTCAAAGAGGGTAGAGGAGCTCTATAAATAGATGATCTCGGCGTTATTTGGCCAGTCTCTAGATCAGGTTGAACTTTCGATCTTCAGGATTGGGAGGAGTCCTCATTGCAATCGGAAGGGAGGAAGAAGACTCCAGCCAGAGTCTTCCTCCTATTTTCTCTTATGTGCATCGCATGTGAGATTGTGTTGAGGACCCCTCACAAACACCGCCGTCGGATCCCACAACCAAGGAGCCCGGGCCTGGATGATGCCAAGGAAGGTTCATGCCAAGACCAAGACCAAGATCCGGACCAATTACTTTGCTTGGAGGGGTGGCCGAGCCTTGGCCAAGCCCCTTCACACTTGGCCAAGCCTTGGCCAAGCCAAGACCCCCAATGCATGGGCAAGTGCCTCCAAGGTCGGCCAAGAGGAGCTCGGCCAGGAAGAGTTCGACCAAGATGAGCTCGGCCAGGAGGAGCTTGGCCAGGAGGAGCTCGGTCAAGAGGAACTCGGCAAGGAAGAGCTTGGCCAAGATGAGCTCGGTCAAAAGGAGCTCGGCCAAGATGTGCTCGGCCAGGAGGAGCTCGGGCAGGAGGAGCTCGGCCAGGAGGAGCTCGACCAACAGTACCCAGCCGCACTCTGACACATCCCAGCACCTGCCCCAGCCGCCCCAGCAACCCTAACACAGCGCCCCAACAACCTCAACCATGCCCGGCAACCTTCCCGCCAACCAGACCATAACCTGCCATGCTGCCAGCTATGCCGCAGCCAGACCAAAGACCTGCAGCTACCATGCCAAGGCTGCAGCCTTGTACCACAGGCCACCTAGGCCTTGGCCATGCCAAGGCACTATGAAGCCATGCCTTAGCCACTCCTTTTGGCAGCCACCTGAGGACTTGGGAGGCTATAAATAAGCCTTGGAGAGGCACATTTTGGACAGCTTAGAACCTTGTATTCTCTTCTTGTATTTTGTCCTGAGGGCTTGGCAGGGACTTGTCCTTATTGTGATCAGTCCTAGAGTTATTCTAAGGACTTGGGCTAATAGTTGGATAAATCAATCCTCTACTAGATTGGGCTAGTAAGGATCCATTCTAGTTCCTACTAGATTATCTTTGTATTTTTTTCTTCTGGGGATAGAATCAATCCTCTAAGCTTTCCTCTATATCATTCCTTTGTGTTGATTGTTTCTTTCAAGCCAAGGGACAGGTCAAGCTACGGCCAGTAGACCCGTCCCTTGTCTTGATTTCCACGGCCATCCGAAGGAGTGCGTCCATCATTTGCATCAAGTTAAGGGTCGGGCTAAGCTGCAGCCAGTAGGCCCGTCCCTTGTGTATCCATGACCATCCGAAGGAGGCAAATATCAACCGGCATTACCTTCCTCGGCCCAAATCAGTAACTTAACGAGGTGCGCGCAAAAAACACACAAGGATTTGGTGAGGCGACTTATGGCCGAAAACCGCCCTCTATTATTGGTGCTTACATTGAGATTTTCATTGGGAAGATCTCTTCCTAGAGGTAACACCTATGTGGAGTGATTGATTAAAACCCTATTTGATTTTGATGAGCTCAAAGCATTTGAGTATATCTCTTGTTTACTAATGAATTCAATTAAGTGTCTCAGTGAAAATATTGTCTAAGTGTCTCTAGACTTGGTCCATAATATTTTGGATAAGTTAAGAAGTCAGCCTGAACCAAAGTCTGAGACTCGAGTCGACTCCAGAGTATCACGAGTCGACTCCAAGCGTATCAAGTTCACTGGCACGGGCTCGAGTCGACTCCGGATAAGTACGAGTCGACTCCGACTTAGAACAGACAGACGAACAGAAAGCATCAACTCAAAACCTGTCAGCGAGTCGACTCCTGAAGTGCGCGAGTCGACTCCGATGTTCACCGAGTCGACTCCAGGGTAGCAAGAGTCGACTCCAAGGAGCCACAAGCAGAAAAGTCAGAGAGCAGTTTTCGGGTCTGAGATTCGAGTCGACTCCAGTGGAACGCGTGTCGACTCCGATGGTTGGCAAGTCGACTTCAAAGAAAGTGAGAGTCGACTCTCAGAGGAACACAAGGAAAAAGTCAGAGAACGTTTTTCGAACTCTGAGATTCGAGTCGACTCCCGCAATACGCGAGTCGACTCCGAGACTCCGCGACCACAAAGAAGACAGAAGACCAATTTACTGTCTCTGAGATTCGAGTCGACTCCCAGACAGCTAGAGTCGACTCCAAGGCAGCTCTACATCAAAAAGACAGAAGACAGTGTTTCGGAAACTAAGAGCCGAGTCGACTCTGGGGAAGTTCGAGTCGACTCCAAGACTGGACGAGGCAAAAGACAGAAGATAGGGAGTTCGGGCTCTGAGCGCCGGGTCGACTCCCAGGATTGTCGAGTCGACTCGAGTGGGCCAAATTCAAAAATAGATCCACGGACTCCATGGGATGAGCCGACTCCGAGAAAGCCAAGTCAGCTCCAGAAGTTGGCGAGTCGACTCCAGGTCAAGACGAGTCGACTCCCAGTCTAAGAGGCTACTTTAATTCAAATCCGAAACAGTTGCCGAGTCGACTCCAGAAAAGCATGAGTCGACTCCCGCTACAGCCGAGTCGACTCCTGATCGCGCGAATCGACTCCAACCCACCAACGGACACATTGTCAGGGTGTACAGAGTGTGCAGAACGGGCAGAAAAAGCTCTCTAACGGCTAGTTTCCGTGGGGGTTGGTTTAAATAGCCACAGAGGACTGTAGCAAAGGAGAGAACAACCATTCCACTCCAAGTAATCAATCTTTCAATCTCTGCAACTTGTTCTTCAACGAAAAAGAGGGAAGAGCAGCATTAACTGCATCCACCTACTTCTTCCCAACATTGAAAGAGCCTCCTCCTGCATTCAAGTCGACTACACATTCAAGAGGAGACCCGAAGTTCAAGAAGCCCTTCCTCTTCTCCAACTTAAAAGCGTTTGAGGGCTCTTAACTTCGTTATTGTTCATATTGCCATTTATCTGCTTTTGAGAAGCTGTATTTTTCTGTTTGTTCTTTTCATCTACACATTGTCTTTGCTTGGTTCAATCGGGGGATTGAATCAAGGGTATAGAGGTTGGTTGGTGAGCCGAGTGTAAAACCAACGTGTAAGGGTTCGATTGTGATCCCGGAAAAACAATCGGGGTTGGTTCTAGTCGGTGAGCCTGGGAAAACTGACCGAGTTCGTTGTGAGCTCGTAAAACAACAAGTTTGGTTGTGAGCTTGGAAAACAACCGGCTGTAATCCAAGGAGTTATAGTGAATTCCCAAGTGAGACTTGGGGAGTGGACGTAGGAGCAAGGGTTAGCTCCGAACCACTATAAAACTTGGTGTTTGTGATTGATTGTCTCTCTTTCTTTTACTCTCATATCACTCACAGCACATAGCAATTAATCGAACAACTTGCAATAGCTTTAATTAGTCATCCACATCGTTTTAAATTGTAAGATTATTTTAAAACCCAATTCACCCCCCCTCTTGGGTTGTCTATCTGGGCAACAAGTGGTATCAGAGCCCAAACTCTTCCACCCAAGAGTAAAAGATCGAAATGACAACCCCATTTGGATCTTCCCACATTGAGGGTCAGTCCACCCAAAGACCCCCATTCTTTAATGGATCCGACTACTCATATTGGAAGGCTAGGATGAGAATATTCATCCAAGCCCAAGACTATGAGATGTGGACCATTGTAGTAAATGGGCCATACATCCCATCCATATATGTAGAGGGTGTCACGGTACCCAAACTAGAAAAGGATTGGGATGAACATGACATGAGAAAGGCACAACTAAACTCTAAAGCTATGAATGTGCTTTATTGTGCCTTAGATAGAAATGAATTCAATAGGGTCTCAACTTGCAATTCTGCAAAAGAGATTTGGGACAGACTTGAAGTGACCCATGAGGGCACGAATCAAGTCAAAGAATCCAAAATAAATATTTTGGTTCATAAGTATGAACTATTTAAAATGGATTCTAATGAAACAATCACATGCATATTCACTAGGTTTACTGACATTGTCAATGGCCTAAAAAGCCTTGGCAAGAACTATACTAACAGTGAGCTTGTCAGGAAAATCCTTCGTTGTCTACCAAGGTCATGGGAAGCTAAAGTGACGGCAATCCAAGAAGTCAAGGACTTGAACAAGTTACCACTTGAGGAGCTTCTTGGATCCCTAATGACGCACGAGCTAACCATGAAGCAACACAACGAGGAAGAGTCCTCCCATAAGAAAAAGGTAATAGCTCTTAAATCTACTTCATCTAACAAGGACTTGTCTTGCAGTAGCAGCAGTGAAGAAGAAGAACATGAGGAAGATGATGGTGAGGCTCTTCTTGTGCGCAAATTCAGAAAATTCATCAACCACAAGAAGTCCTATCATCAAAGGAGAGGCCCCTCAAATTCCTACCGCAAGGACAAAGGTAAGAAAAGGGAAAATGAGGGGATTGGCTGCTATGAGTGTAAAAAACCGGGACACATCAGAGCTGAGTGTCCCTTACTAAAGAAGGGCAACAAGTACAAGAAGAAGAAAGCCCTCGTCACCACCTTATCGGACTTCGACGCATCATCTTCATCATCGGATGAAGAACAAGAAGAAAAGGCCAATTTGTGCTTCATGGCCAATGAAAATGAGGTAACATCTGAATCACATCTCGATTTTTCTTTTGATGAACTTTATGATGCATTTAATGAATTAATGATAGAATATAAGGCCATAAATCTTAAGAATAAAGAACTAAAAATAGCTAAACAATCATACATACTTAAATGCGATAAACTAGTTAAGGATAAGGACTGTATCACCATAGAAAATCTAGAACTTAAGACAAGCAACCAACTCTTAATTAAGAAAACTAACACCTTAAGTAAAGATAACGAAGAACTAACTAAGGAATTTTCAGAACTTAAAAACCATAAACAAATCTTAAACAAGGATCTTACAAAAGAACTAAATGATCTAAAAGCAGAAAATCAAACACTAACTAAAGAACTTAACAAATACAAACCTTTGGTTGAAAAATTTACATATAGTTCTGAAAAGTTAAATATGATACTAAATAGTCAACGAGCAGTATTTAATAAAGCGGGTTTAGGATATAAACCAAGAAATAAACAAAAACTTCTTAGTAACTTCTTTGTTAAAGCTGGAGAAAGTAAAACTAAGAAAATAACCTGCTTTTGTTGTGGAACTATAGGTCATAAAGCAAATGTGTGTAATTTTAGGAAAGGTAAAACAAAAAGGAAAATTAAAAGGGTATGGGTTCCAAAAGGAACCAACTTGACTAACCATGAAGGACCCAAGAAAACTTGGGTACCTAAGATGATATGATTTGCTTGTGTAGGAGTGTCTTGCAGCCAAGGTCAACAAAAACTGCTGGTATTTGGATAGTGGCTGCTCAAGACACATGACGGGTGACAAGGATCAATTTTTCATCCTTGAAGCTAAGAAGGGAGGTGCTGTGACTTTTGGAGACAACAACCAAGGTCACATCATTGGTATTGGTAAAGTTCAAATTACCCCTTCTACTTTTATTGATAATGTTAGATATGTTGATGGTCTTAAGCATAACTTATTAAGCATTAGTCAATAATGTGATAAAGGGTATGATGTTATGTTTAAACCATCACTATGCATTATAACAAACCCTAATGACAATAGTTTAGTTTTTAAAGGAATTAGACGTGGGAATGTGTATGTTGTAGACCTTGAAGATCTTGCCAAACATAACCAATGTCTAGTTGTTAATGAAACTAAGGATAATGATGCTAGCTGGTTATGGCACCGTAAGTTAGGTCATGCAAGCATGGACACAATAACTAAACTAGTTAAAAGAGATTCCGTGATAGGTTTGCCAAAATTAAAATATGAGAAGAACAAAATATGTGAAGCATGTCAATTTGGCAAACAATCTAGGAACTCATTTAAATCCATAAAATGTGTCTCTACATCTAGACCTCTAGAATTATTACACATGGACCTATTCGGACCAACTAGAACCACTAGCCTAGGTGGAAATAAATATGGTCTAGTTATTGTAGATGACTATTCTAGATACACTTGGGTTATGTTCTTAGCACATAAAGATCAAGCTTTTTCAGTATTTAAAAAGTTTCATAAGGAAGTAACCAATGCTAGAGATACTTCAGTAATAGCCATTAGAAGTGACCATGGTACCGAATTCGAAAATCAGTCATTTGATGAGTTTTATAGTAAAAAGGGGATAACCCATAATTTTTCTGCACCTAGGACACCACAACAAAATGGAGTTGTGGAGAGGAAAAATAGAACTCTAGAGGAAATGGCTAGAACTATGTTATGTGAAAGTAACCTCCTAAGTACTTTTGGGGAGAAGCCATTAATACTTCTTGTCATATATTAAATAGAGTTCTATTGAGACCCATCATAAAGAAAACACCTTATGAACTTTGGAAAAACAGAAAACCAAAAGTTAATTACTTTCATGTTTTTGGATGTAGGTGTTTTGTTCATAATAATGGGAAAGATAATCTAGGTAAATTTGACTCTAAATCTGATGAGGGAATATTCTTAGGTTACTCTACAACTAGTAAAGCCTATAGAGTCTTTAATAAAAGAACCTTAGTTATAGAAGAATCTATACATGTTGTATTTGATGATTCTAGTGACATCTCCTCTAGTAAGAAAGTTAACTTTGATGATGATGCTGAAATTCTTGAAGAAAAGATAGATGAGATGACATTACAAGATGATAATCAAAAATTGATTGAAGGAGCATCATCAAGCCAAGAGGCTATTGTGAATCATGGGCTAACTAAAGCTTGGAGGTATGCTCACGGGCATCCTAAGGAACTAATTCTAGATGATCCATCTCAACCGGTTAGGACTAGAGCATCTCTTAGGAATTTAAATAACCATCTAGCTTTCGTCTCACACTTTGAGCCCAAACATATAGAAGAAGCCGAAAATGATGTAAATTGGATAAATGCAATGCAAGAAGAATTAAACCAATTTACTAGAAACAAGGTATGGAATCTAGTAGAGAGACCTTCTGAATATCCGATTATAGGTACTAAATGGATTTATAAAAATAAACTTGATGAAAATGGAATTGTTATAAGGAATAAGGCTAGACTAGTAGCAAAGGGTTATAATCAAGAAGAAGGTATAGATTTTGATGAAACCTTTGCTCCTGTAGCTAGACTTGAGGCTATTAGATTATTATTAGCATATGCATGCTCTAAGGATTTCAAACTATTTCAAATGGATGTAAAAAGTGCATTTTTAAATGGGTATATAAATGAGGAGGTATATGTAGAACAACCTCCTGGTTTTGAAAATCATCAATACCCTAATCATGTATATAAACTGAACAAAGCACTTTATGGTTTAAAACAAGCACCTAGAGCATGGTATGAGAGGCTTAGCAAATTCCTACTAGAACATGAGTTCTCTAGGGATAATGTAGATACAACACTATTTCTGAAAAAGAAAAACCAAGATATGCTACTAGTACAGATTTATGTTGATGATATCATTTTCGGTGCTACTAACAATCGCCTCTGCGAAGAATTTGCTGATTTGATGCAGAGTGAATTTGAGATGAGCATGATGGGAGAGCTGAACTACTTCCTCGGGCTTCAAATCAAACAGTCTAAAGGAGGCATCTTCATCAATCAAGCCAAATATATCAAGGAGATGCTCAAGAAGTTTGATATGGAGGGAAACAAGTCAATCAGCACCCCCATGAGCTCATCATGCAAATTAGACCAAGATGAATCAGGTAAATCTGTAGATCAGAAACTGTATAGAGGTATGATAGGATCTTTATTGTATCTTACTGCAAGTAGACCTGATATTATGTTTAGTGTCTGCATGTGTGCTAGATATCAGGCTAATCCTAAGGAATCACATCTAGTTGCAGTTAAGAGAATTTTTAAATACTTAATAGGAACTAAGAATATAGGGTTATGGTACTCTAAAGAATCTAGCCTAAACTTAATAGGATACACAGATTCAGACTTCGCTGGATGTAAGCTTGATAGAAAAAGTACCAGCGGGTCTTGTCAATTTCTAGGAGAAAACCTAATCTCATGGTTTAGCAAGAAACAAAACTCGGTTGCATTATCTACTGCTGAAGCTGAATATGTTGCAGCCGGGAGTTGTTGTGCTCAAATCTTGTGGATCAAACAACAATTAGAAGATTATGGCATTAAACAAGATAAAATACCTATTAACTGTGATAATACAAGTGCCATTAATCTAACTAAAAATCTAATTCAGCATTCAAGAACTAAACACATTGAGATAAGACATCACTTCATAAGAGATCATGTACTGAATGGTGATGTGACACTACAATTTGTTTGTACTGATGATCAATTAGCAGACATTTTTACAAAACCCCTAAGTGAAGAGAGGTTTAGTGTTCTTAGGAGGAGATTAGGAGTGATTGATCCATCCTAGTGGTAGTTTCCACTAGATTCGTTGATTTTGATGATTAGATTGTGGTTAAAATAGAGTTTCTTTTCAATGATCATCAAATCAGATCATAATTTAGTGATTTTCCCTCATTCGGCACGAACATAACATGATTTTTAGGTGCGTGCCAAAGTTAGAGACGACTCGAGTAAGTTTCAAAGTCGGCTCCTAAAGGGGAGTCGACTCGCGCATTTGCGGGAGTCGACTCGCAAAGATGGCAGCAGAGGGGGAGTCGACTCTCATATAGTCGGGAGTCGACTCGAGGTCTACAGGCGCATAAGGAGAGTCGACTCGCGCATATTCTGGAGTCGACTCGAGGTCGAGTCGACTCGCGACTCAGTGGAGTCAACTCGCAGTCGGGATTCGACTTTTTAACCCTAACTTTGTCGTTTCGAAAACACTTCTTTCTCAGCCGCCACTGTTCACAAGCCCTAGAGCCGACTCCTAGGTCGTCCCCGGTCGTCCCAAAGGCCTTTTCCCGTCGATTTTTCACCGTCCCTTAGGGTTTTCCTCCCTTCCTAGGTCGTCCCCGGTCGTTCCCAAGCCTTCTCCGTCAACCTTTCACCATCCTTTAGGTTTTCATCCCGTTCTAGGTCATTATGCCGCGTAAAACCGTAGTCCGGAAGAGGTCCCGACCCGAGGCCGGTCCCGAGAGGCGCTCCAAGGCTCGGCACGATCCCGCGAGGCCACAACCTCCGGCTCGTTCCCCGCCAAGGGCGGTTCCCGCGAGGCCATTAGCCGGGAAGGCCGTCACCACCGGGAGATATGTCGACTTCGACTATCTCTCCCGGGAAGGGTTCACTATAAGTGATAGACTTAGGGCCCAGGGCTTAGAGTACTTCCTCACCTTAGATCTCCCCACATATCCAGGGCTCATTAGAGAGTTTTACGGTACCGTCCATCGAGGAGATGGGGGTATCGAGGGCACGGTAGCCGGTGTCCCTCTGTTCATTACGGAGGATCTTATTGCCCACATCCTCCACCTTCCACTAGTAGGGGTGGCTCCCACACATCCCGAGGACAGGGTTGAGGCCCTTACGGCCGTTCTAGGGCATCCACCCCAGTCACCCTTAGACGAGGTATCCGCTAGCTCACTTCCGATTGAGATGCGGATCCTCCTAAGTATATTGTCTAGGTCCATCTTCCCTAAGACCGGGAGATTTGACTTTGTATCTGAGAGAGACCTAGGTCTCATGTTCTACATGCTTCATGACACCCCAATCAACTTCCCCAAACTCATATATCGATACATGTGTGAGCCACTAGACAGACCTAGGCTCACTTTGCCCTACGGTATGGTCTTCACCTTGTTATTTAGGGAGTACGAGATTCCTATCCCTGAGGGGGAACCCTTTCGCGCATTGCGATGGACTGATCGCACGCGTGCAGGGACCCTACACAAGATGGGGTTTCGGAAGAGAGAGGGGACATGGGTTAGGAAGTCTTCCATCACCACACAGACCACCAGACCTTCCCCCAGTCCTGAGCCAGACTCTGACCTTTCCGACTTACCAGACTTTCCATCCACTTCTGCTCCTACCACCTCCGCCGGACCCTCCTCCTCGGCTCCACCATCCATGGAGGTCCGCATCACTCCTGAGCAGCTCCGGGAGCTGCGGCAGGAGATAGTCCGAGATCTGAGGGATGAGTTGCTTCGGGAGCTCCGAGGTTCGGTGCCTGCTCCCTCTCCCGCTCCATCTTCAGCGTTGGTCCCTTCCCTGACGGCCGTGACTGACATGACGGCTCATGTGCGGGAAGAGATCTACAACATGAGGACTTTGCTCCAGGCCCAGTTTCATAGCATGAGTGAGGTCACGAGCACCACTCGACAGATGAGGGAGGACATCGGTCGTGACATGCACACCACTACCGAGGGGGCCGAGCGCTTGTCGAATGTGCTCATCGACAAGCTGGACGCACTTCAGATGTCGGTGACTGAGCTCTCTACTACACATAGCAGAGCCACTTCGTCCATTATCACTCAGCTCGGGCATGTTACAGATGCAGTCACCCTCCTCATGGAGCAGAGCAGATTGAGAGGAGGAGCTACATCCTCGAGAGGAGGAGCCACGTCCTCGAGAGGAGGAGATACATCCTCGAGAGGAGGAGCCACGTCCTCGAGAGGAGGAGATACATCTTCGAGAGGAGGAGCTACATCCTCGAGGAGACCATAGCTACTTTTTGTGTTTTGTTTTGACTGTATTGTTTTGCCTTATTTTTTGTACTCTCAAATATATTTACATGCAAATCAATACAATGAGTAGCCATATTTTCTTCAATTCTGTGCCATTTGATGATTGATTGGTTGTGCCATTGATTGTGTGTGCTTACCTTCTTTTTGATACGATGACAAAAAGGGGAAGAAATATGTATAAAATATGTAAAAGAAATCAATGAAAATCAAAAAAACTGTTAAAACACACAAAATTTGTTCTAAGTGGATTTGGTACCTCGAGGCTCATTATCTCTCTTTTGGGGCTCCTAATGGAGTAATCTCTAGAATCTATTCAAGGGATATTCGGAGATTAGCTGAATCCTACTCAAGAACAAATTGACAGATTTTTCCTCCAAAAACAAAAAATTCAGTTCAAAAACTTCAAAGCATTAAAAGAAAATTCAGAGAATCAAAACATAGTAGAATGCATATGTTGAGGGGGAGAATCTGAATATTAATCAAGCTAAATCATTAAAGATATATAAGCCAAACAATTGATTGTATAATATGAAGGCTTATATAATTCCAAATGAAAGGGGGAGCTTTAACTCCGAAATTTATTGTTTCACTCCTTCCAAGCTTGGATAAATTGAATTACCAGACATTTGAATTCAATTATGGATTTTATTTCATTGTTTATTGAGCAATTCACTTTACATATACTCAATGTTTTGTCATCATCAAAAAGGGGGAGATTGTGGAGTGATTGATTAAAACCCTATTTGATTTTGATGAGCTCAAAGCATTTGAGTATATCTCTTATTTACTAATGAATTCAATTAAGTGTCTCAGTGAAAATCTTGTCTAAGTGTCTCTAGACTTGGTTCATAATATTTTGGATAAGTTAAGAAGTCAGCCTGAACCAAAGTCTGAGACTCGAGTCGACTCCAGAGTATCACGAGTCGACTCCAAGCGTATCAAGTTCACTGGCACGGGCTCGAGTCGACTCCGGATAAGTACGAGTCGACTCCGACTTAGAACAGACAGACGAACAGAAAGCATCAACTCAAAACCTGTCAGCGAGTCGACTCCTGAAGTGCGCGAGTCGACTCCGATGTTCACCGAGTCGACTCCAGGGTAGCAAGAGTCGACTCCAAGGAGCCACAGGCAGAAAAGTCAGAGAGCAGTTTTCGGGTCTGAGATTCGAGTCGACTCCAGTGGAACGCGAGTCGACTCCGATGGTTGGCAAGTCGACTTCAAAGAAAGTGAGAGTCGACTCTCAGAGGAAAACAAGGAAAAAGTCAGAGAACGTTTTTCGAACTCTGAGATTCGAGTCGACTCCCGCAATACGCGAGTCGACTCCGAGACTCCGCGACCACAAAGAAGACAGAAGACCAATTTACTGTCTCTGAGATTCGAGTCGACTCCCAGACAGCTAGAGTCGACTCCAAGGCAGCTCTACATCAAAAAGACAGAAGACAGTGTTTCGGAAACTGAGAGCCGAGTCGACTCTGGGGAAGTTCGAGTCGACTCCAAGACTGGACGAGGCAAAAGACAGAAGATAGGGAGTTCGGGCTCTGAGCGCCGGGTCGACTCCCAGGATTGTCGAGTCGACTCGAGTGGACCAAATTCAAAAATAGATCCACGGACTCCATGGGATGAGCCGACTCCGAGAAAGCCAAGTCAGCCCCAGAAGTTGGCGAGTCGACTCCAGGTCAAGACGAGTCGACTCCCAGTCTAAGAGGCTACTTTAATTCAAATCCGAAACAGTTGCCGAGTCGACTCCAGAAAAGCATGAGTCGACTCCCGCTACAGCCGAGTCGACTCCTGATCGCGCGAGTCGACTCCAACCCACCAACGGACACATTGTCAGGGTGTACAGAGTGTGCAGAACGGGCAGAAAAAGCTCTCTAACGGCTAGTTTCCGTGGGGGTTGGTTTAAATAGCCACAGAGGACTGTAGCAAAGGAGAGAACAACCATTCCACTCCAAGTAATCAAGCTTTCAATCTCTGCAACTTGTTCTTCAACGAAAAAGAGGGAAGAGCAGCATTAACTGCATCCACCTACTTCTTCCCAACATTGAAAGAGCCTCCTCCTGCATTCAAGTCGACTACACATTCAAGAGGAGACCCGAAGTTCAAGAAGCCCTTCCTCTTCTCCAACTTAAAAGCGTTTGAGGGCTCTTAACTTCGTTATTGTTCATATTGCCATTTATCTGCTTTTGAGAAGCTGTATTTTTCTGTTT
This sequence comes from Phoenix dactylifera, assembly GCF_051530095.1. Classification (NCBI taxonomy): domain Eukaryota; kingdom Viridiplantae; phylum Streptophyta; class Magnoliopsida; order Arecales; family Arecaceae; genus Phoenix; species Phoenix dactylifera. The sequence goes on along the minus strand of NC_143204.1, from coordinate 4,817,292 downwards.
GTTCTTTTCATCTACACATTGTCTTTGCTTGGTTCAATCGGGGGATTGAATCAAGGGTATAGAGGTTGGTTGGTAAGCCGAGTGTAAAACCAACGTGTAAGGGTTCGATTGTGATCCCGGGAAAACAATCGGAGTTGGTTCTAGTCGGTGAGCCTGGGAAAACCGACCGAGTTCGTTGTGAGCTCGTAAAACAATAAGTTTGGTTGTGAGCTTGGAAAACAACCGGCTGTAATCCAAGGGGTTATAGTGAATTCCCAAGTGAGACTTGGAGAGTGGACGTAGGAGCAAGGGTTAGCTCCGAACCACTATAAAACTTGGTGTTTGTGATTGATTGTCTCTCTTTCTCTTACTCTCATATCACTCACAGCACATAGCAATTAATCGAACAACTTGCAATAGCTTTAATTAGTCATCCACATCGTTTTAAATTGTAAGATTATTTTAAAACCCAATTCACCCCCCCTCTTGGGTTGTCTATCTGGGCAACAACCTACAACCCCAAGAAAAATTCAGATTACATATAGGGCTGAGTTTAGGTGCTTTACTTTCCATTGCATGCATAAAAGTGAAGTTTACTTCTTAATACCTTCATATTACTTGTTGAACTTGAGAGGGGGTATATTAGAAGTCATTTTGCATGCAAGTAGTGCTCAAATTTCTGCATCATATCATTCTTATTTGCAAAAGAGGAGTGAGCATTTTTTCTGGTAAAAGAGAACGGATTGATCTCTCTATCTTGTTCATCATAGTGATGGTGCCAATGGGGAGGCTAATAGTAGTATTCGATACTATTTGACCCAACTATTCGGTGTAGGGTATATTAGGGACAACATAAGAGAGAGGCTAGTGGTAGTATCTCATGCCCCTTTTCCAACTCCACTGAATAGGGAGCAAATAGAGTATCAATACGTCTCTCTAGGGTTGAGAGATTTCTATTTTGTAATCCCTTGTTGTAATTGGAGGAGATTGAGGGGTGTTTATTTCAAAAATTTTATAAAGAGGAGGGCCGGATCATCCCTTGGGTGACGGCCAAAGGAGATTTGGAGTTTTGACTTGGGACAAAACATGGCACAATCAAAGGCTTGAAATCTTAGAAGGAAACTCGGCACACCTTAGCCGAGCCATTGAAAGCCTCTCCAACATCTTTGCCGAAATGAGGAGAGAAAGCAAAGCTTGCCTTGAGAGGTTGGATTGGAGGCTAGGGGAAGGAGAAAGGGAGAAGGAGCAAGGGAGGTCTAATGAAAAAAGGTATTGGTCGCATGCCTCATGGCGGGGCCAAGTAAGGGAGAAAAAAACAAGTGAAGAAGGAAGTTTGAGAGCCAACCAATTAGTGGAGTTAGACCACCAAAGACCATGGAGGGGAGAAAAAAGAATTGGAGCCCAAAATGTTGATATGTGGTTGGAGGATGATAGGCCTAGTACTAGAAGGGAGAACTATAGTGAAGATGAGGCCGAAGAGAAGCCATACCATACTCGAAGGTGAAAGTGCATCCTAGTTTCTTCGGTGTTTAGCATGCTGAATTTTTTTTTTTTTGAAAACCATGGCTGAACCTGATTGGGTTGCCTACGTACTCCTTCATAAAGGGGATCAAGCCATACGTAGTTCTTTTTAAGTTTTAAAAAATGCGGCGAAAAACCGAATCAAATAATTTAATTCATGCATGCTTACAAGATCAAATCTAGAAATCAGCACCTTAAGAACACATAGGATTATGCCGGAATCGTTTAAACAATTATACTAAAACTTTCATGCATGATTAACTATCAGATCTGAAACTTAAAAACTCTATTCCAATTAATCTCCGAATATCCATCGAATGGATTCTGGAGATATCTCCGTGAGGAGCCCCAAAAGAGGGTAAAACCTCGGAAAATCGGATCTAGATCTTGACACCATAATAAATGATTAATGCTAGATTAATACCTTTTATGATGGATGAAAGTTATGGATCTGATCCTTGACTTCGCAGCCACGCACATGAATGGCCTCTACGAGAAGTACACGCGAAGTTTCTGAAGAGATTCAATCCTGCGGAAGTGCTAGCTTGCGCAGAATTTCTTGAGGCTGAAATTTGATCTTCCCAATGCTATCAACTTTTGAACCGCCTTCTTGGAAGAACATGGAGGAAAGGTTTGGAGGGATTGAAGAGGACTTAGATCTGATCTAAAAACTCTTATCAGGGACCCCTAACACTAATGGTGCGATGGACTTAGAGGAGGAAGAAGTCGGCTAGATTGAATGCAGAATTTTTCCATGCATGAACTAGGGTTCCTCTCTTTTTTTTTCTCTTTTATTTCTTTTATTTCTCTCTTTTTTCCTTGAATTCGACCACCAGCTGATGGAGGTCCTGTTAATGTTGCTATCCCCTCTAACTTCATGCCAACCATCCCATATTTGTGGAGGATTTTGTGGGGTTTTGAATTTTGAATTCAAAATTCAAGTTCATGTGCCATTACATGATGAAGCTTGATCTAATCTAAACCATTCATCATGTTGCCACTTCCCTCTTTCAATTTCAAAATTTCCATGCCCCCAATCAGATTAGAGGGTTACATGGTTATTTTGTGGTGATTAAATTCAAAATTCAACCTTAATTAGAAGTGAGATAAAGATAAGGATGACATATGCCATGAAGAGAGAGAATTTGATCTTATCCAATTCTTTTCATGAATTTATCTCTTCATTTCGACCCATCTAATAATGAAAGAGGTCTCTGATGTTGCCAAGTGTCCCATGGCACCATTAAATAAATTAAATTAATTTTTAATCATATTAAAAATCAATTTATGGCGCCATGCATGGATATGTGACAAGTGGATTTCAAGATTCGAACAGTTTCAGATCAAAGCCATTTAATTTAATTAAATCCTAACAATTAGAATGATCCAATTATCATGGGTTGAACCTAATCCAATTAGGTCAATTCCTAATTAAGCACAAATTTAATCTAATTTAATTTGGTCAACCTAAGTCCTCTTGATTCAGACTTAATCCAATCAGATCAAAAATTCTGATTGAGCCTAGAATTGAATCTAATTCAATTTGGCTCATCCTTAGTCTAATTACTCAATCCAATTGAGTTCATTAGCAATCTAATTACTAATTAATCCTCCGATAATTACTTTAATTATTTTATAAGATAATTTACCAATCGAATTGACCAAATTATTCCTGAATGATTCTTAATCATTCATCAGCCTTCTTGATCAATCAGAAATCTTCTATGCGTGTGACCTCATAGGTTCGAACCTAAGCCGGTAGTATAGGAACGACTTCCTACACTAATCGATGTGACCATCTAGCAATGGTACCCGACGTCCGGATAGGCCGAATATATACGAAGCAAATATTCTGGAATCCTGAACTATGGTTACTGTATAATTCAATCCCTTTGACTCCTAATGCCAGGATGACTTAGAGCTCACTGTCAACCCTATAATTAGTACATCCATTATGTGATTAACTTTAGATATCCCGTGACTCCTCACTGGGATTACCCTGGCCATGGTTTTGCTAAATTAATCACAAGATATTTTCTCCTGTTTCCAGGAGGGGTCAATTCCATCTCGACTCACAACTGACTATGCAAGTGCTTGACTGCACCCAGTGACCTTCCGTCACTGAATTAGAAATCCAGGTAGTGCGGTACTAAAGTACAATGAGTTGCTTGCTAGTCACAGATTGCGGTCTCAAGTCAGAGGGCCAAACTTATACCCATATCCACTCGGAACATCTCTTGACAGTAGAGCGTTCCGAAATTGGTCACGTTCAGTGAAATGTACTTCTACACTTCACCTGTGTGGCATACCAGTGTCTCCACACTCCTTGGTTAAGAAGACAATCAACGTATATATCACACAATGACCTAATTCAATAATGCTGTCGTCCTTGTAACAATATATCATTTGGTCGCAAACTAGTTTAAGGATTCGAAGATAAATCCTCCTTTATCACTAATAAGTCCTAAGGACTTCATCATATAAGAGTTCATTTGAAGATGTAAAATGATGAATAATGCCAAAAAAAATACTTTATTGATTTGTCAATTCATTTACAAAATTCAATCATCAACATGCTGACGATTGATATTTAGGATACAATTCCCAACAGAAGGTCCTTTGGCCGGAGAGGTAACATGGATGGAAGGAAGGGCCGAATGAGAGAAGACTTTGAAGATGATGGAAGTCCTCGGCAACATGAAAGAGGGTTAAGGAGGCCCAAGATTGATTTTTTTTTTTTATTTGGAGGAGGCAGCCCCTATGAATGGCTAGACAAAGTAGAGCAATATTTTGAAGTCTATGAAGTTTCAAAAGCTGATCGGGTCACCATTGCCAGCTTCCACCTTGAAGGAAGGGCAAGCCGGTGGCGGAGATGGATCCGGGCACTATATAAGAAGGACGTAAAAAAGCTTGGTTGGACAGCCTTACAGAGGAGTTCATGTCATAATGGGGGTCTTTGTCTAGTTACCCCCGCACGCATTGCAACGATCACAGCGAAAAGACATGCGCAGGGACGTTCATCTTATGAACGTTCTAGGAAACGTAGATTTTAAAAAAATTCTGAGTTCTTTAACTCAGAAAATTATGAAATCGAAGAGAAGATTAAAATTACTAACTTGATTAATTTTCAGATCTACTATTTAGAATTGTAAAGATCATATCTTTACCTTTGAGCAAGTAGATCTTCACCGCTATTTGATGATCGATGATTTAGTTCGCTTGAAGCCGTACAAGTGTCCGACCTCTACAGGTATCCATATGAGGTAGATCACTCCAAGAACCTTGATCTCACCGGGGTGCTAGATCCCTTATAGAGATCCTCTCTTAATGGCTAATTTTCTCTCTCTTTCAATCAACTTCTTGATTGCTTTGAGAGGAAGAAAGAGGAAGAAGAAGGATGAAGAGGAAGAAGATGGCGCTGCTTCTCTTCACTTTTTCTTGCTCACACCTGGAAGGATAGGAGGAAGGGGTGGGTGGCTGAAATTGATGCACATCCAATACTACTGAGCCCTTACACCACCCCTCTTTTTATAGGCATCTCATGCCTATCTAAACAAGGAATAATTTCAATGAGAAATCACTTCTTGATTCATCCCTCCAAATTCTACCACACCACTTACTTAATTCTTGCACACCCCTCACTTAATTCTTCCACACCCCATATTTAAAAGAAATTGGAGAGAATCAAGGGCTCTCCTTACGCCGTGTGGCAATCCAGGGGAAAGAGGAGAAAGAGGAGGGGTGGATGCCCCTCCCTTGTGGCGTGTGGAATCAAAGAAGGAAAAGAGGGGGACACCCCCTCCTTCCTTTAGGCGTGTGACAAGGAGGAGGGGCGGGCGCCCCTCATTATTTTCTCCCTTGCTATGGCTGTTGGGAATTATATCCTAAATATCAATCATCAGCATGTTGATGATTGAATTTTGTAAATGAATTGACAAATCAATAAAATATTTTTTGGCATTATTCACCTTTTTACATCTTCAAATGAACTCTTATATGATGAATTCCTTAGGACTTATTAATGATAAAGGACGATTTATCTTCGAGTCCTTAAACTAGTTCGCGACCAAATGATATGTTGTTACTAGGATGATAGCATTATCAGGATTAGGTCGTTGTGAGACATATATATTGGTTGTCCTCTTAACCAAGGAGTGTGGAGACACTAGTATTGTTAGGAATCCGCCCATGCCGCAGAAAATTAAAAAAATTTCAGATGCAGCGGAAGTGGCATGCACGGGATCGACGTTCATCTCATGAACGTTGTTCAAAAACCGTTCGTAGACAGATAAGGATTAAAAACTTTTAAAATATTAGAAAGATCAGATCTTCATCTTGTGCGGGTAGATGATCACCGCAAACTGAAGTTCGTAGTCTAGGATGAAGGTTCGCTTGAAGCCGCACAAGTATCTGGTCTCTACGGGTATCCACATGAAGCAGAAACCGATCGAAGCTTCTTTGTCTCCCCGGGGTGCTAGTTCCCTTGCAGAGACAACTTTAATGGCTGATCACCTCCCTTTCAATCAACCCTTGATTGTGCTTGGGAGGAGGAAGAAGAAGGATGCAACTGGATGAAGAACCAAAGCCTGCTTGCAGCCCCTTTTCTTTCCTTTACGTTGGAAGAAGGAAGGGAGTAGGAGGAGGCCGCCAAGTGTGGAGTGATTGATTATAACCCTATTTGATTTTGATGAGCTCAAAGCATTTGAGTATATCTTATACTAATGAATTCAATCTAGTGTTTCAGCCAAATATTTGTGAATTTATGTTTAAGTGTCTCTAGCTTTGGTTCAATACATTTTGGCTAAGTATGGAACTCAGTTTGAACCAAAGTCTGAAGCTCGAGTCGACTCCGGAAGATTACAAGTCGACTCCAAGTGTTTCAGAAGCTCTGGCACATGCTCGAGTCGACTCCGGTACACTACGAGTCGACTCCGACTGAGAACTGATAGAAAGACAGAAAGTTGATTTTCAGACCCTATCAGCGAGTCGACTCTAGAAGGGTTCGAGTCGACTCCGATGGTTGCCGAGTCGACTTCCGACATTTCCGAGTCGACTCCAAAGGATAACAGAAGAAAGACAGAACAATATATTTCAGACCCTGCAACCGAGTCGACTCCAGAAGGTTACGAGTCGACTCCGAAGTTTGGCGAGTCGACTCCTAGTTAAGTACGAGTCGACTCTCAGAGGAAAGCAAGACTAGAAGGCAGTTCAAGCCAAAACACAGAGGATCAGTTTTCGGATTCTGAGAGCCGAGTCGACTCCAACAAAGTGCGAGTCGACTCCGAGGCAGTTCAACTCAAAACACAGAGAAACAGTTTTTGGATCCTGAGAGTCGAGCCGACTCCAAGTACTCCCGAGTCGACTCCCAAGTCAGCCGAGTCGACCCCAACAAAATCTGAGTCGACTCCGAGGCAGTTCAACTCCAAACACAGAGGATCAGTTTTCGGGCTCTGAGAGCCGAGTCGACTCCAAGATGATCCGAGTCGACTCGAGAAAGAAATACAGAAAAACAGATCTCTGGAACCCTGAGAACGAGTCGTCTCTGGAGGGCCAAGTCATCTCCAGACATTGGTGAGTCGACTCCAGGGTTGGCCGAGTCGACTCCAGAACGGGACAGCACTTTAATTCAAATCCTGAACAGTGGGCGAGTCGTCTCCAATAAAGTGTGAGTCGACTCCAGCAACAGCCGAGTCGACTCCAGATCAAGCAAGTCGACTCCGACCCCAATGGATACACTGTCAGGAGTTGCAGAGTGTGCAGAACGGCCACAAAAAGGTGTCTAACGGCTAGTTTTCAAAGTGGACTGCTTAAATAGCCAGAGTGAACAGTAGTAGACATCAAGAGAGCTATTCCATTCAAACAAAAAGGGATTTCCACCTACCAAAGGCTCTCAAGAGTAAATACAAGAGAAAGAAGGAAAAAACGCATTGAACTCCATCCAACAAACATTTCCTTTGCATTCAAGGCTCTCCTCTGACATCAGATCATCAGTGCATTCAAAGAGGAGACTCAGAGTTCGAGAAGCCCCTTCTTCCTCTTCCAAAATCTGTTTGAGGGCTTCTAACTCTACATTATTTATATTATTCAGATTTGCCTTTTTAAGAAGCTTTTCCTGTACTCTTTACAAACTGTTTTCTTGTTACTTGATTCAATCAGGGGATTGAATCAAGGTTCCTGATGTTTGTTGGTGAGCCGAAGTTAAAACCAACAGTGTAAGGGTTCGATTGTGATCCCGGAAAAACAATCGGGTGGTTCTAGTCGGTGAGCCTGTGAAAACCGACCGAGTTCATTGTGATCTCGTGAAAACAACAAGTTGGGTTGTGAACTTGTAAAACAACCGGCTGTAATCCTAGGGATTATAGTGAACTCCCAAGTGAAGCTTGGAGAGTGGACGTAGGAGCAAGGGTTAGCTCCGAACCACTATAAAACCTCTTGTGTTTGTAATTGGTTCATTGTCTCTTCCATCCTCTCCACTCACTACAACTAGTAATCTAATTAATCAGCCTGCAATAATATTAATTAGTTACTCATTAAGTTTTAATTTGCAATTATTACTTAAAACCTAATTCACCCCCCCTCTTGGGTTGTCTTCTTGGGCAACAAGTGGTATCAGAGCAGGAGCTCTTCTATCAAAAGAGTAAAAGATCAAAATGACAACCCCTTTTGGATCTTCACTTATTGAGGGACAATCCACCAATAGGCCTCCATTCTTCAATGGAACCGACTACGCATATTGGAAGACTAGGATAAAAATATTTATCCAAGTCCAAGACTATGAGATTTGGAGTATCATAGTTAATGGACCATACATTCCTTCTATTTTTGTAGATAACATTACTATTCCCAAGCTTGAAAAAGATTGGGATGACAATGATAAAAGGAAGGCACAACTAAATGCCAAAGTAATGAATGTGTTTTATTGTGCCTTAGACCGTAATGAATTCAATAGAGTCTCTACTTGCAGTTCTGCAAAAGAGATATGGGACAGACTTGAAGTGACCCACGAGGGCACGAATCAAGTCAAGGAATCCAAAATAAACATACTAGTTCATAAGAATGAACTATTTAAAATAGATTCTAATGAAACTATCACTTGCATGTTTACTAGATTTACTGATATTGTCAATGGTCTAAAAAGCCTTGGCAAAAGTTATGCTAACAGTGACCTTGTCAGGAAAATTCTTCGATCTTTGCCAAGGTCATGGGAAGCCAAGGTAACGGCAATCCAAGAAGCCAAGGACTTAAACAAGCTGCCACTCGAGGAGCTTCTTGGATCCCTGATGACGCATGAGCTCACAATGAAACAACACAGCGAAGAAGAATCCTCTCATAAGAAAAAGGTAATAGCCCTCAAATCTACCTCTTCTAACAAAGATCCATCTTGCAGTAGCAGCAGCGAAGAAGAAGACAATGAGAGAGATGATGATGAGGCTCTTCTCGTGCGAAAGTTCAGAAAGTTCATCAACCGAAAGAAGTCCTTTCATTAGAGGAGAGGTCCCTCAAATTTCTACAACAAGGACAAAGGTAAGGAAAGGAAAAGTGAGGGAATCGGTTGCTATGAGTGCAAGAAACTGGGACATTTCAGAATCGACTGTCCATTACTGAAGAAGAGCATCAAGCACAAGAAGAAGAAAGCTCTTGTCACCACCCTGACAGACTCCGATTCATCATCATCATCATCGGATGAGGAACAAGAGGAAAATGCCAACTTCTGTTTTATGGCAAATGAAAATGAGGTAACATCTAAAACGCATTTAGATTTTACCTTTGATGAATTGTATGATGCTTTTAATGAACTAATGGATGAATATAAGACAATAAATCTTAAGAATAAATAACTAAAACTAACTAATCAATCTCACTTCCATAAGTATGATAAATTAATTAAGGACAAGGATTTTATCATTAAAGAAAATTTAGAACTTAAAACAAGCAACCAAATGTTAATTCAAAAAACTAATACCTTAATTAAAGATAACGAAAAACTAACCAAGAAAATTTCAGAAATTAAAAACGGTAAACAAACTTTAAAAGATAATCTCACAAAAGACTTAAACATACTAAAAACAGAAAAACAAAAGCTAACACAAGAGCTTGAAAAATACAAACCTATTGTTGAAAAGTTTACATATAGTTCTGAAAAATTGGAAATGATACTTAACAATCAACGAGCTGTGTTTAATAGAGCTGGTTTAGGGTATAAACCTAATAATAAGCAAAAGCTCCTTAAAAATTTCTTTGTAAAAGCAGGAAAAAGTAAAACTAAGAATATAACCTATTTTTGCTGTGAAAAAGTAGGACATAAAGCTAATGTGTGTGACCATAGGAAAGCAGAAGCTAAAAGAAAAATTAAAAAGGTTTGGGTTCCAAAAGGAACCAACATTACTAACCTTGAAGGACCCAAGAAAACTTGGGTACCTAAAATTGTATGATTTCCTTGTGTAGGAGTGTCTTGCAGCCAAAGTCGACAAAAACTGTTGGTATTTGGATAGTGGCTGCTCAAGACACATGACGGGTGACAAGGAGCAATTCTTCACCTTAGAGCCTAAGAAGGGAGGTGCTGTGACATTTGGAGACAATAACCAAGGTCACATCGTTGGTATAGGTAAAGTACAAATCACCTCTTCAACCTTCGTTGATAATGTACGATTTGTAGATGGTCTTAAGCATAACCTACTTAGCGTTAGTCAATTATGTGATAGAGGTTTTGATGTTTTGTTTAAGCCATCTTTATGCATCATAACCAACTCAATTGACAATGGATTAGTATTTAAAGGAATTAGACGTGGTAACGTCTATGTAGTAGATCTTGAAGACCTTACTAAAAACAGTCCTTGCTTAGTAGCTAGTGATACTAAGGTTGATGATGCAAGTTGGTTATGGCACCGTAAATTAGGTCATGCAAGTATGGATACAATATCTAAGTTAGTTAAAAGAGATTCTGTAATAGGTTTGCCAAAACTAAAATTTGAGAAAAATAAAATTTGTGAAGCATGTCAATATGGCAAACAATCTAGGAGCTCTTTTAAATCCATAAATTGTGTCTCTACCTCTAGACCTCTTGAACTACTACACATGGATCTATTTGGACCAACTAGAACCACAAGTCTTGGTGGAAACAAATATGGTCTTGTTATTGTAGATGATTTTTCTAGATATACTTGGGTCATGTTTTTAGCTCATAAAGATGAAGCATTTTCTATATTTAAGAAATTTCATAAGGAAGTAACTAATGCAAGAAATGCTTCAGTCATAGCTATTAGAAGTGATCATGGAACAAAATTTGAAAATCATCTATTTGATGAATTCTGTAGTAAAAAGGGAATAACTCATAATTTCTCTGCACCTAGGACACCACAACAAAATGGAGTTGTGGAAAGAAAGAATAGAACCCTAGAGAAAATGGCTAGAACTATGTTGTGTGAAAGTAACCTCCCTAAGTATTTTTGGGGAGAAGCCATTAACACATCATGTCATATCTTAAATAGAGTTTTATTGAGACCAATTATAAAGAAAACACCTTATGAACTTTGGAGAGACAGAAAGCCCAAAGTAAACTATTTTCATGTTTTTGGGTGTAGATGTTTCATTCATAATAATGGCAAAGATAACTTAGGTAAATTTGATTCTAAATCTGATGAAGGTATCTTTTTGGGCTATTCTACATCAAGTAAAGCTTATAGAGCCTTCAACAAAAGAACCCTTGTTATTGAAGAGTCTATACATGTTGTTTTTGATGATACTAATGATGTCTCTTCTAGCAAGAGAGTAGCTCTTGATGATGATGCAGGAATACTTGAGAAAAAGATAGATGATAGGACATTACAAGAGGATGAACCGAAGCAAAGTGGAGAAACCTCAACAAGCCAAGAGGTAATTGATGATCATGGGCTTACAAAGGCTTGGAGGTATGCATACGGTCATCCTAAAGAATTAATATTAGATGATCCATCACAACCTATTAGAACTAGAGCTTCTCTTAGGAACTTAAATAATCACCTAGCTTTTGTTTCACACTTAGAACCTAAAAACATTGGAGAAGCTGAAAATGATGTAAATTGGATAAATGCTGTGCAAGAGGAACTAAACCAATTTACTAGAAACAAGGTATGGAATTTAGTAGAAAGACCCGCTGAATACTCAATAATAGGAACTAAATGGATATATAAAAATAAACTTGATGAAAATGGAGTTGTGGTTAAAAACAAGGCTAGACTAGTAGCAAAGGGCTATAATCAAGAAGAAGGTATAGATTTTGATGAAACCTTTGCTCCTGTGGACAGACTTGAAGCAATTAGATTATTACTAGCATTTGCATGCTCTAAAGACTTCAAACTATTTCAAATGGATGTAAAAAGTGCCTTTTTGAATGGGTATATTAAGGAGGAGGTTTATGTAGAACAACCTCCTGATTTTGAAAATCATCAATACCCCAATCATGTATATAAACTAAACAAAGCACTTTATGGTCTAAAACAAGCCCCTAGAGCATGGTATGAAAGACTTAGCAAATTTCTATTAGACCTTGAATTCTCTAGAGGAAATGTTGATACAACACTGTTTTTAAAGAAGAAAAACAAAGAAATGTTAGTAGTGCAGATTTATGTAGATGATATTATTTTCGGTGCTACTAACAATCACCTCTGCGAAGAATTTGCTGACTTAATGCAGAGTGAATTTGAAATGAGCATGATGGGAGAGCTGAACTATTTTCTCGGGCTCTAAATCAAACAATCTAAAGAGGGGATCTTCATCAATCAAGCTAAATACATCAAGGAGATGTTTAAGAAGTTTGATATGGATGGAAACAAGCCAATCAGCACACCCATGAGCTCATCATGCAAACTAGATAAGGATAAATCAGGTAAATCAATAGATCAAAAGCTGTATAGAGGTATGATAGGCTCTTTACTATATCTTACTGCAAGTAGACCTGATATCATATTTAGTGTATGCATGTGTGCTAGATATCAATCTAATCCTAAGGAATCAAATTTAATTGCAGTTAAGAGAATCTTTAAATACCTAATAGGAACAAAAAATATAGGTTTGTGGTACTCTAAAGAATCTAGCATAAACTTAATAGGGTACACAGATTCAGACTTTGCTGGTTGTAAACTTGATAGAAAAAGCACCAACGGGTCATGTCAATTCTTAGGAGAAAATTTAATCTCTTGGTTTAGCAAGAAACAAAACTCGGTTGCACTATCTATGGCGGAAGCCGAATATATTGCTGCCGGGAGTTGTTGTGCTCAAATCTTGTGGATTAAACAACAACTTGAAGATTATGGCATTAAACAAGATAAAATTCTCATAAACTGTGATAATACAAGTGCCATTAATCTAACTACAAATCCAATTCAGCATTCAAAAACTAAACACATTGAGATAAGACATCACTTCATAAGAGATTATGTACTGAATGGTGATGTGACACTTCAATTTGTTTGTACTGATGTTCAACTTGCTGATATCTTCACAAAACCTTTGAGTGAAGATCGATTTTGCATACTTAGAAGAAGGTTAGGAGTGATTGATCCATTCTAGTGATACTCTCCTCTAGTTCATTAATGTAGAGGATTAGTTCATGTTGGACATAGGATTTCTTGTCTATGATCATCAAATCAGTTCTTAAATCCTAGATAAGTCCATAACTCTCTCTTTTGGCACGAAAATAATAAGATTTTTGGTTGTGTGCCAGAGTTCGAGTCGACTCGGATACATTTTAGAGTCGGCTCATGGGGGAGTCGACTCGCGGTCGAGTCGACTCGCGACTTACCGGAGTCGACTCGAGGTCGTGAATCCGATTTTTAACCCTAATCGAAACATTTATTCCTCACTTCTATTCACAGCCGACACTGTTCCAAAACCCTAGAGCCGTCTCCGAACTCGTCTCCGACCCATTCTAGGTCTTCTCCGTCGAGTTTTCCTCCTATTTTCCGTGTCCTTCCCCGTTGTTAGGTCAAAAAATGCCTAGAAAAGTCGTTGTCCCAAGCCGGAAGAGACCCCTCGCCGCGAGCGGCGCCGAGCGGCGGTCAAAGGCTCGGAACGAACCCGCGAGGCCACCACCTCCGGTTCCTTCCCCGCCTAGGCCGATTCCCTCGCGTCCGTGCGCCGGGAGGGCAGTCTCCACCGGGAGGAAAGTCGACTTTGACTTCCTCTCCCGGAAAGGGTTCACCCTAGGGTATCGTCTCAGGGCTCAAGGGTTAGAGTTATTCTGTTCATTAGACCTCCCTACTTACCCGGGGTTAGTTAGGGAATTCTATGGGACGGTAGCCCGAGGTAGTGGTGGTATCCAGGGAACCGTAGCGGGTGTCCCTGTATTCATCCCGGAAGACTTCATTGCTCGAGTCCTCCATCTCTCGAGTGAGGGGATTGTTCCCACACATCCCTCCGATAGGACAGAGGCCCTTACGGCCATCTTAGGGTGTCCACCTCAGTCCCCCATAGAGGAGGTGTTCGCAAATCAGCTTTCGGCTGAAATGCGGCTTCTCCTAAGTGTCATCTCTAGGACTCTCTTTCCCAAAACGGGTAGGTTTGATTTTATTTCAGAGAAAGACCTAGTACTGATGTTCCACATACTCCAGGACACTCCTATTAACTTCCCTAAACTCATCTACAAATATATCTGTGAACCCCTAGATAAGCTTAGGTTGAGTCTCCCTTACGGTATGCTATTCACTCTCATCTTTAGGGAGTTAGAGGTTCCTATTCCTGAGGGGGAACCCTCTCGCTCACTGCGTCATACAGATCGCATGGGTGAGGGGACTCTCCATCGTATGGGCTTTCATAGAGTTGAGGGAGTCTGGGTACGGAGACCATCCACTATCACACCATCTGACCCTACCACTCACCACTCCCCTAGCCCTGACCATGACATAGCTCCTCCCACCTTTCCTTCCACCTCTGCTCCTACCTATACTGAGCCCTCCACCTCCACTGCCCCACCTTCTCAGCAGCAGCCCCTGGAGGTTCGGATATCCTCTGAGCAGCTCCGAGAGTTGAGGCAGGAGATAGTGAGGGAGCTGAGGGATGATCTCCTGAGAGAGCTATGAGGTTCTCAGACTGCTCCCTCCATAGATTTAGTTTCCTCCTTAGCAGCCGTGACTGTCACGCCCCGAATTCGGATCATGACACGGCCGTGCTATTGCAAACCTTTACCCGCAATAACACGCAGCCACTTCAAAACTTCAAATCAATTATGAACAATTATATTCTTAAATGTTATCAAATATTTCATCAATAAAAGATTGATTACAAAGCATCTAAAAATAGCAACATTTAATGTTTTATTTTCTTTTCCCCATAACCCTGAAGCATGTCACGCTCCTTGTTCCTATCATCTCTTATTCATCTGTAAAAAAACATAAATAAAATGGTGTGAGCTATAAAGCCCAGTAAGTAAACAAGTATAATCTTATCGGATCAAGCATAATATTTTTGTATGCCAATGCACTATTTGAAGAACAAGCAGTTATAATAAAGAAAGCATTTTCCAAATCAAACTAGACGTAAACCTTTTATCTTTATTCCCTGCTTTAAAATCCGTACTCATCATTATTCATACTTTGAAATATGTACTATTATTATTCATGCTTTGAAATCTGTGCTTGTAATAAAGTAAACATTTCATATAATCAAACCTTTGCCATAATCAGACTAGTTATAAAACTATGCCTGTCCATTCATGCAACTTCATAAATATGATTATGCATCATAAAACTTTTACCATTTATGCATCGTAAAACTTTTGCCATTTATGCATCATAAAACTTTTGCCATTTATGCAACATAAAACTTTTACCATTTATGCAACATAAAACTTTTGCCATTTATTCCATACTTTGAAATTCATACTCTCAGATGGTAGTGTAGCTATGGCCGCTCTTATTCCCACGGCAAGGCCTTTACCACTGCAGGGTCATCTTCCAGTTACTATTACCCACTGGCGGGGGTCGCAAAGCCAAGTTACTTTTACCCACTGGCGGAGGTCATATGCCTAGTTACTGTTACCCACTGGCGGGGGTCATACATAGCGATCTGAGAGTTCTTAAAACATATCATGCTTTTCATAAATCTTTTCTCATAGATCCATTGGAAAGTGAATAATGGCATCATGCTAATAAAACTCATGATCATGCTGAAAACTTTATTTTTCCATGCATCTTTCTATATCATCATAATCATGTGTACATAATATAATAATAATAATAATGATGGATGCTATGTATCCAAAATCATGTAATCATTTGCTAACACATGCTTGATCCTAATTTTGTGAAAACATAAATAATCATATACAATTTCATAATCGAGTAATCACAAGTATTTGATGAAATATAAGATTATATCAGCTACTTTTTCCACAATTCTTATACATAATTCCAATTGCATAAATAATACTTTTTCATCTTATAAAACGTGGTACATGATCCATAATAAGATTAAGACAGGTTACTTACCTTAATTTGCTCACCAAATGCCAATTCTTCAATACCTAACAAGATCATTAAATTACATGTCACTTGCACATTTAATTTTTATTTATTTATAATTTTAAAGTCATTTACAGCCCATTCATAGGACTCAATTTCATTTTCGGGCCCATAGCCTAGTTAAATTTCTAGTTCAGGCCCATGGCCCAATTCAATTTCTGGTTCTGGTCTAATTTAGCTTCTGGTTCAGATTTGATCCAGCTTCTGGTTCAGATCTGATCCAGCTTCTGATGCAGGTCTGAACCAATTCCACTTCTGGTTTAGACTAAATTGCCCTCTGGTTCAGGTCTGGGCCCATTTGCATTCAGGCTCGATGTTTAATTGGGTTCTGAATAAGGCCCTTGGCCTGATTTAATTACTGGGCCCACTTGTATTCAGGCCCAAAAACACTATTGGTTAATTTATAATTATACCTTATCAGTTCTAATTAATTTAAAGAGAACCTAGCCTCAAACTATATTCAATATAGTCCCTATATTAAAATTCGAGCTTTTCAGGCCCAGTTAGTTTTGGTTTTAAGAACACTGGGCTCGGACCAGGGCCCAGCCCGGCTTCAGGCTTCTAAATCCAAATCTATTTGAAGCCCACCCCGGAATTAGGCCCATTGCGGCCCACCACATTTTTTTTATTTTATTTTATTTTATTTTTCTTCTTTTCTTTTCCTTCTTTTCTTCTCTTTCTCTTTTTCTTTCTTTTTTCTTCTCTTCTCCTCCCTTCCCGAACCTTCCTCTCCTCCTTTCCTCTTCCAGTCCCGATCTCCTCCCCCTCTTCTTCTCTTCTCACATGAAGCGACGAGGCTCGAGGGACGCTCGGGAGGGAGCCAGGTCCGAGGTCGGCGGTGCCGGCGGCCGGCCAACATCACCCGCTGTTCGGCCTGTAGCGGCCGATCCCCCCTTCTTCTTCATCCTTCTTCTCTTGCGAAGGGAGGAGGGTGGTCACGAAAGAGGTCGGCCGCGACCGGCGGTGCCCGTGGCCGAGCCCGTGGTCGCGCCTGCGGTGGCCGGCCTCCTCTAATCGTTGGTGGAAATGGGGGTCGGAACCACCCTCTCGAGAGGAAGGGGCCTCCGGCCCACCGCAGCTCCGACCGAGGCCCGACGGAGCTTGCAGTTGGAGCCGGCGGCTCCTCCCTCGTTCCCATTAGGGTAGGGGAAATAATCCATGGTCGTGGCCGATCGTGTCAACGCCAGCTCAAGGGCCGAACGCTGCAAGTTGAATCTCCCCCTTCCCTCCTCCTCATCTTCTTCCTTCTCTTCTTCACCCTTCGATTTGTTCTATTTCATTTTCCCTCTGTTTTGTTATTTCATAGCTACACTAGTTTATGGGCTTACCTAGCTCCGAGGCTGTGAGGCCTTTTCGGTGAGATACTGTATCTCCTCCGGCGGCTCAATTGCGGTGACGAGCTGGGTTGTCTCCTCCTCCGTCGCTCCCGGTCCAGCTCCTTTGCACAGAAGGAGAAGGGAATGAGAGGCAGTGAGAGGGTGAGGGCTGAAGCATCTCTGAGAAAAATCCCTAGGTTCTTATAGCCCTGGTGTGGGGGAGAAAAATGGTGGTGATCGTGGCTGTCAGGCGGTTGTAACCGCCTCAGCTGGCGATCACCGCCTCTAGGTCTCCAAATGGGCCGGCCATGTTGGGCTTGGCCCATTAGCTCACTATCTTATGGGCTGGTCTTCACATTCTTCCCTCCTTAAAAATAATTTCGTCCTCGAAATTTACATACCTTAATTCTTAAACAAATAAAGTTACTTAGTCATTTATCTAACATTCTTCCATGTTTCCGCTGCGCACTCTGATTCAAAACACTAAAATCTTTGGATTCAGTAATAACTTTTGATCAAAATATTACTTGTATTATGAACTAAAGAGATCCATATTTTCAATTTTCCAAGTAAAGCCTAAAAAAATATTTGATTCTTGTCCCCTAATTTACCTCGAGTACATCTAATATAGATTAACTCTCAAGTCAATTGTTCCATTCAAAATCATCATATGGGCTAGTTACTATAATTCCAAAATATGTTGAATCTTAATTCTCTTATCAATTCAACTGGACAATTCCAAGTCAAATTCTTATAACTAGATTTTTTTTTTTTTTTTGCTCCACCAAATTACAAGACTTAAATTCAACACAAATGAGTCAAACCTCAAAGATCTTCCATCATAACCATCTAAGTCTCTAAAATTTAAATTCTTCATGCAAATTTAGGTTTCAACAATAACCTAAACAATATTGACAAAAGACCCTTGATTAACTTATAATTCCAAACTTTGAATTGAAATTCCATATACATCATACAATCCCCGATAAACATGAATAAGATCTATTATTTGGATCCAAAGACAATAATTAAAATTATTAGTAAATCCACCAAGATGAATACAATAAAATCAATTCTTAAATAAGAAAATAGACCTATTTGCAATAACTCACAATATATTTTTCTTCAACATATGAGTTTCATTCTTACTCCCCAAACATGTTCAAACTGATGCGATCCGATAGAATTTGATCCGTATCCCAAGATTCTTGACTCTTCTTGATTTCTGGAAGGGTAGTTCCGACCTGATTGCAGACACGATTTTTAAAGATTCGTCCGTCAGATTGATCTCAATTTTGGATATGTTGTAGATCTCCGCGTTAGCTTTCCAGCGGTAGGTCGTGGGTCTAGAGATAACTTCGGGATCTTAAGATATCAGCCTCCGACTGATGACTGCGCAGGGAAGGACGGGCTGATAATCCAACGGGATGGAGTTGTTTGTAGAAGCTGGAAGGGATCAAGGAGGAGAGGAAGAAGAGGGAGGAGGTGGCTGGCCTCTCGGGACAGAGGTGGTGCAGCCGGATGAAGGAGGGGGCGGCGGCCTTGGACGGCGGCCTAGGGAGAGGGGGAAGGCGTCGCAAGAAGAGAAGAGAGAAGGGAAGAGAGCTAGGGCAAAAGCCTTTCAATTAATTTTTGCATACTGAAATAGGTGCTCACCACATCTATTTATAGGTGGCTACCGGACCCCTTAACTTGACTTGATCTAATTGAATTCAAGAAACAACTAAACCCAAAGCGACTCTAATTAATAAAGGCCAAGTCGGCTAACCCGAGCAAGGCTATGCTGAAATAAAATTAACATCAAGGACTCAAAAGCAAAAATAACCAAATGATTAAGTCCGAGGCGGTCTAGTGGATCCAACCGCATCACTCCACCACGCTTCCCTTAACCTTGTCCTCAAGGTCGGAAGTCAGGGAAACGATCAAGTATCTCAGTCTCAAACTCCCATGTGGCCTGGTCTGCTGTTCTCCCCAGCCACTCCACTAGTATCTGGGTTTTCAGTCGTCCTTCTACTCGTATTCTACGCTTCGCCAGCACTCGAACCGGCTCCACTACCTCGTCCTCCGGTGGCTCATGTATGATTGGGCCGACAGATGTCTTGGGTCCAAGCCGGGCCCTCAGAAGCAACACGTGGAATACCAGGTGAACTCTCGATGTAGTCGGCAAGTCCAAGCGATACGCCACGGGTCCAATGCGCTCCATTATCTGAAAGGGCCCATAGAAGCGATGAGAGAGCTTCTGGTTCGCCATGGGCCGCAGTGTCAACTGTCGATAAGGCTGCACCTTGACATGTACCCAGTCGCCCACCTCGTATACTGGATCTCTGTGCTTCTGATCATGCAGCTGCTTCATCCTGTTCTGTGCAGTCGTTATGTGGAACTTTAACCGCCGTAAGGTAGCATCGCGGTCTAAAAGCTCAAAATCTGCCTCTGTCCGGTCCGCATGTGACAGTGGATCATAAACTCGCAGCGTCGGTGGTACTCGTCCATACACCGCCTCAAAGGGTGTAATCCCTATGGCTGAGTGGAAAGCGGTGTTGTACGAATACTCGGCCCAAGGTAAATAAGAAAGCCACTCTCGGGGCCGATCACTAATCATACAGCGCAAGTACTGCTCGATGCAGCGGTTTACCACCTCCGTTTGCCCATCGGTCTGAGGGTGGTAAGCCGAGCTCATGGCAAGCTTCGTCCCTTGCTGTTTGAAGTAAGCCTGCCAGAATGCGCTAACAAAAATGCGGTCACGATCAGAAACAATAGTCCGAGGCATATCATGTAATCGAGCAATGTCCCGTATGTAGACCTCTGCCACCCGTCGAGCAGAAAATGGATGTGCGAGCACCGAAAAGTGGGCATACTTGCTGAGGCGGTCCACAACGACCATGATCACTGAGTACCCTCGAACTAATGGCAGCCCCTCAATGAAGTCCATCGACACATCCTCCCAAACCTGATCAGGAATCGGTAAAGGCTGAAGTAGACCCGCAGGTCGCAGTGAATCCGCCTTCGCCCTTTGGCACACATCGCATTGCTGTACATAAGCTCTGACCGCTGCCTTCATGCCTACCCACGTACAGCTCTGACTCAGCCTCTTGTAAGTCCTGAAAAATCCCTCGTGTCCAGCAAAAGGAGTATCATGGAAGTGCTGGATCAATACCTGCCGCATGGCTGAATCGGTGGGCACACGGATCAACCCATGGTCCAGAATCAACCCATCTCGGTCCTCCATCTCGGGATGACTGCTCGGATCTGCTGCCAACTCCCTCTGGATCTGTACTAGGTCCGGATCCCGGCATGTGGCGGTCCTCAAGTCTGAAATAAAAGGAAAAAACGGCGTAGTCAAAGCCGCCAACTCGCCGGACTCGGGATGGCGCGATAGTGCATCCGCTACTCGATTTTCTGCGCACTTTTTGTACACCATCTCATAGTCGTAGCCGAGAAGCTTCGACACCCACCTCTGCTGGGCTGGAGTATGTATGCGCTGCTCAAGAAAAAATGGAAGGCTCTGCTGATCAGTCCGAACGATGAATCGGCGGCCGATAAGGTACGGCCTCCACTTTGTGACTGCATGGATGACCGCCATCATCTCCCTCTCATATGTGGACAGCAAGCGGGTCCTAGGGGACAACGCCTTGCTCATGAAAGCAATTGGCCGTCCCTCCTGCATCAAAACAGCACCAATGCCGGCACTGGAAGCATCGCACTCGACTACAAACGGTTTGGCGAAATCGGGTAGTGCCAAAACCGGGGCCGTCGTCATGGCTTCCTTGAGCTTCTCGAATGCTTCCGTCGCTGCCTCGGTCCATCTAAACTCGCCCTTTCGCAGCAACAGGGTCAGTGGCGCGGCGATCTTTTCATATCCCTCCACAAACCGGCGGTAATAACCGGTTAGGCCCAAAAATCCTCGCAGCTCCTTTTGGTTCTTGGGTAGCGGCCACTCGGTCATGCAATGTATCTTTGCTTGGTCCGGCTCCACACCTGCAGCAGAGATGACATGGCCTAGGTACTCGACCTTCGGCTCGGCCCATAGGCACTTGGATCGCTTTACCTTCAATTGATTTCCGCGCAGAATTTTCAGCACTTCTTCTAAGTGCTCTAGGTGCTCCTGCCATGAACGACTGTAAACCAGTATGTCATCGAAGAATACAAGGACATACCGCCGTAGTAATGGTCTGAATATGTCATTCATGAGCCCCTGGAACGTCGCTGGTGCATTGGTGAGGCCGAACGGCATCACCCTGAACTCATAATGGCCATCGTGTGTCCGAAACGCCGTCTTGTGCACATCTTCGGGCCTGACACGGATCTGGTGGTATGCGGCACGGAGATCAAGTTTGCTGAAGTATTCCGCACCAGCAAGCTCATCCAACAGCTCCTTGATGACTGGAATCAGATACCGGTCCTTAACGGTGATCGCGTTAAGTGCCCGGTAGTCGACGCAGAATCGCCACGTCCCGTCCTTCTTATGTACCAGCAGCACCGGCGATGAATATGAGCTTCTACTGGGCTGAATGATGCCGCTCTCCAACATCTCTCGTACCATCTTTGAGATCTCCTCCTTCTGAACATGCGGGTAGCGGTAAGGCCTCACATTCGCCGGTTCTGCTCCCGGTACAATCTCTATGTGATGATCGTGCTCCCTCTCGGGTGGAAGACCATGAATCTCCTCAAATAAATCTGCGAACCCCTGTAAGAGAGCAGCCAAATCAGTAGGTATACCTGCCTCCGTCGTGGTCTCCGTCGACAGAGGTAAGAGCTGCATCAAGTAGCTGTGCGCGTCGGGTCCGGGCAAGCCGACAGGGGCTGAAGTGCGGCCCTTGGGCTAGGCCGAATGCCATCCAATCTAACTCGCCGTCCGCTCCGTCTGAAAGTCACCCACATCTCGGCGAAGTCGAATGTAACCGGGCCAAGACTCTGCAGCCACTGCGTACCAAGGACCAAATCAGCTCCTCGTAATGCCAACGGATAGAGATCGAGCTTGAATTGGCTGCCCTGGATCGTCAAAGTGATGCCTCGGCATATGCCCTCCGCCCTCAACGTGGCTCCGTCACCCAATGCCACGTCAAAGCCCAATGTCGGCTCTGCTATGAGACCGATCTGTTTGACGAGCCTCTCATCCAAAAAATTGTGGGTGCTGCCCGTATCTATGAGGATACGCACTACACGTCTTTTGATCATGCCGTCCACGCGTAGCGTTTTCGGTGTCGCCGATCCAGAGTAGGCATGTAATGAAATCTGAGGTGGCACGTCCTCTTCCTTGGCCTCTAAATCTTGGGGCTCATCCTCAGCAACCTCATCACCATCTTCAGCCACGGCCTCGTCCTCCAATCCGTCGATCAACATCACCGCTCCGACGGGCCGCGCACACCGGTGTCCCGGTGTAAATTTCTCGTCGCAGTGAAAACATAGGCCTTTTGCTCGACGTTCCTCCACTTGTGCTGGTGTCAAGGTCCTCCCGGGTGGACGCTCAACCCTCTTGACGTCACCTGACAAGCGAAGAGGGGTCCTCGGCCCTGTGTTGGCTGCTGCAACCGTCGGCGCTCTCGGCTGGCCGATGGAGCCCCCTGCGGTTTGGCCGGCCCGGGGGTTGGTCCAGCTGCCCCGTGCCGCTGATCGAGTGGTCTTGATCTTCTCTTCCACCATTAGGGCCAAGGCAAAGGCATCCTCCAGAGATTGTGGCCGCAAAGTCCTCACCTCGGCTTGAATGTCGACACGAAGTCCTCCGAGGTATACGCTTTTCAGCGCGGAGTCGCTCCACCCCACCACTCGGTTGCTGATCCTCTCAAACTCCTCTTGAAAGGCTCTAACAGTAGTCTTTTGGGTGACCCTTGATAGCATAGACTGGAAGTCATCGTACTCGGTAGGGCCGAAACGCCGACAAATTGCTGCAGAAAAATCCTCCCAACCGTTGAAAGGTCGGGCTCGGTCGGCGGTTTGAAACCATCGCAGGGCGGTCTCTTCTAGGTGAAAAGATGAGATCAATACCTTTTGGTCCTCCGCTGTGCCATGGTAGTGAAAGAACTGCTCAGCTCGATACACCCAATTGAGAGGATCGCCGTCTTTAAACTTGAAAAATTTCAGCCTAAGAGTCAGTCCGCGATTTCCTCCCTCTCGATCTCCATTACGGTCCCGATCTCGTTCATATCCTCGGCGTGGGTACTCCCCCACACGCTGGTTCCTCATCTAAAAATTCTGGATGGGATCATCCTCCATATCCGACCCGTCGTCGATGCCAATCGGGCTCATCCCCTGAGCCCTAGCGCGTGCGCCAATTGGTATGAGCTCGGGTCGAGGTCTAGGTCGATCTTCTCCTTGGTCCAGCCGCATCTCCTCTGGTGGGTTGGGAAGGAGAGGCTCACGAGGAGGGGGTCCCCTCCGTCCTGGTCATCCACAGGTAGGGGCCGGAGATTCCACCCGGGTCCGACGCGGAGCTCCCCCCGGTGGAGTTTCTTGCCGCTGATTTAGCAATAGTTGCAACATCATCTCGATATGGCGTTGCATGGTATCCATCTTCTCCATCAATTGTTGTTGGCTCTGCTGCATAGTTGTTTGATTCCCACGCAAGAACTCCAAGAGACGGTCGGTGGAATCAAGATCGGGTCTCAGGTCCGCCGAGGCCGCGGGTGATCGCGAGCCTTCTTGATATGGGTCGACGCCCCTTGAAGATGCCGCTTCTTGCTGCTTCGAGGTTGTAGAGCGGGTGTTCACCATCTTCCAAGGCCAAGGATTGAACTGCTCTGATACCAAATTGATGTGATCCGATAGAATTTGATCTGTATCCCAAGATTCTTGACTCTTCTTGATTTCTGGAAGGGTAGTTCCGACCTGATTGCAGACACGATTTCTAAAGATCCGTCTGTCAGATTGATCTCAATTTTGGATATGTTGTAGATCTCCGCGTTAGCTTTCCAGCGGTAGGTCGTGGGTCTTAAGATATCAGCCTCCGACTGATGACTGCGCAGGGAAGGACGGGCTGATAATCCAACGGGATGGAGTTGTTTGTAGAAGCTGGAAGGGATCAAGGAGGAGAGGAAGAAGAGGGAGGAGGTGGCTGGCCTCTCGGGACAGAGGTGGTGCAGCCGGATGAAGGAGGGGGCGGCGGCCTAGGGAGAGGGGGAAGGCGTCGCAAGAAGAGAAGAGAGAAGGGAAGAGAGCTAGGGCAAAAGCCTTTCAATTAATTTTTGCATACTGAAATAGGTGCTCACCACATCTATTTATAGGTGGCTACCGGACCCCTTAACTTGACTTGATCTAATTGAATTCAAGAAACAACTAAACCCAAAGCGACTCTAATTAATAAAGGCCAAGTCGGCTAACCCGAGCAAGGCTATGCTGAAATAAAATTAACATCAAGGACTCAAAAGCAAAAATAACCAAATGATTAAGTCCGAGGCGGTCTAGTGGATCCAACCGCATCACAAACCTCAAAGAGTATTTTAATTAGGTAGCATAAAAATCTTTTATAACTTAAATCTTAAACAATTTCTTATGAAGAGATCCTAACTTGCCACAAAATGATTAACTTCAAGCTAGAAGTAATATTACAATATACCCCCATATCAAAATGAACTTCCAAATTGACTAATAAACAAATAATTACATTGTATGATAATATTCCATGATCAATCCTCTTTCATTAAATTTTGGTCAAAATCCAATTAATCATAACCTGAAATATCCACTGAGAGGACTCCCAACATAGCTGATCCACACATTGGCTACGAGATGGTTGCAAATCTGAAGGAGGAAATATTCAATGTGCGAAGCCTAGTTCAAGCTCAATACTGGAACATGAGTGACGTCAAGGACGACACAAGGGAGATGCGAGACAGCATCAGACATGAGCTAGCCAATGCACTGATCTCCAAGCTTGACACCCTCCAAGAAAGTGTGACCCAGCTCACGACGATACAGTCTAGTGCCACCTCGGAGATCATCGAGCAGCTAGAGAACATCTCTGAGAGGATAAATTTAGTCATGCAAATGAGTAGACTGAAAACGGGAGCCACATCCTCCACTACAAAGAAAAATTAGTGTATTTTTATCTGTTTTTATGATGTACAGTCCCTTGAGGACTCTTTTGATATGTAATCATACTTGTACTCAAATTTGAATTTAATACAATGAGTAGAAATTTCCTTTTAAAATTGTGCATTCTTGAGTTCTTGTACTTTTCTGTGCTTTCTGCCTTTTTGCTATGATGACAAAAAGGGAGAGAAAATATATTGAATTGAAATGTAAAGGGAATCAATAAAAAAGAAAATTCTTAAAGCACAAAGTAATTTGTTCTAAGTAGGATTCGATACCTCGAGGCTCATTATCTCTCTGTTGGGGCTCCTAAAGGAGTAATCTCCAGAATCTATTCAAGAGATATTCGGAGATTAGTTGAATCATACTCAATGACAAATTGGCAGATTTTCTCTCTAAAACCAAAAATTTAAGCTCAAAAGCTTCAAGACATTAAAAGAAAATTCAGAGAATCTAAACAAAATTGAATGCATATGTTGAGGGGGAGAATCTGAAATCTTAAGAAAGCAAATTCATTAAACACATATAAGCCAAACAATTGATTGTATGACATGAAGGCTTATATAATTCCAAATGAAAGGGGGAGCTTTAACTTCAGGATTTACTGTTTCACACCTTTCAATTTTGGATAAATTAAATGACTAGACACTTGAATTCATTTCAAAACTTTATTATAAATCTCCTTTTGGTTGAGCAATTCACTTTATAAATACTCAATGTTTTGTCATCATCAAAAAGGGGGAGATTGTGGAGTGATTGATTATAACCCTATTTGATTTTGATGAGGTCAAAGCATTTGAGTATATCTTATACTAATGAATTCAATCTAGTGTTTCAGCCAAATATTTGTGAATTTATGTTTAAGTGTCTCTAGCTTTTCTTTGTTCTTTGCATTGGAACCAAAGAAGAGAGGGAGGAAGGGCTGCACGCCTCTTTTTTCTTTTCTTGTTGCTTGCGGCTGAAAAACAAGAGGAAAGGAGGCTCACGTCTTAAAGAGAGGAAGAAAAAACTTAGGGTGCCGCCCCCCCTTTTTTTTTCTTATTAGGCATGTGGAGCTCCTAAAATTTAGGAGCTTCAATCCTTATCTCCAAGCCAAGAGGAGGGGCATATGCCCCTCCTTATTTTCTTCACGTAAAAGCCAAGTGGAGGGGCATACGCCCCTCCCTCTTTTCTCCCTTTCACGCACGCCCCCACTTAATCAAATTAAATGGGGGCGTGGGGCCTCTTTCATGGGTGTCTAATTCTCTTCTAAAGAGGATTAGGTGAACCCAATCCTTATCCATATGAGTCCTAATTTAATTAGGACCTAATTAGATCATGACTCAATTAAACTCTTCAATCCTAATCCATAATCCAATTAGGACTTTAGGAATCCTCCTCCAAGTAGAACTCTTATTTAATTAGATCAAGCCCAATTAATTAAGTCTAATTGATTCAATTAAACTGTAATCCAATTGCAATTATTCCTTCTTCAACTCACTAACTTTTAGTGGGTTAAACCAATTATCAATCAAATTGATAATTATAAACTATTGTGATTCCAAATCATAATTCAACCATCGGATCGATCAATATCTCTATTGTGTATGATTCCATAGGTTCTATTTTGTCTGGTAGTGAGATATATTGTGATCCCTATCAAAATATCATTGAAACTTCTTTCAATGGGTTGGAACAATTCCAACTCTTCTCATTCGGGTTCACTAATCATCAAGTGAATGCTTTTGAGTCTCACAATCCACCGGTGACACCTAGCAACATGTAGTGGCTACCCAACAAAATGGAATAGATAATCTCTAGGTGTAGTTAGTATATGGTACAATCCCTCTATCGTGGATCTCGACCAGATGGAGGTCATGAATAACTCGTCAAACCCCATCATCTGTCATATGTCAAGATTTATTCGACTCTAATTCAAGATTGGAAAACTCTTATCCAAAAACTACCTTGGCCAAGAATTTACGAATCCAGTCTCATAAATCACATAGGATCTCTCCTAATCTATCAAAGTCGATAGATTCCATCGAGATGCATCCCTACTCCTATAATGAACGTACTGTATCCAATCTGCACCACAAAGATCCAAATGGATAGGCCCCATGTTTATGTGCTCGTCAAACTACAGCAGCCTCACTGTGAATAGTCGAGGCATTGCAGGTCAAAGGACCAGTCATATAATTGCAGCATCAAGTAAGTCACTAACGAGTTGATAGTGTTGCCCAGAGGTGCAGCCCAAGAGGGAGGGTAAATTGGGTCTTTTTAAAAATAATTAAAGTTAAAACATATGGAGAGTATGAGTTACTGTTATCTTATAGTTTCAGCAGCGGAAATAAGATTGCACAAAATCGACAGTGAATAAAGTTAGAAAAGCAGTCCGGAATATGCTGAGGAAAGGAAAAGAAGAACCACAATCACAAACACCAAGGTTATAGTGGTTCGGTGCACTCCCAGCACCTACGTCCACTCCTCAAGCCTAGCTTGAGATTTTACTATAACCCAGCAGATTACAGCCTGATTGTTTTCCGGGCTCACAATCAAAACCCAGTTAGTTTTTCCAGGCAACCAACCGAAAATCTTTTATTTTTCGGGATCACAAACAACCCAATTGGTTTTCAGACAAACCAACCAAAAACTTTACACCGTTTGTTTTTCAGGCTCACAAACAACCCAGTTGGTTTTCAGATAAACCAACCAGAAACTTTTTCCTTGCTGAATATTTCTGATTCAGCAACTTCCAATTGAGGCTTGGAAGAGCCTTTACAAGTTTCAAATCAATGAAACTGTTACAGCAGCAATTAATCCAACTAAAAGAATGCTGTAACTAGAAAACTTAAAGCTTCAGAGCATATAAAGAATAAATCAATGAAAGTAAAAGCTGAAGCCGATGAAGAAGTTGGCTGTGGAAGGATGTTTCAATGTCCGAACAACAGCTCTTCACGATGCAGTAAGAAACTTCGACTGATCTCCTCATAAGAGAAAGTTTCAGATTACAATGTTGGAGATGATGATGAACTGTTAAGCTTTTTCTTCTCTTTTTCTCAGTGAAAACCTTTTGTTTTCAATAGAATCTTTTTTCTTTACTTGTTGTTTCCATTCTGAGGTTCCCTCGTATTTATAGACAAATTCTTCGGCGGAATTTGAATTCCTTTCTTTCCATTCTGATGAGAATCTTTTTCTGTTACAGAAGAAGACAAAAGTCATTTACAGCTTTCCGTTGTGGTTCCAGCAGTACAAGGGTCGACTCATGTATCTTAGGGGTCGATTTATGTTCATTCTGGATCGGCACTTCAAAATGTCGAGAAGGCTTATGCTGTGGTATTTGCAAAGGGTCGGCTCCTTATCCTTAAGGGTCGGCTCATCTTCATCAGGAGTCGCCTTTTTAAACACAAGAGTCGGCTCACGCTTTGGTTTTTCGGCCGGCGCTGAGACTGAGCAGGGGTCGACTCTCAATTTCGGGGGTCGACTCATTTTGAACAAGGGTCGACTCTTCAAGCTTCTCTCAGGTGGTAAGAACTTTTTGTTTACTTTAAACTATACAAGGATCGACTCATGTTTTGCGGAGGTCGACTCATTGACTGTGTTCTTTGAATAAAACTTATCAGAATCAACTTAAACTTATCCTTTTTGCTTAGGAGTTGACTCAAGTCTTTCAAACAAAAAACTTTAGACTTCATCTCTGATCTCCATGGAGTAAATTAAGATCATTTCCTTTTAGAACATGTCCAATGAGATATTTGCGAAGAACTTAAGATTTTGCAGTGCTTCAATTCTTCTGATTTTTCTTGATTTATAAAACTTCACAATTAAGCCAATGTCATTAGTATACAACATCATCTCAAGTATTTTGTAATCATCAAAATTCATCCTTTAGTGTTGACAATCTCTTTCTTTTTGATGATGACAAAACCATTGAGTTAAAAAGAATTTTGCAATAAATTTTACAGCAATTATCAGAATTTTATAATGAAGTTCAGAGCAAATATGACATTCCGAGATATATGCATAATTTCACCAAATTAAGAAGAAAAGTCTCCCCCTATCAATTATAAACATTTGAATTATGCAGAGTTCTTATTCTTCATCTTTTCTTAAATTTTGTTTATCATCATAATTTAAATCTCCCCCTATATATTATCTTTAATGTAGAGATTGGTATTCTGAATTCTTTTCACATTTCTTATATCTCATATTAGAATTCTTTTTCATATATTTCGTCCGATTTATATTTAGAATTCTTTTCATATTTCTTATCTCTCAGTTTAGAATTTTTTTTATATATTTCTCCCCCTTTTTGTCATCAACAAAGGAAGGAAATTAAAAATAATTTATGATACCAACATTAAGGATTAAGGATTGATTCAATATGTATCAGAGCAGCATACAAACCAATAAAGACATTCACTACATTTCAAAAAGGATAAGCATTTGTTACAATTGATAAATGAAGTACACTTGATAAATCAAAAAAATTACAATTGAGATCAATTTGTATCAGACAGCATACAAGTGTACAAAAAAAAAGCATGAAACTCAGCTTAGACAAGGTTATGTTTTGAAACATGGGTTTCAGTCTAAGCTCTGGTTAGGTTCAGTCTAAAGTCAGTCTAGGTTCAAGGTTTTGAAGATGAAGGTCCAGACTGATCTTTCTTTGGCTCTTCCATCAGCTTGTCAATTCTACTGTTTAGTGCAGTGATGGAGCAATTGAGCTGAGTGTGTTCTTCTTTCAATACTTGTACAGAACCTTGAACAGAATTTCTTTGAATCCTAAGTTGCTCTTCAATTGCTACCATTCTTCTTTGTTGATTAGCTGCAAGTTGCCTTAAACCTTGCAATTCTACTTTCACTTTTTGGGTCATGTTAGTGAGATGATTGGCTTTGCTAAAACTGACTCCAGAATTAAGCAATGCTGTAATAATGTTGTCCCCAATAGCTTTTAACTGTCATTTCTCAAGTCTGAGTGGAGGATTTGATGGTCTTTGAATAGGTGGAGGCTGACTGACTGATGGTTCTGTTGGAGGTGCTTGTGTAGGAATTCTTTTGCCTTTTGTGTGGTGTAGGAGTGTCTTGACCACTTTCATCTTGAATTTTCTTCCCTTTATGAGTCCATTTTTTCTCAGATTTGACAAATCCTTTCCTCTTCAATGATTTGTCATTGTAAACATCAAAAGACAATAATTCTTTCTTAATTTTCCCTTCTAGATTTACATTGAAGTTATAGAGGACTTGTGTTAAGGCCATACCATAAGGAAGTGAAGCTCCTTTTCTTTAACCTTGAGCTTCCATGTATCTAAGCATCAGGCAGGGTAGGTTTAGTGGGAGTCCTTATATGATATGGTGCATTACTAGTATATCCCTTTCTGAAATATGATAAAATTTTTCTGTCTTCAGGAAGAACTTTTTGTTGATCATGTGATGCAGTAGACGCATCTCTACATTTAGTTGATTGGCACTGATCTCAGTCCAATCTCCTATGACTTCTCTATTCAGAATGGCACTAATCCCTTCATTCCTATTTTCTAGATGATCTCTATTTTCTCCATCATTTGGAATCCGAAGGGTATCTCTAAGAATTTCTTCAATAATTAAGATAGGGATTTCTTTTACCTTGAACGAGATCTGTCCTTCTCCATATTTGGCATTGTTGTAGAACTCTCGTACCAGGTCTGGGTAGGTTGGCACATTCAATGAACATAAATATACCCAACCATATCCTTTAGATTTTGCCCTAAGGGAAAATTTTCTTTCTCCAGAAATTCAAAATCCACTCTCCTTCCTGTCGATACATTTCTTATGGAGAGAGGTCCTTGTTTCGACACTGAGGACGGAGGTGACAGAGGAGCCATAACGGGTTGAGGCGGTGGTGTTACTTGCCTCTATGGATTCTCTGCCCGAGCCTTTGTTCTCCTCTCAATTTGTGGAGTGGCATTCTTCCTCTTTGGTTCGAATGTAAGTTGCTTGATTCTCACCATTGGAAGATCAATCAGAACCTCGAAAAAGTTTTCTAAGGTTTTTGGAGGTTTTTGTTTGAAGAAGAGTTTGAAGACAAAAAGGCGCTCTAAGTGGTATGAAATGTTTTAGGTTCAACGTTTCAGAGAGAGAGAGAGAAAGCTTTTTAGAATCTGTTTTGAATAGCTACCTCTTTAGTCGACCCATCCAACTCATGAGTCAGTCATCTCCTATGAACTAAGAGTCGACTCTTTTAACTTAAGAGTCATCTCTTATGAGTTAGGTGTCGACTCTTTTAACTTAAGAGTCGTTCTTTACTACATGAGTCGACTCCTCATTTACATGAGTCGTCTCCTCAGACTATTCAAGAGACAAAATCTGTTGAATAAGATTTAAAACTCAATTACCAACCACGGATCAAATCAACTAAAATTTAACTATTAATAGTCAATAAAAATATATAATTTATCATTCATAATCAGTCATCAAAATGGATCACAAATGCATAATTCATCTCTAAATTTACAAAATACTTCTTCATTAAGAGGTTTAGTGAATATATCTTCAATTTGTTTATCAGTATTTATAAATTTCATTTTTATATCCTCATTTTGAGTATGATCTCTTATGAAATGATGTTTGATTTCTATATGTTTAGATCTTGAGTGTTGTATGGGATTTTTAGTCAGATTTATGGTACTAGTGTTGTCACACCTTATAGAAATTTTATTTTGTTTTATGCCATAGTCCTCGAGTTGTTACTTAATCCACAGAATTTGAGCACAGCAACTTCCTGCAAGAATATATTCAACCTTAGCTGTAGATAATGCTATGAAATTTTGTTTCTTCTAAACCAAGAAATTAAGTTTGTTCCAAGGAATTGACAAGTTCCACTTGTACTTTTTCTATCTAATCTACAACCAGCAAAATCAGCATCTGAATATCCAATTAAGTCAATTGTAGATGTCTTAGAATACCATAAGCCTAAGTGTTGTGTTCCTTTTAAGTATCTTAATATCCTTTTAACAGCAATTAAGTGTGATTCTTTAGAATTTACTTGATATCTTGCACACATACAAACACTATGCATTATATCAGGTCTACTTGCTGTAAGATAAAGTAAGGAACCAATCATTCCTCTATACAGCTTTGAATCAAGAAATTTACCATGCTCATCTTTTTCTAATTTACAAGAAATTTACCTATTGATTTTGAATCTTCCATTTCAAACTTCTTTAAGATTTTCTTTGTGTACTTGCTTTGACAGATAAAGATTCCATCTCTTGTTTGCTTAATTTGGTGTCCAAGAAAGAAGTTGAGTTCTCCCATCAAGCTCATCTCAAACTCACTTTGCATGAGCTTAGCAAATTCTTCACATAAGCTTTCATTAGTAGCACCAAATATAATATTATCAACATATATTTGAACAATCAGAATATCAGCATTTTTCTTTTTAATAAACACGATTTTATCAACATTTTCTTTTGAAAAATTACTCTTTATTAAAAAGTTGTTTAATCTATCATATCAAGCTCTAGGAGCTTGTCTCAAGCCATAAAGTGCTTTGTTCAATTTAAAGACATGATCTGTAAGTTTATGATTTTCAAATCCAGATGGCTATTCTACATAAACTTCTTCTATTATGAAGCCATTTAGAAATGCACTTTTGACATCCATCTGAAATAATTTAAAATCGATGAAGCATGCAAATGCAAGTAATAATCTAATAGCTTCAAGTCTAGCTACAGGTGCAAAAGTTTCATCAAAATCAATTCCTTCTTCTTAATTATATCCTTTAGCAACTAATCTGGCCTTATTTCTAATTATAATTCCATCCTCATTTAATTTATTTCTGAAAATCCATTTTGTTCCAATTACAAAAATATTTTCAGACCTTCTAACTAAATTCCAAACATTATTTTTTTCAAATTGATTCAATTCTTCTTGCATTGCCGTTAACCAATTGTTATTTTTTTTAGCTTCTTCAAAAGATTTTAGTTCTATTTGAGAAACAAATGCAAGATGAGTACAAACATCTCTAATGGAGGATTTAGTCCTAATCCCTTGTGAAGGATCACCAATTATGAATTCTCTAGGATGACTATGTGCATACCTCCATTCTTTTGGTAGACTAGTTTTACCCTTAAGCATTTGATCTTCTTCTTCTTGATTATCATCATGCTCTAAATTGTCAGATGCAGAAATATCCTTTAGGGTTAATTCTTTGTCTTGCTTATTGAGTTCTTCTGCATCATCATCGAGATCTACATTCTTTCTTGAAGAAGGGTCATTAGATTCATCAAAGATAATATGTATTGACTCTTCTATGACTAGAGTTCTCTTGTTAAATATTCTATACGCTTTGCTTGAAGAAGAATATCCAAGAAAAATAACTTCATCTGATTTTGAATCAAATTTTTCCAAGTTGTCCTTACCATTATTTAGAACAAAACAGATGCAACCAAAAACATGAAAGTATGAAAGATTTGGTTTCTTACTTTTCAAAAGTTCGTAAGGAGTTTTCTTTAAAATTGACCTAATAGTAACTCTATTAAGAACATGACAAGCTGTATTTATGGCTTCAGCCCAAAAATACTTAGGTAAGTCACTCTCATATAACATTGTTCTAGCCATTTCAGAAGTGTTCTATTCTTTCTCTTTACAACACCATTTTGTTGCGGTGTTCTTGATGCAGAAAAATTATGATCAATACCATTTTCAATGCAGAAATTTTCAAAATCATGATTTTCAAATTCAGTTCCATGGTCACTTCTAATCTTGATAGTTTTCAATCCATATTCATTTGAAATCTTTTTATACAGTTTAGTGAAAGCTGAAAATGTTTCACATTTGTGTGCTAAGAATAAAACCCATGTATACCTGGAAAAATCATCCACAATAACAAAACCATAATGCTTTCCACCTAGACTTGCAATTCTTGTTGGTCCAAATAAGTCCATATGCAGAAACTCTAAGGGTCTATTTGTGGAGACAGCATTTTTAGATTTGAATAAGATTCTGGTCTGTTTTCCTAGTTGGCATGTAGAGCAGATTTTATCTTTTTCAAATGACAATCTAGACAAGCCGAAAACAAGTTCTTTTCGATAAATTTTGAAATTAAGTTCATAATTGCATGAGCTAACTTTCGATGCCATAACCAGCTAGCTTCACTGTTTTTGGTTTTCATTGCTACCGAACAGTCCATGTTTTTCATTAGTATTTGATCTAAATCAACCAAATACACATTTCCATGTCTATGTCCAATAAATATTATACCACTGTTATTAGTACTAGAAACTAAGCAGATTGATAATTCAAAAGTCACAACAAATCGTTTATCACAGAATTGACTAATGCTTAGCAAATTATGTTTTAATCCATCTGCCAATAAAATATTTTCAATAAATGTAGTTGAAGTAATCCGAATATTACC
Organism: Phoenix dactylifera; assembly: GCF_051530095.1. Classification (NCBI taxonomy): domain Eukaryota; kingdom Viridiplantae; phylum Streptophyta; class Magnoliopsida; order Arecales; family Arecaceae; genus Phoenix; species Phoenix dactylifera. Next base: position 4,782,577 of record NC_143204.1, on the reverse strand, counting down.
AGTACCAATGATTTTGCCTTTTCCATTATCACCAAAGGTAACCATTCCTCCATCTTTCTTTTTGAGGGACATGAATTGGGATTCATCCCCTGTCATGTGTCTAGAGCACCCACTATCTAAGTACCATTTTCTGTTTGATGCTTGCGATGCTAGGCACACTTGCAAAATAGAAATTCAATTCTTTATCTTTGGTACCCAAGCTTTCTTGGGTTCTTGAATGTTAGCAATGATGGTTCCCTTCCGAACCCATATCTTTTCAATTGAAACATTGTTCATAAGATTCTGACTTATAGAATTGTAAGTGGCATATCTCTGTATCAGTTTGTCTAATTTGAATGGTACAGATTTCGGTTTAACAAAAGTGGGTTTCACAAAAATGTTTTTCAATGATTTCTGTTTCTTCCAAGGATTATATCCTAAACCAGTTTTATCATAAACAGCTTTCTGACTTTCTAGAATTAAATTTAATTTCTCAGAACTTAAGGTGAATTTATCAACTATAAGTTTCAGTTTTTCAACTTCATTAGCTAACTTCTAATTTTCTTCATGCAGTTTCTTCTTGTTATCCAAAAGCAAAGTATTTTCTTTTTCTAATGATTGGTTCTTAATCTTCAGCTCCTTGTTCTTTAAGCTAAGATTTTTATATTCAATCATAAGCTTAGAAAAAGTATCTTGAAGCTCATCAAAAGTGAAATCATATTCAGTATTCAGATATACCTCATTTTCGTGTCCCATTAGACACAGATTTGCAGCTTTATGTTGCTGTTCTTCTTCTCCAGAGCTGAATTCATCATTGTCACTCCAAGTAGCCATCATAGCTTTCTTCCTTAACCTCTTTGGAGCTTTTTTCAATAGAGAACAGTCTGTTCTGAAGTGTCCAGGCTTTTTGCACTCATAACAAACATATTGTTCCTTATTTTTTTTGGTTTGCTCTTCCTTGATTACAGGCCTTCTCTTGAAGTTTTCTTTATTTCTCCTAAAGAATTTTTTGAACCTTCTTGTAATCAGGGCCATTTCCTCACTGTTATCAGATTCAGAATCTTCGCTCTCATCTTCATGTAGAGTGGATTTAAGTGTTGGGAACCCGCCCATGCCGCTGATATTTCAAAAATTTTTTCAGATGGCAGCGGAATCGGCATGCACGAGTTCGACGTTCATCTCATGAACGTTGTTTCGAGACCTTTCGTAATTAGGTAAGAATTAAATCCTTTTAAAACTAATAGGAAGATCAAATCTTCACCTTGCACGGGTAGATGATCACCGCGAATCTGAATTCGTGGTTTTAGGAAGAGGGTTCGCTTGAAGCCGTTCAAACGTCCGGCCTCTACGGGTATCCACACGAAGCAGAGGACCGATCAAAGCTTTCTCGTCTCCCCGGGGTGCTAGCTCCCTTGCAGAGACTTCCTTTGATGGCTGATCTCCTCTCTTTCTTTCAACTCTTGAAAGTGCTTGAGAGGAGGAAGAAGAAGAAGGGACTCAAGGAAGAAGAACACAGCTTCTGCAGCCTTCTTTCTTTTTCCTGCGTTGGAAGAAGGATTGGAGGAAGAGGATGACGCCAACGCTTGGACTTTGCTCTCCCTTTGCTTGCGGCTGAACCAAGAGAGGAGGGGGCTGGTGGCGGCAGCAAGAGGAGGAAGAGAGCTCTTGGCTAGGGCGCCGGCCTCATGCCTCCTTATAAAGCCATCTAGGGCTCCTACAATCTAGGAGCCCTAGACATATTGCCTAAGAGGGAAGGGGGGCGCCGGCCCTTCTCTTCATGCCGCACTCAAGGAGAGGAGGAGGGGCGTGAACCCTCCTTCTTGTGATGCCCTAATCCTCTTCCAAAGAGGATTGGGTGCCTCTCTTATGGTTTAATCCCAATCCAATTAGGATTAGCCAAATTGGGTTCAATCTATGCTAGTCCTAATCCAATTAGGATTTGAATGAACCATGACTCAATTGAACTCTTCAATCCTAATCCAATTAGGAGTCATGTTGATTCATTAGATTAATAATTAATTTAGACTTAAGGAATCCTAATCTAATTAGGATGTATTTAATTTTAGTCCTAATCCAATTAGGACTCTATTTGAATCCGAAGTCCTAATCCAATTAGGATTTCTAGGAATCCTACTCCAAGTAGGAATCCAATTTTAATTCAAAATTCCTAATCTCATTAGGATTGTAGGAATCCTATTCCAAGTAGGAATTCCAGTCCTACTCCAACTAGGATTTCCAGCCCTAATCCAATTAGGACTCTAGGAATCCCTCCCGAAGTAGGATTTGTGTTTAAGTCTAATTAATTAATTCCCTTTGTTTCTTCTTCAACTTCTTATCAATCAAATTGATTTCTTGTGATTCCTAATCACGATTTCAACCATCGGATCGGTCAATACTTCTAGTGTGTGTGACCCCATAGGTTCTATTCTGACTGGTAGTGAGATATATTGTGATCTCTATCACTATATCATTGAAAACTCCTTTCAATGGGTTGGAACGATTCCAACTCAACTCATTAGGGTTTATCGATCATCAAGATAATCCCTATGAGTCCCACTATCCACCAGTGACACCTAGCAGCATGTAGTGGCTACCCAGCAGAATGGAATGATGAACCTCTAGGTGCAGTTAACATGTGATATAGTCCTACTATCGTGGATCCCTACAGGACGGAGGTCATGGACAACTCGTCAAACCCCATCGTCTGTCATATGTCAAGATTTATTCGTCTCGAGTTCGATAGTGAGAAACTCTTTCTCCACTGTGTATACTGCCCCGGCCGAGGTCTTACGAACTCAGTCTTATAAATCACATAGGATCTCTCCTTATCTATCAAGGTCGATAGATTCCATATAGGTGCATACCCTACTCCTACAGTGAACTTACTGCAGCCAATCTACACTGCATGGACCCATATGGCTAGGGACCATGTATGTGTGCAGTCAAACTACAATAACCCCACTGTGAGCAGCCGAAGCACCGCAGGTCAAAGGACCAGTCACACTACTGCAACATCAAGCAAGTCACTGACGAGTGGATAGACATCCAAGTGACTTCTTGTATTGGTCACGCTCAGTACCCTTGTTCTCTAACAAGCACCTGCACTATCACTTCAGTGTCCCTACACTGTGGACTCAAGTCTCGTCCATCCAGAAGGAGAGTGATCTGTGCACTGATCGGATCGATCACCGTCCTCGTGATGATCCTTTGATCAGGAGCATTTAGAAATTAATCACCAATGATACATGGCTCAAATTCTCAACTCTTGAGAATATGTATCATCATCTTATTAATTTCTTGGACGATTCATAGACACATAAACAATATAAATGAAAAGATGCCTTTTATTTATTCAATAATAAATAGTCAAGTACAAAATTATGTCCCTAGAATCAACAATGTGTCAGCCAAATTGGCTTCTAGGGCATACATCTAACAATCTCCCACTTGCACTAAAGCCAATTGGTCATATATCTTAGGCCCATCTTCTCAAGGTGGGCTTCAGTCTTTTGCTGACTCAGCTGCTTAGTGAAAGGGTCTGCCACGTTATCCGCGGAGTCTACTCTCTGCACCTCTACATATTTCTTCTCCACATAGTCGCGTATGAGGTGAAAGCGCCGCTCTATATGCTTAGACTTCTGATGAGACCTTGGCTCCTTAGCAAGGGCTATGGCGCCATTGTTATCGCAGTAGAGTGTTATGGCATCTGATGTCATCACATCCAGCTCTGCAATGAATTTCTTGAACCAGAAGCCTTCCTTAGCAGCTTCAGAGGCGGCGATGTATTCGGCTTCCATAGTCGAATCAGCAATGATCGGTTGTTTAGAACTCTTCCAATTCACCGTACCACCATTGCACAAGAACACGTATCCAGATGTTGACTTCCTGTCATCGACATCAGTCATGAAGTCTGAATCTGTGTACCCTTCTACCTTTAACTCTGATGATCCTCCAAAAACCAAGAATAAATCTTTAGTTCTTCTCAAGTACTTAAGAATATTCTTCACAGCTGTCCAGTGTTCTTCACCTGGATTCGACTGATATCTGCTTGTGACACTCACAGCAAGAGCTATATCAGGTCGTGTACATAGCATGGCATACATGAGGCTTCCTATTGCCGATGCATAAGGAATCTTGCTCATGCGTTGAATCTCCTCAGGTGTGTTGGGGCACATCTTCTTGGAAAGATGAATTCCATGCCTTAGGGGTAAGAGACCCCTCTTGGAGTTTTCCATGCTGAACCTCTTCAGCACCTCCTCTATGTACATTTTCTGTGACAGGCCAAGCATCCTTTTAAATCTATCTCTATAGACCTTTATTCCCAAGATATAGGATGCTTCCCCAAGGTCTTTCATGGAGAATTCTTTTGACAACCAGACCTTGACCGAGGTTAGCATGGGAATATCATTCCCAATCAGGAGAATGTCATCTACGTACAGTACGAGAAAAGCGACAGCACTCCCACTAACCTTTTTATAAACACATGGTTCCTCCTCGTTTTTGATGAAATCAAACGTTTTGATTGTATCATCGAAACGAGTGTTCCAACTCCGAGAGGCTTGCTTTAGTCCATAGATGGACCTTTGCAGCTTGCAGACCTTGTGATCTCTATCACTGGAAGTGAAACCCAAAGGCTGTTCCATATAGATATCTTCATCAAGATATCCATTCAGGAAAGCAGTTTTCACATCCATCTGCCAGATTTCATAATCATGAAATGCTGCAATGGCAAGCAATGTTCGGATGGATTTTAGCATGGCTACAGGTGAAAAGGTCTCCTGATAGTCAATGCCTTCGCGCTGACTATACCCTTTCGCCACAAGCCTTGCCTTATAGGTCTCTACCTCTCCATCCGAACCTATCTTCCTTTTGTAGATCCATTTGCATCCAATAGGTACAATACCTTCTGGTGGATCTACTAAGGTCCAGACTTGGTTGGAATGCATGGAGTCTATCTCTGACTTCATAGCTTCCAGCCATTTCTCGGAATCGATATCAGATATCGCCTCGTTGTAGGTTTTGGGATCCTGTATGTGATCCCTATCTCCCACTAGGAACATTTCCTCAGTATCCTCTTCAAGTATACCTAAGTATCTATCGGGAGGATGGGAGACTCTACTAGATCTACGAGGTGGTTGAGGGACATCGTGTACTGGTTCCTTATGAATGGGTTCTATAGGATCCATGACTCGTTGCTTTTCAGAGACTTTCTCTTCAAGCTCAATTTTCCTCCCACTGCCTCTATCAAGGATAAACTGATTTTCCAAGAAGATGGCATGACGGCTCACAAACACATTGTGATCCTCTGAGACGTAAAAATTGTATCCTAATGACTCTTTAGGATATCCTATAAAACGAGCACTTATGGTCCTAGCCTCTAACTTGTCCGCCTGTAGTCGCTTGACGTGGGCCGGACATCCCCAAATCTTGAGATGACCCAGACTTGGTTTCTTACCATGCCATATCTCATACGGTGTGGTAGGAACGGATTTAGAGGGAACTCTATTCAATAAATAAATCGCTGTGAGTAAGGCATCTCCCCAAAGGAACATAGGTAAATCAGTGAAGCTCATCATGGACCTGACCATATCCAATAGGGTCCGATTTCTCCTCTCTGACACCCCGTTGAGTTGAGGTGTACCCGGAGGTGTCCATTGTGAGACTATGCCGTTTTCTTTGAGATAGTCCCGGAATTCCCCACTAAGGTATTCTCCTCCCCGATCTGATCGAAGAGCCTTAAGAGGTTTTCCAGTTTGTTTTTCTACTTCATTCTTGAACTCTTTGAACTTTTCAAAGGATTCAGACTTGTGTCTCATAAGATACACATACCCATACCGTGAATAATCATCGGTAAAGGTAATGAAGTATGAATAACGTCCCCTGGCTAGCACATCGAATGGGCCACATACATCTGTATGTACTAGGGTAAGTATTTCAGTGGTCCTCTCCCCATGTCTTACAAAGGGTAGTCTAGCCATCTTTCCTTGAAGACAGGACTCGCAAACTGGATATGACTCGGAAGTCAATGAGCCTAAGAGCCCATCTTTATCCATTTTGTTCATTCTATCTTCTCCAATATGGCCAAGTCTGAGGTGCCACAAATATCTTTGGTTTATCTCATCTCTGGATCTTTTGGATCCTTTGGCACTCACATCTTGCTCGATAACATTCACAGATACATCCATATGTAAATGGTAGAGACTGTCAATCATAAAACCACGTGCGACTATTTTATTTCTTAAATAAATAGAACAGCAGTCTTTGTCAAATGTAAAAACATGACCTTCCTGTGCTAGACATGAAACAGAAATCAAATTTCTGCTAGCAACAGGTACATAATAACAGTCTCTAAGTATTAAACTAAATCCAGACGGTAGTCGCAGATGGTAGGTGCCCACAGCCACAGCAGCAACTTTTGCCCCGTTGCCAACCCGAAGGGTTACCGCACCTTCCGCCAGCCTTCTACTCTCCTTTAGACCCTGCATGGTAGTGCACAAATGAGCACTAGAACCAGAATCTATAACCCAACTAGAAGTAGAAGAAACCGTTAGATTAGTTTCAATAATGAGCAAGTCTATACCTTCTGAAGGTGTGTCACCTTTCTTGTTCTTTAGGCTCTCGAGGTATGAAGGACAGTTTCTCTTCCAGTGGCCTTCGACATTGCAGTGGAAACATTTTCCTTTGTCGTTAGCCTTTTTCTTTTAAACTTCCTTCTTTGGCTTCTTGTCTTTCTTCTGCTTCTTTGCAGGCTTCTTTTTCTTCCAAGTAGACTTTCTCTTGGAACCAGAAGTCAACTCAGCAGCGAGGACATTGCCCCTTGAACCTTTCAAGGCTCCCTCAGCAGTTACCAACATGTTGATTAGTTCAGTCTTAGTGCATTCAATCTTATTCATGTGGTAGTTTACTATAAACTGACCAAATGAATCAGGAAGTGACTGTAGGATCAAATCCACTTGCAATTCCTTGTGCATGTCCATACCGAGCTTCTCAAGCTCCTCTAGGTCCTTGATCATGGTCAGACCGTGATCATGGACAGACTGCCCTTTGCGCATCTTCGCTTTGAAAAGCCTCTTGGACACTTCAAAACGAGCTGTGCGACTCTGCTCACCATACAACTCTTGTAGGTGTGCCAGTATGTCCCTAGCAGTCTTTATATTTTCATGCTGGCATTGGAGTTCATTAGACATAGATGCCATCATATAGCATTTTACTCTAATGTCATCGTCCAACCACTTTTTATGCATCTCACGCTGAACATCAGTGGGACGTGCTGGTAATGTGGGGATATCTGAATCGAGTATATAGCCTATCTTCTCACAGTCCAAAACTATTTTGAGATTTCTAAGCCAGTCCTTGTAATTGGTTCCGGTCAGTCGGTTGGTCTCAAGAATACGGGTCAAAGTGTTTGAAGCCGACATTGTATCTGCAGAGAGTAAATATTCTAGTTAGACTCTTGTACTTGATCCTAATCTGTCCTAAGGTCTTTTAGAACAAATATGACTCCCACTATTTTCTCGAATTCCTCACACTCCCCTGGTAGGAAAACGGAAATCCCACACGACTAGGGTTTCTAGTGGGTACTGCGGTCCCACCAATTCACATGCCACCTCACCTAACAGTTATTGGTGACACATAGATGGATGAGTGTACAACTCTTGTACAATGCTTCTCAAGCATGTTGCAGTGCAACTTGGTCTCTAAGCCATGAAGACCTCACCTAACAGTTATTGGTCCCATTTCTTAGTTAAGTCAGACCCACCGTATAACCGTAGGAATAAAGTCGTCATTGGGTCCTCACCTAACAGTTATTGGTGCCCAACCCCACCTTTATCCTACAACATCTCATGTCTATAGAGAGGTCCAGCCCCCCAATGCAACTTGACCACTGTATCCAGCCGAGACAAGTCAACATCAGAAAGGCCTTAGCAGCTCTACTACAGTGGAAGACCTATTGACTTAATATTGGTTAATCAGGTCTTAGTGTTTGCAACTTGAGCCTTTCATAAGAGGTAATCGAACAATTGGCCAGGTAAGCAGGTGGGAGGCTCCCCTTACTCAGAGAGTAAGGTCCTAATTAAGTAACCACCTTTCATGCTTTCCTAGACACCAATTAGATCAATTAATCTAATATGACTTGCTCATGTCGGTTCACTCTCGACTTGATTGAGGAGGTTTTAATTTAGGTCTCAATTGGGTTTGCTACATCACATGTAGACCTATCTCCCGACTCTCATTCACATCACATGCAAACGGCGCATTGCAGGCAGTTATAATCGCGGCATCAAATTAAAGCTAAACTTTAACTAGGTGATGATCATGGATTCTAATTAGGTCGTATTACAAGCACATGCACATCAATCGATCAAGTGGTCTTCAACTCTTGAATTGGATCCAAGCTTCCTTGATTCGATCCTTGATCAACTCTTGATCCCATCGCCATCAACCGCTTAGACCCCTGTTCATCTCATGCATCGTCTTCGACTTGATCGTTGATGTACATTACATCACAGAAATACAACCAGATGTAAAATAAAAATAAAAATAATTTACATCTCCTTTTAGGGGGCACGCAGGCCTCTCAAAACATCAAATAAGATGCATGCAAGCATCTGAAAAATTACATGACATCGCAGATCACATCGCAGGTCATTACATTTGATACCAAAAGGGGTTGAATCCTATGATCATCACCGTATGCTACAATTATAATTTTCAGATCTGAAACTTAACTGATTATATCATGACATAGGTCGCTGATCATGCTAATCATGATTCTAAACTTTGTAATCCCATTAACAATGCAATTAGAATCATCTTTTTATCACATAAAAATCAGCATGTAAAAATTCAGCACCCCTGAAAAATCTGCATGCAGAATTTTTCAGCATGCATGATCAATCAATTTTCAGATCTAATAAGCCTTTAAATATTTAATTCTTACCTTAATCTACGAAGCCTAGGCTCTGATACCACTGTTGGGAACCCGCCCATGCCGCTGATATTTCAAAAAATTTTTCAGATGGCAGCGGAATCGGCATGCACGAGTTCGACGTTCATCTCATGAACGTTGTTTCGAGACCTTTCGTAATTAGGTAAGAATTAAATCCTTTTAAAACTAATAGGAAGATCAAATCTTCACCTTGCGCGGGTAGATGATCACCGCGAATCTGAATTCGTGGTTTTAGGAAGAGGGTTCGCTTGAAGCCGTTCAAACGTCCGGCCTCTACGGGTATCCACACGAAGCAGAGGACCGATCAAAGCTTTCTCGTCTCCCCGGGGTGCTAGCTCCCTTGCAGAGACTTCCTTTGATGGCTGATCTCCTCTCTTTCTTTCAACTCTTGAAAGTGCTTGAGAGGAGGAAGAAGAAGAAGGGACTCAAGGAAGAAGAATACAGCTTCTGCAGCCTTCTTTCTTTTCCCTGCGTTGGAAGAAGGATTGGAGGAAGAGGATGACGCCAACGCTTGGACTTTGCTCTCCCTTTGCTTGCGGCTGAACCAAGAGAGGAGGGGGCTGGTGGCGGCAGCAAGAGGAGGAAGAGAGCTCTTGGCTAGGGCGCCGGCCTCATGCCTCCTTATAAAGCCATCTAGGGCTCCTACAATCTAGGAGCCCTAGACATATTGCCTAAGAGGGAAGGGGGGCGCCGGCCCTTCTCTTCATGCCGCACTCAAGGAGAGGAGGAGGGGCGTGAACCCTCCTTCTTGTGATGCCCTAATCCTCTTCCAAAGAGGATTGGGTGCCTCTCTTATGGTTTAATCCCAATCCAATTAGGATTAGCCAAATTGGGTTCAATCTATGCTAGTCCTAATCCAATTAGGATTTGAATGAACCATGACTCAATTGAACTCTTCAATCCTAATCCAATTAGGAGTCATGTTGATTCATTAGATTAATAATTAATTTAGACTTAAGGAATCCTAATCTAATTAGGATGTATTTAATTTTAGTCCTAATCCAATTAGGACTCTATTTGAATCCGAAGTCCTAATCCAATTAGGATTTCTAGGAATCCTACTCCAAGTAGGAATCCAATTTTAATTCAAAATTCCTAATCTCATTAGGATTGTAGGAATCCTATTCCAAGTAGGAATTTCAGTCCTACTCCAACTAGGATTCCCAGCCCTAATCCAATTAGGACTCTAGGAATCCCTCCCGAAGTAGGATTTGTGTTTAAGTCTAATTAATTAATTCCCTTTGTTTCTTCTTCAACTTCTTATCAATCAAATTGATTTCTTGTGATTCCTAATCACGATTTCAACCATCGGATCGGTCAATACTTCTAGTGTGTGTGACCCCATAGGTTCTATTCTGACTGGTAGTGAGATATATTGTGATCTCTATCACTATATCATTGAAAACTCCTTTCAATGGGTTGGAACGATTCCAACTCAACTCATTAGGGTTTATCGATCATCAAGATAATCCCTATGAGTCCCACCATCCACCAGTGACACCTAGCAGCATGTAGTGGCTACCCAGCAGAATGGAATGATGAACCTCTAGGTGCAGTTAACATGTGATATAGTCCTACTATCGTGGATCCCTACAGGACGAAGGTCATGGACAACTCGTCAAACCCCATCGTCTGTCATATGTCAAGATTTATTCGTCTCGAGTTCGATAGTGAGAAACTCTTTCTCCACTGTGTATACTGCCCCGGCCGAGGTCTTACGAACTCAGTCTTATAAATCACATAGGATCTCTCCTTATCTATCAAGGTCGATAGATTCCATATAGGTGCATACCCTACTCCTACAGTGAACTTACTGCAGCCAATCTACACTGCATGGACCCATATGGCTAGGGACCATGTATGTGTGCAGTCAAACTACAATAACCCCACTGTGAGCAGCCGAAGCACCGCAGGTCAAAGGACCAGTCACACTACTGCAACATCAAGCAAGTCACTGACGAGTGGATAGACATCCAAGTGACTTCTTGTATTGGTCACGCTCAGTACCCTTGTTCTCTAACAAGCACCTGCACTATCACTTCAGTGTCCCTACACTGTGGACTCAAGTCTCGTCCATCCAGAAGGAGAGTGATCTGTGCACTGATCGGATCGATCACCGTCCTCGTGATGATCCTTTAATCAGGAGCATTTAGAAATTAATCACCAATGATACATGGCTCAAATTCTCAACTCTTGAGAATATGTATCATCATCTTATTAATTTCTTGGACGATTCATAGACACATAAACAATATGAATGAAAAGATGCCTTTTATTTATTCAATAATAAATAGTCAAGTACAAAATTATGTCCCTAGAATCAACAATGTGTCAGCCAAATTGGCTTCTAGGGCATACATCTAACATTAAGAGCAATGGTTCTGCGTTTCTTGGGTTCATCCTCCTCAAGGTTTTGTTTCATTGAGAGCTCATGAGTCATTAACGAACCCAACAGTTCTTCCAGTGGGAGAGAGTTGAGATCTTTGGTTTCTTGAATGGCAGTGACCTTTACTTTCCATGCTCTAGGAAGAGACCTAAGAATTTTCCGAACAAGATCACTGTTAGAGTAAGATCTACCAAGATTTTTCAGGCCGTTTATAATATCAGTGAACCTAGTAAACATTTCAGTTATAGATTCACTATTTTCCATTCTAAATAATTCATACTTATGCACTAGCATACTGATTTTAGATTCTTTGACCTGGTTAGTGCCTTCATGTGTAACTTCCAGCCTATCCCAGATTTCTTTAGCAGATATGCAAACAGATATACGATTAAACTCATTTGCATCTAAAGAACAGTAAAGAACATTTATGGTTTTTGCATTCAGCTGAGCCATTATTTTCTCATGGTCATCCCATTCAATCTCAGGTTTGAATAAGGTGATGCCATCAACAATAACAGTCCATAAATCATAGTCAAGTGCTTGAATAAAAATTTTCATACGAGCTTTCCAATAAGTGAAATTTGTGCCTTTGAAAAGAGGTGGTCTGTTGGTAGATTATCCTTCGGCAATAGAGGATCCCATAGTAGCTTGATAGGTGCATAAAAATGTACCTTTTAACACTACCACTTTAGGCTAAATTGTTAAGACTTAAGCATGATTTGGGTATTTTTATGATATTTTTCTAATCTGAGCTTTACTTCACAAAGTGTCCTTGTCTTAATTGATTTTGGTGATTTTATTGTAGGAATGGAGTTAAGGAGATTGAATATCCCATTGCAGTCCGAATGAAATGAAACTTGGTGGGGATGAAGTAGACATGTTGAGGTTTCATATGCATTAAGAATCAGGTCAATTGGAGCTCCAGAGAGAAAGTTATGAGGTTGCAAATTTAGGTTTCCCTAAACCGCCAGCCTGGGCCCTGACAGATTAGACCTTTGTGTAGTATTTCGATGATTTCGGGAGCTACAGAAGTCCAATTGAGATGATTCAAATTTTGTTGGAAAGTAGACTTCCAGAGCTTTCAAATTATTATAAGAACACAAAATTTGAAGATCAGATGCGATCTGGAGAGTCTCCCGAACTTCATGCTGACGTTGGTGCTCGAGGGTAAAGTCGGAAAAACACATGCAAACGTGTCTAAGTCGTGTTTCTAGGGTTTTTAGCCCCAAAATCATATATATACTTGGAGGAGCATGCCGTTCTGAAGGAGAAAAGGCTGCATTACAAAGAAATCATCAAGAGGAGCCAAAAATTCATGGAGAGCTAATTCTTTGGTGAAGCTAGGGATGAACTCGCTTGGATGATGGTAGTTTCATTTATATTTGATCTATGTAATGATTCTCATGTTGATACAATTCTTGTTTATCATTTCTCATCAATAGATCTTTCTTGTGTTGGGATAATCTTGAACCTATTCTTTTCATAGATTCAGCCATGTCTTTTTCTATAGAACTGTTGAGGTGCTTGATTATATCTAGATTTGATTGTTTATCCAGTTAGTATGATTTTTTGCTGAAATATTGCCATTGGGTATATTTTTATCTTTGAATCTGAGTCTAAAAGGATAACAATCCTTGGTTTTAAAAGAGGAGAATGATTTTCTAGAATTACCACTAAATATTTTGATTGTAATGCTATATCTTCCGATTAGAGAATCTGGTGCTATGATCTCTAATTGAGTTATCCAATGGATCAAATATGAATGGAATTACCTGATTTAAGTGAAAAATTTTCGATGCTTTGTTGCCATTAATTCTGGTCACATCTTTTCACTACTACAATATAATTGTCAATTTACTTTTAAACATTCACATCACATTTTACTGCTTTGATATTTCTTTTTAGTTTTGTAGTTCTTTTTAGTGTTCGTACCTTCTCCCTGTAGAATCGACACCCTAATATATACTGCGATAGCCGCATTATTCTTTGGGTGTAATCATGGCTGCCATGATCTTTAACTCTTGATTGTTAGATCAAAAAGTTTTTTGTGAGTACCAGGCTCTGATACCACTTGTTGCCTAAAGGTGCAGCCCAAGAGGGGGGGTGAATTAGGTCTCTTTAAAAATAATTAAAGTTAAAACGTAAGGAGAGTATGAGTTACTGTTATCTTATAGTTTCAGCAGCGGAAATAAGATTGCACAAATTCGACAATGAATAAAGTTAGGAAAGCAGTCAGAAATATGCAGAGGAAAGAAAGAGAAGAACCACAATCACAAACACCAAGGTTTATAGTGGTTCGGTGCACTCCCAGCACCTATGTCCACTCCTCAAACCTAGCTTGAGATTTCACTATAACCCAGCAGATTACAGACTGATTGTTTTTCGGGCTCACAATCAAAACCCAGTTAGTTTTTCCAGTAACCAACCGAAAATCTTTTATTTTTTGGGATCATAAACAACCCAGTTGGTTTTCAGACAAACCAACCAAAAACTTTGCACCGTTTCTTTTTCCGGGCTCACAAACAACCTAGTTAGTTTTCAAATAAACCAACCAGAAACTTTTTTCTTGCTGAATATTCCCGATTCAGCAACTTCCAATGGAGGCTTGGAAGAGCCTTTACAAATTTCAAATCAATGAAACTGTTACAATAGCAATAAATCCAACTAAAAGAATGTTGTAACTAGAAAACTTAAAGCTTCAGAGCATATAAAGAATAAATCAATGAAAGTAAAAGCTGAAGCCGATGAAGAAGTTGGCTGTGGAAGGATGTTCCAATGTCCAAACAACAGCTCTTCACGATGCAGTAAGAAACTTCGACTGATCTCCTCACAAGAGAAAGTTTCAGATTACAATGTTGGTGAGGATGATGAACTGTTAAGCTTTTTCTTCTCTTTTTCTCAGTGGAAACCTTTTGTTTTCAATAGAATCTTTTTTCTTTACTTGTTGTTTCGGCGGAATTTGAATTCCTTTCTTCCCGTTTTGATGAGAATCTTTTTCTGTTACAGAAGAAGACAAAAATCGTTCACAGCTTTCCGTTGTGGTCCCAGCAGTACAAGGGTCGACTCATGTATCTCAGGGGTCCGACTCATGTTCATTCTGGATCAGCACTTCAAAATGTCGGGAAGGCTTATGCTGTGGTATTTGCAAAGGGTCGACTATTTATCCTTAAGGATCGGCTCATCTTCATCAGGAGTTGCCTTTTTAAACACAAGGGTCGGCTCACACTTTGGTTTTTCGGCCGATGCTGAGACTGAGCAGGGGTCGACTCTTCAAATGCAAGGGTCGACTCTTCAATTTCGGGTGTCGACTCATTTTGAACAAGGATCGACTCTTCAAGTTTTTCTCAGATGATAAGAACTTTCTGTTTACTTTAAACTACACAAGGACGACTCATGTTTTGCGAGGGTTGACTCATTGACTGTATTCCTTGAATAAAACTTATCAGAATCAACTTAAATTTATCCTTTTTGCTTAGGAGTTGACTCAAGTCTTTCAAACAGAAAATTTTAGACTTCATCTCTGATCTCCATGGACTAGATTAAGATCATTTTCTTTTAGAACATGTCCAATGAGATATTTGCGAAGAACTTAAGATTTTGCAGTGCTTCAATTCTTCTGATTTTTCTTGACTTATAAAACTTCATAATTAAGCCAATGTCATTAGTATACAACATCATCTCAAGTATTTTGTAATCATCAAAATTCATCCTTTAGGGTTGACAGATAGACATCCAAATGACTACTTGCTATGGTCATGCTCAGTACCCTTGTTCTCTAACAAGCACTTGCACAATTACTCCAGTGTCCCTACACTGTGGACTCAAGACTCGTCCATCAAAAAAAGTAATATGTGCACTAATCTCAGCGGATCGATCACCGTTCTCGTGATGATCCATCGATCAGGAGCAATTCAGAAATTAATCACCAATGACATATGCCTCATGTTCTCAACTCTTGAGAATATGTGTCATCATCTTATTAATTTCTTGGACGATTTATGGACACATAAGAACATGAATGAAAAGAATGCCCAACTTAATAAATTCATGATTAGGTCAAGTATAAATTTATATCCCAGAATAAAATAATACATCAGCCAAATTGGCTTATAAGACATACTTCTAACACTACTCCCTTCGCCTGAAATGAAAAATGACCTCGATCTTGGAAGTGGGGAAATAGTGATTTGGTAAATATTTTTCAACTTGACCTCTGGTAAATCGAAGTTCCTAACCTTGGTATAGTCGGAAGTACTTTACCTCGATGATAGCCGAAGTGCTGTTCTGGCCTAATCAAGCAATGGGGCAATGCCATGTGTCTCATTACAAACTATTAGAAGGCAATTAATACCCATCAAGAATGTCGCCACCATCTCGGTGATGGTTATGCCAGCTCGGCTATAATTGCATGATTAAAGTAGTTGTCATGGCGTGCGTGAAGTGGAAAGCTATTACTATGCAATTAGTGCACATCGTGAAAAGTCGTTATCATACAACTATTGCATGCCCCGTTAATCTCAGTAACGAACACCGCCCAGATCCTTCATATTGGGAAAATCGAGGGACCTACAAGTAAGTTATTCTCTCGACCCCACTCTCTCTAGTAACTCTCTCTCTTCCACTATTTTTCTAGAATTCAATTGACTTGAATGTCGGAGGGCCCCATCCAGAAAATCTCTAGTAGGAGGACTTTAAATTCATGTCAGATTTGCATCTTGGGAGCCCGATTAGCCACTTCACCAATATCTCCATTATCCATCAATATGAGGCATTTAACTTTAGATCATAGCCGACCTCACCCTTACTTTAGGTGTCAGCCAACCTCAATAGACCTTGGATTCTAGCCGCGAAAATGACTATAATAAATAGGGCAAAATAATTACAATATAAGTATCTATATATTTGCTTCAACTGATTTTAAGAGTGCTATGAATGGCCTTAACTATTTAATATCCTTTAATGTTGTCACTATTTCAAAATTATTCTAAGATGTATTTTGGTGACTAATTGTAGAATATAGGTTCAATGCATATGCAATGTTATTGTATCAACTCTACAAGCCATTATGGTAGCTAATAGTGATAATTGTAATTGAGTGATACTTCAACTACAAAAAAGGTAGATTCCACAAAATTTAAAACCTTAAAATCTTTAGGCTCGCTGAACTATGCAACTTGACATAAATTTTATGATATTCTATAGGACAGAACATGCTATGATATATTTATTAGATATATGCCCTAGAAGCCAATCTAGTTAACACATTATTTATTCTAGGACATAATTTTGTACTTGACTTTATTATTATTGAATTATAAATGAGCATCTTTTTTATTTATATTATTTATATGTCTATAAATTATCCAAGAAATTAATAAGATGATGATACATATTCTCAAGAGCCAAGAATTTGAGTTATGTGTCATTGGTGATTAATTTCTGAATGCTCCTGATCGATTGATCATCATGAGGACGATGATTGATCCGATGAGATTAGTGCTGTGGAGTGATTGATTATAACCCTATTTGATTTTGATGAGCTCAAAGCATTTGAGTATATCTTATGTTTACTAATGAATTCAATCTAGTGTTTCAGTGAAATTCTTGTAAATTTATGGTTAAGTGTCTCTAGATTTGGTTCAAGACATTTTGGATAAGTTAAGAAGTCAATTTGAACCAAAGTCTGAGACTCGAGTCGACTCCGGGAGATTACGAGTCGACTCCAAGCGTATCAGAAGCACTGGCACAGGCTCGAGTCGACTCCTGTACATTACGAGTCGACTCCGACTGAGAATAGACAGACGGACAGAAAGATCCATCTCAGAACCTGTCAACGAGTCGACTCCTGAAGAGCGCGAGTTGACTCCGATGCTTGCCGAGTCGACTCTAGGGTAGTACGAGTCGACTCCAGGGAGTTACAGACAGAAAGACAGAGAAGTTATTTTGGACCCTGAGAGCCGAGTCGACTCCCGAAGAACTCGAGTCGACTCCGATGGTTGGCAGGTCGACTCCAAAGGAAGCGAGAGTCGACTCCCAGTGTGATACAAGGCAAAAGTCAGAGAGCAACTTTCGGACACTGAGAGCCGAGTCGACTCCCGCAAAGTCCGAGTCGACTCCAAGACAGCGCGACCCCAAAAAGACAGAAGACAGTATTTTCGTCTCTGAAAGGCGAGTCGACTCCAAGACAGTTCGAGTCGACTCCAAGATTGTTAGATGTATGCCCTAGAAGCCAATTTGGCTGACACATTGTTGATTCTAGGGACATAATTTTGTACTTGACTATTTATTATTGAATAAATAAAAGGCATCTTTTCATTCATATTATTTATGTGTCTATGAATCGTCCAAGAAATTAATAAGATGATGATACATATTCTCAAGAGTTGAGAATTTAAGCCATGTACCATTGGTGATTAATTTCTAAATGCTCCTGATCAATGGATCATCACGAGGACGGTGATCGATCCGATCAGTGCACAGATCACTTTTCTTCTGGATGGACGAGACTTGAGTCCACAGTGTAGGGACACTGAAGTGATAGTGCAGGTGCTTGTTAGAGAACAAGGGTACTGAGCGTGACCAAGACAAGAAGTTACTTGGATGTCTATCCACTCGTCAGTGACTTGCTTGATGTTGCAGTAGTGTGACTGGTCCTTTGACCTGCGGTGCTTCGGCTACTCACAGTGAGGTTATTGTAGTTTGACTGCACACATACATGGTCTCTAGCCATATGGGTCCATGCAGTGTAGATTGGCTGCAGTAGGTTCACTGTAGGAGTAGGGTATGCACCTATAAGGAATCTATCGACCTTGATAGAAGAGGAGTGATCCTATGTGATTTGTTAGACTGAGTTCTAAGACCTTGGCCAGGGCAGTAATATAAAGTGGAAAAAGAGTTTTCCATTAGCGAACTCGAGTCGAATAAATCTTGATATATGACAGACGATGGGGTTTGACGAGTTGTCCATGACCTCCGTCCTGTAGGGATCCACGATAGTAGGACTCTATCACATGTTAACTGCACCTAGAGGTTCATCATTCCATTCTGCTGGGTAGCCACTACATGCTGCTAGGTGTCACTGGTGGATGGTGGGACTCATAGGGATTATCTTGATGATCGATCAAACCCTAACGAGTTGAGTTGGAATCGTTCCAACCCATTGAAAGGAGTTTTCAATGATATAGTGATAGAGATCACAATATATCTCACTGCCAGTCAGAATAGAACCTATGGGGTCACACACACTAGAAGTATTGACCGATCCGATGGTTGAAATTGTGATTAGGAATCACAAGTAATCAATTTGATTGATAAGAAGTTGAAGAAGGAACAAAGGGAATTAATTAATTGGACTTGAAACAAGAGTCCTACTTCGAGTAGGATACCTAGAGTCCTAATTGGATTAGGACTGGGAATCCTAGTTGGAGTAGGACTGGGATTTCTACTTGGAATAGGATTCCTACAATCCTAATGAGATTAGGAATTTTGAATTAAAATTGGATTCCTACTTGGAGTAGGATTCCTAGAAATCCTAATTGGATTAGGACTTCGGATTCAAATAGAGTCCTAATTGGATTAGGACTAAAATTAAATACATCCTAATTGGATTAGAATTCCTTAAGTCTAAATTAATTATTAATCTAATGAATCAACATGACTCCTAATTGGATTAGGATTGAAGAGTTCAATTGAGTCATGGTTCATTCAAGTCCTAATTGGATTAGGACTAGCCTAGATTGGATCCAAATTGGTTCACCCTTGGGCTAAGCCTAATTGGATTAAGGCTAAACCACATTAGGGCCTCCCAATCCTCATTAGATGAGGATTAGGGCAACATGAGAGGGAGGGGCTCACGCCCCTCCTCCTTGGATCTCTTGGTGCGGCAACAAGAGGGGCCAGCGCCCCTTTTGGTAATACATCAAGGGCTCCTAACTTGTAGGAGCCCTAGATGTTATAAAAGGAGGACTCTTGGGGGCTGACCTAATGCATATAGGAATCCCCCTCCTCTCCATCACGTGGCCACCCTCTCCCTCCCTTGGTTCAGCCGCCAGCAAGAAGAAGGGAAAAAGAAGCCATGGCGCCCTCCTCTTCCTCCTTTCCTCCTTCCAACGCAGGAAAAAGAAAGTAGGCTGCAGGGGCCTTGCTTCTTCCTCTTCTTCTTCCTTCTTCTTCCTCCTCTCAAGTACATTCATGAGTTGAAAGAAAGAGAGGAGATCAGCCATCAAAAGTTATCTTTGCAAGGGAGCTAGCACCCCGGGAAGACAAGAAAGCTTTGATCGGTTCTCTACTTCGTGTGGATACCCGTAGAGGCCGGACGTTTGAACGGCTTCAAACGAACCCTCTTCCAAAACCACGAATTCAGATTTGCGGTGATCATCTACCCGCGCAAGGTGAAGATTTGATCTTCCTATTAGTTTTAAAAGTTTTAATTCTTACCTAATTACGAAAGGTCTCGAAACAACGTTCATGCGATGAACGTCGAACTCGTGCATGCCGATTCCGCTGCCATCTGAAAAATTTTTGAAATATCAGCGGCATGGGCGGGTTCCCAACAGTGGTATCAGAGCCTAGGCTTCGTAGATTAAGATAAGAATTAAATATCTAAAGGCTTATTAGATCTGAAAATTGAATGATCATGCATGCTGAAAAATTCTGCATGCAGATTTTTCAGGGGTGCTGATTTTTTGCATGCTGATTTTTATATGATAAAAAGATGATTCTAATTGCATTGTTAATGGGATTACAAAGTTTAGAATCATGATTAGCATGATCAGCGACCTATGTCATGATATAATCAGTTAGTTTTCAGATCTGAAAATTATAATTGTTGCATACGGTGATGATCATAGGATTCAACCCCTTTTGGTATCAAATGTAATGACCTGCGATGTGATCTGCGATGTCATGTAATTTTTCAGATGCTTGCATGCATCTTATTTGATATTTTGAGAGGCCTGCGTGCCTCCTAAAAGGAGATGTAATTTATTTTTATTTTTATTTTACATCTGGTTGTATTTCTGTGATGTGATGTACATCAACGATCAAGCTAAAGCAAAGGCATGAGATGAAAGGTGATCTAAGCGGTTGATGGCGATGGGATCAAGAGTTGATCAAGGATCGAATCAAGGAGGCTTGGAACCAATTCAAGAGTTGAAGACCACTTGATCGATTGATGTGCATGTGCTTGTAATACGACCTAATTAGAATCCATGATCATCACCTAGTTAAAGTTTAGCTTTAATTTGATGCTGCGATTATAACTGCCTGTGATGTGCCGTTTGCATGTGATGTAAATGCGAGTCGGGTAGATAGGTTTACATGTGATGTAGCAAACCCAATTGAGACCTAAATCAAAACCTCCTCAATCAAGTCGAGAGTGAACCGACATGAGCAAGTCATATTAGATTAATTGATCTAATTGGTGTCTAGGAAAGCATGAAAGGTGGTTACTTAATTAGGACCTTACTCTCTGAGTAAGGGGAGCCTCCCACCTGCTTACCTGGCCAATTGTTCGATTACCTCTTATGAAGGGCTCAAGTTGCAAACACTAAGACCTGATTAACCAATATTAAGTCAATAGGTCTTCCACTGTAGTAGAGCTGCTAAGGCCTTTCTGATGTTGATTTGTCTCGGCTGGACACAGTGGTCAAGTTGCATCGGGGGGCTGGACCTCTCTATAGACATGAGATGTTGTAGGGTAAAGGTGGGGTTGGGCACCAATAACTGTTAGGTGAGGACCCAATGACGACTTTATTCCTACGGTTATACGGTGGGTCTGACTTAACTAAGAAATGGGACCAATAACTGTTAGGTGAGGTCTTCATGGCTTAGAGACCAAGTTACACTGCAACATGCTTGAGAAGCATTGTACAAGAGTTGTACACTCATCCATCTATGTGTCACCAATAACTGTTAGGTGAGGTGGCATGTAAATTGGTGGGACCGCAGTACCCACTAGAAACCCTAGTCGTGTGGGATTTCCGTTTCTCTACCAGGGGAGTGTGAGGGATTCGAGAAAATAGTGGGAGTTACATTTGTTCTAAAAGACCTTAGAACAGATTAGGATCAAGTACAAAAGTCTAACTAGAATCTTTACTCTCTGCAGATACAATGTCGGCTTCAAACCCTCTGACCCGTATTCTTGAGACCAACCGACTGACCGGAACCAATTACAAAGACTGGCTTAGAAATCTCAAAATAGTTTTGGACTGTGAGAAGATAGGCTACATACTCGATTCAGATATCCCCACACTACCAGCACGTCCTACTGATGTTCAGCGTGAGTTGCATAAAAAGTGGTTGGATGATGACATTAGAGTAAAATGCTATATGATGGCATCTATGTCTAATGAACTCCAATGCCAGCATGAAAATATAAAGACTGCTAGGGACATACTGGCACACCTGCAAGAGTTGTATGGTGAGCAGAGTCGCACAGCTCGTTTTGAAGTGTCCAAGAGGCTTTTCAAAGCGAAGATGCGCGAAGGGCAGTCTGTCCATGATCACGGTCTGACCATGATCAAGGACCTAGAGGAGCTTGAGAAGCTCGGTATGGACATGCACAAGGAATTACAAGTGGATTTGATCCTACAGTCACTTTCTGATTCATTTGGTCAGTTTATAGTAAACTACCACATGAATAAGATTGAATGCACTAAGACTGAACTCATAAACATGTTGGTAACTGCTGAGGGAGCCTTGAAAGGTTCAAGGGGTAATGTCCTTGCTGCTGAGTTGACTTCTGGTTCCAAGAGAAAGTCTACTTGGAAGAAAAAGAAGCTTGCTAAGAAGCAGAAGAAAGACAAGAAGCCCAAGAAGGAAGTTCAAAAGAAAAAGGCTAACGACAAAGGAAAATGTTTCCACTGCAATGTCGAAGGCCACTGGAAGAGAAACTGTCCTTCATACCTCGAGAGCCTGAAGAACAAGAAAGGTGACATACCTTCAGAAGGTATAGACTTGCTCATATTTGAAACTAATCTAACGGTTTCTTCTACTTCTAGTTGGGTTATAGATTCTGGTTCTAGTGCTCATTTGTGCACTACCATGCAGGGTCTAAAGGAAAGTAGAAGGCTGGCGGAAGGTGCGGTAACCCTTCGGGTTGGCAACGGGGCAAAAGTTGCTGCTGTGGCTGTGGGCACCTACCATCTGCGACTACCGTCTGAATTTAGTTTAATACTTAGAGACTGCTATTATGTACCTGCTGCTAGCAGAAATTTGATTTCTGTCTCTTGTCTAGCACAGGAAGGTCATGTTTTTACATTTGACAAAGACTGCTGTTCTATTTATTTGAGAAATAAAATAGTCGCACGTGGTTTCATGATTGACAGTCTCTATCATTTACATATGGATGTATCTGTGAATGTTACCGAGCAAGATGTGAGTGCCAAAAGATCCAAAAGATCCAGAGATGAGATAAACCAAAGATATTTGTGGCACCTCAGACTTGGCCATATTGGAGAGGATAGGATGAACAAAATGGATAAAGATGGGCTTCTCGGCTCATTGACTTCCGAGTCATATCCAGTTTGCGAGTCCTGTCTTCAAGGAAAAATGGCTAGACTGCCCTTTGTAGGACATGGGGAGAGGACCACTGAAATACTTACCCTAGTACATACAGATGTATGTGGCCCATTCGATGTGCTAGCCAGGAGACGTTATTCTTACTTCATTACCTTTACCGATGATTATTCACGGTATGGGTATGTGTATCTTATGAGACACAAGTCTGAATCCTTTGAAAAGTTCAAAGAGTTCAAGAATGAAGTAGAAAAACAAACTGGAAAACCTCTTAAGGCTCTTCGATCAGATCGAGGAGGAGATTACCTTAGTGGGGAATTCCGGGACTATCTCAAAGAAAACGGCATAGTCTCATAATGGACACCTCCGGGTACACCTCAACTCAACGGGGTGTCAGAGAGGAGGAATTGGACCCTATTGGATATGGTCAGGTCCATGATGAGCTTCACTGATTTACCTATGTTCCTTTGGGGAGATGCCTTACTCACAGCGATTTATTTATTGAATAGAGTTCCCTCTAAATCCGTTCCTACCACACCGTATGAGATATGGCATGGTAAGAAACCAAGTCTGGGTCATCTCAAGATTTGGGGATGTCCGGCCCACGTCAAGAGACTACAGGCAGACAAGTTAGAGGCTAGGACCATAAGTGCTCGTTTTATAGGATATCCTAAAGAGTCATTAGGATACAATTTTTACGTCTCAGAGGATCACAATGTGTTTGTGAGCCGTCATGCCATCTTCTTGGAAAATCAGTTTATCCTTGATAGAGGCAGTGGGAGAAAAATTGAGCTTGAAGAGAAAGTCTCTGAAAAGCAACGAGTCATGGATCCTATTGAACCCATTCATACAGAGCCAGTACACAATGTCCCTCGACCACCTCGTAGATCTAGTAGGGTCTCCCATCCTTCCGATAGATACTTAGGTATACTAGAAGAGGATACCGAGAAAATGTTCCTAGTGGGAGATAGGGATCACATACAGGATCCCAAAACCTACAACGAGGCGATATCTGATATCGATTCCGAGAAATGGCTGGAAGCTATGAAGTCAGAGTTAGACTCCATGCATTCCAACCAAGTCTGAACCTTAGTAGATCCACCAGAAGGTATTGTACCTATTGGATGCAAATGGATCTACAAAAGGAAGATAGGTTCGGATGGAGAGGTAGAGACCTATAAGGCAAGGCTTGTGGCGAAAGGGTATAGTCAACGCGAAGGCATTGACTATCAGGAGACCTTTTCACCTGTAGCCATGCTAAAATCCATCCGAACATTGCTTGCCATTGCAGCATTTCATGATTATGAAATCTGGCAGATGGATGTGAAAACTGCTTTCCTGAATGGACATCTTGATGAAGATATCTATATGGAACAGCCTTTGGGTTTCACTTCCAGTGATGGAGATCACAAGGTCTGCAAGCTGCAAAGGTCCATCTATGGACTAAAGCAAGCCTCTCGGAGTTGGAACACTCGTTTCGATGACGCAATCAAAACATTTGATTTCATCAAAAACGAAGAGGAACCGTGTGTTTACAAAAAGGTTAGTGGGAGTGCTGTCGTTTTTCTCGTACTGTACGTAGATGACATTCTCCTGATTGGGAATGATATTCCCATGCTAACCTCGGTCAAGGTCTGGTTGTCAAAAGAATTCTCCATGAAAGACCTTGGGGAAGCATCCTATATTTTGGGAATAAAAGTCTATAGAGATAGATCTAAAAGGATGCTTGGCCTGTCACAGAAAATGTACATAGAGGAGGTGCTGAAGAGGTTCAGCATGGAAAACTCCAAGAGGGGTCTCTTACCCCTAAGGCATGGAATTCATCTCTCCAAGAAGATGTGCCCCAACACATCTGAAGAGATTCAACGCATGAGCAAGATTCCTTATGCATCGGCAATGGGAAGCCTCATGTATGCCATGCTGTGTACATAACCTGATATAGCTCTTGCTGTGAGTGTCACAAGCAGATATCAGTCGGATCCAGGCAAGAAGCACTGGATAGCTGTGAAAGAACAGTCTTAAGTACTTGAGAAGAACTAAGGACATGTTCTTGGTCTTTGGGAGAAGATCAGAGTTGAAGGTAGAAGGATGCACACATATTGATGATAGAAAGTCTACATCAGAATATGTGCAATTGTGGTTCAGTAAATTGGAAGAGTTCCAAACAACCGATCATTATAGATTCTACCTTAGAAGCTGAATGTTAAGCCATATCTAAGGGTGCAGTGGAAACCTTCTGATTAAAAGTTAATTGCAGAGTTAGGTGTAATGTCATTAGATGCCATAACACTTTACTGCGATAACATTGGCACCATAGCACTAGCTATGGAGCCATGGTCTCATCAGAAGTCCAAGCACATAGAGCGGCGCTTCCATTTCATACGCGACTATGATGTAGAGGTGCAGAGAGTAGACTCCGCGGATAACGTGGCAGACCCGTTCACTAAGCAGCTGAGTCAGCAAAAGACTGAAGCCCACCTTGAGAAGATGGGCCTAAGATATATGACCAATTGGCTTTAGTGCAAGTGGGAGATTGTTAGATGTATGCCCTAGAAGCCAATTTGGCTGACACATTGTTGATTCTAGGGACATAATTTTGTACTTGACTATTTATTATTGAATAAATAAAAGGCATCTTTTCATTCATATTATTTATGTGTCTATGAATCGTCCAAGAAATTAATAAGATGATGATACATATTCTCAAGAGTTGAGAATTTAAGCCATGTACCATTGGTGATTAATTTCTAAATGCTCCTGATCAATGGATCATCACGAGGACGGTGATCGATCCGATCAGTGCACAGATCACTTTTCTTCTGGATGGACGAGACTTGAGTCCACAGTGTAGGGACACTGAAGTGATAGTGCAGGTGCTTGTTAGAGAACAAGGGTACTGAGCGTGACCAAGACAAGAAGTTACTTGGATGTCTATCCACTCGTCAGTGACTTGCTTGATGTTGCAGTAGTGTGACTGGTCCTTTGACCTGCGGTGCTTCGGCTACTCACAGTGAGGTTATTGTAGTTTGACTGCACACATACATGGTCTCTAGCCATATGGGTCCATGCAGTGTAGATTGGCTGCAGTAGGTTCACTGTAGGAGTAGGGTATGCACCTATAAGGAATCTATCGACCTTGATAGAAGAGGAGTGATCCTATGTGATTTGTTAGACTGAGTTCTAAGACCTTGGCCAGGGCAGTAATATAAAGTGGAAAAAGAGTTTTCCATTAGCGAACTCGAGTCGAATAAATCTTGATATATGACAGACGATGGGGTTTGACGAGTTGTCCATGACCTCCGTCCTGTAGGGATCCACGATAGTAGGACTCTATCACATGTTAACTGCACCTAGAGGTTCATCATTCCATTCTGCTGGGTAGCCACTACATGCTGCTAGGTGTCACTGGTGGATGGTGGGACTCATAGGGATTATCTTGATGATCGATCAAACCCTAACGAGTTGAGTTGGAATCGTTCCAATCCATTGAAAGGAGTTTTCAATGATATAGTGATAGAGATCACAATATATCTCACTGCCAGTCAGAATAGAACCTATGGGGTCACACACACTAGAAGTATTGACCGATCCGATGGTTGAAATTGTGATTAGGAATCACAAGTAATCAATTTGATTGATAAGAAGTTGAAGAAGGAACAAAGGGAATTAATTAATTGGACTTGAAACAAGAGTCCTACTTCGAGTAGGATACCTAGAGTCCTAATTGGATTAGGACTGGGAATCCTAGTTGGAGTAGGACTGGGATTTCTACTTGGAATAGGATTCCTACAATCCTAATGAGATTAGGAATTTTGAATTAAAATTGGATTCCTACTTGGAGTAGGATTCCTAGAAATCCTAATTGGATTAGGACTTCGGATTCAAATAGAGTCCTAATTGGATTAGGACTAAAATTAAATACATCCTAATTGGATTAGAATTCCTTAAGTCTAAATTAATTATTAATCTAATGAATCAACATGACTCCTAATTGGATTAGGATTGAAGAGTTCAATTGAGTCATGGTTCATTCAAGTCCTAATTGGATTAGGACTAGCCTAGATTGGATCCAAATTGGTTCACCCTTGGGCTAAGCCTAATTGGATTAAGGCTAAACCACATTAGGGCCTCCCAATCCTCATTAGATGAGGATTAGGGCAACATGAGAGGGAGGGGCTCACGCCCCTCCTCCTTGGATCTCTTGGTGCGGCAACAAGAGGGGCCAGCGCCCCTTTTGGTAATACATCAAGGGCTCCTAACTTGTAGGAGCCCTAGATGTTATAAAAGGAGGACTCTTGGGGGCTGACCTAATGCATATAGGAATCCCCCTCCTCTCCATCACGTGGCCACCCTCTCCCTCCCTTGGTTCAGCCGCCAGCAAGAAGAAGGGAAAAAGAAGCCATGGCGCCCTCCTCTTCCTCCTTTCCTCCTTCCAACGCAGGAAAAAGAAAGTAGGCTGCAGGGGCCTTGCTTCTTCCTCTTCTTCTTCCTTCTTCTTCCTCCTCTCAAGTACATTCATGAGTTGAAAGAAAGAGAGGAGATCAGCCATCAAAAGTTATCTTTGCAAGGGAGCTAGCACCCCGGGAAGACAAGAAAGCTTTGATCGGTTCTCTACTTCGTGTGGATACCCGTAGAGGCCGGACGTTTGAACGGCTTCAAACGAACCCTCTTCCAAAACCACGAATTCAGATTTGCGGTGATCATCTACCCGCGCAAGGTGAAGATTTGATCTTCCTATTAGTTTTAAAAGTTTTAATTCTTACCTAATTACGAAAGGTCTCGAAACAACGTTCATGCGATGAACGTCGAACTCGTGCATGCCGATTCCGCTGCCATCTGAAAAATTTTTGAAATATCAGCGGCATGGGCGGGTTCCCAACAAAGATAGCGCTACCCCAAAACGACAGAAGACTGTTTTTCGGATACTGAGAGCCGAGTCGACTCCGAAACAGTTCGAGTCGACTCCAGGACGGCACGAGTCAAAAGACAGAAGATCGAGAGTTCGGACTCTGAGCGCCGAGTCGACTTCCAGAATTTCCGAGTCGACTCGAGTGAGCAAAGTTGAAGAATACATCTATGGATTCCTTGGAATGAGTCGACTCCAAAAGTGCCAGGTCAGCTCCAGACTTTGGGGAGTCGACTCCGGGTTAAGTCGATTCGACTCCCAGTCGAAAAGAGCACTTTAATTCAAATCCGGAACGGTTGCCGAGCCGACTCCAGAAAAGCATGAGTCGACTCCTGCTGCAGCCGAGTCGACTCCAGATCGCGCGAGTCGACTCTGATTCCAACGGAAACATTGTCAGGATGTGCAGAATGTGCAGAACGGCTAGAAGATTGTGTCTAACGGCTAGTTTTCGTGGGGAATGGCTTAAATAGCCACAGAGAACTGTAGCAAGGTAGAGAAGTGACATTCCATTCAAAGAAAACAAAGAATCTTCACCTACCAAAGGATTTCAAAGGAAAAGAAGGAAGAGGGGCATTAAACTCCATCCAACCAACTCTTTCCAGCATTAAAGAAGTCTCCTTCAGTCATCAAGTCTTCGAGACACTCAAGAGGAGACCCTGAGTTCGAGAAGCCCTCCTCTACATCTTCATAAATTTGTTTGAGGGCTCTTAACTTCTCTCTTATTTATATCGCTGAATATCTGCTTGTTTAGAAGCTGTATTTTTCTGTTTATTTTTCAATCCATTTGGTCCTTACTTGATTCAATCAGGGGATTGAATCAAGGGTGTAAAGGTTTGTTGGTGAGCCTAGGTTGAAACCAACGTGTAAGGGTTTGATTGTGATCCCGGAAAAACAATCGGATGGTTCTAGTCGGTGAGCCTGGAAAAACCGACCGAGTTCGTTGTGATCTCGTAAAACAATAAGTTAGGTTATGAGCTTGTAAAACAACCGGCTGTAATTCGAGGGGTTATAGTGAATTCTCAAGTGAGGCTTGGAGAGTGGACGTAGGAGCAAGGGTTAGCTCCGAACCACTATAAAATCATTGTATTTGTGATTGCTTTGTTGTCTCTTACTTTCATTTCATTCACTGCACATAGCATCTAATTAATCAACTTGCAAAAAATATTAATTAGTTATTCACAAACCATTTAATTGCAATAATTATTTTAAAATCCAATTCACCCCCCCCCCCCTCTTGGGTTGTCTATCTGGGCAACAAGTGGTATCAGAGCCGGAACTCTATTACCCAAAGAGTAAAAGATCAAAATGACAACCCCATTTGGATCTTCTCACATTGAGGGCCAGTCCACACATAGACCTCCATTCTTTAATGGATCCGACTACTCATATTGGAAGGCTAGGATGAGAATATTTATCCAAGCCCAAGACTATGAGATGTGGACCACCATTCTAAATGGACCATACATTCCATCCATTTTTGTAGAGGGTGTCACTATACCCAAGCTTGAAAAGGATTGGGATGACAATGACATAAGGAAGGCACAACTAAATGCCAAAGCAATGAATGTGCTTTATTGTGCATTAGATAGAAATGAATTCAATAGAGTCTCTACTTGCATTTCTGCAAAAGAGATTTGGGATAGACTTGAAGTGACCCACGAGGGCACAAATCAAGTAAAAAAATCCAAAATAAATATATTAGTTCATAAGTATGAATTATTTAAGATGGATTCTAATGAAACAATCACTTGCATGTTTACTAGATTTACTGACATTGTCAATGGCCTAAAAAGCCTTGGCAAAAATTATACTAACAGTGAGCTTGTCAGGAAGATTCTTCGTTGTCTACCAAGGTCATGGGAAGCCAAGGTGACGGCAATCCAAGAAGCCAAGGATTTAAATAAGTTGCCACTAGAGGAGCTACTTGGATCCCTCATGACGCATGAGCTAACGATGAAACAACACAATGAAGAAGAGTCCTCTCACAAGAAAAAGGTAATAGCACTTAAATCTGTTTCTACTAACAAAGATTTGTCTTGTAGCAGTAGCAGTGAAGAGGAAGACAATGAGGGAGATGATGATGAGGCTCTCCTTGTAAGAAAATTCCGTAGATTCATCAACCGGAAGAAGTCCTCACATCAAAGGAGAGGCCCCTCAAGTTCCTATCACAAGGATAAAGGTAAGAAAAGGGAAAATGAGGGGATCGGATGTTATGAGTGTAAGAAGCCGGGGCACTTTAGAGCTGAGTGTCCTTTGCTGAAGAAGGAGAGCAAGTACAAGAAAAAGAAAGTCCTCGTCTCCACCCTATCGGACTCCGACACATTATCATCATCATCGGATGAGGAACAAGAAGAAAAGGCCAACCTATGTTTTATGGCTAACGACAATGAGGTAACATCCGGAACACATTTAGACTTTACTTTTGATGAATTATATGATGCCTTCAATGAATTAATAGACGAGTATAAGACAATAAACCTTAAAAACAAAGAATTGAAACTAACTAACCAAACTTACCTCCGTAAGTATGATACATTAGTTAAGGATAAAGATGTTATTATTAAAGAAAATTCAGAACTTAAGACAAGCAACCAAATCTTAATTCAAAAGACTAATACCTTAATTAAAGATAACGAAAGGCTGACCAAAAAAATATTAGAACTTAAAAACAATAAACAAATCTTAAAAGAGAGTCTCACAAAAGACCTAAATGGACTAAAAACAGAAAAACAAAAATTGACACTAGAACTTGAATAGTACAAGCCTTTTGTAGAAAAATTTACATATAGCTCAGAAAAATTAGAAATGATACTTAATAGTCAACGAGCTGTGTTCAATAGAGCTGGTTTAGGGTATAAACCTAAAAATAAGCAAAAACTCCTTAGTAATTTCTTTGTTAAAGCAGGAGAAAGTAAATCTAAGAAAATAACATGTTTTTGCTGTGGAACATTAGGACATAAAGCAAATGTGTGTGATTATAGAAAAAGAAAAACTAAAAGAAAAATTAAAAGGGTTTGGGTTCCAAAAGGAACCAACATTACTAACCATGAAGGACCCAAGAAAACTTGGGTACCTAAAATTGTATGATTTGCTTGTGTAGGAGTGTCTTGCAGCCAAGGTCGACAAAAATTGTTGGTACTTGGATAGTGGCTGCTCAAGACACATGACGGGTGACAAAGACCAATTCTTCACCCTTGAGGCTAAGAAGGGAGGTGCTGTGACTTTTGGAGACAATAACCAAGGTCACATCATTGGTATAGGTAAAGTACAAATCACCCCTTCAACCTTTATTGATAATATTCGATATGTTGATGGTCTTAAGCATAATCTACTTAGCATTAGTCAATTGTGTGATAGAGGTTTTGATGTTCTGTTCAAACCATCCTTATGCATCATAACCAACTCAAATGACAATAGTTTAGTTTTTAAAAGAATAAGACGTGGGAATGTGTATATAGTAGACCTTGAGGATCTTGCCAAACATAACCCATGTTTAGTTGTTAATGAAACTAAGGATAATGATGCTAGTTGGTTATGGCACCGTAAGTTAGGTCATGCAAGTATGGACACAATATCAAAACTAGTTAAAAGAGATTCCGTGATAGGTTTGCCAAAACTAAAGTTTGAAAAGAATAAAATATGTGAAGCTTGTCAATATGGCAAACAATCAAGGAACTCCTTTAAATCCATAAATTGTGTCTCTACCTCTAGACCTCTAGAACTACTACACATGGATCTATTCGGACCAACTAGAACCACAAGTCTAGGAGGAAATAAATATGGTCTAGTTATTGTAGATGACTTTTCTAGATATACTTGGGTCATGTTCTTAGCTCATAAAGATCAAGCATTTTCAGTTTTTAAGAAATTTTATAAGGAAGTAACAAATGCTAGAGATACTTCAGTCATAGCTATTAGAAGTGACCATGGAACCGAATTTGAAAATCATTTATTTGATGAGTTTTGTAGTAAAAAGAAAATAACTCTAATTTTTCTGTACCTAGGACACCACAACAAAATGGAGTTGTAGAAAGGAAAAATAGAATCCTAGAGGAAATGGCTAGAACCATGCTATGTGAAAGTAACCTCCCTAAGTACTTTTGGGGAGAAGCCATTAATACCTTATGTCATATATTAAATAGAGTTTTATTGAGACCCATTATAAAGAAAACACCTTATGAACTTTGGAAAAACAGAAAACCAAAAGTAAACTATTTTCATGTCTTTGGATGTAGGTGTTTTGTTCATAATAATGGGAAAGAAAATCTAGGTAAATTTGACTCTAAATCTGATGAAGGTATATTTTTGGGTATTCTACAACTAGTAAAGTGTTGACCCCCTAATGGATTTTGATGAATACAAAACACTAGAGCATAATTCCATTATATCTTAACAATTTAATTAAGGAATTCATGTGTTTTATCTAGAATATTGTTGAAAAATGTCTAGGCAAGTTCCCATAATTTTTATGAATTCATTGAAGAACATTTTGAGTTAATGAAAAAGTTCAGGGACAGCCGAGACGTCTCCTGATAGTTTCAGAGACGTCTCTGGCACAAACAGGAAGAACTGGCACACTTGGAGACGTCCCCGGCACCTGCCGAGTCGTCCCCGCGTTAGCGGAGTCGACTCTCTCAGTAGCGGAGTCGACTCTCTCAGTGGCGGCAGAAAGGCAGTTTTCAAGAGATATGCGCGAGACGTCCCCACTGTACGCCGAGTCATCCCCGCAGGTAAAAAGAAGAGTTCCCGAGTCGTCCCCAAGATAGCCGAGACGGCTCTCTCAGGGTTTTCCAGAGAATGGTTTTTTCGGTGATAAGGCAGCGGAGTCGACCCTGAGACAGCGGAGCCGTCCCCATGCATAAAGTGCAGACGAGCCGAGACGTCCCCTGAAAGAGCGGAGTCGACTCTCTCAGGGAATTCTAGAGGACATGTCTTTCGGAGATAAAGAAGCGGAGTCATCCCCAAGGCAGCGGAGTCGTCCCCACTCAAAAAGTGCAGACAAGCCGAGACGTCCCCGTAAAGTGCCGAGTCGACCCCAGACAACATAAAAAGTAAAATCCTGTAGGCGAGACGTCCCTCGTTGTAGCGGAGACGTCCCCGGAGCGCCTGGGATGCGACTGACAGCTTTTCAGGTTTGGTTTGAATTTCAAATCCTTCTCTTTTTGTTTCTAACGGCTATATTTGCTTTTTGGGCTATAAAAAGGGACCTCTTAAGTGGTTCTCAACAACTCTTCACCAACCAAAAAGCTAGATCATTCAAGAGAGAAGTTAGAAAGAAAAGCTCAAGGGAGTGAGTGCATTCAAGGAAGGAAATCAAGTATTCTCAAGTCTCCCAAGCGATTTCAAGCTCAACCACTCTCGTGCGCTCGGGATTCGAAGCTCACACTCAACCCTACGCGCTCCACCTCGGAAGAATCAACATCTCCCACGCTTCCAACGGCAAAAGGATTCTTCCGGGTTACATTATTCATAATTGTTATATTTGCTTCTTAGAGCTTTTATTTCCTTTTGTAAACTCTTTTATTGTGGTGCTTGTTCCAGTCAAGAGACTTGGAACAAGGGAAAGGCGTCCCAAGCCTAAGAGAAATTGGGGGTTTTAGGGTTTGTTGTGAGCCCGGTGTAAAACAACGAGTTGGGTAGTGAACTCGCAAAACTACCGTACTGTAATCTTGGATTATAGTGGAAATTCCCAAAGGCGCTTTGGGGAGTGGATGTAGGAGCGGTGAAGGCTCCGAACCACTATAAAACCGTGTGTTTGTGGTTGTCTCTTCTTATCTCTTTATCTTTATTTTAGTTCATATA
The DNA here is from genome assembly GCF_051530095.1 of Phoenix dactylifera. Taxonomy (NCBI): domain Eukaryota; kingdom Viridiplantae; phylum Streptophyta; class Magnoliopsida; order Arecales; family Arecaceae; genus Phoenix; species Phoenix dactylifera. The sequence continues at coordinate 4,749,037 of NC_143204.1, read as the reverse complement.
TTTGTGTGTTTTATTTTTAATTAGGCAAAAAGTTTTTAAAACACCCAATTCACCCCCCTCTTGGGTGACCATCTCTGGGCAACAAGTGGTATCAGAGCGGGTGCTCTGTATATTTCTTGAAAGACCTAACCGTCTTAGCCAAAGATCTAGATGGCAACACCCTTTAACAATGTTCCTGCCGAGGGGCGAGCAACCAATAGACCTCCACTCTTCAATGGGACAAATTATACCTATTGGAAGACGAGAATGAGAATTTTCAATCAAGCACAAGACTATGCCTTGTGGAGGGTTATAGTCAAGGGACCACAAGAACCATCACACGTGGTGAATGGCATTCGAGTTCCCAAACCTGAGGAGGATTGGGATGAGAATGATGATAGGATGGCTCAACTCAATTCTAGAGCCATGAACTCATTATTTTGTTCTCTAGATGTAAATGAGTTCAATAGAGTCTCTACATGCAGTTCCGCTAAGGAAATATGGGATAGGCTTGAAGTTACCCACGAGGGTACAAATCAAGTCAAAGAGTCCAAAGTGAACATTCTAGTTCACAAGTATGAATTGTTTAAGATGGAACCTAATGAAACCATCACATGCATGTTTACACGTTTTACCGAAATTATTAATGGTCTAAAAAGCTTGGGCAAATCTTACACTAACCCCGAACTTGTGAGTAAAATTCTCAGGTCACTGCCAAAAGCATGGGAAGCAAAGGTCACGGCGATTGTAGAAGCCAAAGACCTCAACACCTTGGGGCTAGAACAACTCTTGGGCTCATTGATGACGCATGAGCTCACGATGAAGCAGCATGAAGAAGAGTTGCCAAAGAAAAAGACAATCGCACTCAAGGCTACCTCAAGTGTATGTGAAGAAGAGAGCAGTGAGAGTGAAGAAGAAAGTCAAGATGAGGACTTGGGTTTGATAGTAAGGAAATTTAAAAAGTTCATGAGAAGAAAGAAACCATTCCCAAGAAAGAAACCATTCCCAAGAATTGGAGGGAGAAATGATTGGGAAAAAGAAAAAGAAAAAGAAAGAGACCCAATCGTATGCTATGACTGCAAGAGACCGGGACATATTCGTTCCGAATGCCCACAACAAAAGAAGCATTTTGGAAAGAAGAAGAAAAAGGCATTGAAGGCAACATGGGATGACAGTGACACATCATCCTCCGAGGAAGAGAAGGAAGAGACCGCCAATCTATGCTTCATGGCGCTCGAAGATGACGAGGTATGTCAAAACCCAACTATAAATTTTACTTTAGAAGTATTATATGATGCTTTTCAAGAACTTATGGGTGATTGTAGTATGTTAGGAGCAAAGAATAAAGAATTAAAAGCCTCAAATCAAAAACTAAAGGAAAATATTGAAAACCTATTAATTGAAAAGGAGAGCGTTAAAAATATGAACACTACTAACCTAAAAATCGAAAATTCAAGACTTAGCACTGAAAATGAAAAGACAAAAACACTAATTAAGGAATTAAATCTAAAAGTAAATTCCCTACTCAATAGTAATACCTCACTTGCGCAAACTGTTGAATCTCTTAAAAAGGATATGAAAGAACTAGTTAAAGAAAATTTGAATCTTAAGAATGAGGTACATAAGTACAAGCCAATTGTTGAAAAATTCACACAAAGCTCTAAAAAATTAAATCTTATTCTTTCAAATCAAAGAGCTGTTTTCAATAAAGCCGGATTAGGATATAAAACTAATAAGCAACAAAAGTATCTAAAGAATTTCTTTGTAAAAGCAAAAGACGTAAAAACTGAAAAACCAACATGCTTTCTTTGTGGAAAGAACGGACATAAAGCCTACTCTTGTATTCAAAGAAAAATCCAAACTAACAAGGGTACATTTGTAAAAGCTAAAAACATAACTAAAGTATGGGTGCCTAAGGGAGTCAACTACACTAACCACGAAGGACCCAAGAAAACTTGGGTACCTAAGAGCTTCACATGATCATTTTGCAGATATGCCTTGCAGCCGGAAATAAAAAGAGAATGTGGTATCTTGATAGTGGTTGCTCAAGGCATATGACCGGTGACAAGAGTCTCTTCGTCACCTTGGAATCAAAAGAAGGAGGAGTAGTCACATTTGGAGACAATGCTAAAGGTCGAATTATTGGTGTTGGTAAAATCTCCATATCACCCTCCTCATTTATAGATAATGTATTGTTAGTTAATGGACTAAAACATAATTTATTAAGTATAAGTCAATTTTGTGACAAGGGCTTTAAAGTGTCATTTGAATCATCACTATGCATAATTAATAGTCCAATTGATAATGAGATCATACTCACAGGACATAGGCATGGAAACGTTTACATGGTAGATCTTGATGATCTCACCATGAGGGATGGCCAATGTCTTGTAGCCATGAATCCCAAAGTCAATGAGACTAGTTGGTTATGGCATCGTAGGTTAGGGCATGCTAGCATGGATTTAATCTCTAAATTGATCACAAAGGATCTAGTCAAAGGACTACCAAAAATAGACTTTGAAAAGAATAAAATTTGTGCGGCATGTCAATTAGGGAAACAAACAAGAAGTTCTTTCAAGTCTAAGAACATAGTCTCAACATCAAAACCCTTAGAACTAATTCACATAGATTTGTTTGGACCCACTAGAACTGCTAGTCTAGGGGGTAAGAAATTTGGTCTTGTCATTGTTGATGATTTTTCACGTTTTACATGGGTTTCATTTCTTGCACACAAAGATGAGTCCTTTCTCGCTTTTGTCAAGTTTCACAATAAGGTTTCGAATGAACTCAATCTTAAACCAAAAGCAATTAGGAGTGATCATGGTACCGAGTTTGAAAATCAACACTTTGAAAAGTTTTGTGACGAAAATGGTATCAATCACAATTTCTCGGCACCTAGGACACCCCAACAAAATGGGGTGGTAGAAAGGAAGAATCGCACACTAGCAGATATGGCTCGTACCATGTTGTGCGAATCGGATCTACCAAAGTATTTCTGGGCTGAAGCAATAAATACCTCATGTTATATCTTAAATCGTGCTTTAGTTAGATCCATCTTAAAGAAAACACCGTATGAATTGATAAAAGGTAAGAAACCAAATATAAGTTATTTTCATGTTTTCGGTTGTCGATGCTTTATTTTGAATAATGGAAAGGACAATCTCAGTAAATTTAGTGCTAAATCAGATGAGGGGATCTTCTTAGGTTATTCCTCATCTAGTAGAGCATACAGGGTCTTCAACAAGAGAACTCTCGTTGTTGAAGAATCCATTCATGTTGTTTTTGATGAAACTAATGGAGATTCTTCTAGAAAAGAAGAAGATGGTGATGCAGGTATACTTGAAGACCGAATAAAGGAATTCTCCATACAAGACAAACAACATGAGGATGAGGTCAAGGAAGATACAAATCAGCAAGATGAAGAAGGTCAACCTCCATCAAAAATTCAAGATTTTCCTAAAGAATGGAGGTATGCACATGGTCATCCAAAGGATCTAATCCTTGGTGATCCTTCACAAGGTATAAGAACTAGATCCTCTTTAAGAAACACTAGTAATTACCTTGCTTTCGTATCACAAATAGAGCCTAAATCACTAGAAGAAGCTGAAAAAGATGATAATTGGATGAATGCTATGCAAGAGGAATTAAATCAATTCGAAAGAAATGAAGTTTGGACTCTAATGAAAAGACCCCCTAATGTTTCAATTATAGGTACCAAGTGGGTGTATAGAAATAAACTAGATGAAGATGGAATAGTAATAAGAAACAAAGCTAGGCTAGTGGCCAAAGGATATAATCAGGAGGAAGGAATAGATTTTGACGAAACTTTTGCTCCTGTTGCTAGATTAGAGGCTATTAGACTACTTTTAGCATATGCATGCTTCATGGATTTTAAACTTTATCAAATGGATGTAAAAAGTGCATTTTTAAATGGCTATATAATGGAGGAAGTTTATGTAGGACAACCTCCAGGTTTTGAAAATCACTTAGATCCAGATTATGTTTATAAATTGCATAAAGCATTGTATGGACTTAAGCAAGCCCCTAGGGCATGGTATGAAAGGTTAAGTAATTTCCTAATTGAGAACAAATTCAAGAGAGGAAATGTAGACAAAACCCTCTTTATTAAAAGAAAAGGAAATGACTTATTGCTTGTACAAATTTATGTGGATGATATAATTTTTGGTGCTACTGATGATAGTCTTTGTCAAGAGTTTGCCAAGCTTATGCAAGGAGAATTTGAAATGAGCATGATGGGTGAGCTCAACTTCTTCCTTGGGCTACAAATAAAACAATCAGAGGAAGGCATCTTCATCAGTCAGTCCAAATACATCAAGGAAATGCTGAAAAAATTCAAGATGAAGGATGCAAAGGAAATCAGCACACCCATGGGCTCAAGTTGCAAGCTAGACAAAGATGAAAAAGGTAAAAGTATAGACTGCAAATTATACAGAGGTATGATAGGCTCTCTACTTTATCTTACTGCTAGTAGACCAGATATATTATTCAGTGTTTGTATGTGTGCTAGATACCAAGCATGTCCTAAGGAATCACACTTGCAAGCTGTTAAGAGAATTTTTAGATATCTAGTAGGGACATCTAATGTAGGCTTATGGTATTCTAAACAATCTGACATAAACTTAATTGCTTATTCCGATGCTGATTTTGCCGGGTGCAAACTCGACAGAAAAAGCACAAGTGGCACATGTCAATTCTTGGGTGCCAATTTGGTTTCTTGGTTTAGCAAGAAACAAAATTCAGTTGCTTTGTCCACAGCTGAGGCTGAGTACATTGCAGCTGGAAGCTGTTGTGCCCAAGTTCTTTGGATTAAGCAACAACTTGAAGACTTCGGTATCAAAATGGATAATATACCAATTAAATGTGATAATACAAGTGCAATAAATTTAACAAAAAATCCTGTCCAACACTCTAAGTCAAAGTATATAGAGATTAGGCATCATTTTATTAGGGATCATGTGCTGAAAAATGATGTGATGATTGAATATGTATGTACAGAAAATCAATTAGCTGATATCTTTACAAAGCCCCTTTGTAAAGAAAGATTCAATTTCTTAAGGAATGCCTTGAGCTTGTATGATCCTAGCAAATGAGTTGAATTTGTATTGGATTACTTTGCTACTCAAACTAGTAATCAACCTCAAGGTAGACATAAGTGAAAACATGAATTCATCTAAGCTAAATGACGAACTGTTTGACTTTCCGGAGGATGGTTACCCTCCCTTGGACTCTTCATGGAGATATTTTCAGAACCTATTTCATAGGTATTCGAAATTTGGTCAAACATTCCTCATTTCAATATTAATAATTCAAAAAATTATTATCAAATTATTATAGGTTGTATCATTAAGGGGGAGGATCACAAACAAATTCACTCTAAGTTTATCAAAAGAGATCATATTGATTAGGATAATTAAACAAAATTGGGAGAAGATAGAATACAGTCTGAAATTTTTCAGTGCCGGAGACGTCTCTGGCAAATCGCAGAGACGTCCCCCCAAGGGGAGACGTCTCGCCTTAGTCGCGGAGACGTCTCGGGGACCGAATGAGGGCTTTTTAAATAGGTCGAAATCGCTCGAGCCGACTCGAGCTTTCTCCCTCATTCCCGACCAAAACGGAAAACCCTAGCCTCCATTTGCTCTCCACCTCAAATCCCAGCCTCCGTTTGCTCTAAATCACAAACCCTAGCATCCATGGCACCAAAGAAAGCTAGGACAACCCGTGGGAGGCGACCTAGAGTAGCGGCCGACGGTGAGGAACGGCGGGAAGAACCCTCCGCGCCTTCTCCTCCGGTTGCTCCGCCGACCACGACGATTTTCTGTGCAAATCGCACAGTCACGACTGGTAGGTACATCGATTTCTCCTTTTTAGATCATGAGGGGTTCTCTATTGGAGAGAGACTCCGAGCTCAAGGGTGGGAGCACCTTTGCACACTAAATACCTCGACCTACCCCGGCCTAGTTAGAGAGCTTTTTAGCAATATGGCGTTAGGGGACCAAGGGTACACTGGATGTGTCCGGGGGACATTAGTGAAAATAAATGAAGATGTCCTATCCACTGTCCTACAAATCCCTAAGGACGGTGAGGCTCCAACCTCACTTCCCCAAAGGGAATTAGCCCTAAATCTGCTGTTAGGACAAGAGGACTGCGGCCCTCTTGATGTTATCAACTCCCAAGACCTAAACGCCGAAATGAGATTACTTTTAAGTATTGTCAACCGGGTCTTGTTTCCCAAAACCGGTCGCTTCGATTTTGTTTCGGAGCGAGACTTAGCTATTATGCATCATATCCTACAAGGGATCCCTCTAAACCTTCCTAGACTCATGCTAAATTACATTGCCCTATGTCATAGGTATTCTAGATTTAGTATACCCTATGGCATGATCTTTACCTTAATCTTTAAACACTTCAAGGTTCCCATTCCAACAAATGAACCTGCAAAGGCCTTGAGAAACACCGACTACTATAATGAGGGCACAATGAGAAGAATGGAGTTTCATAAGATAGATGGGTCGTGGGTCAAGGTTCCAAAAAGAAAAGCACAAACCATAGAGCCTGAAATCCCACATCATGAGTCTGACCATCACTCTCCTCCACCTAGCCACATGAACATCCCTGATATTCCCTCCAGCTCAGCTGGACCTTCCACATCCATGCCACCACCTCCTCCAGTCAGTGGGCCCTCCTTCCTATCAGAGGATCAGATGCACACCTTAGCATCTGCCATTTGCCAGCAGATAAGGGAGGAGATGAGATCCATGATCTCCACAGAGTTGGCCCTCATCAGAGCTTCACATGAAGGGCTTCTACAAGAGATGAAGGATATTAGAAGTCAAATTGAAGCTACAACACAAGAAATAATTGGTATGGGTGCCACCCAAACCATCAGATCATTAGAGCTCAAGGACAGCTTGAAGAGCATTTCCAAGAGTCTTAAAGAGCTAACAAAGCCAGATGGCAATGTGAGCACCTTAGTTGCCCAACTCAGAGGAAGAATTGAAATGGCAACTATAGAGTTTGAGGCACTTGTGGCAGGTTTCCACAAGTCACAGGGAGATCAATTTAAGACCCTCATAGATTCTATCAATGTATTCATAGATGCAGCTTGTAAGGCTTATGCACAAAGTACAACTAGTAGGCCCCATGAGCAACGTCGCCGATGATGGATATCTTGTAGGATCTTCTTTTTGTAAATCCTAGGCTATTTTGAAACACCTTTTGTATTAGAAATCAATACTTGTAATGATTTCTTCTTTTGACTATGTACTGACTTCAAAGATTTATGATGACATATGAATGAATACAATCTCTTTTGAACACTTTGTGTACATTGCCAATTCTGCGTATGTGTTTCTGTGATTGTGTATGTGATTGTATGATATGCCATAAAAATCTTACCACATACCTTGAGTGTTCAAATTTGATACAAAGAAACAATGCACATAAAACAGGGAGAGCACATCTTGTGATAACTATATTAAACTAAAAGATAAGTCTGAAATGAATTCCAAAACAAAGGGGGAGTGATATGAATACATTAATAGAAATGACTTGGACAGGGGGAGCACAACTTGAATATCCTTGAGTAAAATGAATGCTGAATTCCACTATAAATTGAGTCTTAAGCACCTAAGGATAATTTGTCCCCTTCATGTTGCTGACAAAAAGGGGGAGTAGATAGTATATGGAATGCAAAATTTATAATAGATATTGAATATGGAGATATTGAAAGGGGGAGTATGAAAGGGGGAGTAGACATGGATATTGAATATGGAATGCAAAATTTTTAATCATACTCCAAAGTTGAATTAGGAAAGATAAAATTGAAGAATATTGATTTTAAGATAATTGCCCTTCTGGAAAAGAAAGGGGGAGTCAAAAAGAATCTAGCTTTCAATTATCTTCAGCATCAATATTTCATTTTAACTTGATTCAAACTCAGTTCATATGCCAAAATCATTTAAGAACTATAAAGATCAATCTTATGCACAAGGAAAGAACTGAATTGAGTGATGCACATTGTATCTAGGCCAAAATATCATACTTGTACATCCGATCAAATACTGTGTATATGTTTAAATTTTAAATTTTGCATATACTCAGTGTTTTGTCATCATCAAAAAGGGGGAGATTGTTGACCCCCTAATGGATTTTGATGAATACAAAACACTAGAGCATAATTTCATTATATCTTAACAATTTAATTAAGGAATTCATGTGTTTTATCTAGAATATTGTTGAAAAATGTCTAGGCAAGTTTCCATAATTTTTATGAATTCATTGAAGAACATTTTGAGTTAATGAAAAAGTTCAGGGACAGCCGAGACATCTCCTGATAGTTTCAGAGACGTCTCTGGCACAAACAGGAAGAACTGGCACACTTGGAGACGTCCCCGGCACCTGTCGAGTCGTCCCCGCGTTAGCGGAGTCGACTCTCTCAGTAGCGGAGTCGACTCTCTCAGTGGTGGCAGAAAGGCAGTTTTCAAGAGATATGCGCGAGACGTCCCCACTGTACGCCGAGTCGTCCCCGCAGGTAAAAAGGAGAGTTCCCGAGTCGTCCCCAAGATAGCCGAGACGGCTCTCTCAGGGTTTTCCAGAGAATGGTTTTTTCGGTGATAAGGCAGCGGAGTCGACCCTGAGACAGCGGAGCCATCCCCATGCATAAAGTGCAGACGAGCCGAGACGTCCCCTGAAAGAGCGGAGTCGACTCTCTCAGGGAATTCCAGAGGACATGTCTTTCGGAGATAAAGAAGCGGAGTCGTCCCCAAGGTAGCGGAGTCGTCCCCACTCAAAAAGTGCAGACAAGCCGAGACGTCCCCGTAAAGTGCCGAGTCGACCCCAGACAACATAAAAAGTAAAATTCTGTAGGCGAGACGTCCCTCGTTGTAGCGGAGACGTCCCCGGAGCACCTGGGATGCGACTGACAGCTTTTCAGGTTTGGTTTGAATTTCAAATCCTTCTCTTTTTGTTTCTAACGGCTATATTTGCTTTTTGGGCTATAAAAAGGGACCTCTTAAGTGGTTCTCAACAACTCTTCACCAACCAAAAAGCTAGATCATTCAAGAGAGAAGTTAGAAAGAAAAGCTCAAGGGAGTGAGTGCATTCAAGGAAGGAAATCAAGTATTCTCAAGTCTCCCAAGCGATTTCAAGCTCAACCACTCTCGTGCGCTCGGGATTCGAAGCTCACACTCAACCCTACGCGCTCCACCTCGGAAGAATCAACATCTCCCACGCTTCCAACGGCAAAAGGATTCTTCCGGGTTACATTATTCATAATTGTTATATTTGCTTCTTAGAGCTTTTATTTCCTTTTGTAAACTCTTTTATTGTGGTGCTTGTTCCAGTCAAGGGACTTGGAACAAGGGAAAGGCGTCCCAAGCCTAAGAGAAATTGGGGGTTTTAGGGTTTGTTATGAGCCCGGTGTAAAACAACGAGTTGGGTAGTGAACTCGCAAAACTACCGTACTGTAATCTTGGATTATAGTGGAAATTCCCAAAGGCGCTTTGGGGAGTGGATGTAGGAGCGGTGAAGGCTCCGAACCACTATAAAACCGTGTGTTTGTGGTTGTCTCTTCTTATCTCTTTATCTTTATTTTAGTTCATATATTTGTGTGTTTTATTTTTAATTAGGCAAAAAGTTTTTAAAACACCCAATTCACCCCCCTCTTGGGTGACCATCTCTGAGCAACATAAAGCCTATAGAGTTTTTAATAAAAGAACCCTAGTTATAGAAGAATCTATACATATTGTTTTTGATGATTCTAGTGATATCTCTTCTAGCAAGAGAGTTGATCTTGATGATGATGCTGAAATTCTTGAAGAAAAGATTGATGAGATGACATTACAAGATGATGAACAAAAATTAATTGGAAATGCATCATCAAGCCAAGAGGCTATTGTGGATCATGGGCTGACTAAGGCTTGGAGGTATGCTCATGGGCATCCTAAGGAATTAATTTTAGATGATCCATCTCAACCTGTTAGGACTAGAGCATCTCTTAGGAACTTAAATAACCATCTAGCTTTTGTCTCACATTTTGAACCCAAACACATAGAAGAAGCTGAAAAAGATGTAAATTGGATAAATGCAATGCAAGAAGAACTAAACCAATTTACTAGAAACAAGGTATGGAACCTAGTTGAACGACCCTTTGAATATTCAATTATAGGTACCAAATGGATATATAAAAATAAACTTGATGAAAATGGAATTGTAATTAGGAATAAGGCTAGACTAGTAGCAAAGGGGTATAATCAAGAAGAAGATATAGATTTTGATGAAACCTTTGCTCCTGTAGCTAGACTTGAGGCAATTAGACTGTTACTAGCATTTGCATGCTCTAAGGATTTCAAATTATTTCAAATGGATGTAAAAAGTGCATTTTTAAATGGGTATATTAATGAGGAGGTGTATGTAGAACAACCTCCTGGTTTTGAAAATCATCAATACCCTAATCATGTGTATAAATTGAACAAAGCACTTTATGGTTTGAAACAAGCACCTAGAGCATGGTATGAAAGACTTGGCAAATTTCTACTAGATCATGAGTTCTCTAGGGGAAATGTAGATACAACACTGTTTGTTTCTAAAGAAGAAAAACAAAGATATGTTAGTAGTGCAGATTTATGTTGATGATATTATTTTCGGTGCTACTAACAATCGCCTCTGCGAAGAATTTGCTGACTTGATGCAGAGTGAGTTTGAAATGAGCATGATGGGAGAGCTGAACTATTTTCTCGGGCTTCAAATCAAACAATCTGAAGAAGGGATCTTCATCAATCAAGCTAAATACATCAAGGAGATGCTTAAGAAGTTTGATATGGAGGAAAACAAGTTAATTAGCACACCCATGAGCTCATCATGCAAACTAGACCAAGATGAATCAGATAAATCTGTAGATCAAAAGATGTATAGAGGTATGATAGGATCTTTATTATATCTTACTGCAAGTAGACCTGATATCATGTTTAGTGTATGCATGTGTGCTAGATATCAGTCTAATCCTAAGGAATCTCATCTAATTGCAGTCAAGAGAATCTTTAAATATCTAATAGGAACAAAAAATATAGGTTTATGGTATTCTAAAGAATCTAGCCTGAACTTAATAGGATACACAGATTCAGACTTTGCTGGTTGTAAACTTGATAGAAAAAGCACCAGCGGGTCATGTCAATTCTTAGGAGAAAATTTAATCTCATGGTTTAGCAAGAAACAAAACTCGGTTGCATTATCTACTGCTGAAGCTGAATATGTTGCTGCCGGGAGTTGTTGTGCTCAAATCATATGGATCAAACAACAACTGGAAGATTATGGAATTAAACAAGATAAAATTCCCATTAATTGTGACAACACAAGTGCTATTAACTTAACTAAGAATCTAATTCAGCACTCAAGAACCAAACACATTGAAATAAGACATCACTTCATAAGAGATCATGTACTAAATGGTGATGTTACACTTCAATTTATTTGCACTGATGATCAACTAGCTGACATCTTCACAAAACCCTTGAGTGAAGAGCGATTTAGTGTGCTTAGGAGAGGATTAGGAGTGATTGATCCATCCTAGTGATGTTCTCCTCTAGTTCATTGATTTTGATGATTAGCTTGTGTTAAAGATAGAGTTTATCATCTATGATCATCAAATCAGATCATAAACTTAGTGATTATCCCTTGTTTGGCACGACAATAACATGATTTTTAGGTGAATGCCAGAGTTCGAGTCGACTCGGATAAGTTTCAGAGTCGGCTCATGAGGGGGAGTCGACTCGCACACAGATGGGAGTCAACTCGAGGTCGATGGCAACATAGAGGGAGTCGACTCGCGCATATTTTGGAGTCGACTCGAGGTCGAGTCGACTCGCGACTTACTGGAGTCGACTCGCGGTCGGGAATCCGATGTTTTAACCCTAATCGAAGCGTTTAATCAACACTTCTATTCACCGCCTCCACTGTTCACAAACCCTAGAGCCATCTCCGACCTCGTTTCCGACCTCCATTAGGTTTTTTTTCCTTCGAGTTTCTTCCGACTCCTCGTGTCCTTTCCCCCTCTCTAGGTCTAGTATGCCTCGTAAGGTAGTTGTCCCGAGCCGGAAGAGGCCCCAACCCGCGAGCGGCACCGAGCGACGGTCAAAGGCTCGGAATGATCCCGTGAGGCCACAACCTTCGGTTCCTTCCCCGCCGAGGCCGGTTCCCTCGCGTCCGTGTGCCGGGAAGGCGGTCTCCACCGGGAGATATGTCAACTTCGACTATCTCTCCCGGGAAGGCTTCACTATAGGGCATAGGTTGAAGGCCCAAGGACTAGAGTTCTTTTGCTCCCTAGATCTCCCCACTTACCCAGGGCTAGTTAGGGAGTTTTATGGAACAGTGTCTAGGGGTAATGGTGGAATATAGGGAACCGTAGCGGGTGTCCCTTTATTCATTTCAGAGGATTTTATAGCACAAATCCTACATCTTCCTCAAGTAGAGGTATTTCCTACTCACCCGGCCGATAGGACTGAGGCCCTTACGGCCATATTAGGGAGTCCACCCCAGTCCCCACTAGATGAGGTGTCCGCTAGTTCACTATCAGTTGAAATGCGACTCCTCTTGAGTATTATTTCTAGGACCCTGTTTCCTAAGACCGGCCGCTTTGACTTTGTATCCGAGAGGGACCTAGCCCTCATGTATTACATTCTCCAAGATACCCCAATTAACTTCCCTAAACTGATCTACAAATACCTATGTGAGCCACTAGACAAACCTAGGCTCACCCTTCCATATGGGATGATGTATACCCTGATTTTTAGGGAGTCCGAGATCCCCATTTCTGAGGGGGAACCCTCTCGCGCACTGTGATACACAGATCGCATGGGTGAGGGAACCCTTCACAGGATGGGATTTGATAAGGTAGAGGGAGTCTGGGTCAGGAAATCATCCTCTTCCACACCTACCACTCGACACTCCCCCAGTCCTGATCATGATTCTGACCTTCCCACCTATTCCTCCACCTCAGCACCATCCACCTCAGCCGGACCCTCCACCTCAGCACCATCCACCTCAGCCGGACCCTCCTCTTCAGCACCACCCACTCAGCCGATAGAGGTCCGGATCTCTCCTGAGCAGCTCCGGGAGTTGCGGCAGGAGATCGTACGGGATCTTCGGAACGACCTACTGAGGGAGCTCCGAGGTCCAGCCACTGCCCCCTCTTCTGCATTAGTTCCCTCATTATCAGCCGTGACCGAGATGACGGCTCATCTGAGGGAGGAGATTTACAACGTCAGAAGCCTTGTACAAGCCCAATTCTCAAATATGAGTGATGTCACAAGCAACACAAGAAAGATGCGAGATGACATCCGACACGACTTGGGCAGCCAGAGTCAGGAGGCCGAGCGTCTGGCGAATGTGTTGATCTCCAAGTTGGATACCCTTCAGGAGAGTCTGACTGAGCTCTCCTCGATCCACAGTAGGGCCACCTCGGCGATCATCACGCAGCTAGGGAACGTCACAGATGGGGTCAGTCTACTTATGGAACAATCAAGACTGAGCAAGGGAGCCACATCCTCCTCAAAGAAGCCCTAGCTTGCTTTTTCATTTTGACATGTACTTACTGTTTTACTCTTTGTATCTACAAGTGTACCTACATATACAATCAATACAATGAGCAGACAATTTTCTTCAATACTGTGCAAATTTAATCTCTAATTGCTTGTGTGATGTGCTTTCTTCCTTTTTGCTATGATGACAAAAAGGAGGAGAAAATATATTGAATAGACATGTAAAGGGAATCAATGAAAATCAATAAAAAGCAAACTTTTAAAACACACAATAATTTGCTCTTAGTGGATTCGATACCTCGAGGCTCATTATCTCTCTATTGGGGCTCCTAATAGAGTAATCTCCAGAATCTATTCAAGGAATATTCGGAGATTAGTTGAATCATACTCAAGAACAAATTGGCAGATTTTCTCTCTAAAAACCGAAAATTTAAGTTCAAAAGCTTCAATACACTAAAAGAAATTTCAGAGAATCAAAATAAAGTTGAATGCATGTGTTGAGGGAGAGAATCTGAATTTTTAAGAAAACAAACTCATTAAATATATATAAGCCAAACAATTGATTGCATGACATGAAGACTTATATAATTCCAAATGAAAGGGGGAGCTTTAACTTCAAAATTTACTGTTTCACACCTTTCAGTTTTGGATAAATTAAAATAACTAGACACTTGAATTCATTTTAAAATTTTACTATAAATCTCTTTGTTTGTTGAGCAATTCACATTACATATACTCAATGTTTTGTTATCATCAAAAAGGGAGAGATTGTGGAGTGATTGATTATAACCCTATTTGATTTTGATGAGCTCAAAGCATTTGAGTATATCTTATGTTTACTAATGAATTCAATCTAGTGTTTCAGTGAAATTCTTGTAAATTTATGGTTAAGTGTCTCTAGATTTGGTTCAAGACATTTTGGATAAGTTAAGAAGTCAATTTGAACCAAAGTCTGAGACTCGAGTCGACTCCGGGAGATTACGAGTCGACTCCAAGCGTATCAGAAGCACTGGCACAGGCTCGAGTCGACTCCTGTACATTACGAGTCGACTCCGACTGAGAACAGACAGACGGACAGAAAGATCTATATCAGAACCTGTCAACGAGTCGACTCCTGAAGAGCACGAGTCGACTCCGATGCTTGTCGAGTCGATTCCAGGGTAGTACGAGTCGACTCCAGGGAGTTACAGACAGAAAGACAGAGAAGTTATTTTGGACCCTGAGAGCCGAGTCGACTCCCGAAGAACTCGAGTCGACTCCGATGGTTAGCAGGTCGACTCCAAAGGAAGCGAGAGTCGACTCCCAGTGTGATACAAGGCAAAAGTCAGAGAGCAACTTTCGGACACTGAGAGCCGAGTCGACTCCCGCAAAGTCCGAGTCGACTCCAAGACAGCGCGACCCCAAAAAGACAGAAGACAATATTTTCGTCTCTGAGAGGCGAGTCGACTCCAAGACAGTTCGAGTCGACTCCAAGACAGCACTACTCCAAAAAGACAGAAGACTGTTTTTCGGATACTGAGAGCCGAGTCGACTCCGAAATAGTTCGAGTCGACTCCAGGACGGCACGAGTCAAAAGACAGAAGATCGGGAGTTCGGACTCTAAGCGCCGAGTCGACTCCCAGAATTTCCGAGTCGACTCGAGTGAGCAAAGTTGAAGAATACATCTATGGATTCCTTGGAATGAGTCGACTCCAAAAGTGCCAGGTCAGCTCCAGACTTTGGAGAGTCGACTCCGGGTTAAGTCGAGTCGACTCCCAGTCGAGAAGAGCACTTTAATTCAAATCCGGAACAGTTGCCGAGCCGACTCCAGAAAAGCATGAGTCGACTCCTGCTACAGCCGAGTCGACTCCAGATCGCGCGAGTCGACTCCGATTCCAATGAAAACATTGTCAGGATGTGCAGAATGTGCAGAACGGCTAGAAGATTGTGTCTAACGGCTAGTTTCCGTGGGGAATGGCTTAAATAGCCACAGAGAACTGTAGCAAGGTAGAGAAGTGACATTCCATTCAAAGAAAACAAAGAATCTTCACCTACCAAAGGATTTCAAAGGAAAAGAAGGAAGAGGGGCATTAAACTCCATCCAACCAACTCTTCCCAGCATTAAAGAAGTCTCCTTCAGTCATCAAGTCTTCGAGACACTCAAGAGGAGACCCTGAGTTCGAGAAGCCCTCCTCTACATCTTCATAAATTTGTTTGAGGGCTCTTAATTTCTCTCTTATTTATATCGCTGAATATCTGCTTGTTTAGAAGCTGTATTTTTCTATTTGTTTTTCAATCCATTTGGTCCTTACTTGATTCAATTAGGGGATTGAATCAAGGGTGTAAAGATTTGTTGGTGAGCCTAGGTTGAAACCAACGTGTAAGGGTTTGATTGTGATCCCGGGAAAACAATCGGGTGGTTCTAGTCGGTGAGCCTGGAAAAACCGACCGAGTTCGTTGTGATCTCGTAAAACAACAAGTTAGGTTGTGAGCTTGTAAAACAACCGGCTGTAATCCGAGGGGTTATAGTGAATTCCCAAGTGAGGCTTGGGGAGTGGACGTAGGAGCAAGGGTTAGCTCCGAACCACTATAAAATCATTGTGTTTGTGATTGCTTTGTTGTCTCTTACTTTCATTTCATTCACTGCACATAGCATCTAATTAATCAACTTGCAAAAAGTATTAATTAGTTATTCACAAACCATTTAATTGCAATAAGTATTTTAAAACCCAATTCACCCCCCCCCCTCTTGGGTTGTCTATCTGGGCAACAAGTGCACAGATCGCTTTTCTTTTGGATGGACGAGTCTCGAGCTCACAGTGTAGGGACACTAGAGTGATAGTGCAGGTGCTTGTTAGAGAACAAGCGTACTGAGCATGACCAAAGTAAGAAGTCACTTGGATATCTATCCACTCGTCGGTGACTTACTTGATGTTGCAGTAGTGTGACTGGTCCTTTAACCTGTGGTGCTTCGGCTATTCATAGTGAGGTTGTTATAGCTTGACTGTACATATATATGGTCTCTAGTTATATGGATCCTTGTGGTGTAGATTGGCTGCAGTAGGTTTACTGTAGGAGTAGGGTATGCACCTACATGAAATCTATCGATCTTGGTAGATAAAGAGTGATCCTATGTGATTTATGAGATTAAGTTCATAAGACCTTGGCCATGGCAATATGTGAAGTGGAAAAGGAGTTTTTCACTCTCGAACTAAAGTCGAATAAATCTTGATATATGACAGACGAAGGGGTTTGACGAGTTATCCATGATCTCCACCTTATAGGGATTCACGATAGTAGGAATGTATTATACGACAACTACACCTAAAGGTTCATTCATTCCATTTTATTGGGTAGCCACTAAATGTTGCTAGGTATCACTAGTGGATGGTGAGACTCACAAGAATTATCTTGATGGTCGATAATCCTCGGTGAGATGAGTTGGAATTGTTCCAATCCATTGAAAGGAGTTTTCAATAATACTGTGATAAAGATCACAATATATCTCACTACCAGACAGAATAGAACCTATGGGATCACACACATTAGAGGTATTGATCGATCCGATAGTTGGATTATGATTTAGAATCACAATAGTTCATAATTATCAATTTGATTGATAATTAGTTTAATCCACTAAGAGTTAGTGAGTTGAAGAAGGAATAATTGCAATTGGATTGCAATTTGATTGAATCAATTTGACTTAATTAATTGGGTTTGATCTTATTAGATAAGGTTCAAGAGTCTTACTTGGAGTAGGACTCCTAGAGTCCTAATTGGATTAGGACTCCTAGAGTCCTAATTAATTTTAATCTAATAGATAAAGATAACTCCTAATTAGATTAGAATTGAAGGGTTCAATTGAGTCATGATCTAATTGAGTTCTAATTAGATTAGGACTCTAATGGATAAGGATTGGGTTCACCTAATCCTCCTTAGAGGAGGATTTCAGCACCCATGAAAGGAGGCCCCATGCCCCACTTAATTTGATCAAGTGGGGCGTGCGTGAATGAAAGGAAAAGAGGGAGGGGCGTGCACACCTCCTTATGTGGCTAGGGCGTGGAGCTTCTCCTAATTTTTAGGAGGCTCCACGCCTAAGACTTCCAAAATGTTGCCCAGATAGACAACCCAAGAGGGGAGGTGAATTGGGTTTTAAAATAATTATTACAATTAAAATGTTTGTGGATAACTAATTAACACTTTTTGCAAGTTGATTAATTAGATGCTATGTGCTGTGAATGAAATGAAAGTAAAAGACGACAAGGCAATCACAAACACAATGATTTTATAGTGGTTCGGAGCTAACCCTTGCTCCTACGTCCACTTTCCAAGCCTCACTTGGGAATTCACTATAACCCCTCGGATTACAGCCGGTTGTTTTCCCAAGCTCACAACCCAACTTGTTGTTTTACGAGGTCACAACGAACTCGATCGATTTTTCCAGGCTCACCGACTAGAACCGCCCGATTGTTTTCCCGGAATCACAATCGAACCCTTACACCGTTGGTTTCAACCTAGGCTCACCAACAAACCTTTACACCCTTGATTCAATCCCCTGATTGAATCAAGTAAAGACCAAATGGATAGAAAAACAAACAGAAAAATACAGCTTCTAAATAAGCAGATTTTCAGCAATATAAATAGAAGAGAAGTTAAAAGCCCTCAAACAGTTTATGATGTTGTAGTAGAGGGCTTCTTGAACTCTGGGTCTCCTCTTGAATGTCTTGAAGACTTGAAGGCTGAAGGAGACTTCTTTAATGCTGGGAAGAGTTGGTTGAATGGAGTTAATGGCCCTCTTCCTTTTTTTCCGTTGAAATCCTTTGGCAGATGAAGAATATGTGTTTTCTTTGAAAGGAATGTCACTTCTCTACCTTGCTACAGTCTTCTGTGGCAATTTAAGCCATCCCCCATGGAAATTAGCCGTTAGACACACTTTACTAACTGTTCTGCACATTCTGAACATCCTGACAATGTGTCCGTTGGGATCGGAGTCGACTCGCGCGATCTGGAGTCGACTCGGCTGTAGCAGGAGTCGACTCATGCTTTTCTGGAGTCGGCTCGGCAACTGTTCCGGATTTGAATTAAAGTGGTCTTCTCGACTGGGAGTCGACTCGACTTAACCCGGAGTCGACTCGCCAAAATCTGGAGCTGACCTTGCACTTTTGGAGTCGGCTCATTCCAAGGAATTCATAGAGATATTCTTCAACTTCACTTACTCGAGTCGACTCGAAAATTCTGGGAGTCGACTCGGCGCTCAGAGCCCGAACTCCCGATCTTCTGTCTTTTGGCTCGTGCAGTCTTGGAGTCGACTCGAACTGTTCCGGAGTCGACTCGGCTCTCAGTATCCGAAAAACAGTCTTCTGTCTTTTTAGAGTAGCACTGCCTTGGAGTCGACTCGAACTGTCTTGGAGTCGGCTCACGTCTCAGAGACAACAATACTGTCTTCTGTCTCGCGCTGTCTCGGAGTCGACTCAAGCTTTGCAGGAGTCGACTCGGCTCTCAGTGCCTGAAAGTTGCTCTCTGACTTTTGCCTTGTATAACACTGAGAGTCGACTCTCGCTTCCTTTGGAGTCGACCTGCCAACCATCGGAGTCGACTCGCATTCCTCAGGAGTCGACTCGGCTCTCAGGGTCCAAAATACCTTCTGTCTTTCTGTCTGTAACTCCCTGGAGTCGACTCATACTACTCTGGAGTCGACTCGGCAAGCATCGGAATCGACTCGCGCTCTTCAGGAGTCGACTCGCTGACAGGTTTTGAGTTGGGTCTTTCTGTTCGTCTGTCTGTTCTCAGTCGGAGTCGACTCGTAATGTTCCGGAGTCGACTCGAGCCTGTGCCAGTGCTTCTGATACGCTTGGAGTCGACTCGTAATATTCCAGAGTCGACTCGAGTCTCAGACTTTGGTTTATCTTGACTTCTTAACTTATCCAAATTGTCTTGAACCAAATCTAGAGACACTTAGCCATAAATTTACAAGGATATCACTGAAACACTAGATTGAATTCATTAGTAAACATAAGATATACTCAAATGCTTTGAGCTCATCAAAATCAAATAGGGTTATAATCAATCACTCCACAATCTCCCCCTTTTTGATGATGACAAAATATTGAGTATATGTAAAGTGAATTGCTCAACAAATAATGAGATTTATAGTAAAAATTTAAAATGAATTCAAATGTCTGGTTATTTAATTTATCCAAACCTGAAAGGTGTGAAACAATAAATTTTGAAGTTAAGGCTCCCCCTTTCATTTGGAATTATATAAGCCTTCATATCATGCAATCAATTATTTGGCTTATATGTATTTAATGATTTTGCTTTCTTAAAAATTCAGATTCTCCCCCTCTACACATGCATTCAACTTTGTTTTGATTCTCAGAATTTTCTTTTAGTGCATTGAAGCTTTTGAACTTAAATTTTTGGTTTTTAGAGGATTTTTAGTTTTTAGAGGGAAAATCTGTCAATTTGTTCTTAAGTATGATTCAACTAATCTCCGAATATCCCTTGAATAGATTCTGGAGATTACTCCATTAGGAGCCCCAACAGAGAGATAATGAGCCTCGAGGTATCGAATCCACTAAGAACAAATTCTTGTGTGTTATAAAAATTTTCTTTTTATTGATTTTCATTTTTGGTTCCTTTTACATATCTATTAAATATATTTCTCCCCCTTTTTGTCATTGCATCAAAAAGGAAGTAAGCAGAACACACAAGCAAGTAGAGATCAATGTGCACAATATTGAAGAAAATTGTCTACTCATTGTATTGATGTATATATAAGTACATTTGTGAATACAAAGAGGAAAGCAATAAGTACATGTCTCAAATAAATAAAAAAAAAAAAAACTAGGGCTTCTTGGAGGAGGATGCTGCTCCCTTGGGCAGTCTAGATTGTTCCATGAGTAGGGTGACCCCATCAGTGACGTGCCCTAACTGTGTGATGATCGCCGAGGTGGCCCTACTCTGGATCGAGGAAAGCTCAGTCACACTCTGCTGGAGTGTGTCCAACTTGGCGATCAACACGTTCGCCAGACGCTCGGCCCCCTGGCTCATGGTGCCCATGTCATGTCGGATGTCATCTCGCATCTTCCTTGTGTTGCTTGTGACATCGCTCATATTGGAGAATTGGGCTTGTATCAGGCTTCTGACATTGTAAATTTCTTCCCTCAGATGAGCCGTCATCTCGGTCACGGCTGTCAGGGAGGGAAATGCAGAAGAGGAGGCAGTGGAGGGTGCAGTCGCTGGACCTCGGAGCTCCCTCAGTAGGTCGTCCCGAAGATCCCTCACTATCTCCTGTCGCAACTTCCGGAGCTGCTCAGGTGATATCCGGATCTCTAGTGGTTGAGTGGGTGGTGCTGAAGAGGAGGGTCCGGCAGAAGTAGATGGTGCTGAGGTGGAGGGATAGGTGGGAAAGTTAGAATCAGGATCAGGACTGGGGGAGTGTCTAGTAGTAGGTGTGGAGGAGGATGGTTTCCTGACCCAGGTTTCCTCTACCTTATGAAAACCCATCCTGTGAAAGGTTCCCTCACTCATGCGATCTGTCCATCGCAGTGCGCGAGAGGTTTCCCCCTCAGGAATGGGGATCTCAGACTCCCTAAAGATAAGAGTGTATAGCATCCCATAAGGAAGGGTGAGCCTAGGTCTGTCTAGTGGCTCACATAGGTATCTGTAAACGAGTTTGGGGAAGTTAATTGGAGTATCCTGAAGGATGTAGAACATAAGGGCTAGGTCCCTCTCAGATACAAAATCAAAGTGGCCGGTCTTAGAAAAAAGGGTCCTAGAGATGATACTCAAGAGGAGCCGCATTTCAACTGACAGTGAACTAGCGGACACCTCATCGAGTGGGGACTGGTGTGGACTCCCTAAAATGGCCGTAAGGGCCTCAGTCCTATCCTCAGGATGAGTAGGAGATACCCCTACTTGGGGAAGATGGAGGATTTGAGCAATGATATCCTCCGAAATAAATAGTGAGACACCCGCTACGGTCCCCTCCATCCCACCATTTCTCCTATGTACTGTGCCATAGAACTCCCTAACTAGACCTGGGTATGTGGGGAGATCTAGGGAACAAAAGAACTCGAGTCCCTGGGCCTTCAACCTATCTCCTATAGTGAAGCCCTCCCGGGAGAGATAGTCGAAGTTGACGTATCTCCCGGTGGAGACCGCCTTCCCGGCGCACGGTCGCGAGGGAACCGGCCTCGGCGGGGAACGAACCGGAGGTTGTGGCCTCACGGGATCGTTCCGAGCTTTGGACCGTCGCTCGGTGCCGCTCGCGGGTTGGGGCCTCTTCCGGCTTGGGACAACCGACTTACGAGGCATGATTGACCTAGGAATGGGGTAAAACCCTAATGGACGGAAGAAGGTCGACGAAACAACCCTAACGGAGGTCGGAGACGACGTAGGAGACGGCTCTAGGGTTTTGTGAACAGTGGAGGCGATGAATAGAGTGTTGATTAAACGCTTGGATTAGGGTTAAAAACTCGGATTCCGACCGTGAGTCGACTCCAGTAAGTCGCGACTCGACTCGACCTCGAGTCGACTCCAAAATATGCGCGAGTCGACTCCCCTTATGCTTCCATCGGCCTCGAGTCGACTCCCGTCTATGTGCGAGTCGACTCGCCTTCATGAGCCGACTCTGAAACATATCCGAGTCGACTCGAACTCTGGCACGCACTTAAAAATCATGCTATTTTCGTACCAACCTAGGGACAATCACTAAGTTGTGATCTAATTTGATGATCATAGATGAGAAACTCCATGATTAACACAACCTAATCATCAAAATCAATGAGCTAGAGGAGAACATCACTAGGATGGATCAATCACTCCTAATCCTCTCCTAAGCACACTAAATCTCTCTTTACTCAAGGGTTTTGTGAAGATATCAGCTAATTGATTATCAGTGCAAACAAATTGAAGTGTCACATCACCATTCAGAACATGATCTCTTATGAAGTGATTTCTTATTTCAATATGTTTAGTTCTTGAATGCTGAATTGGATTTTTAGTTAGATTAATGGCACTTGTATTATCACAATTAATGAGAATTTTGTCTTGTTTAATGCCATAGTCTTCAAGTTGTTGTTTAATCCACATGATTTGAGCACAACAACTCCCGGCAGCTACATATTCAGCTTCAGCAGTAGATAATGCAACCGAGTTTTGTTTCTTGCTAAACCATGAGATTAAGTTTTCTCCTAAGAATTGACATGACCCGCTGGTGCTTTTTCTATCAAGTTTACAACCAGCAAAGTCTGAATCTGTGTATCCTATTAAGTTCAGGCTAGATTCTTTAGAATACCATAACCCTATACTTTTTGTTCCTATTAGGTATTTAAAGATTCTCTTGACTGCAATTAGATGAGATTCCTTAGGATTAGACTGATATCTAGCACACATGCATACACTAAACATGATATCAGGTCTACTTGCAGTGAGATACAATAAAGATCCTATCATACCTCTATACATCTTTGTTGGAAGCCCGCCCATGCCGCTGATATTTCAAAACAAAAATCAGATGGCAGCGGAATCGGCATGTACGGGTTCGACGTTCATCGCATGAACGTTGTTTCTAGACCTTTCGTAATTAGGTAAGAATTAAAACTTTTAAAACTATTAGGAAGATCAAATCTTCACCTTGCGCGGGTAGATGATCACCGCAAATCTGAATTCGTGGTTTTGGAAGAGGGTTCGCTTGAAGCCGTTCAAACATCCAGCCTCTACGGGTATCCACACGAAGCAGGATCCGATCCAAGCTCTCTATCTCACCGGGGTGCTAGCTCCCTTGCAGAGATAGCTTTTGATGGCTGATCTCCTCTCTTTCAATCAACCCTTGATTGTGCTTGAGAGGAGGAAGAAGAAGGATGAAGATGGGAAGAAGATCAAAAGCCCCTGCAGCCTTCTTCTTTTTCCATGCGTTGGAGCCAAGGAAGAAGACCAAGAGGAGGGAGACGCCTCCTCTTCTTTTCCCTTTGCTGATGGCGGCTGAACCAAGGAGAGATGGAGAGGGGCTGGCCACGTGATGAAGAGGAGAAAGGTCCATCTAGGGCGCCGGCCCTAGTCCTCCTTTAATAAGGATGAAGGGCTCCTACAAGTTAGGAGCCCTTGACTACTTTCCAAGAGGGGGCGCCGGCCCCCCTTCTCTCTTCATGTCGCACCAACTAAGTCAAGAGGGGCTGATGCCCCTCTTACTTGGTTAACCCAATCCTCTTCCAAAAAGGATTAGGTGCCTCTCTCATGGTTTAATCCTAATCTAATTAGGATTAGCCAAATTTGGGTTCAATCTACGCTAGTCCTAATCCAATTAGGACTTGAATGAATCATGACTTAATTGAACTCTTCAATCCTAATCCAATTAGGAGTCATGTTGATTCATTAGATTAATAATTAATTTAGACTTAAGGAATCCTAATCCAATTAGGATTTGTTTAATTTTAGTCCTAATCCAATTAGGACTTTATTTGAATTCGAAGTCCTAATCCAATTAGGATTTCTAGGAATCCTACTCCAAGTAGGAATCCAATTTTAATTCAAAGTTCCTAATCTCATTAGGATTGTAGGAATCCTATTCCAAGTAGGAATCCCAGTCCTACTCCAACTAGGATTCCCAGTCCTAATCCAATTAGGACTCTAGGAATCCTACCCAAAGTAGGATTCTTGTTTCAAGTCCAATTAATTAATTCCCTTTCCTTCTTCAACTTCTTATCAATCAAATTGATTACTTGTGATTCCTAATCACGATTTCAACCATCGGATCGGTCAATACTTCTAGTGTGTGTGACCCCATAGGTTCTACTCTGACTGGTAGTGAGATATATTGTGATCTCTATCTCAATATCATTGAAAACTCCTTTCAATGGGTTGGAACGATTCCAACTCAACTCATTAGGATTTATCGATCATCAAGATAATCCCTATGAGTCCCACCATCCACCAGTGACACCTAGCAGCATGTAGTGGCTACCCAGTAGAATAGAAAGATGAACCTCTAGGTGCAGTTAACGTGTGATACAATCCTACTATCGTGGATCCCTACAGGACGGAGGTCATGGACAACTCGTCAAACCCCATCGTCTGTCATATGTCAAGATTTATTCGACTTGAGTTCGCTAATGGAAAACTCTTTTTCCACTTTATATTACTGCCCTGTCCAAGGTCTTAGAACTCAGTCTAACAAATCACATAGGATCACTCCTCTTCTATCAAGGTCGATAGATTCCTTATAGGTGCATACCCTACTCCTACAGTGAACTTACTGCAGCCAATCTACACTGCATGGACCCATATGGCTAGAGACCATGTATGTGTGCAGTCAAACTACAATAACCTCACTGTGAGTAGCCGAAGCACCGCAGGTCAAAGGACCAGTCACACTACTGCAACATCAAGCAAGTCACTGACGAGTGGATAGACATCCAAGTGACTTCTTGTCTTGGTCACGCTCAGTACCCTTGTTCTCTAACAAGCACCTGCACTATCACTTCAGTGTCCCTACACTGTGGACTCAAGTCTCGTCCATGCAGAAGGAGAGTGATCTGTGCACTGATCGGATCGATCACCGTCCTCGTGATGATCCATTGATCAGGAGCATTTAGAAATTAATCACCAATGATACATGGCTCAAATTCTCAACTCTTGAGAATATGTATCATCATCTTATTAATTTCTTGGACGATTCATAGACACATAAACAATATGAATGAAAGGATGCCTTTTATTTATTCAATAATAAATAGTCAAGTACAAAATTATGTCCCTAGAATCAACAATGTGTCAGCCAAATTGGCTTCTAGGGCATACATCTAACAATCTTTTGATCTACAGATTTACCTGATTCATCTTGGTTTAGTTTGCATGATGAGCTCATGGGTGTGCTGATTGACTTGTTTCCCTCCATATCAAACTTCTTAAGCATCTCCTTGATGTATTTAGCTTGATTGATGAAGATCCCTTCTTTTGATTGTTTGATTTGAAGCCCGAGGAAATAGTTCAGCTCTCCCATCATGCTCATTTCAAACTCACCCTGCATCAAGTCAGCAAATTCTTCGCAGAGGCGATTGTTAGTAGCACCGAAAATAATATCATCAACATAAATCTGCACTACTAACATATCTTTGTTTTTCTTCTTTAAAAACAGTGTTGTATCTACATTTTCCCTAGAGAACTCATGATCTAGTAGAAATTTGCTAAGTCTTTCATACCATGCTCTAGGTGCTTGTTTCAAACCATAAAGTGCTTTGTTCAATTTGTACACATGATTAGGGTATTGATGATTTTCAAAACCAGGAGGTTGTTCCACATACACCTCCTCATTAATATATCCATTTAAAAATGCAGTTTTTACATCCATTTGAAATAATTTGAAATTCTTAGAGCATGCAAATGCTAGTAATAGTCTAATTGCCTCAAGTTTAGCTACAGGAGCAAAGGTTTCATCAAAATCTATACCTTCTTCTTGATTATAGCCCTTTGCTACTAGTCTAGCCTTATTCCTAATTACAATTCCATTTTTATCAAGTTTATTTTTATATATCCATTTGGTACCTATAATTGAATATTCAGAGGATCGTTCAACTAGGTTCCATACCTTGTTTCTAGTAAATTGGTTTAATTCTTCTTGCATTGCATTTATCCAATTTACATCTTTTTCAGCTTCTTCTATGTGTTTGGGTTCAAAATGTGAGACAAAAGCTAGATGATTGTTTAAGTTCCTAAGATATGCTCTAGTCCTAACAGGTTGAGATGGATCATCTAAAATTAATTCCATAGGATGCCCGTGAGCATACCTCCAAGCCTTAGTTAGCCCATGATCCACAACAGCCTCTTGGCTTGATGATGCATTTCCAATTAATTTTTGTTCATCATCTTGTAATGTCATCTCATCAATCTTTTCTTCAAGAATTTCAGCATCATTATCAAGATCAACTCTCTTGCTAGAAGAGATGTCACTAGAATCATCAAAAACAACATGTATAGATTCTTCTATAACTAGGGTTCTTTTATTAAAAACTCTATAGGCTTTACTAGTTGTAGAATACCCCAAAAATATACCCTCATCAGATTTAGAGTCAAATTTACCTAGATTGTCCTTCCCATTATTATGAACAAAACACCTACATCCAAAGACATGAAAATAGTTTACTTTTGGTTTTCTGTTTTTCCAAAGTTCATAAGGTGTTTTCTTTATAATGGGTCTCAATAAAACTCTATTTAATATATGACATGAGGTATTAATGGCTTCTCCCCAAAAGTACTTAGGGAGGTTACTTTCACATAGCATGGTTCTAGCCATTTCCTCAAGGGTTCTATTTTTCCTTTCTACAACTCCATTTTGTTGTGGAGTCCTAGGTGCAGAAAAATTATGAGTTATTCCCTTTTTACTACAAAACTCATCAAATAAATAATTTTCAAATTCGGTTCCATGGTCACTTCTAATAGATATGACTGAAGTATCTCTAGCATTTGTTACTTCCTTATGAAATTTCTTAAAAACTGAAAATGCTTGATCTTTATGAGCTAAAAACATGACCCAAGTATATCTAGAAAAGTCATCTACAATAACTAGACCATATTTATTTCCACCTAGACTTGTGGTTCTAGTTGGTCCGAATAGATCCATGTGTACTAGTTCTAAAGGTCTAGAGGTAGAGACACAATTTATGGATTTAAATGAGTTCCTTGATTGTTCGCCATATTGACAAGCTTCACATATTTTATTCTTTTCAAACTTTAGTTTTGGCAAACCTATCACGGAATCTCTTTTCACTAGTTTTGATATTGTGTCCATACTTGCATGACCTAACTTGCGATGCCATAACCAACTAGCATCATTATCCTTAGTTTCATTAACAACTAAGCATGGGTTAAGTTTGGCAAGATCCTCAAGGTCTACTACATATACATTTCCACGTCTTATTCCTTTAAAAACTAAACTATTGTCATTTGAGTTGGTTATGATGCATAAGGATGGTTTGAACAAAACATCAAAACCTCTATCACACAATTGACTAATGCTAAGTAGATTATGCTTAAGACCATCAACATATCTAACATTATCAATAAAGGTTGAAGGAGTGATTTGTACTTTACCTATACCAATGATGTGACCTTGGTTATTATCTCCAAATATCACAGCACCTCCCTTCTTAGGCTCAAGGGTGAAGAATTGGTCTTTGTCACCCGTCATGTATCTTGAGCAGCCACTACCCGCCGATCCCGCGAAGCATCCCCCGCATTCAGTCCTCCTCCATCAATACCTCGCGATCAACGCCCGAGTCCGTGAAGCGCCGCAGCAGCCGCGATCACCTCCGAGTCGTTCGCTTCCTCCTCCGTTCAAACGCTCATGAACATCTCGGCTGGGAAGGGAGGAAGATGGTTATAAGAGGGGGGGCTCATTGAAAGAAAAGGGGGGGCCGCTTGCTGGGGTTGAAGGAAAAGAGAAGAAGGAAACAGGGGATGCCCTGTTTCCAAAAATAAAAAGAAAAAAAAAAGATATAGAGAGAGGAGTAACAGGGGAGAGTCTTTGATGTTGATGGCTGGCTAATCCTTTAGGTGAAGGGTGATGGAGGAACCCTTGATGTATTGCTATCTTTGAAGTAAATTCTAAACCTTTAATTCTTATAGATTTATATTTCCAATATATTATGGATTCTTGCATAATTATTTTGTAGATAGTTCTTTAATGGTTTATGTTGATCGACATGTGGACCGCTTTAGTATTTAATTTGTCGTTGATGTAATAGGCACGATAAATGCTTAGAAATAGAGTTCATATGTCCCTAAAATATATCCCATGCTTTGATTTATCCTACATTTATATCTTTAATCAAGAATCGAAGAATTTATTTCTTGAATGCAAAATTATTAAAAGAGATTCCAGATTCCTACTCCATCTTAATCTATCCATACTTTGATTCTCTGTATACTGATTTGTTTTCTATTTGCAAAACATCATCTTAATCAACAAATTAACTGAATTAATTAATCTGAGATTACGCTAATAATCCATAGATCGTTTCCTGAGAAATCGACCTCGGACTTCCGAGTTATACTACTTGTGTGAATCTCCTGCACTTAGGAGAACATTTTTTCGAAAGCACCAAGTTTTTGGCGCCATTGCCGGGGAACGGCTGAGTTATTAGTATAATTTTAGATTTCATTTTTATCTTAATAGTTAGTATTTTTCTTTTGAAAAAAAATAATAATTAAATCTTTACTACTATTTTTAATTCCCTACACAGTCTGCATCAAACTCTGATATCATAGAAATTAGCCGTCTGATTTGACTCAAATATGGTCAGCTAGTGCAAGACACATTGTTCAATAATCTGAACGGTCTGATTGACATTCTGAGACTTTTAAGACTATTAGATTAATACGAAACTTTGCTGCTTTTTGTTTTGAATTTTCTGCATTTAATTTTTTTTAGAACCAGAATTTTATTGTTATTATATCTCATTAACCCTTGTTGCTAATTGAAAATCAATAAATAATAATAAAAAAAAAAAACTTTAAGAGAAGAACAAGGGTGATTATTCAAAAAAAAAAGAGGAAAACCTAAAATTTCAAATTTCAAATTTCAAATTTCAGAATTCAAATTTCAAACTTCAACTCATAAAATTTAAAAAAAAATAAATAATTTGCTTGATCACCTATTCAATGAAATTTAATGTCATGTCATAAAATATTAAAAAAAAAAATCTCTTGATTGTTGCATATATTATAAAGCATCAGCATAAAATATTCTAAGGGCTGAACCCATTTAAAAAGATAAGGTCGGGATTTCATCACTCGTCCTTAGCCCAAAAATCACCCCAGTGCATAGATATCCTAAGCTTAACTAAAATCAACTAGACGTTGGCCCCTAAGGACATTCAAGCTCAATAGGATGAAGACCACCGAAAAGTAAATCGGCCAGGGTTGCTATTGTTATTATCATCATTCCGGACTTCAGCGACATAAGCCTCAGCCACTTGTCCAGAGGTCCGCTTCGATGCCACAGGAAAAACTTTCTCTCTCGTAAAAGTTGCACCAATTTCACTCTGTGGCTTAGTTGATGTCTAGTCAAGCTTTGTCCCTATAAGGGAGACAGTTCATCTGTTCGAGGCAAGTGGGTTTTAAGTGGGACCTTTGCGAATGCATCGTGACCCCTCCACTTACCTAGGAGCTTACCTGGTCGACTAGGTTACTAGACCGGATTGGAGGCTTAGGTGTCCTCTTCAAACCAGTTAGAAGCTGTCTAGAAATTTAAGAAAAACATTAGGAATTGAGGTGTAATGTTTTGTTGCATGTTTGATTATGAATAGAATTTTGTATTAGGATGTCGTTTTAGGGTATCTTTAGTTGGTACTTATATTTTAAAAAAAAATAAAATTAAAAAAAAAAGAGGGAATTATTTTGCATGCTAAAGTGGAATAGGGACGACACCGGTCGATTAAGTCGTACAACTTTAGATCATCCCTTAGGACATACCTCTGAAATTCCTTCGCAATATCTCACACCTTGTGAGATGACTGATTTAAATGAAGATGTGGGGAGTCACCATGATCGAGAACGTGAACCCCATGTTATGACCCTAAGACAATACCTACAACCGGCTAGGACTAGTCAGCCTTCATGCATAATTTTTTCTGATAATGTAGGACATTTTGACATCAAACCCGGGGTAATTCAATTGCTGCCCAAGTTCCACGGGTTAGAGTCCGAGAGTCCGTATCTTCATTTAAAAGATTTTGAAGAATTGAGCATTACATTTAGAGTGCCGAACGTCACCAAGGATGTCCTCAAGCTGACATTGTTCCCTTTCTCTCTAAAAGATAAGGCCAAAACATGGCTAAACTCGTTGCGACCTAGATCAATAAGAACTTGGCAAGATATGCAGAGAGAATTTTTGAAGAAGTTTTTTTCCACACAAAGGACCAACTTTTTAAAAAGACATATTAGCAATTTTTAACAAAAAGATAATGAAACATTTTATGAATGTTGGGAAAGATTTAAAGACCTTCTTCTCTCATGCCCTCATCACGGGTTCGAAACCTGGAGAACCATTAGCTTCTTTTATGAAGGTTTATCTCCACAGTTGAAACAGTTTGTAGAGACCATGTGCAATGGTAGATTTTTAGAAAAACACCCTGATGAGGCGTGGGAGTATTTGGATTCCCTTGCTGAGACTGCCCAACTTTGGGATAATGGGGATAGAAACAACAAGTCTTTGCCTAAGCCTACTAGCTCTGTACAGGGAGGCCTTTACAACCTCAGAACTGAGGATGATCTTCACGCTAAAATGGTAGCCCTCACTAGGAAGGTAGAAGAAATTGAGCTTAGGAAGGTTGAGCCTGTCAAGACTATAGAGCTTAGAAACGAGTGTTGTGGTATCTGCGATATGTCGGGTCATACCACTACAGATTGCCCCACCATACCGGCATTCAAAAAAGTCTTGCACGATCAAACAAATGCTATGAACTCCTACCAAAAGCCTTATAGCAATCCATACTCGAATACCTATAACCCTGGTTGGAAGAATCATCCAAATTTTAGGTGGAGAAATGATCATCCTCAACAGTCACACCATTCAGCTCCTCCACCTGCACATCCTACTTTTGCATCACCACCCTCTCAAAAGCTAAATATCGAGGATACCTTGCAATCCATACAAACTTTTCTACAAGGTCAAGCTAATATCAATGCTCAAAATACTAGAAATTTTGAAGACATAAGGAACTAATTGTCAATGTTGACTACCGTCCTAAGTACCCAAGAGAAGGATAAGCTTCCAGCTCAACCCCAACCTAACCCACAAGTGCACGGTAGTAATAATACAGCTCCTTCTAGTTCGCATACAGAACATGCAAAGAGCATCATGACTTTGCGTAATGGAAAAGTCATTAATCAGACCGTCCTATTGAGACCGCAGGTCACTTCTAATTCTGATGCTCCCAAAGCCGATGAAAGGGACAAAGAAAAAATTGAGGTCCCAACTTCTACCGAGAAAGTAGAATGTCCTTTTCCTCCACCTTTTCCACAACGGTTAAAGCCGTTGCAAAAGCTCGAACCTAATTCTGAAATTTTTGAGCTTTTTAAGCAAGTAAAGATCAACATACCTCTTCTTGGTTTAGGTGAGTTGAAGCCAACCTCCGTCACTTTGCAATTAGCTGACAGGTCAGTTAAAATTCCAAGGGAGATTATCGAGGATGTATTAGTCCAAGTAGACAAGTTCTACTTTTCTGTCGATTTTATCGTATTGGACACACATCCGGCTTCGAACTCACAATCTCAGATTTCGGTCATTTTAGGACGTCTATTCCTTGCGACTTCTAATGCATTAATTAATTGTAGGAATGGCATCATGAAACTTTCTTTTGGTAACATGACCTTAGAACTAAATATTTTTAATGTGTGCAAACAACCCAATGATTCCGAAGAGAGTAAGGAGGTTGATTGGGTTGAAACCATCGCAGAAGAATATTTGTTAGCTAAAGCAATTAACGACCCATCCGATGATAGCTTAATTGATTGGTGTCCTAATGGAACTAATGATGATTTGTCAGTCACACCTATTGTGGATAATCTGGATATCAAGATGGTCAATGGGTGGAGACCGAAAGTAGAGGAATTTGAGAGGTTGTCGCCTCAAGAGGCAAAAATAGTACCATCCCATGAGCAAGCACCCAAGCTCGAATTGAAACCCTTACCAAAGGAACTTAAGTATGCCTTTCTTGGACTTAATGATTTTTTTCCTGTAATCATCTCGTCTGGACTTGATCATATCCAAGATAGAAAATTACTTGGTATTCTAAAAAATCATAAGGGAGCCTTAGGGTGGTCTATTGCCGACTTGAAGGGGATTAGCCCCTTAGTTTGCACGCACCGGATATATTTGGAGAACAATGCCAAAACCACAAGGCAAATGCAACGAAGGTTGAATCCTACGATGAGAGATGTAGTTAAGGCAGAAGTCCTCAAGTTGCTTGACGTGGGTATTATTTACCCAATTTCTGACAGCAAGTGGGTAAGCCCTACTCAAGTCGTTCCTAAGAAGTCGGGTTTGATGGTGGTAGAAAATGAACAAGGTGAACTAGTTCCAACTCGTGTCCCGACGAGTTGGCACATGTGTGTTGACTATCGAAAGCTGAATTTGGTCACACGAAAGGATCACTTTCCTCTACCCTTCCTAGACCAAGTGTTGGAGAGAGTTGCAGGGCATGATTTCTATTGTTTTCTCGATGGCTATTCGGGATATTATCAAATTGAAATTTCACCAGAAGATCAAGAGAAGACTACCTTCACTTGTCCTTTTAGCACATTTGCTTTCCGACGAATGCCATTTGGGTTATGTAATGCACCCGCAACATTCCAAAAATGCATGCTCAGCATTTTTGAAGACATGAACGAAAAATTTTTAGAAGTGTTCATGGACGACTTCTCCGTTTTTGGCGACTCATTTGATAATTGCCTTTCACATTTACAAGCAGTCTTAGCTCGATGTATGGAGAAGAATTTGATACTGAATTGGGAGAAATGCCACTTCATGGTGCCAAAAGGAATTGTCTTAGGACATATTGTTTCATCGAAGGGCATGGAAGTAGATAGATAAGACTGATTTAATTGCTAAGCTACCTGCACCCAAGACGGTTAGAGATGTTAGATCATTTTTGGATCATGCCGGATTTTATAGGAGGTTCATCAAGGACTTTAGTGTCATAACTCGACCATTATGTAACCTCCTATTCCTTGATACACCGTTCAATTGGACTGAAACCTGTCAGGAGGCATTCAAAAAGTTGAAGTCTATGCTTAGCACTGCACCCATCGTGCGACCACCCGATTGGTCATTACCTTTTAAGATTATGTGCGACGCTAGCGACTATGCGATAGGTGCTCTCCTAGGACAACGCAAGGATAATAAGCCATATGTCATTTATTATGCAAGCAAAACCTTAAACAATGCTCAAATGAATTACACCACCACCGAGAAGGAATTGCTTGCAGTAGTATTTGCCTTAGATAAATTTCGCTCTTATATCCTTGGTGCTCCTATTGTTATCTTCACAGACCATGCAGCGTTAAAATATTTGCTGGATAAGAAAGAGGCCAAACCACGCTTAATACGATGGATACTTCTACTCCAAGAATTTGACATCACTATTAAAGATAAAAAGGGAGTAGAGAATGTGGTTGCTGACCATTTGTCACGGCTAGTTTTTCATGATTCAGTGCCACAGTTTTCCATCAAGGACTCATTCCCTGAAGAGCAGTTGTTTGCACTTTCTAGTATGCCATGGTATGCAGATATTGTAAATTTTCTTGTTACAAGCCGGATGCCAGAGCATTGGGGGTCGACAGATAGAAAAATTTTCTTGCGCGAAGTAAAGAATTATTACTATGACGAACCCTATTTATTTAAATATTGTAACGATCAAATCTTTAGACGATACATACCGGATCATGATATACAAAGCGTACTTTCTTTCTGCCACACTGATGCTTGCGGTGGACACTTTGTCTCTAAGAAAACTGTTGCAAAGGTCTTGCAATGTGGTTTCTATTGGCCTACTATGTTCAAAGATGCCCACGAGTTCTGCAGGACATGTGATCCATGTCAACGTATTGGAAGTCTAACTCGTAGGCAAATGATGCTTCTTCAACCCATTACTATTATCGAAATTTTCGATTGTTGGGGCATCGATTTTATGGGCCCATTCCCACCATCTTTTGGATATGAGTACATTTTAGTTGGGGTCGAGTATGTGTCCAAATGGATAGAAGCTGTCGCTTGTAGGACCAATGATCACAAACCTGTCCTGAAGTTTTTAAAAGCAAATATTTTTTCACGATTTGGGATGCCTAAGGTTATAATTAGCGACGGTGGAAAATACTTTTGTAATAAGCCTTTTGAGACATTATTAAAAAAGTATGGTGTCACCCACAGAGTTGCTACCCCATATCACCCGCAAACTAGTGGCCAAGTAGAATTAGCCAATAGGGAAATCAAGCGTATTTTAGAAAAAACGGTAAATCCTTCACGAAAAGATTGGTCCTTAAAACTATCAGATGCATTATGGGCCTATCGGACTGCATACAAAACCATTCTTGGCATGTCTCCCTACCGGCTAGTCAACGAAAAAGCATGTCATCTGCCTGTAGAAATAGAACATAAATCGTATTGGGCAATTAGAAAATTAAATTTTGATTTACAAGATGCCGGTCTAGCTAGAAAATTGCAATTGAACGAGCTTAATGAGATTCGCATAGATGCTTATGATAATGCTAAAATTTGCAAAGAACGAATGAAGATCTTACATGATAAATCAATTTTAAAAAAATCTTTTGAACCTTTGCAAAAAGTTCTTTTATATGATTTCCGCTTACATCTGTTTCCTGGTAAGTTGCGATCGAGATGGACAGGTCCTTACATTATAAAAACTGTTTTTCCACATGGGGCGGTTGAGATTGAGAATCCACGGGATGGTAGAATTTTTAAGGTAAATGGACACAGATTAAAACCTTTTCTTGAGAATTTTGCAGATGAAGAGGACTCATTTTTCTTGGGGGAACCTTCTTATGATTGAACATGAAGGCAAAGGTATGTGTATATTAGTTAGAATTATTTTTCTAGTTTTGTAGGTCTTATTTTCTGGATATCAACAGCTCAAGGTATTCCTCTTCTCTCCAATATTATTTTCTTGTATCTATTACATTGAAGACAATGCAATTTTTAAGTTGGGGGGAGGAAAATATTTTGCAAAAAAAAAAAAAAACTTGTTTCTGCATTTGATTTATTACCAATACACATGTATTTTCATATTAAGTTTGTGCAACTATTAAGGCAAGGAACACATGCATACTATGACTGATCAGAGATCTATTATTAGATCCCCGCACATGTACTTAATGATTATAGGAAGGCCTCAGAATTTCACATTTGTTTAATGCATTTTTATTAAGTCATATATGTAAAAGAAGTACGAGTATCCTTGTCCGTACTATAAGGTTCATGATTTGGTTTTCACATAAAGATAGAAGTTGAATACCCTGGCTAGATCACCTAAGTACCTTATGTTCCGACCTTGGTTGACCTATAGTCACGATGCAGTCACGTTATATGGTTCAGTTTACCTACTCTTATTATTAAAATAAAAAAAAAGAAAAAGATGACAAGTCTGACCTCGTGGCGTAGTTTGGTTTGAGTAATTAAGTCCGAGGGGTGTTTCACCTAATGCCTTGAGCCAACTGGATCAGGAGTCATTGGCCGAAAACTCGCTACATGGACCTTACTAGAGCCTAAGGGGGTTGGACTATTGTAATCATCATATTTGATAAAATAAAATTAAAAAAAGCATGAATAAGGTTGGTTGGACTGAACCCAGTATCATGTAGTAATGGCTGGTTTGACTCCATTAAATTGGAACTCTGTGTACTCTAGATATTTAGTTGGGCTTGATAGCTCCTCCTTTATATGCGAACCATTTTTGACAAATTTAGACAATATGAGATATTCTGAAAATTTGATGGATCAGTCTCTAATAAACTGTAGTAAACACTTATGAACTTGAGTAGTGCACCTAAAAATTCAAGCAGTACCATATTGTGGTGGAGGTATTAGTGCTCTAAGAAAGTCATTCTGTTTATGCACACTACACTTTAGTATTCCCCTTGCTTTGATAGTTGCCAAGCTTAAGAAAAATATATATCACATGTGTATTAGCTTAGGATTTATTTCATATTTTTTTTAGGATCTCATGTCATATCATTCATGATGTTTGTGGGTAACATCCCTGAAAACCCTCACGAGACAACACTCATCCACTAGGGTAACCTAGGGGTTTAACGGCTTGTTGCACGTGCTAAGTGCAATCGTGATGCCCTACGAAAGTGGGTACATATCTTAGTTTTTATGTCTTTAGCTTTAATAAAAAGTCAAAGGATTGACCAACACTTTTTGTACTCTCATGTTATTGTTTACTCTGAATTGCTAGGGACTAGCAATAAGCTAGTTGGGGGTGTGATTAGAGCACAAAAGTGCGATCTACATACTACTTAAATTAATATTATTGCTAACAAATAATGACAAAAGTGCTGCATTAATTTCATATTTTTATTTGGCACAGATCAGAGTTTAAATGCGCATTGGGTCTAAAAAGATGCATCACCGCAGGTGACTAGCCAGCTGTATGGGTCAATCCCAGTTACACACTAGAAGAAGGCTGAGTTCAGCCGTCCAATTCACTGCAACCGATTTCTAATAACCTGTGCATCTCATTTCGATGGAGCCCGCATCCAACCCATCCTCCCGCAAGTGAGTCAGCTTCTTCCGCAAGTCCAAGTTCCATTCACCCAGCGTTCCGTATTCTTCTCGGCCGTCTGTGGTGATTCCACCGCATCCATCTTGCATCTGTGAGCCAGCTCTCCTGAGTTCCCAGCATCTTCGCATCCTTCCGCAATGGAACAAGCAAGGAATCCCAAGTCCCGTGATCATCCCGCGATCACCTCCCACACGTCCGCCCGCCTCCTCCACTGATCCCGTTCCCAGCCTTCCGTGGCCAAAGAAAGAAATTAGAAGCAGCGTTTCAATCATCCGAATCCCAGCAACCCGTTTCAAGCATCCTCCCACGCGTCTGCCGCCTCCTCCACTGATTCCTCACATCCCAAATCCCGTGAATGGTCCCAGCGTCCGTGAAGCGCCCAATCCTCTCCACGTTCCAGCACATCCATCTCTTTCTCCCGTGAAGTCTCCCAGCCGTCCGCGATCAGCTCCCTTCCGGGCGTCTTCCAGATGCGACTCGTCCCAGCCATCCTGCCGATCCCGCGAAGCATCCCCCGCATTCAGCCTCCTCCATCAATACCTCGCGATCAACGCCCGAGTCCGTGAAGCGCCGCAGCAGCCGCGATCACCTCCGAGTCGTTCGCTTCCTCCTCCGTTCAAACGCTCATGAACATCTCGGCTGGGAAGGGAGGAAGATGGTTATAAGAGGGGGGGCTCATTGAAAGAAAAGGGGTTGAAGGAAAAGAGAAGAAGGAAACAGGGGATGCCCTGTTTCCGAAAAAAAAAGAAAAAAAAAGGTATAGAGAGAAGAGTAACAGGGGAGAGTCTTTGATGTTGATGGCTGGCTAATCCTTTAGGTGAAGGGTGATGGAGGAACCCTTGATGTATTGCTATCTTTGAAGTAAATTCTAAACCTTTAATTCTTATAGATTTATATTTCCAATATATTATGGATTCTTGCATAATTATTTTGTAGATAGTTCTTTAATGGTTTATGTTGATCGACATGTGGACCGCTTTAGTATTTGATTTGTCGTTGATGTAATAGGCACGATAAATGCTTAGAAATAGAGTTCATATGTCCCTAAAATATATCCCATGCTTTGATCTATCCTACATTTATATTTTTAATCAAGAATCGAAGAATTTATTTCTTGAATGCAAAATTATCAAGGGGGATTCCAAATTCCTACTCCATCTTAATCTATCCATACTTTGATTCTCCGTGTATTGATTTGTTTTCTATTTGCAAAACATCATCTTAATCAACAAACTAACTGAATTAATTAATCTGAGATTACGCTAATAATCCATAGATCGTTTCATGAGGAATCGACCTCGGACTTCCGAGTTATACTACTTGTGCGAATCTCCTGCACTTGGGAAAACATTTTTTCGAAAGCACCACTTGTGCACTACTATGGAGGGTCTAAAGCAAAATAGAAGGCTAGCTAAAAGTGCAGTAACCCTTTGGGTTGGCAACGGGACAAGAGTTGCTGCTGTAGCTGTGGATACCTATTCTCTGCGACTACCGTCTGGATTTAGTTTGATACTTAGAGACTGTTATTATGCACCTTATTTGCGGCACACCACTTTCGTGGTTTCATCTTGGGACAACTATGCGTCCATGTTTCAGTTTTTGTGTTGTCTTTTTTTTTTTCTGATTTTGTTGGCTATACTTACACCCATCCATATTGTGAGCGGCCATTGTATTAAAAAAAAGAAATATTAAAAGTATAAACATTTATTCCCCACCTCTGATTGACGGTTAGAAATGTTGGAAAGCCTCTCATCAAAATTCAAAAAAACACTACTTATCCTGTAGTGCAACGTGCCGGCCATGGCCGTATCCAGTACTCCGCAAGACCGGCTGCTCCGCTGGTCCGAGGTCCGTTTGGCTGCTCCCCGGGCAGTACCCAACTTTCTAAATGACCGAATTACCCTCCCAGTTTCGCGGGCTTTTGGACGCCCTTTGCTGCTATCTGCCGTAAATTCTGTCCCGTTTTAGGGGCAAAATAGTAATATTACTTCATTTCGGACAACCAAAAACAGCGGAACGCCCGTCGGAAATTACGACAATCCGAAAAAGATGTGCAATTGTTAAAGTTCCCACGACAAAAGCTCCAAAATAACAAAAAGAAGTAAGAAAATAATGATATGTCCACCTCCAGATTCCGATAACTCCACCCAATCACATCTTTCAACAAAACTAACGAAGATACGTTTTATTTTTCAGGGTGAGAACATGAAACGATGGATCGAGATGGGCGGCTAAGGGTGCTACGGTTCAGATCAGCTAATCCAGCCCGGTCGGATAGAAATGTTGAAAAGCCTCTAATCAAAATTCAAAAAAACACTACTTATCCTGCAGTGCAACGTACCGGACACGGCCGTATCCAGTTCTCCGCGGAGACGAGTGGCTCCGCTGATCCGAGGCCTGTTTGGCTGCTCCCCGTGCAGTGCCTAACTTTCTAAATGACCAAATTACCCTCCTCTTTTCGCGGGCTTTTGGACGCGCTTTGCTGCTCTATCCCGTAAATTCTCCCGAGTTTTAGGGGCATAATTTTAATCCAGCTTTCATTTCGGACAAACTAAAACAGCGTAACGCCCGTCGGAAATTACGAGAATCCGAAAAAGACGTGCAATTGTTTAGTTCCCATGACGAAAGCTCCTAAATAATAAAAAGAAGTAAGAAAACAATGATATGTCCACCTCCAGATTCCGATAACTCCACCCATATCACATCTTACTACGAAACTAAAAAAGATGCGTTTTATTTTTCAGGGTGAGAATATGAGACCAGGAGTCAAGATGGGCGGCTAAGTTGGATTTGACCTCACTATTAACCGGATTTGACTCCTGGCTGGAGTCCGGACGGGCACCGGATTCGCGGACTCGATTTCGGATTCCAATCCAGCACACCCAACGAGACGCGCACGCGTCCGCGGCTCCAGGGCTTATCCGGTCACTCAGCACAAACCTAACCGGTTCGCCGACCTCTTTTCCACCGGCTGGGCCTGTCACCGCCTGTTTGAATTCAGTCGGTAGGCAGTTCTCGGGACGAATTTCGAGAGAATTTCATCAAACCGCAAGGGGTAGAAACGAGAAGGTTGGTAGAGAAAAGAGACGGGGTTAAATCTCAGTGCGAAATTTGCCCGTCATTGTGGGAGCGTTTCACTTCGGCTTAATTTGGAGACGTTAGAGGGGAGTCCGAAAGCCTGGAAGAAGTTAGCAACACCTTTCCTCTCTCTCGGCTTCTTATAGATCGGCGAGTTTTTGGGTACTCGGCGATGGAAGCCTGGGCTCTCCCCAGCTGTCGACGATTTTTTGAGGAGCTCGTGCTGTTTTCGGCCGTCCACTTGTTCCGCTTCTCCGGTGGGCGAAGGATCTGAAGTTTACCAGCTAATCGGAGCCAGTTTGATGGCGATTTTACTCGTTTTTGGCTGATTATATCTCCGTTACCTCCCATAAAATTGGTACGCTCTTTGATTTCCCTTATGATCGGGTTTTAGGGATTTGTGGCAGGATTTTGGGTATTGGGCTGGAAGATATCCTGATTTAGATTTTTGAGTGTTTTATGGAAGTTTGATTTGATGAAGTTTGATGATTTTTAAAAATTTTGTCGCTGTATATGTTAATCGGTTGATAATTCTACTTCGAATAATGTTGGATCGGTTTCTACCTGAAAATCCGATGATTTGTAAACTGAAAATAGAGATCTTGAACCCTGTTTTGATCTCCGGGATGTTAAATCTCGATAATAATTGTTTCTATGTAAAGAAATCGATGAAAAGGAAAGTTTTGCTGTTTTCATTCAAAGATCTTTCCCTTTCTGTCCTTTTTCTTTTCGCTGATCTTACCACACAATCCTAAATATTGATTCGACTTTTGACTTTCTGGACTCCATTTTAACGTTAATTTTTTCGGTCTAATCTTTGTAAGATCTCCATGACCATGATCATAGAGAGAATCGTCACCAAATCTCCACTTATATCCTCTTCCCCCGCTTAAATCTCAATCTCTACTCAGCATCTAGTGCGAAGATATCTGCAATTTCTTTATTCCGCACTAATAGTAAAGTTTTTTTTTTCTTTGGGCGTCTTCAGTAGCCTATTAATAACAGGCCGAAGGCATGTGCGGTGGTCCGGAGCGCATAAAGGCCTTCTCGGAAGAAACCCGAAGCTCCTCCCTCGCCAGATCGATGAGCCACCTCACCGTCGTCACCGACGACTGCTTCTCCAGTCTTCTCGAGCTCGCCGCGAACAACGACGCTGACGGCTTCCGCCGGTCCCTTGACCGGGACCCGTCTGCGGTCGACGAAGTCGGCATGTGGTATGGCCGCAAGAAGGGCTCCAACCAGATGGTTCTCGAGCGGCGAACTCCCCTGATGGTCGCCGCCACCTACGGCAGCCTCGATGTTCTCCGCCTCATACTTTCTCTTTCCGTCGTCGACGTCAACCGGGGCTGCGGCCGCGGCCCCGACAGCACCACTGCCCTCCACTGCGCCGCTTCCGGTGGCTCGGCGAACGCTGTCGATGCTGTTAAGATTCTACTTGCTGCCGGTGCTGATCCTAATGCTGTCGATGCCAATGGCCACCGGCCGGCGGACGTGATCGTCGTGCCGCCCAAGTTGCGTGCTGTCAAAATTGCTCTTGAAGAGGTACTTGGGGGTTCTAGCGGTGTTTCGGGTGGTGAGCAGCTGCGGCTGCAACATGTTCTTCACGTGACTACGACGACTGCGGCGGCAGCGAGCTCGTCAAACTCGAACTCTCCACCCCTGTCGTCATCCCCTGATGAGGATGGATCCCCATCATCCGACTCCACCTCCTCCCCGATGAATGCTAAGTTTGCGGATCTGCCCCCATCTGCCATCTCCGAGAAGAAAGAGTATCCTGTCGATCCGTCTCTGCCGGATATCAAGAATAGCGTCTACGCCACTGATGAGTTCCGAATGTATTCTTTCAAAGTCCGGCCTTGCTCGCGGGCCTACTCTCATGACTGGACTGAGTGCCCGTTCGTCCACCCGGGTGAGAACGCCCGGCGGCGCGACCCAAGGAAGTATCACTACAGCTGCGTCCCCTGCCCTGACTTCCGGAAGGGCACTTGCCGGCGGGGGGACATGTGCGAGTACGCGCATGGGGTGTTTGAGTGCTGGCTTCACCCGGCGCAGTACCGAACACGTCTCTGCAAGGATGGGACCAGCTGCTCTCGCCGGGTCTGCTTCTTTGCTCACACCAATGAGGAGCTCCGCCCGCTGTATATGTCGACTGGCTCGGCTGTGCCGTCGCCCTGGTCCTCTGCTTCTGCTGCAATGGAGATGGCGGCAGCCATGGGTCTGATGCCTGGGTCTCCCTCGTCGGTTTCGGTGATGTCACCCTTCACAC
Source organism: Phoenix dactylifera (assembly GCF_051530095.1). Taxonomy (NCBI): domain Eukaryota; kingdom Viridiplantae; phylum Streptophyta; class Magnoliopsida; order Arecales; family Arecaceae; genus Phoenix; species Phoenix dactylifera. Next base: position 4,706,879 of record NC_143204.1, on the reverse strand, counting down.
CACCCATCTCGCCCTCAGCCAACAGCATGGCCCACTCCTCTCTGGCCTGGCCGCAGCCCAATGTGCCGACCTTGCACCTTCCTGGAAGCAATCTCCATTCTAGTAGGCTGCGCTCATCTCTGAGTGCAAGGGACATGCCGATGGATGACTTGTCGATGATGCCAGATTTTGATGCCCAGCAAGTGCTTAATGATCTGTGCTACTCTCGTCTTGGCTCTGCAGCTGCGAATCACTCGGCCCGATCAAAGACCCTGACCCCGTCGAACCTTGATGAACTTTTCTCTGCTGAGATCTCCTCTCCAAGGTACAATTCTGATCAGGGGTCTATCTTCTTGCCATCACACAGAACTGCTATCCTCAACCAGTTCCAGCAGCAGCAGCAGAGCTTGCTCTCACCGATCAGTACCAACGTGTTCTCGCCAAAAGCTGTGGACCACCAGCAGCTGCCTGGGCAGTCCTCTCTCTTGCAGGCCTCGCTTGGGATCTCTTCCCCTGGCCGGATGTCTCCCCGTGCCATCGAACCACTCTCCCCAATGAGCTCCCGGTTGGCTGCATTTGCCCAGCGGGAGAAGCAGCAGCAGACACTGCGGAGCCTTAGCTCTCGTGATCTTGGTTCTGGCTCATCGCCAATTGCAGGCTCCCCTGTGAACTCATCATGGTCCAAGTGGGCATCGCCCTCTGGAACGTTGGACTGGGGTGTGAATGGTGAGGAGCTGGGTCGGCTCAGGCGTTCCTCATCTTTTGAGCTGCGGTCTGGTGGCGAGGAGCCGGACCTGTCCTGGGTCCATTCATTGGTCAAGGAATCTCCACCTGAAAAATTAGTTACAGCGGCGGCAACTTCTGTTGGACCACCGGTATCACTTCCTGCTGGTGGAGGTGGTGGTGCTGGTGAGGCTTCGAATGCTAATGCTCAGATTGATGGGCATGATCAAGCTGCGGTCCTGAGCGCATGGCTTGAACAGATGCAGCTGGATCAGATGGTAGCTTAGTAAAAAGGGCAAGTTTTTACTAAGCTGCAAGCGGGGGTACTGGTAGTAGTTAATGGGTTAGTAAATAATTTTTTTCCGTTATTCGGGATGGCCAAGATGGGAAAGAAGTTGAAGGGGGTAGTATTCAGCGATTCATTTTTTATTATTACTTCAAGAGGAGTTTAGAGAGGTAAAAAGTGGAGGGAATTTATCTCTGGGTTATTTAAATTTCTACCCAGGTATATTACTCTCCTATAGCTTGAAATTTTCTTTACTTCTTTTTCTCTTTTCTTGAGCTCTCTAAAGCCAGAGTCTATATGTTTTATTGCACTGAAACTTGTCTAGCCTTTCTCTTGCTCCCCTTATGCTCTCTCTTCTGTTAATTATGATTTTTAGGAACTTGGGAAAAGAAGAGAGGGGGAGCCCCGCTGGGGAGTTCTTATGTTTTATGACCTGGTCTATTGTTGGGATGAAGAGAAAAATGAACTATAAGATTATGCTGACATGTCCTACTTGTGGATTTGGATTATTCATGCCGTTTTGGAGTATCTGATGGCAGGAAAAGGTGGTGCATAAGTTCTCTGTATGATGTAACCTTTGATTAAACTTTATTGCTATTATTTCAATTTCATTTTCTTCGCCGTTCTTTCCACCTGGTTTCCTTCTCCATTCTTTCATGCTTTTCTGTCTATATCTTATCCTTTTGGTTTTTCTAAGTGCTGATGCATTAACTTTCTCGATGTTTTGCTGCTTTTGTGTTGAAAGTATTCTTTCAATTGTGTGGAATCAGTGGCGGTGGATCCTAATAATAGAGGTGGCAATTTAGGGTATCTAATCTGACACTCTAATAGGGTGGGTTCTATCTAAGCCATGGTGGATATGAAGTTGGTATGGATGACACTAAATTTATTCTGAACTTGAGTATTTTTTTTTTATAAATTTTAAAGATTAAAAAATAGTTTATATGCAAAAAGTCGTGGGATTTGGTTGGTTGTTCTTGGCTTGCTGTAGAAGATGTCAATAAAGAGCCAAAATTGGGTTTAGGAATTTTTGGAGCTGCCACCTTTTGGGCATCTCTTGTTATCAGAACATCCAAATTTGAATGTCTTATATCAAGCTTTCTGCCGGGGCTCTTGAAAATATTCAGTGGTTTTGTCTATGATGATGTTCCCCTGCTCTAGTGCAAGGAAATTTGTGGTGATTTAGGATCTTGCAGCTGGTATGGGTTTTGAGATCAGATTTAGTGGTGAGAACATGTTTAAGAAGCCTCATTTCCAGCTCAGCTATGCTTGGAGAATGATGATGGGAATGGAATAGATTTTCTAGAAAGTCTCCCTGCAAATTTTGCAGGAGTCTTTGTGCTCATTATTTTGGTGGATTTTGTTAGGGTATCCATCATCTTATAATTTCAAGAGGAAATAATGTTATTTGAATGGTTTGTAAACATGGGAAGTTGGAGACTGTCTGATAAACAGGTGGCAGGAGGTTGTAGAAGGCCTGTACCTTTATTTCACTTGTATGTCTGATAAACAGGTCCCCAATGTTCATGATCAATCTTGGCATACACTTTTTCTATCGGAAAATCATTAGATGCTATGGTGCGTGATCTTCTAAGAGGTGCATGTCTTTGGCAAGCCTTTTTTATTTTGGTGGACTTTGTTGATGCTTAATGCTATTGTTTGTCTGGGAAATGAGGTGATGTTTTGGCTTTTATCCTAGAGGAGTGGCTTGCAGAAAATCATTTCTCCTTTGACATGGAATTTATTGCTAAGGTTTCCATTCTGCATAGTAATTGGCTCAAATTTTGACATAGAAACTTGAATCAGATGCCTAACAATTAGCCGTATCGTTAGTAGATGTGACTTTTGGTTTAACGGAGGAATAAATGGTTGTCCTAATCAGAGTGGGGTTCAGGGTTTTGTGGGGTTTGTTGGTGGCACGATGGATTCCCAGTATCGCATTCCTCCTTAAGAATCCCAGATGGTGACTTAATATTCCAGCTTTGTTGATCTGTCTATTACAAGCATAATCTGAATTTGTTCCACAAAACTTGTGTTATCATGTAATTATGCTGTGTGAATGTGGGACTTACAAAGGCATCTTGATTGTCTCTGTACCATTTTGATGTCAACATAAAATTATTCTGTGGAATTGTTGGTCTTCCAATAAGAAAGGAAAGTAAATGGCTTCCAGTAGGGTACACCTAGGCTGGGTGCCCTAATGTCATTTGCTAATGGGAGTGCAGTTCTAGTTTACCCAATCTGCTAGCACACGCCATCATAGGAAGTGGCAAGGGAAGAGCTAATGTTGCCTTTCTTTTGGTCTACCATTGGGCTGCTTTGTTAGAGTTGTCCCTTTTCCTTTTATTTATTTATTATTTATACTGATATGTTTTCTTACGCTATACGGATGACTTGTCGGGAGTGGGAGTTGGAGGCTTATGTATCAGCCCTCGGTGCCTGACCGATCTTTCACCTCGTTTTTGCAGACGACTGCCTTCTTCCAGTCAGGATGAGGGCAAAGGATGCATCGGTCCTTAGAGGGGTCTTGGACGACTATTGCTAGTCATCAGGGCAGAGGATGAATCTCCACAAGTCTACCATTTGCTTCAGTTTAAAGACGAAGCTGCGAGTGAGGCAGGAGATCAGGAGGCTTCTTGTTATGAGGGAGTAGGGTATGATACGAGTGTGAATCGCTCGCGCATAATTTTTAGAACGTGCAGTGGCCTATCAATCACTGATGACCCACGTGCTCGAATTTTTGAGCAACAGACGCTAGCCTTCGCCTATACAATCTACTCTCAAAGAGACCTTTCAGGTAAGTGCTCTGATGCCTTAACAGATCATTGCACTGTCACTCCCAAAGAACCTTCTTTATTCTCCGAGTATTGCTCTAACTTAGGCATGGAGGGTACTCCACCAAATACTCTTCGTCAAAAGGACTTTTTTGTCTTTGTTGTTTCAAGTCGAAGCTCGGTCACGAACTAAACTCCGAACACAAGCAACATTCTTAAAGAAACTTCTAATGGATTGCAGCTTCGTACAACCCAAATAGCTCACATTAAGCCCTCCAGTATTTTTCCCCACTCAGCACCTGAGTCAAGCCGGTCCTCAGCACAATTGATTAGCCTTCAGGCCGGAAACTTGGTGTGCTAACCAACCCCTTCGAGTCAGGATAGCCCAAGTCGAGACGCCAATTCTTCATATAGTCAACTATTGAGGAGGCAAGAGAACTCCACATTGGCGTGCTTGACTCCCATGTATACATGCATCAGAATAAGACAGAGGGGGGGGGGGGGGGGGGGGGGGCGAGAAAGGATTGGGAGAGAGGATGAAGAAAAGCTTTTATTCACCTATTGCTCCAATTAGTGTGGTACCAACTTATTAGCCGAGTACACACATGAAGAAGGAAACACGGAAGACTACTATATAATGAGAACTTGCATGGGCAATTCAAAGGTAGCCGATCTCCCACCGACTACCACATTCAGACTCCATCCGGCATTTACTTTAACTATAGTCCTCTTGTGGGGTAGTATGGAAATCCTCGGCTATGTGTTGATCTAAGAGGATTTCTATATCAATGTGCACCACTTTGGCCACTATGAGCAGAGCTGAATAGGGTCCAAGAGCAAGATCTGTCACATTGGGACGCCGAGTCGCATGCTAAATTTTCGAAGGCCATAACTTGGTCATATGACGTCCAATTAAGATAATATTTTTTTTCTAAATTGGATAGTTTTTCGACATTTACAATGTGACAAAATAATTTTTTTTTTTTTGGGCAAGAATTGGATAGGACGTAGCTCTCTATCTAAAAAGAATAAGGCAGAGGGATAGAAGACAGAGTTAATATAGAGATCGAGATCTACCTTCTCAAAATTTTTAGCTTTTTCTGAAAGATTTCTGCTAATGATGTCTATTCTTAGATTAGGAAGAGGAATCTGATCAAAATTATGTAAGAATGGATCTCACCATTATATATAGAGGCTATATACCTCATTTTTTTAAATCATCAATAAAAAGAAAAGAGAACTTAAAGTCCTACTTTTTTGATTCCTTCCATTTTCTTCTAGATATTTTTGAGAGATCCAAGTTGAGTAGGTTGAAATTTTTTTTCTTCTCCTCGATCAGATTAGGTGTCCTCCGACGAAGACCCGATTCTATTATGTTCATCAGCAGTCGAAAGTTTATGCTCCACGATAGGAACGATCTGGCTCCTGTCCTTCGCAACGTGCTGAGACATGACATGCAATCCCATCGCTAGTCTGGCGACTTTGAGGTCTGTATCTTCTACTTGGGTCATATCTGTTGAATTAAATCAAATAATTTAAAAATTTGAAAACCAAAATTGGTTAACGGCCAAGTGGCAAGCATCCGTGCACAAGCAAGGGAGCAAACATGGAAGAATTTCTAATGAAAGCAAACCATGACAAGTGTCATGTATCCAGCGCAGGAGCAAACATGGAAAGGCCCCTCGAAGAAGGAAGGAAGCATGAACGACCAAGATGCAATAAGCCGAAGAAACAAAGGAGCACAAGAAGACACGTCATCAATCCGCGGGAGGGAAATCTTTTTCTTTTGACGTGCCTGAGCCTATATAAAGGGCTCTAGGGATCATTTCAAAGGACAATCAAAATTTTCTCTTCTCCCTATTCCAAGAGTCTAGATAAAAAAGGCTCTAGGGATCATTGGGGAGAAAAGAAATAAAGAAAATTTTTCTTCTCCTCATAATTTTTCTAAGTTTCTTTTGAGCTATCTGCAAGCGTGAACGTGCTCTTCTTTCTTCCCTGGAGGCGCACTGACGGGGAAGACATGGTTCTGTATTGGGTCGTCGTATCTCTAGGAGATCTGTGCCAGCAGACCCGTGCGTGGGGGGCATAAACTTTCCTGGGACAGCGCATCAGCGTGCTTCGATCCACATGCCATCTTCTCTCTCTTTCTTCATTTTATTATTATATTGTCAAGTTAGTTATTTGCTAGTTTATTCTTCTTATTTATTGTTTTTGAATATTAGAAATATTTAATTTATCAATTATATTTGTGCATCTAGGCTAACAATCCAGGAAAGTTTATATACTGTTAGCACTAGATTTTAGATTGCAATATTTATTATATATTTTGCTGCATAATTATAAATTGTTATATTTCAGTTGTTACACATTTATGCTAGCTTTACTGTAGTACTTAATTTTTCAAGCAAAATTTTAGATTGCTTAACCTCCAAGAGGTTTATTAATACCTCCATTTGGACTCCTTACGGAGTAATTTCCAGATTCCATTCAAACGAAAATTCGAAAATTGGTTAATTCATAGGAGCTGGCTTAATATTGCACTTAGGATAAAATTGAACGATATCTAGTGAAATTATCTATTGAATAACGGTGTCTAAGAAAAACTTGTCAAAAAGGCATACGTGCCTAAGAAAGGCTGGTACTTAAGTGAGCCAAGTGCTCCACCACCGATCTGGAGCTGATCTGGCTGTTATTCTTTAGATTTTTCAATTAGACATCTAAAGTTCAAATTAGATATCAGTGCAATAATTTGACATAAACCTTCTCATTTTTACATGTGTCAAAATTGTGTTAAGCTACAAATTAATGGCTTCCCACATATCTGAAAATCTTAGTGCTAAATCTGAAAAGTTTGATGGTCAAAACTTTAAGAGGTGGCGGAATCAAATGCGGTTCTGGCTCACCACCCTAGGTTTGATTTCAGCCATTGGTGAGAGTACTACTAAAGTCAATAATGGGTCTAACCCATTTGCTCTTGAGGATGATAGTGTTATTTTGATGATTAACAAGCAATTCTCTAGAGTATGCTATAAGTTAAAATTGATACTTCATTTATAAGTTCATTGCTCTCAGTACATTTGCTTAATTGGAAATATATATATAGTCTTGTTCATTTGGATGAAACTAACCTTGAGAATGCAGCAAAGTGTGGATTGAGTCGACCCATAGGTTGATTGGGTCGACCCCGGCACATCGAGGAATCATCTGGCACACTCCTGCAAAAACAGCACAAATGAACAGTGAGTTGGGTCGACCCAAGGTAAGCAAGAGTCGACCCAACCTCCAAAGAACCTCAAAATGCAAAGGAAGAATGCTCTCTGGATTTACTGAGAGGGTCGACCCAAGAAGAAGTTGAGTCGACCCAAGTAAACCTTGAGTCGACCCAAGGAAAGGTTGAGTCGACCCAAGTGAAGAAAGGCTGAAATTCAAGGCTCTGAATTTTCTGAAGCTGACCTTGGGTCGACCCAAAGAAAGGTTGGGTCGACCCAAGGCAACAGAAGGCTGAATTTCAAGTTTCTGTGTTTTCTGAGAGGGTCGACCCAAGAAATGGTTGAGTCGACCCAAGTAAAGGTTGGGTCGACCCAAGGACAGGTTGAGCCGACCCAAACACGGGCTGAACATAACGGCTAGTTGTGCAGAAATGCTTTTTGGACTCCCAACGGCTATAAACGGCTAGTTTCTTCAATCCAACGGTCAGAAAGGACTATTTGGAGGTTGGAGAAGTATTTAAGAGGGAGTATTCATCAGAGGAAGCAAGCTTTGGGGAATATACATCAAGTGCATTCAAGAGAGAACCCTAACAAGGGAAGCTTCATCCAAGTGCTTCATTCAAGAATCAAAAGAAAGTGGTTGAGCAAATTCAAAGAGTCATCAAGAGCTCCATCCACCCTTGAAGAGTGAAGCATCCTTGACAAAGAAGAGAGAAGTCACATCAAGCGATAAATATTCTCTAAACTCTTCTTTGTAGATTATATTGTTATATTTGCTCATCTAGGAGTTTAAATCTTCTTTCTTTATTTGTTAAACTACTTGTAAAGGTTGGTTGGTTAGCCCGCAAAACCAACGGAATAGGTTGATTGGTGAACCCGTAAAACCAATTGTGTAGGTTCGTTGGTGAGCCCGTAAAACCAACATAGGTTGATTGGTGAACCCGTAAAACCAATTGTATAGGTTCGTTGGTGAGCCCGTAAAACCAACATAGGTTTTTGGTGAACCCGGAAAACCAAAGTGTAAAGGTTTTTGGATTGTGAGCCCGGAAAACAATCCAACTGTAATCCGCGGGATTATAGTGAATTCCCAAGGGGTCGCTTGGGGAGTGGACGTAGGTGCTAAGGAGAGCACCGAACCACTATACTTCTTGTTGTTTGCATTGTGATTTGTTTAAGTTCACTAACTCATCATTTAACACAAGTAAGATAGTTAAAATTAAAAGAAACCAATTCACCCCCCCTCTTGGCTTGTCACCTTGGGCAACAAGTGGTATCAGAGCCAGGTTCTCTAATAGTACTCATTGATCTCACAATCAAGAGTTAAAGATCATGACAACCCAAGTGGGATGTTCTATGAGTGAGGGACAATTAATTGATAGACCTCCACTATTTGATGGTATAAACTACACACATTGGAAAGCACGCATGCGCATTTTCATTCAAGCACATGACTACGATTTATGGAGTATCATAGTCAATGGGCTACATACAAATGCTAATCATGATAAGAAAATGGCTCAGCAAAATGCAAAAGCCATGAATATTCTATATTGTGTATTGGATGATAGTGAACTTAATAGCATATCTTTTTGCATAACTGCTAAGAAAATATGGAATATGCTTGAAGTTAAATATGAATGCACTAACGTTTCTAGTGAATTTGAAACTAGTTCCGAAGAAGAAGAGCATCAAACTGAAACTGAAAATCTATGCTTTGTAGCACATGAAGATGAGGTATGTACTCGAACACAAAGTGATTTCTCATTCAAAAATCAAGTACATACTGAAGCTCAATCTGATTTTACATTTGATGAACTTCATGATGCTTTTTCTGATTTATACTTAGAATATAAGAAGCTTAGTTTAAAGAATAAAAAGCTAAATCAGAAAAATCTATCTCTTGCTGAAAGCTATGATATAACTCAGAAAAATAATAAATTACTTTTAGAAGACAATGAAAGGCTAACTAAAGAAGTTAACAAATTTAAGCCTATAGTTAAAAAATTTACTATCAGCTCTGAAAAACTGAACTTAATGATAAATAATCAAAGAGCTGAATTTGAAAAGGCTGAATTAGGATATCAATCTTGGTACACACAAAAATCCCTTAATGATATATGTGTTAAATCCTCCACTATCTATCCTAAAACGGATTCTAATTTATCTGATGAACCTAATGAACAAAAACAAAAAATTAAAAATCCATCATCTACTTATATTAAATCGATGTTTGTTAAATTTAATAAGAGTATGCAGAAATATATTCCTTATAATCCTAAAATCTGCAAGCCTATGGACAAAATAGCCATTAAGAAAATATGGGTTCCAAAAGGAACAATAATAGCTAACCTACAAGGACCCAAAAGAGCTTGGGTTCCTAAGTTGAAAATCTAAATATTTTCTATAGGTGTGTCTAGCACTCAAGGCTCCAACAAAAGATGCTAATTTAGAAATTGGGTGCTCTAGACATATATTAAAGAATGAAACTTAAAATATACTTTAGAAAAATAATTGAAATGAAAAGAATAATGAAATTAGTAATCCTTGCATCTCATCATTCTCTTTGCCTTAGTATCTAATTAAAACATAAATTGGAGGTATTAATCAATTTTGTGATATAGGTAATATTTTTAAAAAATATAATCAAATCACTTCATTTTATAGTATGCCTTACTTACTGCTGGATAAGTTGCTAAATGATTAATCAATTTATTAAGAATAACTCTATGAATTCTCTATATGCTTGATTGAGAGTTTTTATCAATGGTATTATCTTATTGATCATAGACATGAGAATGTATACTTGGTATGCCTTTAAATATATGCACTATGAATACCAAGATTAAAGAAACCACTTTTGGCATATAAAATCAACTCATACTAGTATGGACTTAATCTCAAAAGACCTTGTCATTGGTTCACTTAGATTAATTTTTGCAAGGTCAAAGTTTGCTATGTATGTCATCTAGAAAAATAAACTAGAATCATTTCTAAATTTGAAAACATTGTTTCCACCTTTTAGCCGTTGGAAATTCTCCATAAGAACTTATTTGGATCTCTAGGATTGTGAACCTAGGAGATAAGCTCTCTAATTTTGTAATTATGGATGATTTCTCAAAGCTAATGTTGGTTTTATCCTTGGCACTTAAATTGAAATATTTTCTGCTTTGGCACAAACTTACAAAAGGTTTCAAATGAAAAAGGTTTGCAAACTGTGAAAATTCATGGCACAGCTTTGAAAACCAATTTGTTGATAAAATGGTATTGAATACAATTGTGCTTGCACCAAGAACACTATTGCATATAGGGGTTATAAAAATATATAAAAAAAAATAGAACCTTTGTTGTATAAGGACAATGCTTTGTGATAGCAGTTGATTAATACTATCATCACAGCTTGTCATATTATAAGGTTTCTATTAAATCTATTTTTAAAGAAAACCCCATGTGAACTCATGAAAAACAGAAAATCAAATGTTGCATACCTTCATGTTTTTCAGTTATACATATTATGTTCTCAAGAATGAAGTATATGCCAAATCTGATAAAACAAGTATTTCTTTGGATATTACTCTTTAAGCAATGCATATAGAATATTCAATGAAAAGATACTAGTTGTAGAAAGATCAATTTATATTATTCTTATTAAAACTAGATCTTTATTGAGAATATAGTTTATCATTTTGATTCTATGTAACAATCTGAATTTTGATAGAAACAACTATTTAAGATAATTTGATTAAAACTTAACTGGTATATCTTATTGATAATTATCTTAAGCAAATAGAATCTAAGCTAAATTACTTTTGAAAATAAGAAATCGGTTTGACTTTGATAAATCTTCTTATTGCCTCACATGGGTGTCCTTGAACCATATTATTTAATAAAGTTATCTCTTTAGTTCAAGTGACTTGTGCTTGCTTATATTTAGACAATCTCTTGAGTAAAGTGACTTAATATTCAATTATTGTCATATCTTATGTTGAGTCATCTAGCTAAGAAATATATTGTATGAATGTTCTGTATCTTGAAGAAACTAATGACTTTCCTTCAAAAAAAAAAAAAGGATTTTATTAATAATACAGGATTTATGAGCAAGAAATTTCAACTTGAAGGACACCTCGATGAAAGATACAATAAACATTCCCTTGCAAACAAAAAAAAAGGAAGATTTTCTTCAGCCAAGGGTGTAAAGAATCTAAAAGGTATTTGGCTTGAAGAATGCTAAATGCACTGGTAATCTAAACTCTTCTCTTGTGAGTTAGTTGAGCAAAATCAATAGTCTGAAATTATATGGTAGCATGATTAAACCTTTAATTGCTGATCATCTTGATATCATGCTTCATTCTCATGCTAGTGATGATTGTTTCATGGTGTGATTAAATTGAAGTTTACTTTTTCCGTTATAATGCATAACCATGAAATACACAAGTTTATGCCTCAAATCTCTAATTCAAAATAACTTGTGATAAGCTATGAATCATTGGGCATAATAAAAATGCTGTTTGCATGATATACATTTATATGCAGCATATAAGATTATTTCTTTATTCTGCTCTTTCATGTAAATTACTTGAGAATAACAAAAAGAGAGAGAGATAAAGAAAAGAAAATGGATATTATTCAAGGGAAGTAAAATCTAAGTAAAGGCAAATACTCCAATCTTTAGGAAAAGCAAAACAAGCATAATACATTCGGCACATTTGTGAGACTAGTGAAAGGGATAAAATCCGTAATAAATTACACTTAAACAGGGAGAGTTTGAAGTGAACATTTTAACATTTCTATATTGCTCATCATAGGGATGGTGCCAATGGGGAGGCTAGTGGTAGTACCCGGCACTATTTGACCCAACTATTCGGTGTAGGGTATATTAGGGACGGCACAAGAGGGAGGCTAGTGGTAGTACCTCGTGCCCCTTCCAACTCCACCGGATAGGGAGCAAATAGAGTATAGAGCATAAGAAGGTAAAAATGAAAGACAAAGTAAATAAAAGTATATAAGAAGAATCAAGTCAAATTTTTTAATCACTTGAAAATACACTTTAAGGATGAAATCAGTACAAGATTATATTTAAATAGGGGGAGTTTATTTGAAAAGAATTGATTTTGATCCTTGACATGCTTGTTCTTAATATTTTAATGCATAATATATTTTGCATGTCACATGATGTTTTGAATTATATGTTTTCAATATTCAAATAACAAAGATCTTTCCTAAATATAACTTGTAATGCTTCATGCCTATAAAATTTGATTGAAATATGTTATTACCAACAACAACATCATTTTGTTTTAATGAATATATTTTGAAAAATAAAAGAAAAGAATAATTTGAATTTGCAAATTAGGCAAAATGAATTGATTCCGATTTATCTTTTATCTTGCCTAACATTAGTACATAATGTCCTCCAATTTGTACCAAAATTCAATATGAATTACAAAGATTCTGGATGTGCTCTAATGTTCTTAAAATATGTGTTTTCAATCTTAATAATTTAAGATGAGCTACAATGTAGAAGATGCATATCTCAAATTATAATCCTGAAAGGCTCCTTGAAAATTTTTATGAAATTCAGAATCTGATGTTGTATAAAAGCTTAAACTTAATTTAAAAATGCCTCTATCATTGTATTTTTGTAACCTTCATTATATGCTTCAATGATTGCATCATTTTGGGGAATAACTCAATATGAATTTCTAGATAAAATTACAGCTTAAGAAAAATAGAATAATTCTGATGCCTTGATTGCTTGCCCTGATACGCATCTGAAACATATCATTTCTTATCTTCAAAGTGTACTAATATTGGTCTGAATGATGTGTCTTTTGATGATCTTGATTGCAAACAAATATTTTTTTAATATATGATTTTATTTTGATATTGAAAAGATTTATTGTGCTTCATATATACATTGCTGAAAAACCTTGATTAAGAAATTGAGTTCTATAAATACATATACTTCAATGGTCATCTATATATTTTTTCCTCTCTTACATTGTTAAAGACTTTCATCAAAATATATATGTATATATATTATTAAAAGAGTGAATGATCTCAAGTCTAGAAATATTTCAGCTCACTCAAATGATTCTTAAAAGAAAGAAAATGTAAATGCTTTTGAAAGAATTTGAGCTTCAAATGAATCATTTTCTGATTAATATTTCAGTACATTTTCTCAAAGATTAAGAGGAAGCATAACTTGTTCTTAAAAGATTAAAAAGAGTGATTGCTATAAATTTTGAATAACTCTAGATCACTCTACATTCTTGATATCATAAAGTTTCAGTTTTATTCACGTTTATCATTAAAATCTGAAATTCAACAAAAGAAAAGAAAGTTTAAAAGAAAATGCATCTTTTGAGGGGGAGCTTTAAATACTCAATCTCTTTATTGAAAATTATCTTCAAACTCTAAACTCTCAAATGGAATGATTAATTGAGGGGGAGAAAGAAAATTTCAGAGGGAGAGATCATATAGAACTTAATCATGTAAATTCACAACTAAAGATGAGAGAAAGAATACCAAATGTAAAGTGGTATTAAACTCTGTGCTTCATTGAATATCTTTTGAAAGTTGGATTTTCATCTGTACTTAATTGGTAAATCACTTGTTTTGAAAACTAAGTGAAAAGGATTCCATTTGTCTTAGTATTGGAAATTTACTTTGGAATCTACTAATGAGCTCTTATTGGCTTGCACTTTAGCATTTCAATCATGAGCCAATTCATTTTAATTGATTTTGATGTTATGATCTTTAAAGGAGTAAAAGAAAGTCCTTAAGAGAGCTCTAAAAGAACTTTCAAAGCCTTGAATTTTATGTATCCTACACTACATAAATTCATGTTTTGGTATCTATGCCCCAATACTTTTATTTGGATTTTCATCCGTGCCTTTCTTTGAATATTATTCTTGATACTCCTTGAAATAACTTGAAAAAGATTCCATCTACACTTGATTTCAAAACTATCTTTGGAATCTACATTTAGAGATCACTTCTGGCTTACATTCTAAATATCTCATTCCTAAAGCCAAACACATAGAAATAAGATATCATTTTATTAGGGATCATGTGCAAAATGGAAACATATGAGCATATATGTACTGAAAAACAATTAGCTCACATATTCACAAAACCCTTGAGTGAAGATAGAGTCTGCACGCTAAGGAGGAAATTAGGCATATGTGATCCTTTTTATTGAAGAGATATAAAAGGGAGCAAGCAATCTCATGATACATTCCTCCCATTTCTAAAAACCCATGAAACATGAGTCAAACTTGTTATCTATAGATTCCTTACTCATGTATCATTGTCCCATAAAGAGTTTATAAGGATTGGAAGCAAGGAAAACATTTTAGAAGCAAAACGGAAGAGAAAAGAAAAATTCTGCACTTGGGTCAACCCAACCCAGAATAGGGTCGACCCAACATTGAGTCGACCCAAGAAATTTCTTGAGTCGACCCAACGTCGGGACCCCACTGTTAAAAGGGGGACCCGTGAGCTATCTAGGGCACTGTTTACCCTTTGTCCTCTCCCTAGGCTGATCTTAGCATCTATATTTAGAGCCTAGGCTAGAAATCTAGTTCTCGTATGTATCTTGCCTTTTCTCATATATATCTTACTTTTTCCCTTATGAATCTTGTCTTTCCCTTATATCTTTAAATCTTGATTGTGGAACATTGTACTTTTCATCATTTTGAGCATTAATATATGAAAATGTTCCTATTTTGATCAATGAAGTCTGAAGTTTGTTCTTTATTGCATCTTTTCCCATATATATGTTTTTGATGATAACAAAAAGGGGGAGAAGAGAAGGAAAGAGTATATAAAGGAGAAGAGAAGGAAAGAGTATATAAAAGAGAAGAGAAGGAAAGAGTATATAAAGGGAGAAGAGGAAAGAGTATATAAAGGAGAAGAGAAGGAAAGAGTATATAAAAGAGAAGAGAAGGAAAGAGTATATAAAGGGAGAAGAAAAGAGTATATAAAGGGGGAGACGAAAAGATAGAGTATTCACTCTAAGAAAAGAAAGAGTATTTCATTTGAGAAGAAAGAGTATTACTTTTGTGAGAAAGAGTGAGTAAAGAAGTTATGAAAAGAAAAGAGAAATAAATGGGCAAACAAATTGAAAATCATATAAGAAAGCTTACATATCTAAGGGGGAGCAATTTGTAACAATGAAAATCATCAAATCAAAAATTTCTATCATAATTCAGAATTTGGCACATATAAATTCAGAATTTGGCACGCTCCTTTCTCACCTCGATACATAAGCTGAAACTCTTATTTTATCTCAAATTTTTGAAGTTTCATTGCTAATGAATTATAAATGAAAGGGGGAGCCATTCAAAAAAATCAAATTGGCAAATTTTGAATGATATAGGGGGAGATTTTACTTATATATATGAAAAGCTGAAATTCTGAAATTCAATCCCTTTTATAAACTGATTTTAAAGACAAGTATCAATAGGCTTATACTCTTTATTTTGTAATCATCAAAAAGGGGGAGATTGAGGATGATAGTGTTATTTTGATGATTAACAAGCAATTCTCTAGAGTATGCTATAAGTTAAAATTGATACTTCATTTATAAGTTCATTGCTCTCAGTACATTTGCTTAATTGGAAATATATATATGGTCTTGTTCATTTGGATGAAACTAACCTTGAGAATGCAGCAAAGTGTGGATTGAGTCGACCCATAGGTTGATTGGGTCGACCCCGGCACATCGAGGAATCATCTGGCACACTCCTGCAAAAACAGCACAAATGAACAGTGAGTTGGGTCGACCCAAGGTAAGCAAGAGTCGACCCAACCTCCAAAGAACCTCAAAATGCAAAGGAAGAATGCTCTCTGGATTTACTGAGAGGGTCGACCCAAGAAGAAGTTGAGTCGACCCAAGTAAACCTTGAGTCGACCCAAGGAAAGGTTGAGTCGACCCAAGTGAAGAAAGGCTGAAATTCAAGGCTCTGAATTTTCTGAAGCTGACCTTGGGTCGACCCAAAGAAAGGTTGGGTCGACCCAAGGCAACAGAAGGCTGAATTTCAAGTTTCTGTGTTTTCTGAGAGGGTCGACCCAAGAAATGGTTGAGTCGACCCAAGTAAAGGTTGGGTCGACCCAAGGACAGGTTGAGCCGACCCAAACACGGGCTGAACATAACGGCTAGTTGTGCAGAAATGCTTTTTGGACTCCCAACGGCTATAAACGGCTAGTTTCTTCAATCCAACGGTCAGAAAGGACTATTTGGAGGTTGGAGAAGTATTTAAGAGGGAGTATTCATCAGAGGAAGCAAGCTTTGGGGAATATACATCAAGTGCATTCAAGAGAGAACCCTAACAAGGGAAGCTTCATCCAAGTGCTTCATTCAAGAATCAAAAGAAAGTGGTTGAGCAAATTCAAAGAGTCATCAAGAGCTCCATCCACCCTTGAAGAGTGAAGCATCCTTGACAAAGAAGAGAGAAGTCACATCAAGCGATAAATATTCTCTAAACTCTTCTTTGTAGATTATATTGTTATATTTGCTCATCTAAGAGTTTAAATCTTCTTTCTTTATTTGTTAAACTACTTGTAAAGGTTGGTTGGTTAGCCCGCAAAACCAACGGAATAGGTTGATTGGTGAACCCGTAAAACCAATTGTGTAGGTTCGTTGGTGAGCTCGTAAAACCAACATAGGTTGATTGGTGAACCCGTAAAACCAATTGTATAGGTTCGTTGGTGAGCCCGTAAAACCAACATAGGTTTTTGGTGAACCCGGAAAACCAAAGTGTAAAGGTTTTTGGATTGTGAGCCCGGAAAACAATCCAACTGTAATCCGCGGGATTATAGTGAATTCCCAAGGGGTCGCTTGGGGAGTGGACGTAGGTGCTAAGGAGAGCACCGAACCACTATACTTCTTGTTGTTTGCATTGTGATTTGTTTAAGTTCACTAACTCATCATTTAACACAAGTAAGATAGTTAAAATTAAAAGAAACCAATTCACCCCCCCTCTTGGCTTGTCACCTTGGGCAACAGCTCTCCTCCCCCATTTGATTTTCAGCATGTGCCCTGCATGGGAGAAGTTTGAATTTGAATTTGAATTTCACCTCATGCGGCTGATTAGGAAGTAGTTTCAATTATCCCGCCAACAAGCTATGTATGGCACATGAGTCTTAAGTCTACATAAGGGAGTCATAGGCCCTTTGTGGGGATACATCTTTGATCATTGTATTTGCTTTTTAATGCACTTGAACTTAATCCCAAAATTAGAATTTAAGAATAATGACAAATGTGAGATATGTGTAGAGGCCAAATTACTAAAAGACCCTTCCACTCTGTAAGTAGAGATTCTGATCTGCTTAAACTCATACATAGTGATATATGTGACTCAAGAAAAACCTCAAGGGGTAGAAACAAATATTTTATAACTTTTATAGATGATCTTTCTAAATACTGTCACCTTTATCTTATCAAAGCTAAAAATGAGGTCTTAAATAAATTCAAAGTCTATAAAGCCGAAGCTAAAAACCAACTAGATAAAAAAAAATTAATTAAAATCTTAAGGTCTGATAGAGGAGGTGAATATACCTCATTTGAGCTGACCCAGTTCTGTAAAGAACATGAGATAATTCATGAAGTAACAACTTCTTATTCACCCCAATCTAATGGAGTAGCTGAGAGAAAGAACAAAACCTTAATGGATATGGTTAACTCTATATTAATTAGTTCAGGTGCACCAGAAAATCTTTGGGGGGAAGCACTAGTAACTGCATCATATATCTTGAATAGAATTCCATTCAAACATAATGATAAAACTCCATATGAATTCTGGAAATATAGAAAATCTAACTTAAAATATTTAAAAGTGTGGGGGTGCTTAGCTAAAGTAAAAATTTTAGAAAATAAAAGAAAGAAAATTGGACCCAAAACAATAGATGCAATATTTATAGGATATGCAATTGAGAGTAATGCTAATAGATTTTTAGTGTTTAACTCTCAAATAAATGAAATTAATAACAGCACTATAATGGAAGCAAGAGATGCAATCTACTTTGAAAGTATATTTCCTTTTAAAACAAGGATAAATGATCAAATAAATACCAATAATAACTTAGGGACTAGTTCTAGCAGAACCAGATTTAGAGAAGAAGAAGAAGAAACTGAACCTAGAAGAAGTAAAAGAACTAGAGTTGAAAAGAACTTTGGAGAAGACTACTACACATTCCTAATAGAAGACTCTCCTACTTCTTTAGAGGATGCCTTGAAATCTCTAGATGCCCCCTTCTGGAAAGAAGCAATAGATAATGAAATGCAATCTATAATCCAAAACCATACTTGGGAATTGGCAGACCTACCCCCAGGAAGTAAACCCATAGGGTGTAAATGGATCTTTAAGAAGAAACTTAGGCCAGATGGAACTGTAGACAAATATAAGGCTAGGTTAGTAGCCAAAGGTTTTACTCAAAAATCTGAGATTGACTTCTTTGATGTTTATGCCCCTGTAGCTAGAATCACTACTATTAGGATTCTTGTTGCCTTGGCTTCCATTCATAAGCTGGTTATACATCAAATGGATGTTAAAACTGCTTTCTTGAATGGGGACCTAGATGAAGAGATCTACATGAACCAACCCGAAGGTTTCATTGTCCCAGGTCAAGAGAAAAAGGTATGTAGGTTGATTAGATCTCTTTATGGTCTAAAGCAAGCCCCCAAACAATGGCACCTTAAATTTGATGAAATAATTCTAACTAATGGATTTAAAATTAATAACACAAATGAATGTGTATATTATAAAAAGAAGAATAACAAAATTATAATTTTATGTTTATATGTAGATGATATCCTAATTTTTGGATCAGACTTAGAAATTATTAATGAAGTAAAACAATTTTTATCTCTAAAATTTGACATGAAAGATTTAGGACAAGCAGACCTAATCCTTAATACTAAAATCATAAGGAATGAAAATGGAATAACTTTGTCCCAAAGCCACTATGTGGAGAAAATTCTTAAAAAGTTTCACTACTCTGATTGTCATCCTGTATCTACTCCCTATAATCCATCTCTTCATCTAAAGAAGAACTTAGGTGATCCAGTCAATCAAAGCTTGTATGCCCAGATCATTGGTTCTTTAGGATTTCTTGCAAATTATACCAGACCTGATATTGCATACTCTGTGAACCGACTAAGTAGATATACTCACAATCCTAATAATGATCATTGGACTGCTCTAGAAAGAATTCTCAGGTACCTTAAGGGTACCATATTTCTAGGATTACACTATTGTGGTTATCCTGCTGTTCTAGAAGGCTATAGTGATGCCAACTGGATCAGTGATACAGTTGACACCAAATCCACCACTGGTTTTGTCTTTCTTTTAGGAGGTGCAGCTGTATCATGGAAGTCTACCAAACAAACTATAGTGGCTAAGAGCACCATGGAATCTGAAATGATTGCCCTAGATACCACTAGCATTGAAGCCGAGTGGCTTAGAGATCTACTGATAGATTTGCCTATTGAGACTTCACCATTACCTTCTATATCTATTCATTGTGACTGCAGATCTGCTATAGATAAATGCAATCAAGAAAATGCAAATGTGAAAATGAATAGGCACTTGAAAGTGCGCCATAAATCATTGAGATACAAATTAAATAATAACTTGATTGCACTAAATTTTGTAAGATCCGAAAGGAATCTAGCTGATCAGCTTACCAAAGGATTGTCTAGAACAGTGGTTCTAGAGTTGTCGAGGGGGATGGGGCTAAGCCCATAAGTAAAGTCACCACGGTGGTAACCCAACCTGAAAAGGTTCAATGGGTAGAAACAAGCTAGATAGGTGACTAATGAGGAGCACTATTTGTTTTTCCCATCCCTAGGGCAACAGTGCTCATAAAAAGCAAGGGTTAGGTTGAGTTTTTACTTTTAATGAATCCGAGACCCATGAGGCAGGGTACCTACTTGCTCGTACCCTTTTTCAGGATTCACCTATATGCGTGTAGTCGTGAGGCCGCGACTGTGGGAAGTAGGCTGTTCCCTAATAACACACATGAAGAGATACCTGCGCATGACCGTAAAGCGCAAACCCGCTTCGAGCATGTTCACGCTATATTATGTGTGCTGTTGATGAAATCTAAGCCATGGACCAAGGTTCAAGGCATAGTCCACCTTGGCTCCACAGAGGTAATCAATTGTCACTAAGTGAAGGTTCAAACCGAAAGGTACCTACACCTATTACATAATATAAGATACTCAGCATTTTATTTTGACTTTTTTTTAATTTTATTTTGATTTTAAATTTTTTAAATATTTAATTTATGTGGGGGATTGTTGAATTAAATCAAATAATTTAAAAATTTGAAAACCAAAATTGGTTAACGGCCAAGTGGCAAGCATCCGTGCACAAGCAAGGGAGCAAACATGGAAGAATTTCTAATGAAAGCAAACCATGACAAGTGTCATGTATCCAGCGCAGGAGCAAACATGGAAAGGCCCCTCGAAGAAGGAAGGAAGCATGAACGGCCAAGATGCAATAAGCCGAAGAATCAAAGGAGCACAAGAAGACACGTCATCAATCCGCGGGAGGGGAATCTTCTTCTTTTGACGTGCCTGAGCCTATATAAAGGGCTCTAGGGACACTACAGGAAAAAGGACTTTACCCGACGCTTTCGTTGAGCTTTGGCGACGCTAATTAGCGTCGGCTAAAATACCCCCGACGCAACGCCAAGCGTTGGCAAAGCGTCGGATATACGAGAGTGGCAAAAGTTTTTGCCGACGCTTTACTCAAGCGTCGGCAAAAACATGGCTTTACCGACGCTTATATAGTGTCGGCAAAAACTTGGCAGAAACATGGCTTTACCGCAAAAATAGCGTCTTCCCCGACGCTTTTTTGCGTCGGCAATTCCTGATTTACCGACGCTTTAAAGCGTCGTCGAAATTAGCTTTCCCCGACGCTTTTAAGCGTCGGCAATTGCTCAATTGCCGATGCTTTCGAAGCGTCGGCACAGGCGTGCCGGTGGTGCCACGACCTTTTTTACCGACGCTTAAAAGCGTCGGGAATTGTCTTTTTTATAAAAAAAATAAAACAATAATCCGTATTATAAAATACAAATTACAAAACATATATTATAACAATATGAACCTGTATTACATTGAAACATTGACACAAATACTCAGATCATTCAAAATATGAATATTGATATATCTGATTAAAACTCCATGTTTTTGACTCATGTATCAGAAAAGCTGCCATACAGATTACAATGTACTCTAAAAAAGCAAATTACAATGTACTCTGAAAAAGCAAATTACAATGTACTCTGAAAAAGTAAATTACAATGTACTCTGAAAAAGCAGAAACATATACATATCAAACTCATAAAAGATAATCTAGAATGCATCAGGGACGGATTCAGCTCCATCATCATCTCTACTAGCGTTTGAAGTATCAGGAATCTACAAAAAAAATAAAAAAAAAACTTTAGAAGTTAAGAATAATGTGATACATTAACTCATATATCATAATTGATAATATGTAAAATATTAAAATATATATAGTTATTTACCTGAGAAGGGAGAAACCGTTGTAACATGGAAGAAATATTCGTAAGCTGAGACTGCAAATTTGCTTGGTTTTGCTTCAACTCATCAATAGTTGCTTGAAGCCGACGAACTTCTGCAGTGTTACTAGATTCTCTGGCATTTCTTGTATATCTACCCACTGAAGACAACTGAGTGGGGGTAACTCCAACGCCGTAACCCCTCACTCGACCATAACGCTCTGGGCCCATCAATTCAGCGAGCACTTCAGCTTCAATATTATGGGTCGCGTCGGATGATGATGACCCCCCGACGCGCTCCGAAATAAGATTTGTTGCCCTATCCTATATCTCTCAAAAAAAAATTCAAATTAATGTATGCCAATAATAAAACCAAAAAAAATACAGCACAAGCCAAAGATGAATACATACAACTATATCTCTTGACTCCTCCCGGACAAAGCTGCCATCTCGGTGGGTGTGAGTCATCCTATAAAACTCCACCCTACCAGGCTCCCTCCCATTATCATCCATCTACAACAAAAAGTATATTTCAAGAGTATACATGCTATATGATAGAATAATTTAAAATAAATTTAAATTATTTCAAGAAAGCTTACGAAATCAGCTCTACGCCTCGCATAACTCATGGAGCCTGAAGTGTGAGGAACAGTCTGTGATGCTCGAGCAGCTCTACCAATATTGGAATATGTCTTCCCCGAAAAACAATAAACAATGTAATGCACAAAATGTATAAATTTCTAATCTATAATAATAGTAAATACAATCTAAGGTATTGAAAAAATATACACAACCTGAGCTCTCTCGGAAAACCAGTAGTGGACAAGCTCCCTCCACTGATGAGAGATTACATCTGGAGGACAAACACGGGCCACCTCCTCTTCAGTCATGCCCTCGTGCTTCCAATCCGCCTTTAGCTTCGCCTTATATTCTTTCCATTTGCGGTTGACGGACTTCAGCACCCAATCATGGCTATTTGCAGGAAGGACAAATTTTGTCTACATCAAAGTCAAAAATGTTATATCAATGTTAAATCAAAAAATAATTGAAGATAGTAAGCAAATTCAATTCTTTACCTCAACAACTCTAAGAAGCTCAACCTTATACGAAGGAAGCATTTCGTTCCATTTCGTATAGTTGAGTGGACACAATTGTCCCTTCCGCGCAACCGATCCTAAAAAAGTTGATAAAATGCTTGCAGCATTCTTGATGGGCTGCCCCAATTCGTTGCAATGGACGACAATCTTCTCATCCTCAGGTAGGCTCCATACGTCCCGTGCTCGAGTGGGCCCTCGTGTTCTCCTCACTCTCCCCAGTCCATCTATAAAATAACAAGTCTATTAAAGGTAAATGATTTAAAATAGTTAGAACTGGAATGAACATCTAGCCATTAAAAGCAAATGATTTAAAGCAAAATAGTTAGAACTGGAATGAACTCATAAGTCAAGGAGCAATTGATCAGAGCGAATGAAACATCCTTGACTTATAATTATAGCATTCAAAAAATCAACAAGCCAGAATAAAAATATGAACATATTCCTTTGAGCTTAAACTTACTTTTCTTGAAAATATAATCTCAGCTGTCTCACCTAGAACAGCAAACAGACCTCTACTATTGTGTTACTGATTGGTCATGGCAAAGAGGTCACCCAACCATCAGTGAACAAAATGGCTGGTTGCTGAGTGAGAAGAGTGAATGGACCACCTTTACAACTTCCCTTGAGGGGACCCACCAAAGGAAAGCACGAGATCATCAGAAACAGATGTCCAAAGGAAAGCACGAGATCATCGTTACGTTATGCAGGAGCATGCTGCTATCTTCCAAGAGAACTTTCTTTCTCCGTAAGTTAATACTCATGCAAGAGAAACAAGAACATACCGGAACTGCCCAAAATGGCACAGTGTTGCTTTTTAGAGGGTATCTCAGATCTGTCAACATGTCCTCTCCCACAAAGCGGTGGAAAGGCTCTATGACATTCAATATGATATCTATGACCATAAGTAGCAGCACTACAATCCAGTCATGCATATGGAATCTTGCTACTTTAGCTCCATGAGATCTTACAGTATGACCTCCTAACTGAATATCTGGCATTGCGTCCTTGGAAAAGAAAGATGCAGAAAGTTCAGAAATATAGCCAATCTATACTATCACAAATTTTGTTGCCATTCTTTCCCAGCAAAAAGAACCACACAGAAACAATCATGAGATTTTATAATAACAAGTGAAAAGTTCACTTTCAGCAAACATACATAATATATGATAAAATCAAAAATTTTGCCAAGGGTTCATCTGTCTATAAGATGCCATAAGAGTTCTGGGATGTTTAGTAGAAATTGACACTAGAAGAAGAGATTAACGAATTTAGTACTGTAGAGGTGTACAGACTTAGGCTTCAATTTTCTGATCTAGTTAGCAATTTATGATATTTCCTCTTCCTGGGCTCCATAATCTTCTCTATTTCATTGTCTTTTGCAATTAAGAATCATAATCAGTAGTGACCTCTTTTAAATTGTCCGCTTAGGCTTTCTAGCGTACACGAGGGAAGATTAAAATGCTTAGATCTTTAGGGAATAGAAAATAAACTGAAAGATTGGAAATAATAAGGAGCACAAATACAGGAGAAAGATTAGGGGATTATCCTAGATGGTTAGGTTGGTTTTGGAATCTGGAGAGATGACTACAAAAGAATATAGATAACACAGTACAAGAGGGTCCTATGAAAGCATAGCACACAGTTTGTTCTCCTTCAGTTGTCCTTCATTCTCCAAAGGTGTCATATAAAAGATTTGGCTATGGACAAGGTCTTCCAATCTGTGCAAGACAAAATAGATATCCATAATTTACCAAAAATAATATGAGGTACATTCTTCGTGTCCAGATATCCAATTTTAGTGTTAATTATGCATAAAATAGATTATATTCCTTAATCTAGAAATTTTTTAAAGGCAAATGATTTAAAGGCAAAGGATTGTAAATCAAATTACCCAGGACGTCCACGTCATCCGTGTCTGGACGATCTGCAGGTGGAGCGTGCTCCGACTGGGACCCGGACTGAGTATGGGGCTCATCGGGCTGTTGGGAACAATCAGAAGTAGATCCCACAGATGTGTGCTGAAACTCAATATTTCTGAAACGTCTTCCTCGCGGCATATTGTAATCTAGTATGCACAAAAAAGAATCAATATTAGTTAAATATTAAAAGTACATTACTTTTAATATTCTTATAAAAGAAGCATTTGATGTAGGAAAGAGCTCTCCTTGTCATTTGTTAGGTTGCCTGTACTTGCAGTCACACATAATAAAGAACTCAATCAACAATATAAGCAAAAAAGTTACGATATCTGAAAATCCGGAATAAAAACACAACAGCAAAGATACATGACAAAAGCTGAAGCCTCCTTTGTCAAACAGACACCTCGCCAAAATAGATATCACCAGCTAACATGTGGCACATGAAGAGTACCAGTTCACAGAAGGTATGATTTTGTTTATATTGATGTTTACGTTGCGGCAGAGTTTATCTTCAAGTGAACTGCCTTTGCAGGATATGAAACATCAGTAATCATATTATCTTACAAAAGTAATGTGTTTTAGGAATTCTATTTGCATGGTAGTGAGATTGTATGCACTTTAAGAGATTTGATCAGCGACCTAGAGCATTCCTTATTTGAAGTTATGGAAACTGTGTTTCATGCTATCTTCTAGGGACTCTTTTTAGGATTTAAGCCATGTTTCTGTATTGTTATAACTAACAACAAAGATAACTTAATTGTAAGATATCATCCCATATATGTTCAGTGATTGGAGACTTCAGTTATTTATGAAGTATAATTGGGTGCATCATGCTATCAATGTGGACCCAAATCAGACTCAAATCACTAACTTGAAGTATGCTGCTGCCCCTCCATTATTCCCTCTTCCTCCACCTCCTCCTACTCTTCCTTTCATGTGTCCTCCTCCTCCTCCTCCTCCTCCTCCTCTCTATCTATCTATCTATCTCTCTCGTTCCCTTAGTTTCCCTCTCTTTTGTTTGTGCTGTTTGGATGGCTACTCTGGCTCTGAGGAAAGGTTAGGGTGGTTTAAAATGGAGGAGTATGCCAGCTTTGCTTTCCTCCTTTGGTTCTTATTATAGTCTTTTTCACCACCTTTTCCCTCTCCGTCTCTCCTCCTTTTGCTTTGGGCTATCGATCACGGGGGAGGGCTCCTTTGTGGGCCCTAGCTTTTTTGCATCTTGAAGTAAAGGTGGATCAGAGATCAACTTAAGAGTAGCGGAAGAACTAGAAAGAGGGCTATGCTGAAGAATTGATTTATTTATAACCTCCACTCTCGAGGAATTCTAATATATGTTCTTGAGTTCACTTGGTAAGTAGAAGACTGCAAAGAAATCTTACGGTTTGGGGAATAGTTTTCTGGGGGTCTATGATGATAGGGAATCTCACCTTTCCTCTCTCTTTTGGAAGTACATATCTAAACAAATAGAGTGCGGCTAGGGTAACCTTGAAGTTAAAGTATGGTAGCCTTATAAACTTAAATCCTAATTTTAGATTTTTGCTAAATTCCATCTTCGTACAAAATACCTGCAATTTGAAAATTGAACTGACTAACCAAGAGAAAAAAGGAAGGGAATAGAAAAATGAGATTCTATAACAAATATATGCTTTTGCTGGAAAAAAAAGAGCACCAAACAGAAAAGAAATTCGGAAAAAAAAATACATGAGGCAATTCAAATGCCAGAAGTCTCCAATCACTGAACATTGAGTCTCAAGTTAGTGAACATTGAAGTCTTCACTAACTTGAAGATATCAGACTCAAATCACTGAACATTGAAGTCTCAAATCACTGAACATTGATAACTTAAGTCTATTCTCCCACATATTTTAATTTTATGTCAGGACCCAAATTAGACTGTCAATGAAATAATTAGATAAAATAGACCACCTGATGCTAAGGAATGAAATAGACTCCATTATTATGACAGAATCATCGGAAATACCATACAAATAGCAATGAATTTCTGCTAGTAACATGAAAACTGGAATTATTTACCCGAAAATTTATTTACGGAGAGTATGAGGATCACTTACCTCAGACGACGGCGATGTCGACGGCGGCGGAGTAGCTACGGCTCGCTCGGGATGGAGGTGAGATGTCGGCGCTAGGGCACCGACCGGCAGAGGATGAGGAGACGGGGCCGGGCGAGAGTTAAAGACAAGAAGAAAACAAAGAGGAGGAGGAGGAGGAGGAGGAGGAGGAGGAGAAGGAAGAGAAGGAGGAGTAGGAGGCTTACCTCAGACGACGGCAAGTTCGACGGCGGCGGAGTAGCGGAGTCTTCGATCGCCGATCGGGGCTAGGGATGGAGGTGAGATTAGGGCTCAGAAGGAGAGGGGGCCGATCGAGCTAGGGATTACCTCAGAAGGAGAGCTCGACGGCAGCGGGGAAGTCGGCGCGCTCGCAGATAGGAAATGAGGAGAGGGGCTAGGGCTCGCAGACAGGAAATGAGGAGAGGGGGCCGATCGAGCGAGGTGTGGGGTTTTAAGTTTTCTAACGACGCTTATAAGCGTCGTTGTTTCTTGAACTTATAACGACGCTTTAGAGCGTCGTTGCAGATAGCAAATCAGGGGAGGGGGCCGATCGAGCGAGGTGTTGAGGTTTCTAACGACGCTTATAAGCGTCGTTGTTTCTTAAACTTATAACGACGCTTTAGAGCGTCGTTGTTTGTTTCGCTTTTCCAACGCTAACCCAAAGCGTCGGGAAAGGTTGGCTGTGAGCCAACCTTTACCGACGCTTTCCCCTAGCGTCGGAAAAAGTTAGTCGGCAAAACCAACATTTGTTGTAGTGGGATCATTTCAAAGGACAATCAAAATTTTCTCTTCTCCCTATTCCAAGAGTCTAGATAAAAAAGGCTCTAGGGATCATTGGGGAGAAAAGAAATAAAGAAAATTTTTCTTCTCCTCATAATTTTTCTAAGTTTCTTTTGAGCTATCTGCAAGCGTGAACGTGCTCTTCTTTCTTCCCTGGAGGCGCACTGACGGGGAAGACGTGGTTCTGTATTGGGTCGTCGTATCTCTAGGAGATCTGTGCCAGCAGACCCGTGCGTGGGGGGCATAAACTTTCCTGGGACAGCGCATCAGCGTGCTTCGATCCACAGGCCATCTTCTCTCTCTTTCTTCATTTTATTATTATATTGTCAAGTTAGTTATTTGCTAGTTTATTCTTTTTATTTATTGTTTTTGAATACTAGAAATATTTAATTTATCAATTATATTTGTGCATCTAGGCTAACAATATCCATCCTCAGCTCTGCCTTTGTTGTCCTACAGTGGCCAGATGCTACTTTCACAACAATTAGCCCACTTTGGAGAATGACGGATCTATCTTCAACTTTCGCCAATCGCTTCATGACCTATTAAGAGTTCCACTAGAGGGGGTCGGAATAGACCTAGCGATTGAACAACCCCTCTAGCTCAAGCGAAGGAAAAAAGAAAGCAACGAAGTGTCACAGAGATCGATCCCTTGCCCCGAAAGGTGGATCCGTACTCTATTTATAGAGGGTACAAACAGCTGAGATCAGAGCCTCCCAACATAATTGCTCGCCACATGTCCAGCTATCGAGTTCTAGGCCACCCGTATTCATTTCAGAAAATATTTTCTATGAGTCGGTTGCTGAGATGGCATCATTCAATGTCATCATCTAAATAAAGATGACACAAAGCTCAATGAATCCTCGCTCGAAAAGAGTCTCTTGGAGCTCCAAATGAAGGTCAGCATGACAACATTTGCACCTTCACGAGGGAATGGAAAGAGCCCAGCCACAAAATGACTGGTAGGTAGGGCACTTTCGCGCTTGCCATGACGCTCTCATCATCCAGCACTGAGTAGCCTTACCTTGGGCCTGAAGCGGATTATGCAATGGTCAAGGTACCGAGCAGCTTCACCTCGGACCGGGGAAGTCTGCCAATTGAGAAATTTCAAGATAGACACTTAGAGAAAATGGAGCAAACAAATGGGAAACAACGAGGGAATTTCATTCATTCAATAAAAAGGAGGATTACAAAAATGATAAAGATGAAAGAAAAGAATACTCCTCTCCTCTGTATTCTTTTTCCTCCTCTTCAGCCTCACTTTTGGACACCTAGAAGAAGGCTCCCTCATCGGAACACTCCTTTGAGAAAGTAATTAAATTGAGATCATCTTTAAGGAGTAGCTTGCCGACCCTTCTTTGGCAAATGGTGAAACCTATCTTCAAGGAATCTCCGATGGCCACCAACATCTCGTTGCAAAATTCTCCCGAAGCTTCGTACTCCCTGATGGTGCGCTAGACCCTCTCCTCAGTGTGGGAAGCCTCCTTAGCTCGAGCAGCTTCCCTCTCGGCAAGGACAGCCTTCTCCTCAGATTAGGCAGCTTTGCCTTCTGCATAGGTAAATTTCTCCTCAGCTTAAGAGGTTCGAAACTTGGTCACAGCGACAACATCCTTCAGTCGAGCGATCTCCTCCTCAGCCTCCCTTTGAACATGGGCCCTTTCCTCGACAATGGCCCGTTGCATCCCCTAGAAACTTGTTGCCATTTGATTCAGCTCAGCCTCGACAGTTTCGGCCCTTGCATATAAGAGGTGAGTTCGTGCCTCCGCCTCCTCTCTCTCTCTCTCTCATCGTCGTAGCCCGTTGCTCCTTGGCACGGGCTCTTCCTCGCTCTGCCTCTTGGAGATGATGGTCAATGCTCTTCAACTTCTGCTGATAGGAACGGATAACCTCGATAAGCACCTAAGCAGCATCCATCGACTACAAATAGAATCTAAAGTCTATCAATAGTTGTCCTACAATGGTAAACTAGAACAAAAACATATTTCCAAAGTAATGAGATTTCAATTTTAAATTGAAGTCAGAAGAGGTAACCGATGGGAGAAATACTGGACAACCCCGACCTCGAGCCTAACTAACCTCCTTGTTCTCAGTCGTAAACTAAGGCAAATGACTTCATCTCGGTAAATGACTTTGACTTTGATCGAGGAGTCGCCGGTCACGGAGAACAATCGGCATGCATCAACAAGGGCTGACAGCCTCAACAGCCGATAGCCCTCTCAGTCTGCAGTCGCGACAGCGTCATATCCTACGCCCTACTAGCGTACTCTGCCCTACTAGCGTCATATCCTGGCACGCATGCTGCAGTTGTACCATCAACTACTGCTTGGCCATCATTGCACGCCACATCGGCCCAGATAATGACAAACTAACATTTCTATATAACAGAAGCAACCCAGAGGACCTCAGCTACGCAATATACACGCAATTTGCTACACTCGTCACCGAGCGCTAACTCTACTGAAATCTCTGCCTTCCATATTGTTGTCTCCATTTTTTTGACTTAGGCATCAGAGAATCCTCCATCGAAAATACTCCGACAAGTGGACTTCTTGTAGGCCACCCAACAGAGGAGTCCAGTGCCCTATGCCTCAACTAGCCTGCTTAGTCCGTCTCCGGCCGATCTCAAAATCATCCGAGCTACGTTCCTTCCTTGATCCGGATATGGTAGCAAAAGATTGGCATAGAGGAAGGGCCCTAGCCTCCAGCTACATCAACCTCAATTGAAGGAAAAGATAACCAGCATGAAATCACGAGAAATCCGTAGTGTGTCGCGTGCTTCGCAACACCGTGCTTCGACCTCTCAAGAGTTGTTGTAGAGCTTCGAACTTGCTCCTTTGGAGTAGTCCGCTATGCCTGTAGACAATGACCAGTTCAACCTGCTCACTTAATATGTGCATACGTTGACCATGATGATCTAGAGCTTGTAGTAGATAATGGCGTGGCTAGCCAAACCGGAACCTGGCCAGTACAACCCCACATTACATGCTCTAAGATAGCCACCGCTCTTAGGACCAGGATCCTAAGCGGTCGCGTCAGAGTCAGCACACCCGACAACCCCTCCTGAAATGGGAGATGGTGCACTTTAAGCCTCCATTCTGGCGAGAACTTTGTCCAGAGCCTCTCGCCTCTTCGTCATATTGAGCCCCCGCCTCAGCGGGGTGTCGAACTCGATAGGAGGATCGAGAAAGGGGCCGCCAAATTTAGGTCCTCAAAAGGCAGGTTCTGAGGGCGTGCAACGACCTCAACTTCTTCTCGAAGCCTCCTTTCTCCTGGTAGATCATGGAGAAACCGATCCCACATCAGTTCAAGATGCCTCAAGTGGAGATGTACGACGACACCTTGGATCCTTTGGTCTACCTCGAGAGCTTTAAAGCTCTCATGATGCTGCACAGAGCCACCGATGTCGTACTTTGCAAAGCATTCCCTACGACCCTTCACAAGGTGGCTTCATTCTGGTTCTTTAAGCTTCGGCCCGAGTCTATTCACTCCTTCGAGCAGCTCACCCACCTCTTCATAGTGCACTTTGTCTCCAACCAAAGACGACATCGTGGATCGGACATGCTGCTTGGCATCAAGTAGAGGGAGAGGGAATCATGTCTTGCATGATCAGCAACTCATATAATGATATAATCTGTTAAATATTCAGATGTGATGTTATAAGATGACATGTAATTCAGAATTTAAGATGCCTGCGTGTATCTTATATTGATGTATTAGAGACCTACGTGTCTCATGAAAAAAGAAATGTAACTATTGTTTTAATTAGCATAGTTTTTTGGAATGTAATCTATGATATGTTTGCACGTCAAAGATTGATCGATACATACCTCTACAAGCACGAATTGCGCATATCAAGATCAAGAGTTGATTGGAGATGGATCAAGGAGTTGATCGCGATTGGATCAAGGATGCTCAAGATCGAATCAAGAGTTGAAGATGAGCTAACTAATTGACGTGTATGTGCTTGTACTATGACCCTCATCCTGGATCCATGATCATCACCAGTTATTTTATGTTTATATTTAGCGGGTAGATTATTATTTGTATGAGATGTAAATAATTAAAATCATGAAAGAGACCTTGATAAGTGCTAAATAATGCGTAAATTAACCTCTTTCTAATAGCACATATCATTATTTTCATGCACATATTATGTAAATATAACCTGGAAACAATGTGTTCCCTTCACCATTGCATTTTAATAAATTATCAGAGGCAATTCTGATTGATTTGTCTTATTGGTCGAGTCTAATATGTGCAGGTCCAGTCAAATTCTCAAAATGGATTTCAAATTCAAATGGTCGAGTCTAAGGATCGAGTTATCCTATTCACGGAGCAGTCCCAACAGTCCCCATTTCATCCATGTGTGGATTAGTTTCTCCGCATCCAATCGAGTTCAACCTCTCGAGTTCAGCTTCATCCTCTCCCACGTTGCACTATTTGAGCCCGTATCACGTCCGTAGATCAGCCTTCATCCCATTTGCAATCAACCATTCAAAGTCCACAGCTCCTTCCACATCATCCTGTTTCTTCCGCACATCCCACACAGCCGTTCGCATGTAAAGTCCCACGTCCAAGCCAATCCAGCTTTCCGTGATTCTCCGGCAATGGCGCCACAAAAATTGATAGTCAACTTTAAAAACTACGCAATAACACGTATCTTGTAGAATAGTGATTATGGGTATCGATCCACAGGAATTGGAGTACGATTGTTTTCGTAAAAATATGTGAAAAGAAGAATTTGTGAAGAATATTAAACTAAGTAATTTAATAAGAAATGCAATTGAAAATGATATAAGTATAAGAGCCTAGGACAAGAAATTCACCGCTAACATGGCAATAAAGATTAATTGTATTTTTTTAATTTATTCTTGGATTAACCTGCAAATTAGCTACAAGCCTAATCAGCATTCAAATAAAATTTCACAAAAGCAATTTAGGAACATCCATTTTCAGTTGGCATGAAATATCTACCCTAAACTAATATGGCAGGACATCGCATCTTCCCTAAGCATGGATGATCTTTATATTTACTTAGTGACCATGAAGAACAGTTGTATAAACATCTCATTTAAAGTCACAGAAATTTAATACGAGATAGAACAAGATATTCATTAAAAACAATATGGTGGCTAATAATAATGGTGTTTGGCACTTTATGCGACCCATGCCACTGGGTTACGTGGCCATAGCCTATTGATATTGAAATTTTGGTATTAGAGTTTTTGTGAAAATAATAATAAATTCCAAAAGAAAAATATGTTTATTGGTGATTTTTTTTCTATCATTATTTTGTGTTTTGATTAAATATCTGACATACTTTAACCCCATCCTGGAATATTATGTTGCTTATTGGGCTAGTGTAGCTCATTATTCTGTTTTCTCTATTTTTCAAATTCAAATGTATAGAGGGATGATCACTCGGAGCTTTAGGGATTTGCTAAATTTTCTGATGATTCCTTCAGTTATTGGCATTTTAGGTAGATTAGCTAAATTATTGCATTTATATTTGCATATGTTCTTTGAAACTTTTGTAAGGGCCATTTAAATAAGTTAATTCTTAAATAAATTTTAAGAATTTGCTATTGCTTTGATATGATTTGTTGCCTTGCATATCTGTATAGTCCGCTGTACAGGTGTGCAGCATCTGCGGCATTTCGGGCTTGGGTCTGACAATAACAACACAAGATTTACTCAACATCAAGGACAGACATGATATGACAAGAGCCTCAGCCTCCATATTACATGTATAACGACTATAAGAAAAGAAGTCCATGTGCAACAAAAAGTGACGTAAACATAGTACACATATTGTTTAGTCCACATTAATTATAACTTCCTAAGCAAAGTCATTGATCTTTGTCACAAGGGAGTATAAATCATCTCCGGATGAAAGTCCAGGGCCCCCTTGCTGCCCCCATCCCGCAAAGGACAAGCAGAAACAAATGAGTTTTGAGTCCTGGATAGATGGTACCATAAATAAGGGCAGTTATTGTCGTTTATACAGGAGTGGGGGTGGAGAGAGAGAGAGAGAGAGAGAGAGGAAATTCCAGCAATGTAGTTTTATCTGAAGGATGCCTTTTTTCAGCTTTCCAGCACAAGAGTCTGGGCAAAGGTTCTCCCTGTTCTCATGAAACGTGTGGTTTTTCCATTGTCATGTGACTTTGTTGCAATCCAACTTAACACATTAGGCATATTCTATCATGGAAACGAGTTTTTAGAAGTAGGCATGTTTATGACTTGACCAGAGCATATAATCAAGTCATTACTGGGTAACAAAACAATGGAAACCTTCTGACATTTTTGTGTTTTTGAAGTAACAGCTGCACAACATTCTACTAATTGTCATCTTAAGTTGTTTGTTAAAAGACCTTTTCTTTATATACGATTAGATGATGTTATCATGTTTACTGATCAAACCATGGTGGAACTTCTTCGGAGAGCATCTCCAACCATGGAAAGAGGTGATTAGGAGACTTCACTACAAAAACAAACTACCTACTCAAACTGAAAGCAAAGATATCAAGCAAGCGCCGGCTGTTTGGCGAAGTGTGGTGATGGTGACTAGCATCTTCAGAGTCAGGGTAACCTTTCAATATGGAGATGGCAAAGAAATAGCTTTCTAGAAAGATCATAGGTCCGGGGAAAGACATCTTAAAGACCAATTTCCAGGATTATTCCTACTAACCTGTGCACCAGAGATTTCAGTTGCAAGCTTTATGAACACCAAGGATACTAAATGCCACCTTCGCCACACCCTCAGCACTAACAGCAACAGAGAATTGAGGGAACTACATCAATGGATGAACAGCACGGAAGTTAACACAAGAAAGGATACAGTCACCTGGAAATGGGAAAACAACAATACTTTCACTGCATGCAAGTGCTACAAATTCTTGAGCTACGGTAGAGTTATTTCAGCAACTGCTAGAATCCTATGGAAGCTTCTAATTCCAGAAAAAGCAAAGATTTTTCACTGCTTAACCTTACAGAAGAAAATTCAGACCGTAGATAATCTAAAGAAAAGAAGATTAAATGTTCAACCTTGTTGTCCCTTATGTTGTGAAGAAGAAAATCTAGAAGGACCAACAAGTTCTCACTCTCATTTATCAATGGTTGGTCCTGGAGATGGCCACAATTTCTTGATCCTAGAGATGGCCAATTCTACCTTCCCATTTCAATTCGCTCGCCTTACAAAAGAGAATTATGAGAATGGGTGCATTCGTATGAAGACTTTGCTTGGATTGCAAGATGTATGGAAGATCGTGTATAGAGGCTATTAGGAGTCTCGTGAAGAAGCTACAATGAATCCTGCTCAATGGAAGGCTCTCACTCTCATCCATCAATGTTTGGATGAAGCCATGTTCGAAAGAGTGGCTAATGCGACCACTGCCAAGCAAGCATGGGAAATCTTACAAAATTCTTACCAAAGAGTTGATAAAGTAAAGAAAGTGTGACTTCAAATATTACGAGGAGATTGCGAAGGTAGATGATGCAAGAATCCAAGTCCCTTGCGGATTTCTTTTCGAGGGTGTTAGCCATAGTGAATCAAATGAAGAGTTATGGAGAAAGATTGGAGGATGTCCGGATCATTGAGAAGATTCTTTGCTTGTTGCATTCGAAGTTTAACTACACGTCGTAGCCATTGAGTAGTCCAAAGATTTGGAGACTATGACGGTTGATCAACATATGGGTTCATTACAAGCCCATGAAGAGAGATTCAACAAGAAGGAGGAGTCGATCGAGCAAGTTCTAGCCACCAAGCTCTCGGTGAAGGAGAAGGAAGAGGAGCGTGAGAAAAGTCAACAAGGAAAAGGACATGGACGTGGACAAGGTCAAAGGAGAGGAGGAAGAGGAAGAGGAAGAGGAAGAGGCGGACAAGGCAATCAAAACTCCAACAATGAAGAAAGGGGGCATTCCTCAAGAGGACGTGGTAGAGAAAACTACACAAGGCAAAATGATAAGTCCAATATTTGGCGTTACAATTGCCAAAAGAATAGGTATTATGCTCGGAAGTGTTGGAGTTCCCCTAGCAATATTGAAGAGAAGGCTAATTATGTAGAGAATGAGGAAATGGAGGCCACTTTGTTGCCACCCTACAAAGCAGAAAAGAAGCAAGAAAGATTTGTGGTATCTTGATAATGCCACAAGCAAACACATGTGTAGAGATAAAAGCAAGTTTGTGGAGATTGACGTATCAGTGATTGGGTTTGTCATATTTGGAGACAACTCTAAAGTTTCAATTGAAGGCAAAGGTATGATTTTAATTCGTATGAAAAATAGTGGCCATCAACTTATGTGCAATGTTTATTCCAAGTATGAAAAGTAACATTTTGAGTTTGGGACAACTTTTGGAGAAGAAATACGAGGTTTATATGAAAAATCGTAGTCTCTTACTTGAAGATGATAGGAAGAATGTGATTGGTAAGGTGCCCATGACAAAGAATAGGATGTTTTTGCTTAATATCCAAACTGATGCTGCTAAATATCTCAAGATGTGTGTAAAAGATTCTTCTTGGCTGTGGCATTTGAGGCTCGAGCATGTGAATTTTGGAGGCTTGAAGTTATTGGGTCAGAAAGGGATGTTGAAGGGCTTGCCATCTATTGACCAACTGGATCAACTATTGACCCTAGTGTGATTTTGACATTTACAAAGCCATTGAGGTCATATGGTAGTACTAATGCCATTAATTCAATTGATCTAGTACATAAACACTTAAGGAAGAAAAAAACGATACATTCTTGATGCGCTCTACATATACCATTGAAACAACTCTTAAGAACTCGTCTAAAGACAAATTTATTAGAATAACTGTCAACCCTAAAGGATGAATTTTGATGATTACAAAATACTTGAGATAATGTTGTGTACTAATGATGTTAGCTCAATTGTGAAGTACTATAAGTCAAGAAAAATCAGAAGAAATGAAGCACTGCAAAATCATTATCCTTAATTCTTCATGAACACTTTATTGGATATGTTCTAAAAGGAAAATGATCTTAATCCAATCCATGAAGATCAAAGATGAAGTCTAAAGTTTTCTGTTTGAGACATTTGAGTTGACTCTAGCACGTTTTCTTCAAATGGCATAGTCAATGACTCGACCCCTGTAAAACATGAGTCGATCCTTGTGTAGTTCAAATTAAACAGAGAGCTTTTACCGCTTTAGACAAGATTTGAAGAGTCGACCCTTGTTCCGAATGAGTCGACCCCCGACATTGAAGAGTCGACCCTTGTGTTTGAAGAGTCGACCCCAGTCCAGTCTCAGCATTGGCCAGAAAAATAATTGGATGAGTCGACCCTTGTGTTTAAATAGGTGACTCCTGAACAAGATGAGTCGACCCTTAAGGTTAAAGACTCGACTCTTTGAAGTCACAACAACAAGAGCCGTCTCAATATTTTGAAGTGCCGACCCAGAATAAACATGAGTCGACTTCTGAGTTACATGAGTCGACCACTGTGCAACTGGAACCACAACGGAAAGCTTGTAACAACTTTTGTCTTTTAATGTAACAGAAAAGATTCCCATCAAAACGACAAGAAAGGAATTTGAATCCCTCTAAAGAACTTGTCTATAAATTCAAGAAAACCTTAGAACGAAAACAATAAGGAAAGAGAGAAATATTCTATCAAGAAAGAAAAGTTTCAGAAAAGAAAAGAGAAGGAAAAAGCTAAAAAGTTCATTATCCTCATCGGCACTCCTCTGAAACTTGCTCCTGTGAGAAAATCAGTCAAAACCTCTCATCCATTACAACAAGAAGAGTTGGTGTTCGGCATTGAGATTCACATCATGGGCCAATCTCTTCATCGGCTTCAGCATTGCTTCTATTGATTTATTTTATATGTTATGAAGTTTTAGTTTTCTGGTTGCAGTAATCTTTTGTTTGGTTTATTTGTTGCTGTAACAGTTTCATCATCTGAAACTTATAAAGGCACTTCCAAACCTTGATTGGAAGTTGCTGAATCAGAAGTATTCAGCAAAGAGAAAGTTTCTGGTTGATTTATCTGAAAACCAACTAAGTTGTTTGTGAGCCCGGAAAAACAATCAGTGTAAAGTTTTTGGTTGGTTTGTCTAAAAACCAACTAGGTTGTTTGGGAACCCGGAAAAACAAATGGTGATAGGTTTTTGGTTGGTTGCCTGGAAAAACCAACTGGGTTTCTGATTGTGAGCCTGGAAAACAATCAGGCTATAATCTGCTGGGTTATAGTGAAATCTCAAGCTTTGCTTGGGGAGTGGATGTAGGTGCTGGGAGTGCACCGAACCACTATATATTCTTGTGTTTGTGTGTGACTTGTCTCTCTTCTTCCACTGTATATTTCTAACTACATTCCTCATCTTATTCACTGCTTTATTTGTGCAACTTTAATTCCGCTGCTAAATCTCCAAGTTACTAGAAGATTTCAGTAACTCATTCACTTCACATTATTAAGTTTAAAAGACCCAATTCACCCCCTCTCTTGGGCTGCACCTTTGGGTAACAATAACTTAAAAAAAAACCTAAATTTCAGTTTGACAAAGTTAAGAGTCAAGTTTCCCTTGTTAAAGGGCAATTCTATCTTTTCTATAGTAAAAGAAAAGTATTCTTTTTTATGCCGAGCATTCTAAATGAAAATAAACTACTTGTAATGTATTTTATTGGTTTCATGTGCAAATCTAATCTTAAGATGCAGAAAATCATGGTTAGAGTCGACCCTAGAAAGTTTGGAGCCGACTCTGGCACACTTGGCACAGGCCTCGGACCGACCCCAAAAAAATTGACACAGTACTCGGGTCGACCCCAACCAGTTTCAACAGAAAAGTGCTCTCTAGATTTCTTGTCGGAGCCGACTCCACCAAAGCTCGAGTCGACCCCAACAAAATCCGAGTCGACCCCAGCTTGTATCATCAGAAAAGTGTTTTCTAAAATTTTCTGTCAGACCAACTCCAGGCAAGCTCAAGTCGACCCCAGGCAAGCTCGAGTTGACCCCAGCTCGACTGACAGCCTAACGGCTAGTTATGCAAATGTACTTCTTAAGGTTCCAACGGCTATAAACGGCTAGTTTCTTCAATCCAATGGCTAAGAACTGATTTTTGGAGATTGGAGAAGTATTTAAGAGCTACTATTCATCAAAAAAAGTATATTTTTGAGAATTTAAGCGAGCATTCAAGAAAAAGATATATTCAAGAGAGCTTCATTCATTGCTTCAGTACAAATCCAAAAGAAGGGTATTGAGCAGAATTCAAGTACCTTCAGAAGCTCAACCAATTCATTAAAGGGTGAAGCAATCTCATTGAAGAAAAGAAAAGCGTCTTCAAAGCGATAACATTTCTCTTTTCTTCTCTTTAGTGCATACTTATTTTATTTACTCATTAAGGAACTTAATACTTTGATTCACTTTCTTCTTGTAAGGTTTTTGTTGGTGAGCCCGTAAAACCAACTATGTAGGTTTGTTGGTGAGCCCGTAAAACCAACAGTGTAGGTTCTTGTTGGTGATCTCATAAAACCAACTGTTAGATTTTTGGATTGTGAGTCCGGTAAAACAATCCAACGGTAATCCGAGGGATTATCGTGAATTCTTAAGGAAATGCTTGGGAAGTGGACGTAGGTACCTTGGAGTGCACCGGACCACTATACATGCTTGTGTTTGCATTGTGTTTACTTTGTGCCACTTACTTTAATTCCTTTATTATATTGAGTAGCTGCTCTAGCTTGTTTTCTTAAAGTGATTTAATTATAATTGCCTAGAGCTTAATTACTTTTGCTTTCACTGCACTTATACTCTTCACATAGACCAGATTGAGTATTCATTTACAAATTAATTTGATGTTATAAAATTTAGAAAACCCAATTCACCCCCCTCTTAGGTTGTCATATTGGGCAATAAGTGGTATCAGAGCAGGTGCTCTAATATTAATTGTTGATCTCACGATCAAAAGCCAAAGATTATGGCAACACAAGTCGGTAGTTCTTTATCTGAGGGACAATCAACAAATAGACCATCCTTATTCAATGGCACAAACTATACTTACTGGAAAGCACGAATGAGGATATTCATACAAGCACTAGACTACGATATATGGAATATCATAGTTGAAGGACCACACACACCCATTATTAGTATAGATGGCATGGTCATTCCTAAGCCCAAAAAGGATTGGGATGACAATGATAAAAGGATGAACCCAACTCAATGCTAAGGCCATGAATGTTCTTTATTGCTCACTTGATGCGAATGAATTTAATAGAATCTCAAAATGTAATTCTGCTAAAGAAATTTGGAATAGATTAGAGATTACTCATGAGGGTACCAATCAGGTTAACGAGTCTGCTGAAACAATAACTGAAATTTTTACTAGATTTACAGATATAATAAATGGTTTTAAGAGTTTAGGTAAATCTTATTCTAACTTTGAATTGGTGCGTAAAATTCTCAGGTCTCTGCCTCGTATGTAGGAGGCCAAAGTAACAGCAATTCAGGAGGCAAAGGACCACAACGCATTTCAACTAGAAGAGCTTCTAGGGTCACTTGTGACTCGAGTTAACAATGAAGCAGAATTCTAAAGAGGAGGTCAAGAAAAAGAAAACCATTGCTCTAAAGTCTACCATTCCTAGAGAAGACACTGAGTCAGATGACTCTGATGAGGAAGATGAATATGATGAAAAAGAAGTAGCAATGCTTGCAAAGAAGTTTAGAAAGTTTATGAGGAAGAAAAATGAGTTTTACAAAAAGAAGTCTTTCTTCAAAGGTAGCTCTAGCAAAGAAAAGAAAAAGGACAAGGAAAAAGAAAAGGATATGCCCAACTGTTATGAATGTAATAAGCCCGGACACTTCAAGATAAATTGCCCACAGTTGAAATGGGGGCCGAAGAAATTCAAGAAGAAAGCTTTCATGGCTAATTGGAGTGAAAGTGAGGAATCGAGCTCAGATGAAGAAGAGCAGCAAAATACAGCTCAAATTTGCTTCATGGCACATGATGATGATCAGGTAGATACTGAACTTGAATGTGACTTTACTGTTGATGAATTGCATGATGTCTTTTTAGGCCTTATGGAAGAACACAAAAAACTTATTCACAAAAATAAAAACTTGAAGAATGAAATCAAACCCTAATAGAAGAAAAACTAAAACTATCTAATGATAATGAAACATTAAGTAAGAAATTAACTAATGAAACTGAAACCTTAATCAAAGAAAATATTGAACTAAAAAGTGAAGTTGAAAAATATAAATCTTTAGCAGATAGATTCACACTCAGCTCAAATAAATTAAATATGATTCTAGATAGTCAAAGAGCTGTTTATGACAAAACAAGATTAGGATATAGAACAAAAAGAAAACAAAAATACCTAAAGAACTTATTTGTAAAATCCAAGAATGAAAACACAACTTGTTATTGTTGAAACAAAGTAGACCATAAGGCTGATGAATGTGATTTTAGAAAATTTAATAACAAATCAAATGAAAAAGGCAAACAAAATATCAAAAAAATTGGGTTACAAAAGGAACCATAAATACTAACCCTAAAGGGCCCAACATAGTTTGGGTACCTAAAATGGATCCTTGATTTTATTTGTAGGTGTGTCTTACAGCTAATGAGAAGAATCGGCTATGGTATCTAGATAGTGGCTGTTCAAGACACATAACAGGTGATATCGATCAATTCATCACCGAAGAATCCAAAGATGGTGGTGACAATAGCAAAGGTCACATAATTGGAAAGGATAAAATCCGTATCACTCCATCTACTTTCATAGATAATGTCTGGTTAGTTAATGGCCTAAAACATAACTTGCTTAACATTAGTCAATTTTGTGATAAAGATTTTAAAGTATTTTTTGAATTATCGGTATGCATAATTACTAGTTCCAAAGATAATAGTATTGTACTCATAATATGGAAATGTCTACATGGTTGATCTTGATGATCCAGCCAAGAAGAATGGTCAATGCCTAGTTACTATGGAGGACAAAGTAAATGAGAGTACTTGGTTATGGCACCGAAGACTAGGATATGCAAGTATGAATTTAATTTCAAAACTAGTTAAAAAGAATTTAGTAAAAGGCTTGCCAAAGTTAATGTTTGAAAAAGATAAAATTGTGATGCATGTCAATTGGGTAAGCAAACAAGAACTTCTTTTAAATCAAAGAATATAGTTTTAACTTCTAGCCCTTAGAACTCATCCACATGGATCTATTTGAACCTACTAGAATTGCAAGCTCGGGAGGAAAAAAGTATGGCCTAGTAATTGTAGATGACTTCTCAAGGTACACATGGGTTTCATTCCTTGCACATAAAGATAAAAGATTTTCGATATTTCTGAAAATTTATAAAAATGTCTTAATCAAAAAGAATACTACTTTAGTTTCTATTCGTAGTGATTATAGAACTGAATTTGAAAATCAATATTTTGAAAAGATTTGTAATAAAAATGGTATTTCTCATAATTTCTTGGCCCTTAGAACACCTCAACAAAATGGGGTTGTTGAAAAAAAAATAAGACCTCAGTAGAAATGGCACGTACTATGCTCTGTGAGTCAGATCTTCTAAAGTACTTTTGGGCTGAAGCTGTGAGCACTGCTTGTCACATTTTAAACTGTGTTTTGATTCGCCCAATTACAAAGAAAACCCCATATGAACTTTGGAAAGATAAGCAACTAATTGTTAAATATTTTCGAGTTTTCGGTTGTCGCTATTTTATACTAAATAATGGCAAGGAGAAATTAAGTAAATTTGATGCAAAGTCAGATGAGGGTATCTTCTTAGGATACTCTACTTCTAGCAGGACATACAGAGTTTTCAACAGGAGATCTATTGTTGTTGAAAAATCAATGTATGTTGTTTTGAGTCTGACAGTAATCTTCTAGGAAAGAGGATGTTTTTGATGATGATGTGGGCAGATTCGAGCTTGAAAAACTGACTATTCAAGATATACCAACGGAAGAACAAGTAGATACATCAAAAGAAGATGAGGAGGAAAAAGATGATGATCAAAGTCTACTACAACTTCATGACCTACCTAAAGAATGGAGGTATGCGCATGGACACCCTAAAGATTTAATTATAGGTGATCCATCGAAAGGAGTAAGAACTCGGTCCTCCTTAAAAAATATAAATAATTATCTTGCTTTTTATCTCAAATAGAACCCAAAACTTATGAAGAAGCAGAACATGATGTAAATTGGATTAATGCTATGCAAGAAGCATTAAATCAATTTAAAAAAAATGATGCATGGACATTAACTGAAAGATCTAAAAATAATTCTGTAATTGAAACCAAATGGATCTTTAGAAATAAATTAGATAAAGATGGAATAGTAATAAGGAACAAAGCTAGGCTAGTGGTAAAAGGCTACAATCAGGAAGAAGGGATTGACTTTGAGAAAACCTTCGCTCCTATTGCTAGACTTGAAGCTATTAGATTATTACTTGCATTTGCATGCTACATGAATTTTAACTTTTATCAAATGGACGTAAAGAGTGCCTTTCTAAATGGCTATATAGCAGAGGAGGTATATGTAGAGCAATTTGAAAATTATGAATTTTCGGATCATGTGTTTAAATTGCATAAAGCATTGTATGGTTTAAAACAAACACCTAAATCTTAGTATGATAGGTTAAGTAAATTTTTGCTACATAACGATTTCAATAAAGAAAATGTTGATAAAACACCGTTCTTAAAAAGAAAAGATAAAAATCTTCTAGTAGTACAAATATACGTAGATGACATTATATTTGGTGCTACTAATGATTCTCTTTGCAAAGAATTTGCTAAGTTGATACAAGGTGAGTTCGAGATGAGCATGATGGGAGAACTCAACTTTTTTCTCGGACTCCAGATCAAGCAAACTAAGGAAGGGATCTTCATCAACCAAGCTAAATACACAAAGAAAATACTCAAAAAGTTTGGAAAGGAAGATCACAAAAAAATGGAAACTCCAATGAACACTTCTAGTAAGCTTGACAAAGACGAAAAGGGTAAAAGCATAGACATTAAACTTTATAGAGGTGTAATTGGACCTCTGCTCTATCTTACTGCTAGTAGGCCTGATATAGTGTTTAGAGTAGGTATGTGTGCTAGATATCAGTCAGATCCTAAAGAATCACACTTATCTGATGTCAAGAGAATTCTTAGATACCCAAGAAGGACATCTAACATAGGATTATGGTACTCTAAAGATTCTTATTTTGATTTAATTGCATATTCAGATGTCGATTTTGCTGGATATAAACTAGATAGAAAAAGCACTAGTAGCATATGTCAATTCTTAGGTGCTAATTTAATTTTATGGTTCAGTAAAAAGCAGAATTCAATTACACTGTCAACGGCTAAAGCCGAATATGTTGCAGCTGGAAGCTGCTGTGCTCAAGTGCTATGAATTAAGCAACAATTAGAAGATTATGGAATTAAAATTGATAAAATCCTCGTAAATTGTGATAATACAAGTGCAATCAATTTAACTAAAAATCCAGTTCAACACTCTAAGGCAAAACTCATTGAAATTAGATATTACTCATTAGAGACCATGTGCAAAATGGAAACATAAATGTTGAACATGTGTGTACTGAAAAAAAATTGGCAGATATATTTACAAAATTCCTTAGTGAGGATAGATTTTGCATGCTTAGAAGAAAATTAGGAGTATGCGACCCTTTTGCATAGAAAAAGTCAAAAGTTTCATGATACACTCCTCTCATCTCCAAAATCTTTTCATATGATTTGAAACATTGCTCAAATGATTAATTTAGAACATCTGCTCATGAGCATTGTTGACCCTTGAAAATTCATAAGGATCAGATCAGTGATAAATTATCAAAAAAAAAAAATGGTGGGGTTGATCTCGGCTCGACCAGAGACCATGGTCAAGTCGACTCCACCTCGAGCCAACCCGAGCAATGGCTTGAGTCGACTTGACGGCAGGATCCTTTCTTTTTAAGGGC
This sequence comes from Phoenix dactylifera, assembly GCF_051530095.1. Taxonomy (NCBI): domain Eukaryota; kingdom Viridiplantae; phylum Streptophyta; class Magnoliopsida; order Arecales; family Arecaceae; genus Phoenix; species Phoenix dactylifera. The sequence goes on along the minus strand of NC_143204.1, from coordinate 4,662,590 downwards.
GGCCAAAACCCCCAATAAAGGTATTTCACTCCTCCAAACAAGCTCTAACCCCTTAGAAAACCCCCTTCCACTCCTCCATTGACCTCCAATCACCGGTAAAACCCTATTCTTTCCTCTCCCAAGCCGATAGATCATCTTGTACGGAAGGATTGGGTGAAGATGGGGCCAAAAAGAACCGTGGCCAAGCGACCTAAGAGGGTTACTCGTTCATCTACGGCTGAGGAACGAGAAAGAGGGCAAGATGATATTTCTCCATAAGCCGAGGTACGTATAGAGTCTTCGCAACCTCCTTCCCCATTGGTTCAACTTGCTAGATTTGCCGGAAGGCCCGTCACCACCGGAAGGAAGATTGATTTTGGATTTCTAGATCGGGAGGGCTTCCATTTGAGATCATGGATTCATCAGCAAGGTTGGGAGTATCTGTGCTCTTTGGATGTACCAACATACCCTAGATTAGTTAGAGAGTTCTACTCTTCACTCCGGGTAGGGTCGAGCGGGATCGAGTCAGATGTCCGAGGAGTCCGGATTATGCTTACAAAGAAGAGTTTCAATCGACTTCTACATTTACCGAGATAGGGTTCAATATCCGTGAGATCAGAGGTCAAACTGAAAGCCTTACAGTTACAGTTGGTGTTGAAGCGTGATGATGTGGATTATTTTGATGATCTGATTGCGAGTTCACTATCAGCCGAGATGCACCTACTTCACAGTTTCATTGGTCGGATCTTATTTCTGAAGGTTGGGCATTATGATTGTGTCGGAGCGGAAGTTGGTTATCATGGAGTATGTTATTCAGGGCATTCTCCTGAATATCCCTGCGATGATACTGAGGCAGATGCGCGAAGCCGTATCTAGGATGAAGGCTTCCTTACCATATGGTATGATTCTCACCTTGATATTTTGGCAACATCAGATCAGTTTAGATGGAGAGATTTCTAGAGGCCTACTATGGATACTTACAACGAACGGACACTCCAGTGCATGGGGTACTAGAAGTTGGAAGCGCAGTGGGTACGTAGAGCTCCAAGGCAGGAGCCAAAGAGACAGGCAACTGAGCCTGATTTACTAGAGCCCGGAGACTCCATTCCAGAGCCAGAGGCACCTGCGGAACATCTATCTTCACAGACAGAGGCAGGACCTTCATCATCAGCACCACAACATAGGTCAGAGCCATCAGCACCTACTAGTTTCACGGATAAGCAACTGAGTAGGATGGCTGATGTGATGACAGATAGGCTGACGGGTCAGCTAGAGAACTTATCAGACAGATTGTCAGCACAGATCATAGGCATATCGACATAGGTGATGAGTCTTTCAGATAGGCTGACTTCTATTGAGAGAGAGCTACATGATCACATTGCATCTCAAGCAGTTGATTCTGAGGTCTCAGCACAGAGCCCGCCAGTTCTCAGTGCTTCCTCTTCTCGCAGACCGTCTCACTCTCATCAGACCAGACCTCCCTCACTACTTATACTAGGAGATCTAGAGTTCCATCTCAACTATTAGATCCATCTAGGCCTAGTGATAGGACTACAGGAGCACCTCTTGATTAGTGATAAGAGTTTTTCTAGCTCTTGTATGTATTTTTGACTTTTGTCTTTTGTTGTTGAACTACTTTTAATTGACGGAATACAATTTAATCTTTTGTAGTAGTTTGTATTTCTTATCTAGAACATTGTACTTTTGGCATAGATGAAATACAATGTTTCTTCTTGAGTTATAATCTTTGTGATGGTATCCCTTTCATTCATTCATTTATTCTTTTTGATGATAACAAAAAGGGGGAGAAAATATAAAATATAAACCAAAAAGTAAATTCTATAAGAAAGATTGTATAGGGAAGAAAATATGAGAACAAGTGAGAAAATATGAGTATTAACCCTTAAACAAAGAGGCATATATTATATACTTAAGAGGGAGACATATGACAAAAAAAAAATCTGAAATTTAAATTCTTGATACATAATTCATGATACATAAGAATTCACGATACATAAGTCAAAATACATAAGAAGGCATGATACATAAGCATTTGGCACATAATCATAAGCCTTGATACATATCCATGCAATCTTGCCTAAGTTCTAATATTTAATTATAGAGATTTGCCTTGCCTCGATACATAACCTGAAACTCTTATTTTGGCACAAACTTTTGAATATTTTGCTTTAATGATACACAAGAGTAAGGGAGAGAAAAGTTAAAATTCTTTTGGCACCTATTTGGATAAGATAAGGGGAGTTTTTGGTTCAACCCATGCTATATGATACGGTCTTTAATTAGACGATCTTGATCCAATCTTGACACTATCTCGATACTCTTGAATCAAAAGAACTTCATTAATACTAAACCTAACTTTTAATATGAATGTTAGTTTGCTTATACTCAATGTTTTGTAATCATCAAAAATAGGGAGATTGTTGACCCTAGTGTGACTTTGACGTTTACAAAGCCATTGAGATCATATGGTAGTACTAATGCCATTAATTCAATTGATCTAGTACATAAACACTTAGGGAAATACATTCTTGATACGCTCTACATATACCATTAAAACAACTCTCAAGAACTCATCTAAAGACAAATTTATTAGAAAAACTTGAGGAAAAACCTAAATTTCAGTTTGACAAAGTTAAGAGTCAAGTTTTTCTTGTTAAAGGGCAATTCTGTCCTTTCTATAGTTAAAGAAAAGTATTCTTTTTTGTGCCAAGCATCCTAAATAAAAATAAACTACTTGTAATGTCTTTTATTAGTTTCATATACAAATCTAACCTTAAGATGCAGAAAATCAGGATTAGAGTCGACCTCAAAAAGTTTGGAGCCAACTCTAGCACATTTGGCACACTTTGGCACACTTGGCAGAGGCCTCAGGTCACCCCAGAAAAATTGGTACAGTACTCGAGTCGACCCCAACCAGTTTCAACAGAAAAGTGCTCTCTGGATTTTCTGTCAGAGCCGACTCCACCAAAGCTCGAGTTGACCCCAACCATGCTCGAGTCGACCCAACAAAATTCGAGTTGACCTCAGCTTATATCATCAGAAAAGTGTTTTCTGGAATTCCCTGTCAGAGCCGACTCCATCAAAGCTCGAGTCGACCCCAGGCAAGCTCAAGTCGTCCCGAGCTCGACTGACAGCCTAACGGCTAGTTCTGTAGATGTACTTGTTAAGGCTCCAACGACTATAAACAGCTAGTTTTTTCAATCCAATGGCTAGGAACTGATTTTTGGAGGTTGGAGGAGTATTTAAGAGCTACTATTTATCAGAAAAATTATCCTTTTGAGAATTTAAGTGAGCATTCAAGAAAAAGATATATTCAAGAGAGCTTCATTTTTTGCTTCAGTTCAAATCCAAAAGAAGGGTGTTAAGCAAAATTCAAGTGCCTTCAAGAGCTCAACCAATTCATTAAAGAGTGAAGCAATCTCAGTGAAGAAATGAAAAGCACCTTCAAAGCGATAATATTTCTCTTTTCTTCTCTTTGGTGCATACTTATTTTATTTGCTCATTAAGGAGCTTAATACTTTGATTCACTTTCTTCTTGTAATGTTCTTGTTGGTGAGTCCGTAAAACCAACTGTGTAGGTTTGTTGGTGAGCCCGTAAAACCAACGGTGTAGGTTCTTGTTGGTGATCCTGCAAAACCAACTGTTAGAATTTTGGATTGTGAGCCCGGTAAAACAATCCAACTATAATCCGAGAGGTTATAGTGAATTTCCAAGAAAATGCTTGGGGAGTGGACGTAGGTGCCTTGGAGTGCACCGTATCACTATACGTGCTTGTGTTTGCATTATGTTTACTTTGTGCCACTTACTTTATTTTCTTTATTATATTGAGTAGTTGCTCTAGCTTGATTTCTTAAAGTGATTTAATTGTAATTGCCTAGAGCTTAATTACTCTCGCTTCCGCTGCACTTATACTCTTCACATAGGCTAGATTGAGTATTCATTTACAAATTAATTTGAGATCATAAAATTTAGAAAACCCAATTCACCCCCCTTTTGGGTTGTCACCTTGGACAACATCAACTATGTGAAGGGTGTCTTGTTGGCCAACAATTTCGAAAGAGCTTTGCAAGAGAAACTACTTCAAGAGCAAGTGAGCCACTTCAATTTGTTCATGCCGATATTTGTGGACCAATCAAGCCTTCTTTATTTGGTAACAATTGATATTTTCTTCTCTTTATTGATGATTTTCATTGAAAAACTTGGATTTATTTCTTGAAAGAAAAATCTGAAGTATTTGGTGCTTTTAAAAAAATTAAAGCACTTCTTGAAAAGAAAAGTGGCTATTATATTAAAGCCTTAAGAACGGATAGAGGGGAACATTTTACTTTTAATGAGTTTAATGAGTTTTGTGAAGCAAATGATATTCGACGGCTCTTGACTGTTTCAAGATCTCCACAACAAAATAGTGTTGTCGAAAGGAAGAATAGGAGCATTCTCGATATGGCTCGAAGCATGTTGAGGACAAAGAAGATGCTGAAAGAATTTTGGGCAGAAACAGTTGATTGTGCGGTGTATTTATTGAACCGGTGTCCAACAAGTATCCTACGGGACAAAACTCCCTTAGAAGCATAAAGTGGAAGAAAGCCAAGTGTTTCTCATTTAAAAGTTTTTGGGAGCATTAGCTATGTTCATGTACCCGATCAAGAGAGGTCCAAACTCGATAATAAAAGCAAGAAGCACATCTTCATTGGATATGATCAATGTTCCAAAGGCTGCAAGCTCTACAATCCAAGTGTTGGCAAGGCGACTATTAGTAGAGATGTGGAGTTCAATGAAAAAGATTTATGGGATTGGAGTAATGAAGATAAAGAGAGGTATAATTTCTGTCCATTCCTTGATGAGCATAAGCAAAGAAGTGAAGTTCAAGAGCCGACAACACCTTCTTGATCACCAACAACATCTAGTAAACCTTCATTTTTTAGTGGAAGCTCAAATGAAAGGAAACCACAAATGAGGAGTCTTCAAGATCTTTATGAGGTAACGAAAAATTTAAGTAATAATCTATCTCTTTTTTGTCACTTTGCTAATTGTGAGCCCATAGCTTTTGAAAAAGCAGTAAAAGATGAGAAGTGGAGAATTGCCATGGATGAGGAGATCAAGTCGATTGAGAAGAATGACTCTTGGGAGTTGGCAACCATGTCGAAAGGTCAAAAGTTTATTGGTGTGAAGTGGGTTTTCAAAGAAAAGAAGAATGCTAAGGGTGAAGTAGAGAGATACAAGGCAAGGTTGGTAGCCAAGGGATATAGCCAACATCCTAAGATTGACTAAGTGAAGTGTTTGCTCCTGTTGCACGGTTGAAGATCATCTAAATAATAATTTCACTTGCGGCTCAAAAAAAGTAGAAGATTTATCAAATGGATATCAAATCGACTTTCTTGAATGGCATTCTTGACGAAAAGGTTTATGTTGAACAACCCTTGGGCTATGTGATCAAAGGACATGAAAACAAAGTGTTGAAGTTGAAGAAAGCCTTGTATGGTTTGAAGCAAGCGCCAAAAGCTTGAAATAGTCAGATTGATAAATATTTCCAAGAGAATGGGTTTACCAAGTGCCCACATGAGTATGCTCTCTATGCTAAGGTGCGTAAAAATGGAAATATTTTGCTTGTTTGCTTATATGTTAATGATTTGATTTTTGCGGGCAATAATACAAGTATGTTTGGAGAGTTTAAGCAAGCTATGACTAGACAATTTGAAATGACGGATATTGGTCTCATGTCTTATTATCTTGGTATTGAGATCTAGCAAATAGAAGATGGAATTTTTATTTTCCAGGAAGGTTTTGCCAAGGAGATCCTTAAGAGGTTTAAGATGGAAGATTGTCAACTCGTGAGCACTTCGGTGGAATGCAAAGTCAAATTGTCTAAGAATGAAGGAGAGAAGGTAGATTCTGCAACCTTCAAGCGTCTAGTCGAAAGTTTGAGATACCTAACTTGTACAAGATCAGACAAACTTTTTGGAGTTGGGCTTGTTAGTCGATTTATGGAGTCACCAAACATGGCACATTTCAAAGCGACGAAACAAATTCTTCATTATATCAAAGGTACAAATGGTTTTGGCTTGCTTTATTCATTTTCTAATGAATTTAAGCTTGTGGGCTCTAGTGATAGTGATTGGGCCGGAGATATGAATGACTAGAAGAGCACTAGCGGCTTTGTTTTCTACTTAGAAATACGCCTTTTATTTGGAGTTCGAAGAAGCAATCAATTGTGACACTTTCTACTTGTGCAGCTGAATATATTGCCGCTGCATTTTGTGTTTGTCATGTCATATGATTAAGAAGATTGTTGAAGGAGTTACACATGCCACGAGAGGAGGTTACGGAGATTTTTGTTGACAACAAGTCGGCCATTATATTGGCAAAGAATCTTGTTTTCCATTATAGAAGCAAGCACATATATACGAGGTACCATTTTCTTAGAGATTGCATTGTGAAGAACGAAGTGCAAGTAAAGTATGTGAAGACCATGATTAAGTTGTGGATATTTTTATGAAGCCTCTCAAGTATGACACTTTTAGCAAGTTGAGGATAATGCTTGGAGTTACGAGGAATTAAGTTTAAAGGGAGGTGTTGAGAAAATAAACTTAATAAATATTTTTTAGGAGATTCATGAATATATGAAGGATCACCTTAAGAGTAGTGGTTCATGTATTTGGGTTTTCAATCTGCATTTAAGTGGTTCATGTATTTAGATTTTCAATGTGCATTCAGTTGGATTTTTAATGTGCATTTAGGTAGTTCATGTATTTGAGTTTTCAATGTGCATTCATTTGGGTTTTCAATGTGCATTAGGTGGTTCATGTATTTGGGTTTTCTATGTATACCTAGGAGTCCTATAAATTCTATATAAGTCTTGTTGTTTTGGCAAGGGACAAGAGCTAAAGTGAATAGAAATTTTTTTAAAATATTTGACCTCTTCATCCTTTCCTCTCTAGGAAAATCTCTCTTCCTATATTCCAACAGAACAATCTGTTGGAAATATTTTGCCTAAAAATTGCTATATCTTTATTTTATAGAAGTATTATAAAAGAAAAATCTACTAGAATAAAATCTGAAGATTGAAAAGAGCTTACTTAAATCATGACGCGTGATATACACTACCCTAAGAACGTAATTCATCCCTACATATAAGTTTACAGCGATCTTGTCTCTAGATACAACCAGGCTTAGCCCGATCCTCGTCCAACGAGCACAATCGCAATACAGGCTTGACCCGACCGACTTCTTCAAATGCCAAGAAAATAAGAAAATATAAAAAGCAAAAAGTTGAAGAGTAAAAGAACTTCTGTCTATGGAAGAAATTCTCGAAAGATAGAGTACTAGTAAGAAAGAGAGAGATCAAATTATTTTTTTATTAATTCCAGAGGAGTCTATTTATAGACTCTATCTCGAAGACCATAGAGATGCAGTGGTTTCGAAGAATGTAATAATTCTAAAACACCATATTTTTTCGAAAACCAACATTCTCTTTCGAAGAGTCACCACTTTTCTGAAAGTGGCGTCTCACAAAAGGATATTTTTAAGCATTTAAAACAACTAAAAATTTAGAGGATAAACAAATAAAATCTTTTTTAATTAAAACTCCAACAATCTTCCATAAAAGATTTAATTGTTTTGAAAATTTTAAAGCAAAATTTCTAGGCAATTTATATTGTGCAATAGGTAAGGTGTCTAATGGATTTGAACCTCACTTAGAGTTGATAGTATCTATCTAAAAGAATCATAGTGGATTAGACCTTGAACTAGGTCATTTGACTCAAACTTCAACTTATCACACATACAGTATGGATTAATTGGGTCTCTATGCGGTTAGTTCCATTTAAAGGTCTATCACTTAGTACCTTGATTTTTCATAAGAATTTTATTAGGATTAGCCCAAACCCCTAGTCGTGGCCCATATAACAATTGTGACATAGGTAAGTTCTCCAAGGGTATTTATAACCTAATACCCTGTAGATTTTTTATCTTAGACTCATTAAGAGTATAACTCAACCTTTTTAGTATATATTTTTGTCATTGATAAGAGCACTCATCATAGGAATGGGAGGAGATATACTCCCAAAAAATGTGCTCTAACACAATCACTCAATCAGTTTTGTTTCTACTACATTGAACCTCCTTCGTGGGATCTCAAATCACAGATGTTGGGTATCCACTCTCGGTGACCAAATGTGGGCTTAAGGCCCACCTCCCTCGATGATCCTAAAACTCCACTCCTACACAAACCCTTGGTTAAATGATCTACAAAGTTTTTTTGAGACTTGACAAATTTCAAGAAAATGGCATTACTCTTTTTGAGTTATCTTATAAATTTATGATGAATTCCAATATTCTTATTCATCTTGTTGTTAGTACGCTTTTGATTCATAAGATTTTAAGTTAGATTCTAGATTTTGAAATAAATGCAATAAAGAGCAATAATATCAATAAAATTAAATAACTGTACTAAGAAATATAACAAGTAATGCAACTTTGTAATTTCTGCGTATTTTTCAAAGCAACTGTATATATTTTGAGAACTAATATATGCACAGTTTTCAAAACAACAGTAATTTCTACACAGCTTTTAAAAGGGTAGGAGTTTTTTGCATAGATTTTAAAGATAAAATTTTGCCCATTAATTAAAGATTGCAGAAAATAGATTGCATATAATTTTAAAATATAGAAAAATTGCATGGATTTTAAAGCTACAGTAATTTTCTACACAGATTTTGAATCTGTAAAAAATTTCTACATGGACTTTAAAGTTGCAAAAAATATTTGCAAATATTTTAAATCTGCAGAAAATTTCTATATAGTTTTTAAAGTTGTAAAAAATTTGTTTGCACAATTTTCAGAGCAATATGACTTTCTAAAAGGACTGATTTTTGTAAATAAAAAAATGCAGCTTTCTAATTCTATATAATTAAAACTAAATTTAGTCTTATGCAATTGAACAAAATTTGATAAATGATCAAATAGCAATTTCTGGTGTAATTAAAATCACGTTCTTTGACAGTTGAAAATATTTTGTCTAGAAACTGCTATATCTTTATTTTATAAAAGTATTATAAAAAAATAATATACTAAAATAAAATCAAAAGATTGAAAAGAGCTTGTCTGGATCGAGGCGTGTGATATATTGCCCTAAGAACATGATTCGCCCTTACGTGTAGGTTTGTGGCGATCTCGTTCCTAAGGTACAGCAATCCAGCTCAATCCGATCCTCTTCTAACGAGCACGATTGCTGTAGAGGCTTGACCTGACCGACTCCTTCAGATGGCCAGAAAATAAAAAAAGATAGAAAGCAGAAAATTGAAAAGTGAAAAATTCTCTGTTTGTGGAAGAAATTCTCGAGAGACAAAGTACTAATAAAAAGAAAGAGATCAAATTATTTTTTGATTAATCTCGGAGGAGTCTATTTATAGACTCTATTTCAAAGACCGAAGAGAATTGATATTCTGAAGATACGTAATGTTTCGAAAACACCATATATTTTCGAAAACCAATATTTTCTTTCGAAGAGTCACAACTCTTCTAAAAGAGGCGTCACATAAAAGGGTATTTAAAAACATTTACAACAACTAAAAATTTAGAAAACAAGAAAATTTAAATCTTTTTTAATTAAAACTCCAGTACAATCACCTTTACTTTCACATTGATATTGTAAATAACTTCTCTATAGGTAAAACCTGGGTGGGTTTTATACCCTCCCTTTACATCGGAAAAAAAAAGAAGAAAAATGCTATCATGACAGAAAAGTACCTCCAAGCACTGGCAAACGTTCTTACACTCATGAAGATTGTTAGTGCAGTCCATATTCCAATGAATCCATGAGTTGAAGAAAGATATATCAGGCATGGAATGCTAACAGCAGCAACGGCAACCTAAAGATGGAGAATAATATAAAAATATAACCATAATAATCAAGCCTTAGTCCAGCAAAGATGGAAAAATATATCAGAAGGATTTATAATTGAAGAGAAGTTGATTTCAATAATATGCTGACTGAGGTTGATAAGGACTTGCCATAGAATAAGCAGAAAATGTGTAATCAGATGCTCCAAAGTTGATGCCATCAAATACAAAGGCCAATGAATTAAGCGTTTGTGTACCAGCAACAAACTGAGTCACAAATATCAAATTTTTCGACAGAAGATGTATCAGATACTTATACAAGTCAGGGAGAATCATGATTATAATTTCAAGAAAAAAGGTTGGAGGAAATACGGTCTATTGCATTTTTTATTTCTCTGATTGTGGTTCTAATGCTTTTGAAGTAAAATTAGTCTACTCAAGCTTGAAGTTCATGCTTTCTTTATGACCTTTTTTCCTTCAACTTTTAAGGGTACTTTTTCTATTACTGTATAATACATCATGATAAACTGCAAAGATGATATACCGGAATTCCTTTGTGAATTATATGTATCACATTAATGTCTTTTGTGAATATTCCTGATCCAAACTGCAGTCCAACTCCTAGCAGAAGTGTGAGGGCCATTCCCGGTACAATGCTTAACTGCAGTATGTGAATTAAAATTGTTAATAATACATTGAGGGGGAAAAAGGGAGAAGAATTTTAATCAGAATTTCTGATACCTGTAATACACGAGCTGTAGCAGCTACTACCTTGTGATAGTCCCCTCTCGCAAATGCACTGGCAAGTATTGCCTGCAAAGATGCAAAGTTCAGTTGCTCAGAAAAACAATCAGGGTTTAAAATACGCTAACTTTAGCTTTTGTTGATTAAAAAGAAAAGATAACATAATTATGAATCTAGAGAAAAGTCTTTCTGCAGCCAGTCTATCCAGTTGCATTGCTTATGAATTTCTATTAGTATGTTGAAATCATTATAGCCAATTAATTTTCAGACACGCATATAACAAGAAGTTGGGAGGTCTACGTGGAAGCAGATATTAACTATAACCGAGTGTGATAACTTCACATGGTTCCTCCAACTGATGCATGTTTGTCATATGCTGTGATGAGAATGGAGGTCTAACCTGTCCTGCAACGGCCAGACCATCTCAAGGAGAGATGTAGCCAACCAAACCTGCAAGCATATCTGAAATGCTGCCATAATAATTGGTCCGTGGCGTGCAGCCAATGATGCTCCTAGCGTTACACAGAATGTTACAGCTATCACCCTCGCTAGAAGCAGAAATCCTGGGTTCCATAAAAAAACAGTAAACCCGACTTTGATTAGAACTGGAAATCAAAGCATGTCGAGAGAGAAGTCAGTATTTACCCATGCTCCATAGCTAATACCTAGCTCTGTAATTATCTTTTGTATAATCTTTCTGCCACTTTCACTTTAAATAAGAAATATCACTATTATGCTATCAACCCAGGATCCTCTGCAGTGTGCTGTTTGCACTGCATAGTGCTCGCAGCACTCGATGGTTATCAAACAAGGTGTGCTGTGTATGACATGTAAGGCTGCCTTGTTTGATGGCTGTCTATCTCCTAATGATTGCCATCGAGTGTTGTACAGCACTCTGCGGTGCACCACAGAGGATCCATGCTCTAAGCTATTACTGCATGCCATTGTGGAAGAGCTCATGACTACCCTAGTGTAGGTCCTTCAGAACCTCAAACCAATAATCCTTACAAGCATCCATCTCATTCTTAACCTTAATCTGGAGGTCCATGCCTTCTGAGCTGGAACCAACAAAATGCTTGTTGAAACCATAGCTCTAACCTATCAACTTACCTATTACAATATTTTAAACATGCCACCTGAAATGACTAATATGAAGCAAACTCTTTCACCTGATCTTAATATTTGTCCAATTTTATGTGCTAAATCTCATGCACATACAGAATCTAAATTTAAGTCCAGCATGCGATTTAAATTGGCCAGAGTAAGCTGAGGTTGAGATTTAATCAGAAATCTCATCAGGCAATAAGCTGAAGTCTCACACATAGTAAGAAACATCAATAAGTCAGTTTAGTTTAAGCAGAGGATGTAAGCTAATATTAATTTGATATTACAGAACTTTTGCTAGGTGTTTCACTGTGCATGGTTCGAAATCTTACCACATCTGAGGAATCGACTAAATTTCAGGGCTTTGATACTAGGTGGCACGACATTAACTTGTTTCACTAGTCTGGATAACAATATCAATGTAATAAGGCACCTGCAAGGAGCAAATTCGTGAGACATCAACATCTGAACGAAGAGAATTCCAAGATAATGAATAGGTGACTAAAGTAAGTAGCACTTACTGAGAAATAACATGGGCAATAGCTGCACCACTGACTCCCAGGTGTAAAGCATATATCAGAATTGGATCTAAAATGATGTTGGTCACATCTCCCACCACTACAATGTCAGGGAAGGAAATTTGCAGGAATTAAAATGACGCCATAAAAATTGAGAAAAGTGAAACAGCAAAGTAGATTTACTATCACTTGGAGCAACCACTTTACAAATGACAAGCCATATCCCATTCTCTGGGTTTGGTTTATCAAATTAAGACATGATACCCTAATGCTTGAAAATGTTGTATGATCAGATTTCAAACTTGATGTCAAGTAGCTTGGATAGGTGTCCAATGGATGGCCAAGGCATCCCTTAGTCCAGGAGATGATCGGCAAGATAGGTTGTCCTCAGTCTCGATGCATATAGAGTTTGGCCAAGAATCTAAAACCAACATTCTAATCATGTTTGTCTCAAACCGCAGTCAAATCCAACTTCCTGAACTCACTTGCTGTGAGACTAGGGCTTGAATGGGCTGAAGTCGGCAGACCCTCCGACTCCAGCCCTTGGCCCAAAGGAAAAGCGAATCGCGATCCTCTGCTCCATGTTCCTCGGGGCGTAACGGCCGGCAGCGCTGCAGCCCCCCCGCGGCCGCCCCGCGGCCGCTTGAACGGCCGTCGATCCCACTCAACCGCCGCGATTCGTGAACGGGCCGACCGCCCCTCGGAAACCCACTATAAGAACCCCCTCTTCCTCTGCCATTGACCCACCGCCGAGCTCCCTCTCTTCTCTCTCCTCCGTCTCCTCCCTCCTTCTCCTCCTTCTCCGGTGGCCGACGTGCCATCCCGGCCAAGAACCACCACCGAGATTTCTCTCCCCTCCTTTCCCTTTGTTCCGAGATCCACTTGGTTGCCAGAAGCGCCGCCGCCACAGCCACTTGACCGCCGGACCAAGCCATCCTCGGCCGAGATCCTCCTCTCCATCAGCATGCCGGTGAGTCACTCTTCTCTCTATTCTTCCATTTCTAGTTAAACCGAAGTATGTCTACCCCTGTTCCGAGCCAAACCGAGAGCTCTCGGTCTTCCTTCCCGCCGGCCACTGCAACAGCCGCCGGCTGCCATGCGGTCAGGTGGTCATCGACGTCCGGCCACCCAAGCCCGGCCACTGCCAGAGCTCCGTCCCTCCTCCATCTCTTCCATCCTTTCCTCCCTATTTCTAAGGGCTCCTTTGGTTCGCGGGAAGCATTTTCCTTTCTTTCTTTCTCTTTTTTTTTTTTTTTTTTTTTTTTTTTTTTTTTTTTTTTTTTGTGGTAAATCGGCCGCTCACACATGACGGGCGTGAAGCTGGCCTACAAAATCAGAAAACAATATACTGCGCAAAGACGCAGGCACAGCCTCGTGGCCTACCCAAAGAAAATCTCCCGAGTGATGAGCCGCGAAATCATGTGGCATTTCTAGAAGAAGATGCCTAGGAAAGTACTTTTGGCATGTTTGGTTGACCATGGAAAAGTAACAAATTTCCAAGGTGCTTATGTTTGGTTGGCCATCCACTTTCCTAGGAAAGTTATATATAATTCCTATTATGCTCTTAATAAAAATTAGATTTTTAATGCCTCTTTAATGCTTCTTTAATGTTGAAGGGACTTTTTGGGAAAAAGTAAAAATGGAGTGATTCCCGCCTCATGGAAAGTAATTTTCCCATGTTTCTCATGGGAAAGGCTTTCCCATGAAATGTGGGAATCACATTCCCATGGGAATACAACTTTCCCTTCTCTCTCCTTTGAAAACTTCAACCAAATAAAAGGCATCTCATTACTTTTCCGTTGACCACACTTTCCCCCCCTCCTTTTCCCGCGAACCAAACGAGCCCTAAGCTTAACGGGATGAAAACCATTTTAGGCCGTGAACAGCCATTTGGGCCCTGTTCATATCTAGGCTCAGTTCAGTGATTGGGGACTTGTCGGGCCGTTTACTCGTTTGGGGCCTTGTCGGGCCGTTTATCCATTGGGCCTTATTGGGCTGTTTACCTATTTGGGCTGTTATCCATTTGGGCCGTATAGGGCCATTTATTCATTTGGGTCATGTTGGGCCGCTATCCATTTGGGCCGTTTTGGGTCGTTTACTCATTTGGGCCATATTGGACCATTTATCCATTTGGGCGTATAGGGCCGTTTACCTATTCGGGCCTTGTTGGGCCGTATTTATTTCGAGCCCTATTCACCTGGGTCATTTTCATCTTGGGCCTCACCATCATTGTGGAGCCTAGCCCCTCACTTTTCTTTAAGGGTGTTTTGCATGGATACCCTTCTAAATATCGAATTTTGCGTAAATTGATATTTGCATGTATATTCTCGTAAAATATTTGTTTTGTTATTCTATCTTTTTTTATTCTTATTTTTGCATATGTACCCATACTATCTAACGCCGTTAAAAAATTAATAGTTTTAAATTAAAATTACTAAAATATCTTTAGTAGGTAGGCGTGTAAATATAAATTTTTATAAGAGTATAGAAGTAATTGGGCACTTTACCACGATTTTGAATAACAATTTGGGTAAACCTAATTTGGTCATACCATAATTATGAGGTGCTGGGCGACCCTTGAAAGACTTGCAATTGACCTCCTCTCAGAATAGCTGACCCATGACCTATTAACTAAGGCCGTCTACAAGCCAAATTTCATATCACACTATTTTTTGTCGAAATGACTGATTGGATGGAACTTGGTGTCTCCCTGCTCCCCTCTGAAGAGGACAAAAAAAATCCTAGACCTTCTTCCAAAATCCAATCCATTGCAGAAAACTGGCATGACCCATATTTAGTTGAGTGTTCCCTCAATTTCTCCCTTCAAAAGTTAAAAGAAACAAAAACCAAAAAACAGAAGGAAAAAAAAAAAGAGCCAGCTAACCGATACACCAGAGGCATCGACAGCGTAATAGATCGAGAGAGAATCCTGACGGGCCGAGGTTCCTTTGGATTCTGTGAACCTATGCCTGTTGCTATCCTTCCACACTTGAACCCTACTCCCCTGGGCTTTTCCTCCTCGTTGGCTGGCATTTCCCATCCCTTTAGAGAATAATAAGGCCATGGGAGCAAGCTAACAAGCTCCTAAGAAACCCATATCTCCTTCCTGCCTGCCTTGAAAACCCGACATAAATTCACTTAAAAGCGACCAATAGTACCACCACCCACACACAAAGAAAAGAAGAGACTCTCTTGCTTGTTTTCACAAAGCAAACTCATTTCTCCGAGCTTTTGCTGGATTTTAGGTGGCTTTGTGCAGCCTTTATCCTGATTTTGTTTCTCTTTTTCTGTTTCCATTACCACCAACTTAGTGCTGCTAAAGCCACCTACTTAGCATCATATCTGGGCCTTAGACAAGCCACCTTCTTTCCCCCCCAAACCAGCAGTCCTCTCTCTCTCTCTCTCTCTCTCTCTCTCTCTCTTCTGGGCCCAAGAGATTCTGAAGCAGAGCAAAGCTGTGTGGAGCTCCTGTCTTCTTCTTCTTCTGGCACAAGAACAGCTGTGTGGAACGCCCGCGATTGGGATCCCGATATGTGGGGGGCGGGCGGGGCCGGGGCCAAGGGGGGAAGATGCGGGGGGTGCTGAAGCCGGGCGCCGGAGGGGGTGGGGGGAGGGGAGGGGAGAAGAGGAGAGGGTAAGGGCAATAACATCATTTCAAATTTTTATTTTATTTTTAATTAATATAAATATATATTTTTTTAACACCATTAGAACAACTGTTATATTAAAACTATTTGTACAATAACATAGTTTTACGGAGGTATACATGCAAATATCAATTTTGGATGGGTATTCACGCAAAATTCGATATTTAGAAGGATATTCATGCAAAAAACTCTTTCTTTAATTGAGTATATTTAGACCTCCCCAAATGGTCGACTCGAACCACTCATACCAAGCCTAAGATCAGGATCAAACCAAATTCAGACCCAAGCTGAGATTATCTCTTCTCTTTTTCTTACTCTAAACATGCTTGGGGATCCTAGTGTAAGCTCTGTTCTTCTTGTTACTCAGATCAAAGTTGACCTAGTTTGGAGACCCTGAACCGCTCCGATATCCGAGCAGTAGACCGGCCATAACTTCAACCCTAGCTGGATTTGACCACTTTCGATCTTCACTCCTGACCCATTGAATCTTCCTTGCTCAAACCGAGCTGATCTGGGGGCATTAAACCATAGTATTTAATTGTGACTTCTAAAATTATGTAAAAATTAATAATATTTTAATGATATTAAATAGGTGTATCTGACCTATTTGCTTGAAATGGGATTTAAAGCGAAAAGAGGTAAGTAACTTAATACTTCAAAGTATATTTTCCAAAATGTTTGGCAAAATAATTGTTAGTGGATTTAATTTTGAAATATATTTTGTACTTAGTAAAATGGATCAAGCATGTTAAATATTATTTAAAAATTTTGTTATATGCTATAAAATCTGTAAAATATGACTAAACAACTTATAAAATTTATTATATATATATATTCTCAGCATGGTTATGATCTGTTCTGGCCCCGCCAATAGAGATTATTCGTTGGCCCTGTCGACTTGTATGCGTGAGAAGTTTTGACACCGCACCACTAATAATTAGAATAGTGGATTTGGATACCATTACCACTGGTGATTAATAATAGTGGATTTGGATACTGTTGCCACCGGTGGTTAATAATAGTGGATTTGGCACTTTGTACAACCTATGCTATTGAGTTACGTGGCCTTAGCCGATTTATGTTGAGACTTTAGTATTAGAGTTTTTGTGCAAATGATAATAAGTTTCAAAAAATAAAATATGTTATTTGTGGTTCATTTTCCAATCATTATTTTGTATTTTGATTAAATATCTAGCATGCTTTGACCCTACTCTGGGGTATCATGTTACTTACTGGGCTAGTGTAGTTTATTATCATCTTTTTCTGTTTTTCATATTCATATACGTGATTTCATGGGACTTGGAGAGTGCGCTAAATTCTGGAGATTTTATTCGATTATTGGAATTTTAGTTAGGCTAGTTAAAGTAATTGATTTATATTGTCATATGTTGCTTTGAGATAAATTATTGATTAAAAAAAAAAGAAATTTGTCATTGCTTTTATATGGTTCCGGTGCCTTGTATATCTGGACGGTCCACCATGCAGGCGGGTGGCATCTATCGCGCTCCGAGCTCGGGGCGTGGCAAATAGGGGAGTTTTGGTGTCCTTGAACCCTCGGAAAACCCCTTGCACGGCCAGGGACAAGAGAACAGCAGGAAAGGCAAGTGATCTCAATGTCAAGTACCGTAATGCTGGGGTTAGCATAGGAGAATCCTAATATATAAGGAAACTAATTAGCAAGGGAAAATTCACTGGCATTTACTATGTTTAACGATAACAAAAATTTAAAATTGGTAACAATGCTATCCATTTGTGCTATTTGGTAGGATAATTTGTGCATACACACACAATAAGAAATGCAACCATGTGAATGCATAAATAATGATTATTTGTCAGTCAAACAGACCAAGCAGTTATTATAAATAATGTAGCAAAACACACAATATAATCTGCGGATAGCAACCTAGAAGTAGAGAACATTAAGGAGACAACAACCCAGACCTTTAAAACTGACATAGAACTCTTGATTCAGACTAAATGCATAAAGACAGAATCATAATATCACAAGGGGCTCCAAAATATAAGTCAAAGATAATGCAGAGTTCTACTCCATCTCATTGTCATCCACCAATATTCATGCATTATTATTTGATGATGAAAATTCATAAAGGTCAGTGGAGCAAAACTTTTGCAGACTCTACTATATATCCTTCAGATCAATTCAATTGGCAGCAAATTTTGGCCATCCGCATCTTCCTTATTTTACAGTTAGAGATCTAAAACCCTCCGAATTAAACAAGAAAGCTATGAGGATGCAATATTTTAAGGAGGGAGAAAGGGTCAGCAAGTTGACTGATGTCACTTCACTTACTAGACAAATTACGGAATAACTCCCAAAGTAGCATATGGATCTTCTGTGGTGCATGTACACAGGTACGTATGCATTGGTAGATGGCGGCCATCCACCGATGGCGGCCATCCAAGAATGCACAGTTCTGCTGCCCAGTTGACCAAATGAGAATGTTTGTCCATGAGGTATCACGCTTCGACGTGAATAGTATATATAAAAAAAGAAGAAGAAAAGAATCAGGGTGACGATGCAAGACTTCAGCTGTCTTAGTTCAAGCATCCAGCACCTCAAAGGAAAGAAAGTACTTTGTTTCTTTAATTGTCTCTTTTTGAATAGCAGTTGATACTAATAATTATACAGTAAAATAAAGGATTACAAGTAAGCTAGAAAAAGACAGGGTTGCTCTAAGACAAGAGCTGATAGAGGACATCCTAATTAATGTCCAAATCTCTCACACCCCGGCCCGAGATCGTGAGCTGGGGTCGCGCCAACCGCTGCACACCCGTAGGAAACTCTCCCCACGAGCATGCAAGGCATCTAAACCAAACACCTCAATTATGTAATTCTAAAATAATTTAACTGAATAAATGCAATCTTATTCCATTGACTAACTCAAGTCATAAGGTCTCACAAGTCTAAATACGTAGCGGAATAATCATTTACCAACATGCAGAAACCTAGTTCTTAAAATAACAAAAGTCCATCAATCATAATAAATATTCATAATAACAAATCAACTTAAATAACCCTTGTTGCTGGAAATTGGACCCGGGGGCGGCCGCAGACCGAGGAGGAGGAGCTCCGGCGAACACTGGTGGGCAGCGGTCCGTCGGCGGGCTGGGTCCTCCAGGTGACCTGCAAAATGTCGGTGGCCGGGGTTTTCGGTGCCTGCCCTCCGATGCTTAAGTCAGAGGGGGGCTTAATTTTGGAGAAGGAGATGGACTGTATGTAAAAGTCCCTTCCTCTAGCGCCAACTGTTGTTGGAAATTTGATCCGGGGGCGGCCGCAGACCGAGGAGGAGGAACTCCGGCGAACACTGGCGGGCGGCGGTCCGTCGGCGGAGTGGATCCTCCAGGTGACCTGCAAAATACCGATGGCCAGGGTTTTCGGCGCCTGCCCTCCGATGCTTAAGTCAGAGGGGGGCTTAATTTTGGAGAAGAAGATGGACTGTATGTAAAAGTCCCCAGCCCTCCCTTGGGAGGAAGAAGCCCCTTTTTAGAGGGAGAAGCTCCCCATTTATAAGGAAAATGCCAGGGTTACCTGTGATGTGACTGGACAAATTAATGGGTTACCGTCACGATTCGACGCGGGCGTGAAAGTAATGAGTTGCCGTGGATGGCCCGTTCCCATCATGGGAGGAGATGGCGTGAAGCCAGAGCTTGCTTGTGGCACGCAGTGCAGTCCATTCTTGGGAATGGTGAGGCGTTGACAGTCGTAACAGGGTATTGTCCCTGGTTGATATGTCGTGGCGTGGCCGGCAAGTAAAGCATGGTGCGGTGAGGCTACTGCAGGGCATGGTCGCAGCATGTGGACGACGAGCTCGGCCTTCTGGGCTCGGCCTGCTGTGCTCGGCATTCTGTGCTCGGCAGCCTTCTGAGCTCGGCAGCCTGAATGAGCTTGGCAGCCTTCTGTGCTCGGCCTTTTGGTCTCGGCCTTCTGAGCTCGGCCTTTTATGCTCGGCCTTCTGAGCTCGGCAGCCTGCATGAGCTCGGCCGGAATGAGCTCTGCAGCCTTCTGAGCTCGGCAGCCTTCTGTGCTCGGCCTTCTGGTCTCGGCCTTCTGAGCTCGGCAGCCTTCTGTGCTCGGCCTTCTGGTCTCGGCCTTCTGTGCTCGGCCTTCTGAGCTCGGCAGCCTTCTAAGCTCAGCCTGGATGAACTCGGCCTTGCTGTCGGATTTGGGTGCTTTAATTGTATTTGTGGGGTGGTCCATTTTTCTCCCCAACACTACCCCCCGACTTTCGAGTTCGAGCCGCTTTTTGGCTCGGGCGAAGAAAGTAGTCCAGTCGTCGATCATCGTGTAATATAGCCAAATATATATATGGAGATATGCGTGCCAAGTAGGGTGTACCTCTCATGCAGTTGGAGTTAAGTGCTTCAGGTCGACTCAGCAGCCTTCTTTGGCTTGTGGTCGACTCAGCAGGGTGCCTCCACTTAGATCGGGGCGTGTCGTCGTAGGAGGCGTCGAATGGCGTTGAATGTTGTCGAAATGTCGTCGAATGTCATTGAATGCCTCGGGGGTCCGCATAGGTACTACCCCATTCTTATCTTCCCAAGGTCGAGGGAGTTCGGGACTCTACGGTCGACGCACGGGGCATCCCAACCTGAGTTGAGGTATCGAGCACGAGGTCGAGGGAGCTGGGGCTTGCTGTCGACCCGGTGACGCTTCCCGAGGTCGAGGGAGTTTGGGACTCTATGGTCGACACACGAGGCATCCCGACCTTAGTCGAGGGATCGTGCGCAAGGTTGAGGGGTCTGAGAACGCATTGTCGACCTGCGACGCTTTCCGAGGTCGAGGGAGTTTGGGACTTTACGGTCGACACACGGGGCATCCCGACCTTAGTCGAGGGATCGTACGCAAGGTCGAGGGGTCTGGGAACGCACTGTCGACCTGCGACGCTTTTCGAGGTCGAGGAAGTTTGGGACTCTACGGTCGACACACGGGGCATCCCGACCTTAGTCGAGGGATCGTGCGCAAGGTCGAGGGGTCTGGGAACGCACTGTCGACCTGCGACGCTTTCCGAGGTCGAGGGAGTTTGGGACTCTACGATCGACACACGGGGCATCCCGACCTTAGTCGAGGTATTTGAGGGAGATCGAGACCGAGCTCGATATCGACACGGCGGGGCGTTCCAGGCCCAGCTGGGGCATCCGAACTTGGTCGAGGCATCATTGGAGATCGTGCGCCCTTATTCAGAGCGGGGCGACGTTGGAGATAGAGATACCCGTAGGTCGTTTTTTGGATTCTCCGACCTGAAAATAGATAAAATATTGAAATTATTTGAAGCTAAAGTTGCGTCCTGTACTTTTTGGAGATATTTTGATAGCTCTCGAGCTTCGAAGTCCCTCAGAACTTGGCTCAGCACCGGCCTTCTTTGGCTCGATTTTTTAGGAGAGGTGTTCTGCGCTCGGGCTTATGAGCTCGACAGCCTTCTGGTCTTGGCCTTCTGAGCTCGGCTCGGCCTGCATGAGCTCGGCCTGGATGAGACTGCTGCAGGTCGTTGCTGCAGTATGGGGATGATGAGCTCGGCCTTCTGAGCTCGGCTCGGCCTGCGTGAGCTCGGCCTTCTGAGCTCGGCTCGGCCTGCGTGAGCTCGGCCTGGATGAGATTGCGGCAGGTCGTGGCTGCAGCATGTGGATGACGAGCTCGGCCTGCATGAGCTCGGCGGGGGCTTCGGTGATGGCGATGCTCTGAAGGAGAGCAACGTCGCGGGCGCCGTCCTGAGGACTTACACCCGTGAGGAGGGAGTACATGCTGGTTTCTTGCTGCCGGAAGACAGAAGAGTTTGAAGGGCAATGGGATTTAATGGGGCTGTACCCTTTGCCACAGAGACTTACAATCCCATTTTAAAGCTCCATAACTCTCCTTCTCCAGACCTCAGCTTTTATTTCTCTTTCCCTCCAACTCGTTGACGTGAGACTTGGGCTACTACTTCTCACTGGTTGCCCCCACATACGTCATTGCAGTGGGAGCCATGCCTGATTCGAGATGGCTCGGGAGAAAGTTTCTTCCTCTGCTTAACATGAACCCGTGGAGGCGGCACAGGAGGGGCCTCCACTTGTTGCAGGCTTTGGACTGCAATGGCTAGTGCTTGGACTTGCTGCATCAGCGCGTCGAAGTGCTCGGGTTGGACTTGTGGAACTTGATCTACCGGAGATCTTGGTGGTGAATTCTGGACTGAGCGTTCGGAATTTGGAGCATGATGCCGAGAGGCATTAAAGGCTCCTTTGCTCCTTCGTTTCATGGCCGCAACTCGGGCCCTTCCTCTAGCGCCAATTGTTGCTGGAAATTGGACCCGGGGGCGGCCGCGGACCGAGGAGGAGGAGCTCCGGCGAACACTGGTGGGCGGCGGTCCGTCGGCGGGCTGGGTCCTCCAGGTGACCTGCAAAATGCCGGTGGCCGGGGTTTCCGGCGCCTGCCCTCCGATGCTTAAGTCAGAGGGGGGCTTAATTTTGGAGAAGGAGATGGACTGTATGTAAAAGTCCCTTCCTCTAGCGCCAACTATTGCTGAAAATTGGACCCGGGGGCGGCCGCGGACCGAGGAGAAGGAGCTCCGGCGAACACTGGCGAGCGGCGGTCCGTCGGCGGGCTGGGTCCTCCAGGTGACCTGCAAAATGCCGGTGGCCGGGGTTTCCGGCGCCTGCCCTCCGATGCTTAAGTCATAGGGGGGCTTAATTTTGGAGAAGGAGATGGACTGTATGTAAAAGTCCCCAGCCCTCCCTTGGGAGGAAGAAGCCCCTTTTTAGAGGGAGAAGCTCCCCATTTATAGGGGGAATGCCAGGGTTACATGTGATGTGACTGGACGAATTAATGGGTTACCGTCACGATTCGACGTAGGCGTGGAAGTAATGAGTTACCGTGGATGGCCCGTTCCCATCATAGAAGGAGATGGCGTGCAGCCAGAGCTTGCTTGTGCCGCGCAGTGCAGTCCATTCTTGGGAATGGTGAGGCGTTGACAGTCGTAGCAGGATATGGTCCCTGGTTGATATGTCGTGACGTGGCCGGCAAGTAAAGCATGGTGTGGTGAGGCTACTGCAGGGCATGGCCGCAGCATGTGGACGACGAGCTCGGATTTCTGGGCTCGGCCTGCTGTGCTCGGTCTTCTGTGCTCGGCCTTCTGAGCTCGGCAGCCTTCTGAGCTCGACAGCCTGCATGAGCTCGGCCTTCTGAGCTCGGCAGCCTTCGGAGCTCGGCAGCCTTCTGTGCTCAGCCTTCTGGCCTCGGCCTTCTGAGCTCGGCCTTCTAAGCTCGGCAGCCTGCATGAGCTTGGCCTGAATGAGCTCGGCAGCCTTGTGTGCTCGGCCTTTTGGTCTCGGCCTTCGGAGCTCGGCCTTCTGAGCTCGGCAGCCTGCATGAGCTTGGCCTGAATAAGCTCGGCAGCCTTCGGAGCTCGGCAGCCTTCTGTGCTCGGCTTTCTGTGCTCGGCCTTCTGTGCTCGGCAGCCTTCGGAGCTCGACCTGGATGAGCTCGGCCTTGCTGTCGGATTTGGGTGCTTTAATTATATTTGTGGGGTGGTCCATTTTTCTCCCCAACAATCCTAATCTAAGATAACTTGTGCCACAATCCTTCTAGTCGCTCTCCCATTTTGAATCCCCAATAGACTAGTTCTCGAAATCTGTAAAACAACAAGAGATGGTATAATGAGCTAAACAGCCCAGTAAATAATGAACACTCTAGCTAGATAAATCAAGCAATAATATGTGAAAAATAAATAAATATGCAGTTCCAAAGTATAAGTCAAATATTTCTTAAATTTATAAGATTCTTTTCGCGGTTTCAAGATTTCTTCACATATTCAATTCATCTTGTCGATCCTGGACTATGACCACATGTTCCCTGTGGCAGGGTCATCAACACCGACTAATCTTCTTGCGGTGAGTCCTTCAGGACAGTCAATTGCCAACGTATCTGCCCCCATTGGCAGGGTCCTCAACATAGCCAGGTCGAAGTTCAGTTTGTTCTCTATTTCATATTTCAGTTATATAAAAAAAACATACAGTGTCAAAACCAAATGTCGTTCATATCTTAATTTCTTTTAATTTATCAGATTCAACTCAACAGCCAGGAACTATGACCACATGTTCCCTATGGTAGGATCATATCTCCGACTATTCTTCTTGCGGTACCAATGTATTAGCCCCCATTGGCAGGGTCCTCAACATAGCTCGACTGCAAGTCTGAATCTATTTCAAGTCATGATCTTTTCTTATATTGTGTTCGGTGTTCCAAACCGAAAAGTATAATGTCAGAGCAATTAAATACAATTCAAATCAGAAGCAAATACGTTCAATCAGAGTCATACAATATTATAAAAATATACATATAATCCATGCATCAAATTCGAAATCACGAATAATTCAATTCGTAAAATAGATATATAGTTTGCCGATAAATCTAGAAAAGATGTTACATCACTTACCTTGCGAACGCAATCCACAACAAATCCAATTAATTCTGCAAATTTCTTGCAGAACCTAATATTCAAAAACCATATTCTTCTTTTAAAATTCATCATAATATATATATATAAAGACTTAAATTTTTAATATCCTCCCATGGTTAGTCCTGCTGGAGTGCCTAGCACTCCGAGTTTGGGTTCATACCCGTAAACCACTCCCTCTCTTTATTATTATTATTATTATTTTCTTTTTTTTTCTTCTTTCTTCTTTTCTCTTTTTTTTTCCTTCTTTTCTTTTTCTTCTTTCTTCTTTTCTCTCCCGAGTTCCCTCTTCTCCTTCGGTGAAACAAGGGGTCCCGTGACACCCCCCCTTCTTCTTCTTCTTCCCTCTCGGTCGGACTCCGGGGCGACCATGGTGGCCGGCCCCGACGGCGGCAGGAGGCGGCGGAGCAAGCTCGACCACCCCTAGCGGCTGGCGGTGGCGAACACGCTGGCGGCTAAAGCACCTAGCCGAAGCAGAGCATCCCTTTTTGGGCCAAAATCCGGCGATCGGCCGGCTCAAAACCCCCATACACCGTGGCTAATCACCAAGAGAGGAAAAGGAGAAGGCCTTACCTTAGCCCCAACGAAGGTCCGACGGCTTTTCTCTCCGGTGGCGATGAAGGAAAAGGGTTGTTGCCCAAGGAGACAACCCTAGAGGGGGGGGTGAATTGGGTTTTAATTAAATCTTGACCAATTAAAAGTATAATGAGTAATTAACTAAATCTAATGCAAGCAGAATAGTTAGATTACTAGATGCAGTGAGTGAAGTGAGAGAAAGAGATAATTAGCCAATACAAACACAGTAAAGTTTATAGTGGTTCGGAGACAACCCTTACTCCTACGTCCACTCCCCAAGCCGCACTTGAGAGTTCACTATAATCTCTAGGATTACAGCTGGTTGTTTTACAAGCTCACAACCTAACTTGTTGTTTTCACGAGATCATAACGAACTCGGTCGGTTTTTCCAGTCTCACCAACTAGAACCAACCGATTATTTTTCCGGGTTCACAATCAAACCCAGTTGGTTTTTTCCGGTTCACCAACCACAACCTTACACCGTTGGTTTTTCCTTTGGCTCACCAACAAACCTTACAACCCTTGATTCAATCCTCTGATTGAATCAAGTAAGAAAAACAAAGTTTGGAATTTCACAAAGAAAGCTTCTAAAAAAGCAGATGTGAAAATAATAAATGCAAAGTAAAGTTAGAAGCCCTCAAACAGAGTTTAGTTGGGAAAGTAGGGGGCTTCTCGATTTTTGAGTCTCCTTTTGAAAGGACTGAAGATTGGAGGACAGTAGTAGAGCCTTGAATGTGAAAGAAGTACTTCTCAGATTGAGTTGAATGCACCTCTTCTTTCTTTTTCTTGTATTTACTCTTAAGAAGCTCTTGGTCGGTGGAAATGCCTTTTTGCTTGAATGGAATAGCTCTCTTGTTTTATACTACTGTTACTCTGGCTATTTAAACTGTTCTCTACGGAAAATAGCCGTTAGAAACTGATTTGTACCCATTCTGTACAGTCTGCACATCCTGACAATGTATCCGTTGGGGTCGGAGTCGACTCGCTCGATCTGGAGTTGACTCGGCTATTGCTTGAGTCGACTCATGCTTTACTGGAGACGACTCGCTCACTATTCAGGATTTGAATTAAAGTGCTGTCCTGTCCTGGAGTCGAGTCGCCAATATCTGGAGATGACTCGGCACTTTAGGAGACGGCTCGTTCTCAGGGTTCCATAAATCCATTTATCTGCTTTTTTCTCTCGAGTCGACTCGGGTTCTCTTGGAGTCGACTCGGCTCTCAGAGTCCGAAAAGCCGATCCTCTGTCTGTTGATCTGAACTGCCTCGGAGTCGACTCGCACTTTGTTGGAGTCGACTCGGCTGACTTGGGGGTCTACTCTGGAATTCTTGGAGTCGACTCGTTCAGAGGGTTACTGAGTATGGTTCTCTGCCTCTCAGTCTGCTTTCTTCTGAGAGTCGACTCGGGCATAATTAGGAGTCGAATCGTCAAACGTCGAAGTCGACTCGCATCCTTCTGGAGTCAACTCGGTAACAGGGTCTAAAATCCATCGCTTTGTCTTTCTGTTTGTTACTCCTTGGAGTCGACTCGGAACCGTCGGGAGTTGACTCGACAAGCATCGGAGTCGACTCGAAACTTGTTGGAGTCGACTCGGTGACAGGATCTGAAATTCATCTTTCTGTCCTTCTGTCTGTTCTCAGTCAGAATCGACTCGTAGTGTACCAAAGTCGACTCGAGCTTGTGCCAGAACCTCTGAAACACTTGGAGTCGACTCGTAATCTTCTGGAGTCGACTCGAGCTTCAGACTTTGGTTTAAATTGAGTTCAATACTTAGCCAAATTTCTTTGAACCAAGGCTCGGGCACTTAAGCAGAAATTCACATTTATTTGCCTGAAACACTAGATTGAATTCATTAGTACAACATAAAATATACTTAAATGCTTTGAGCTCATCAAAATCAAATAGGGGTATAATCAATCACTTCACAATCTCCTCCTTTTTGATAATAACAAAACATTAAGTATTTGTAAAGTGAATTGCTCATCCAAGAGGTGATTCATAGCGAAGTTTTGAAGTGAATTCAAATGTCTAGTAATTTAATTTATCCAAAATTCAAAGGTATGAGTCAGTAAACTCTAAAATTAAAGCTCCTCCTTTCATTTGGAATTATATAAGCATTCAAATCATTCAATCAATTGTTTGGCTTATATGTATTTAATGAATTTGCTTTCTTAAAATTTTAGATTCTCCTCCTCAATATGTGCATTCAATTTTGTTTGAACTTTGTTCAAGTTTTCTGAATTTTCTTTTAATGTTTTAAACTTGAGCTTAAGTTCTTAATTATAGAAGAAAAAATCTGACGATTTATTCTTGAATGTGATTCAACTAATCTCCGAATATTCCTTGAATAGATTCTGGAGATTACTCCTTGAGGAGCCCCAACAGAGAGATAATGAGCCTCGAGGTATTGAATCTACTAAAAACGAATTACATTAGTTTTTTTTTTTGCTTAAGAATGTTTCTTGTTTATATTCCTTTACATTTTTCTTCTCCTTTTTGTCATCATAGCAAAAAGCACATAACATAGAAAGAGATAACAAGTCAAATTGCATAGTTTTTTTTTTTTAAGTAAATCTCTATTCATTGTATTAAGTACAAGATGGAATACATTTCAGAAAGTCCACAAAGGACTGTACATCATAAAAATAAAAATACACTAGGATCGTCTAGTCGCTGAGGAGGATGAGGCTCCTAAATTTAGTCGCTGAGATCGGAGGACCAGGCTCATCCCCTTAGATACATTTCCTAGTTGTGTAATGATCTCTGAGGTTGCCTTAGCCTGTGTCTCCGCTAGTTGGGTCACACTTTCCTGGATGGTGTCAAGTTAGAAGATTACGGCATTTGCAAGCCTTTCCGCACCTTTACTCTGCCTTCCCATCTCTTCTCTGATGCTGTCTCGCATCTGCCTCGTGTCTTCCTTTATGACTGTAAGGTTCAAGTATTGACCCTGAACTAGGTTCCTCATGTTTGACATGTCCTCCCTAACTTCTGCAATCATCATGGATACCGCTGCTATGGAGGGAATGACGTCAGTGGAGGGTGCACTGTATGAACCTCTCAGCTCCCTCACTATCTCACCTCTCAGCTCCCTCACTATCTCATCTCTCAGCTTCTGGAGCTGCTCAGGGCTAATCCTGACTTCTAGGGGCTGCTGAGGTGGTGGTACGGTAGAGGGTCCAGCTGAAGTAGATGGCTCAGCAGGGACTGAAGGACCAGATGTGGATTGGAAGGTGGAAGGATCTATAGAGTGGTCCTGGTCATGATCAGAGCTAGGTGAGTGATGAGTAGTGGGGTTAGATGGTGTGGATGTGGATGTCCTCCTAACCTAGACACCCTCCACCTTGTGGAAACCCATTCGGTGGAGAGTCCCCTCACCCATGTGGTCAGTGTATCTGAGGGAACGAGAGGGTTCTCCCTTAGGGATAGGGACTTCTAACTCCCTAAAGATGAGTGTGAAAAGCATGCCATAAGGGAGACTCAACCTAGGTTTGTCTAGGGGTTCACAGACATATCTATAGATAAGTTTGGGGAAGTTCAGGGGGATGTTATGTAAAATATAGAACATCAAAGCTAGGTCTTTTTCTGAAATGAAGTCAAACCTACCGGTCTTAGGAAAAGGGGTCCTAGAGATGATGCTCAGGAGGAGTCGCATTTCAGCCGAAAGCTGATTTGCGAACACCTCCTCTATAGGGGATTGGGGTGGTCTCCCTAGAATGGCCGTAAGGGCCTCCATCCTATTGGTAGGATGCGTGGGAGCAATCCCCTCGTGAGAGAGGTGGAGGACTCGAGCAATGAGATCCTCCGAGACAAAGATAGGGACATTTGCTACTGTCCCTTAAATACCACCGCCACCCCGTGTGACGGTCCCATAGAATTTCCTAACTAGCCCTGGGTAGGTAGGGAGGTCAAGAGAGTAAAAATATTCTAGGTTTTGGGCCTTAAGATGATGCCCTATGGTGAACCCTTCTCGGGAGAGGAAGTCAAAGTTGACTTTCCTTCCGGTAGAGACAACCCTTCCGACGCACGGACGCGAGGGAACCGGCCTAGGCGGAGAAGGAACCGGAGGTGTTGGCCTCACGGGTTCGTTCCGTGCCTTGGACCGTCTCTCGGCGCCGCTCGCGGTGAAAGGTCTCTTCCGGCTCGGAACAACGGTTTTCCTAAGCATTTTGACCTAAAAACCGAGGGAAGGACAAGAAAAAATGGGAGAAAACACGAGAGAAAGGGCCAAAAATGGGTCGGGGACGATGTAGGAGACGACTCTAGGGCTTTTGAACAGTGGCGGCTGAAAATAGAAGTGGAGAAAAAAATATTTTGCTTAGGGTTAAAAGTCGGATTTCCGACCTCGAGTCGACTCCGGTAAGGTGCGAGTCGACTCGACCTTGAGTCGACTCCTGAATATGCGCGAGTCGACTCGCATACGAGTCGACTCTTACATCCATTCAAGTCGACTCTAACTCTGACACATAACCAAAATCTCAGTTATTACCGTGCCAAAAGAGGGATATGGTAATCTTTGAATCTCAAAGAATGATTTGATGATCATAGACGTGGAATGCTATATCAACCATAAATTAATAGTTAAAATAAATGAATGAAGGGATATAATCAAATGAATGGGTCAATCACTCCTAACCCTTTTCTAAGAGTAGAGAATCGATCTTCACTTAATGGTTTTGTGAAGATGTCAACAAGTTGATCATCAGTACAAACAAATTCAAGCATCACATCACCATTTAATACATAATCTCTTATAAAGTGATGTCTTATCTCAATATGTTTAGTTCTTGAGTGCTGAATTGGATTTTTAGTTAGATTTATGGCACTTGTATTATCACAATTTATGGGAAGCTTATCTTGTTTAATGCCATAATCTTCAAGTTGTTGCTTGATCCACAAAATTTGAGCACAACAACTTCCGACAGCAACATATTCGGCTTCTGCCGTAGATAATGCAACCGAGTTTTGTTTCTTACTAAACCATAAAATTAAGTTTTCTTCTAAAAATTGACATGATCCGCTGGTGCTTTTTCTATCAAGTTTACATCCAGCGAAGTCAGAATCAGTGTACCCTACTAGGTTTATGCTTGATTCTTTAGAGTACCATAAACCTATGTTTTTTGTTTCTATTAGATACTTAAAAATTCTTTTAACTGCAATTAGGTGTGATTTCTTAGGATTAGATTGATATCTAGCACACATGCAAACACTAAACATGATATCAG
Organism: Phoenix dactylifera; assembly: GCF_051530095.1. NCBI lineage: Eukaryota > Viridiplantae > Streptophyta > Magnoliopsida > Arecales > Arecaceae > Phoenix > Phoenix dactylifera. The sequence goes on along the minus strand of NC_143204.1, from coordinate 4,632,497 downwards.
GTCTACTTGCTGTAAGATATAATAGTGATCCAATCATACCTCTATAAAGCTTTTGATCTACTGACTTGCCTGATTCATTTTTGTCTAGTTTGCATAATGAGCTCATGGGTATGCTAATTGACTTGTTTCCATCCATATCAAACTTTTTGAGCATCTCCTTGACATACTTAGCTTGATTGATGAAGATCTCTTTCTTAGATTGTTTGATTTGAAGTCCGAGAAAGTAGTTCAATTCTCCCATCATGCTCATTCAAATTCACTCTGCATTAATTCAGCAAACTCTTCGCAAAGATGATTGTTAGTGGCACCAAAAATTATATCATCTACATAAATCTGCACTATTAATATATCTTTGTTTGTCTTCTTCAAAAACAGGGTTGTGTCTACATTCCCTCTAGAAAACTTATAGTCTAATAGAAATTTGCTAAGTCTTTCATACCATGCTCTAGGGGCTTGTTTTAGACCATAAAGTGCTTTATTTAATTTGTAAACATGGTTGGGATATTGATGATTTTCAAAACCAGGGGGTTGTTCTACATAAACCTCCTCATTAATATACCCATTCAAGAAAGCACTTTTTACATCTATTTGAAATAATTTAAAATCTTTATAACATGCAAATGCTAGTAACAATCTAATTGCCTCAAGTCTAGCCACAGGAGCAAAGGTCTCATCAAAGTCTAAACCTTCTTCTTGATTATAGCCCTTTGCTACTAGTCTAGCCTTGTTCCTAACCACAACTCCATTTTCATCAAGTTTATTTTTGTATATCCATTTAGTGTTGGAATTTGTATCCTAAATGTCAATCGTCAGCATATTGATGATTGAATTTTGTAAATGAATTGACGAATTAATAAAGTGTTATTTGGCATTATTCATCATTTCATCTTCAAATGAACTCTTATATGATGAAGTCCTTAGGACTTATGTTATGATAAAGGAGGATTTATCTTTGAGTCCTTAAACTTGTTTGCGACGAAATGATATGTTGTTACTAGGACGACAACATTATCGAGATTAGGTCGTTGTGTGACATATACGTTGGTTGTCCTCTTAACCAAGGAGTGTGGAGACACTGGTATGCCACACAAGTGAAGTGTAGAAGTACATTTCACTAAACGTGACCAATTCTGGAACGCTCTACTCTCGAGAGATGTTCCGAGTGGATATAGGTATAAGTTTGGCCCTCTGACCTGAGACCGCAACCTGTGACTAGCAAGCAACTCACTGTACTTTGGTACCAGACTACCTGAATTTCTAATTCAGTGACGGAAGGTCACTGGGTGCAGTCAAGTACTTGCGTAGTCAGTTGTGAGTCAAGATGGAATTGACCCCTCCTGAAAACAGGAGATAATGTCTTGTGATTAATTTAGCAAAACCTTGGCCAGGGTAATCCCAGTGAGGAGTCACGGGATATCTAAAGTTAATCACATAATGGATGTACTAATTATAGGGTTGACAGTGAGCTCTAAGTCATCCTGGCATTAGGAGTCAAAGGGATTGAATTATATAGTAACCATAGTTCAGGGTTCCAGAATATTTGCTTCGCATATATTCGACCTATCCGGACGTCGGGTACCATTGCTAGATGGTCACATCGATTAGTGTTGAAAATTGTTCCTATACTACCGGCTTAGGTTAGAACCTATGAGGTCACACGCATAGAAGATTCCTGATTGATCAAGAAAGCTGATGAATGATTAAGAATCATTCAGGGATAATTTGGTCAATTTGATTGGCAAATTATCTTATAAAATAATTAAAGTAATTATTGAAGAATTAATTAGTAATTAAATTACTAATAAACTCAATTTGATTGAGTAATTGTGCTAAGGATGAGCCAAATTGAATTGGATTCAAGTTTGGGCTCAATCAGGGTTTTGACCTGATTGGATTAGGTCAGAACCAAAAAAAAAAAGACTTAAGCTGATCAAATTAATTTTAAATTAATTTGTTCTTAATTGGGGATTGACCTAATTGAATTAGGTCCAACACAAAGTAATAATTCAATTTGATTGAGTTTGCATGAGCCAAAATTGAATTGGATTCAATTTGAGCTCAATCAGGGTCTGACCTGATTAGATTGGGTTCAACCAAATTGCTTTGTTTTAATTCGGGTTTGACCAAATTTGATTAGGTGCAAGCCAAGGAGATTAGGCTCAAATGATGTGGCAATTATTGGTGACATGGAATTGGATTTCATGAATTTTAAATAAACCAAAATTATTGCATGGCACATGGACCCATTGCTTGACACATGGCGACATTGTTTGTTATTTGAATTTAAATTCAAACATTAAACAATATGTTAAATTATTTTAATCACTCAAACCATCAGCCAAGGTGGCGTCTGAGTTTTTGAATGGATTAAATTCGAATTTCAAGAGGTGATTTCGAAATTATGAAGTGTTTTACCTTGCCGCATGGATTTCAAATTCCTTCCCTCTTGCACATGTGTTTAAAATTTGAATTTAAATCAGATTTGGTTGAGATCTGATTTGGGTTGTTCCTATTCCTTTGCATGTGCCAACTAAAAGAGGTTTTCTGAAAATAAATTTCGAATTTTGAATGAAAATTCGGAGGCCATTAAAAGGGGTCAAACATGGGCACCAAAAACACATCCATTGCAGCCTTCTTCCTCACCCGCCTCCTCCTCCTCTTCTTCTCCATTTTAGATAGGGTTTTCAGGGTGAATATCTAGAAGATTCAAGATCAAATCTGAGTCCTCTACTTTCCTTACAAACCTCATCTCTATCTGCTTCAAGACGATTGATCAAGAGTTGATTGAATCCCGGCGGGCAGATTTCAGCTTTCAAGTATTCTGCAGCTGCTAGCACTGTTGCGGAAGAAGATCCTTCAGGACTTCGCATGTACTTCTCGTAGAGGCCATTCGTGTGCGTGGCTGTGAAGTCAAGAATTAGATTCACAACTTTCATCCATCATAAAAGGTATTAATCTAGCATTAATCATTTATTATGGTGTCAAGGTCTAGGTCCAATTCTCCGAGGTTTTACCCTCTTTTGGGGCTCCTCACGGAGATATCTCCAGAATCCATTCGATGGATATTCGGAGATTAATTGGAATAGAGTTCTTAAGTTTCAGATCTGATAGTTAATCATGCATAAAAGTTTTAGCATAATTGTTTAAACGATTCCGGCATAATCCTATATGTTCTTAAGGTGCTGATTTCTAGATTTGATCTTGTAAGCATGCATGAATTAAATTGTTTGATTCGGTTTTTCCGCTGCGTTTTAAAACTTAAAAAGAACTACGTATGGCTTGATCCCCCTTATGAAGGGGTACGTAGGCAACCCGATCAGGTTCAGCCATGGTTTTCAAAAAAAAAAAAAAATTCAGCATGCTAAACACCGAAGAACCTAGGATTCACTTTCAGTGGTATCAGAGCCAGGTTTATGTTTAAACTTTTATGTTTTAATTCTTGCAATTAAATCTGAAATCATTAACATGTTTAGATTAGATCTAAAGTGCTTTTTATGATTGATTTAATTGCTGATTATGCATGATTAAGTAGATCTGAAATTTTGGATGCATATGATGCATGTTTGTGTTATGATTAGTAACATGAATAAATCTGAAATCATAATATTGTTTAGATTAGATCTAAATAAAGTTTATGATTCATATGATCTTTGATTTTAATGAACAAATCAGATTTGAAAATAAAAGTGAAAAAACAAATACATAAGATGTATGTTGTTTGTATTAATTCATGTTGTTATGTATATGTGATGCATGAACATAAAACATAATGACTTAAACATGAATTAAATCTGATTACATGTGATTAATTACAAAAACTCAGATCTGAAAATGTGTTTTAAGAACTGAAAGATTGTAATTAATATGTAATTAAAAAGAAATATGCAATGATCAAAACTTTCATAAGTCTAAACTTAATTGAGAATTAAGTGTTATGAAATAGAATTGTAACTCAATTAATTGACATTGCATAATTCTTTGGGCATATGGGTTAGCTTGAATCAAGTTCTTAGGATTGGGTTAGACCTAAGGTTAGAATCAAACATGGTCTAATTAGAGTTAATTGATCAAATCTAATTAAGTAGTAACTAGATTAGGTCAAGGAAACTCTAGGTTAAATACAATAGTTATAGATTGATCAATTCCATGTCTTTGATTAGACCAAGATGGAACTTGATTTAGGCTCAGAGGTGTAGCCCGAGTCATTTGAGTAATCAAATTGAAATTGATTAACCAGTCGGTGTCTAAGGTAAGTTTGGCAGTTTTGACCGGTGGTTTTTAATTGGGAGCTACTCGCACTGATTCGTCTTTGTCGAGTTAATGGCATATCCCTTCCACCGATCTCACTTACCTGGCCGACATAGTCAATCACATTTTGATTGGATCACTTAATGATTCGAGTTAGCCCATGCCTTAAGGAAAATTAGTATGACTGATTTAGGTGTCTCCTTAACCGGTTTGAGTCTAATCTGATTTGGTGAAGTCAGTGGGAGAAATTAGACTAACCAGATCTTCTCATTTATCCTAATTATGAAATCCTCTAAAATTATTAGGTCCTTAAAATGAAATAGTTATGGAGATAACTAGGTCATAGCCTCCCATTAAGTTGGGTGATAATGGGTCCAATGTTTTGATAATTATTGGAGGCGCCACACGCCTGGTACTTATCAAGCATTGGAATTGTCATTCAATAAGTCAGGTGAGCCGAGCCACACTCGAGCTTGGTCGTCTATTAGTTGATTAGACTTAACCCTATCATTTAATGGTTGGACCTGACTAGGGTATTCGGTGGAGGCGCCACACGCCTGCCGGAAAACCTAGGGCAAAATCATCACTAGAAGTTGCTTGGTGAAGCAATTGGTTAAGAACCTACCAATAGGTGCATATGGGTTGGCCGAGCCACACTCGGGCCTATATGGGATCTATTGGGTTCTAGTGCCCACTAAAGAATTAGGAGTAATTTTTCGAATTAGAGGTAGAGGCTACCAATTTGTATAAAATAGTGGGAATATCTTTAGACTAAAGTCCAAGTCTACTGTGTTTAGTCAATTCATATACTAATAGCCAAATTTTCTTTTTATGCAGAAATGGCCACTAATTTATCACTTCGCTCATTGTTGGACAATGACAAGTTGACTAGTCCAAATTTCAATAATTGGCATAGGAAACTGAAAATAGTGCTAGAGCATGAGAGGATCCTTTATGTGATAACGGATCAAGCACCTGAGCAGCCCGCTGCTAATGCATCAAGATCGGCCAGAGACAGTTATCAGAAGTGGCTCAGTGACCGGATCACTGTTCGATGCATCATGTTGGCAGCAATGAGTGATGAGTTTAGTAGGCGTTTTGAGAATACGCAGCCGGAAGATATCATTCAAGTGTTGAATGAATCATTCGGAGTTCCTGACAACGTTGAGAGGCACAAAACTAGTTGTGCCATCTTCAGCGCCCGAATGAAAGATGGGACCTCGGTAACTGATCATGTACTGTACATGATTGAGTTGATCGAGCGTCTAAGCTCTCTTGGCTTTCCCCTTCATGATCAATTAGGGAAGGATGCCATACTAAACTCATTGCCTGGATCATACCGTCCTTTTCTCACTCATTTTCGTATGACGAAACCTGTAGTGAATTATCACCAATTGTTGGGGTTACTACAGACGTTTGAGAATGATCACCAACTTCTTAAGAAGACGGTGAATTTAGTGGGAGGTTCATCCAAGGGTCGCTCCTTTAAGAAAGGAAAAAAGAAAAATAAAATCCAAAAGAAACAGGTGCACCATGCTCAGCCTAGTCAGAAAAAGAATAAAAAGGCTGATCAGAGCAAGGCGGAGTGCTTCTTCTGCAAGAAGCAAGGACATTGGAAGAGGAACTGTCCTCTTTACATTGCATCCCTCGATCCGAATCGGCCTAAGAAAAGTGGGCAATCAATTGCCAATCAAGGTACTTATATGATAACACCTTGCAATTTTTCTATTTGTGATAATTCGACCTGGGTATTGGATACCGGTAGTCCTTTTAATATTTGCAATTTGTTGCAGGGGCTACAAGTCAGTAAGAGGTTTGAAGAAGGAGAAAGGTTCCTGAATGTTGGAGATGGAAGACCAGTTCCAGTTCTAGCTTTAGGAATTCTTAAACTTGAATTCAGCTCTCATGTAAATGTCCTTAGTGATTGTCACTATTGTCCAAGTTTTCTATTGAATATCATTTCTGTAGGCCTTTTGGCCAAAAATGGTTATGAAATATCAATAAAAAAGGATTATTGCAATGTCATTTGGAATGGTGTTGTTGTAATGAATGGAATTCTGAGTAATGGCATTTATATTTTGTCACAGCCTGTTCATGTAATGTATAAATCCAATAAGCGCCCTAGAATAGATAATATCACGGATGTCTACCTTTGGCATCATAGGCTAGGTCATATTAACAAGAATAGGATGAACAGGTTAAGTAAAGAGGGAATCCTTGATGTTAATGATTGTGAATCATTGACAACCTGTGAATCATGTCTTCTTGGTAAAATGACCAAATCACCTTTTACCGGAAAAGGTGAACAAGCCAGTGATTTATTGACCCTTGTACATTCTGATGTATGTGGGCCAATGAGCACAGATGCTAGAGGTGGGTATTCATATTTTATTACGTTTACAGACGACCTTTCTAGGTATGGTTATGTCTATTTAATGAGACATAAATCTGAATCATTTGAAATGTTCAAATTATATCGTAATGAAGTAGAAAAACAAACTGGAAAGAGTATTAAAACTCTTCGATCAGATCGAGGAGGTGAATACCTCTTCAGTGAATTTTTGACATATCTAAGAGAAAATGGGATTCTCTCCCAATGGACTCCTCCTGGTACACCACAATATAATGGTGTGTCAGAAAGGAGAAATCGAACTCTGTTAGACATGGTTCGATCCATGATGGGGTTTGCTAATCTGCCCATATCCTTTTGGGGATATGCTCTTGAGTCAGCCTGCTATATTCTAAATAAGGTTCCAAGTAAGTCTGTAAATAAAACACCACATGAGATGTGGACTGGACGTAAGCCGATGCTCTCTCACCTTAGGATTTGGGGGTGTCCGGCGTACGTCAAACATTTGAAGACAGACAAACTTGAACCCAAGTCTGACAAATGTTTCTTTGTTGGTTACTCTAAAGAAACTAAAGGATATTACTTCTACTTTGCTAAAGAACAAAAGTTGTTCGTAAGCAATAGAGTAATTTTCTTAGAAAAGGAATTCCTTGGTGAAGGAACAAATAGCTCTAATGTTGAGCTTAGAGAAGTTCAACATGTAGAAGATCCGACACCATCTACTGAACCAGTTGAGTCGGATTTGATTAGATCAGATCCAGAACCCATATTAGATGCACCATTAAGGCGATCGGGTAGAGTACCACGTCAGCCGGACAGATACTACGGTTTCTTGGTCCGGGATGGGGATCCTATCGAACTTGATGAAAACGATGAGGATCCGATCACATATATGGATGCAATGCAGAGGTATGACTCTGATAAATGGCTTGGAGCCATGCAATCCGAAATGGAATCCATGAAGGTCAATGATGTTTGGACATTAGTTGACCCACCCGAAGGAATTAAATCCATAGGGTGTAAGTGGATATTCAAAAGGAAACGGGGCGCAGACGGAAAGGTAGAGACCTATAAAGCACGTTTGGTTGCGAAGGGTTATCGTCAACGTTATGGTATTGACTATGACTAGACGTTTTCTCTTGTGGCAATGCTCAAGTCCATTCGGATTGTGCTTGCGATAGCAGCATATTTAGACTATGAAATCTGGCAAATAGATGTAAAGACCGCATTTCTAAATGGAGATTTAGAAGAGGAAGTGTATATGATACAACCTGAAGGTTTTACATCTGCAGATGAGTCTAAAGTGTGCAAGCTTCAAAAATCCATTTATGGATTAAAGCAAGCTTCACGGAGTTGGAATATACGTTTTGATAAGGTAATCAAAACATATGGCTTCATTAAGAATGAAGAGGAACCTTGCATTTATAAATGGGCAAATGGTTCAGTTATTATATTCCTTATTTTGTATGTGGATGACATTCTTTTAATCGGGAATGACATTCCTGCATTACAAGGAATAAAGGTTTGGCTATCATCTCAATTTGCCATGAAGGATTTGGGAGAAGCATCTTACATCCTAGGGATGAAGATCTATAGAGATAGATCTAGAAGATTGCTTGGATTATCCCAATCCACATACATTGATACTATACTGAAGAGGTTCAGTATGATTAATTCCAAGAAAGGCTATCTTCCGATGGGCCATGGAATTAACCTCTCTAAAAGGAATTGTCCGACAACCTCTCAAGAAAGAGAGAGTATGGATAGAATTCCATATGCTTCGGCAGTGGGATCTATAATGTATGCCATGACATGTACTAGACCAGACGTGGCATACTCACTAGGAGTAGTGAGCAGATACCAGTCTGATCCAGGTAGCAATCACTGGAAGGTTGTAAAAACCATCCTTAAGTATTTGAGAAATACTAAAGATCAGTGGCTTGTCTATGGTGATTCTGACTTAAAACTTGAGGGATATACTGATTCAAGTTTTCAGTCAGATCAAGATGATAGCAAGAGCGTGTCAGGATATATCTTCACTCTTAAGGGTGGGGCCATCTGCTGGAAGAGTTCCAAGCAGCATACAGTGGCAGATTCTACATGTGAAGCAGAATATATCGCAGCATCTGATGCCGCCAAGGAAGCTGTATGGTTGCGGAAGTTCATCACCGAGCTTGGAGTGACACCCTCCATTGATGGTCCAGTGCCTGTATTTTGTGACAATACTGGGGCCATAGCTCAAGCAAGAGAAACCAAAGCACATCAGCGGACCAAGCATATTCTACGTCGCTACCACCTGGTTCGAGAGATCATCGATCGAGGTGATATTGATCTTCAGAAGATTGACACAAAAGAAAATCTGGCTGACCCATTTACCAAAGTCCTCGGCATCAAAGAGTTCGACGAACACAAGTCGAAGATGGGTATTAGATACTGTGCCGATTGGCATTAGGCTAAGTGGGAGTTGTTGGAATTTGTATCCTAAATGTCAATCGTCAGCATATTGATGATTGAATTTTGTAAATGAATTGACAAATTAATAAAGTGTTATTTGGCATTATTCATCATTTCATCTTCAAATGAACTCTTATATGATGAAGTCCTTAGGACTTATGTTATGATAAAGGAGGATTTATCTTTGAGTCCTTAAACTTGTTTGCGACGAAATGATATGTTGTTACTAGGACGACAACATTATCGAGATTAGGTCGTTGTGTGACATATACGTTGGTTGTCCTCTTAACCAAGGAGTGTGGAGACACTGGTATGCCACACAAGTGAAGTGTAGAAGTACATTTCACTAAACGTGACCAATTTCGGAACGCTCTACTGTCGAGAGATGTTCCGAGTGGATATAGGTATAAGTTTGGCCCTCTAACTTGAGACCGCAACCTGTGACTAGCAAGCAACTCATTGTACTTTGGTACCGGACTACCTGAATTTCTAATTCAGTGACGGAAGGTCACTGGGTGCAGTCAAGTACTTGCGTAGTCAGTTGTGAGTCAAGATGGAATTGACCCCTCCTGAAAATAGGAGATAATGTCTTGTGATTAATTTAGCAAAACCTTGGCCAGGGTAATCCCAGTGAGGAGTCACGGGATATCTAAAGTTAATCACATAATGGATGTACTAATTATAGGGTTGACAGTGAGCTCTAAGTCATCCTGGCATTAGGAGTCAAAGGGATTGAATTATACAGTAACCATAGTTCAGGGTTCCAGAATATTTGCTTCGCATATATTCGACCTATCCGGACGTCGGGTACCATTGCTAGATGGTCACATCGATTAGTGTTGAAAATTGTTCCTATACTACCGGCTTAGGTTAGAACCTATGAGGTCATACGCATAGAAGATTCCTGATTGATCAAGAAAGCTGATGAATGATTAAGAATCATTCAGAGGTAATTTGGTCAATTTGATTGGCAAATTATCTTATAAAATAATTAAAGTAATTATTGAAGGATTAATTAGTAATTAAATTACTAATAAACTCAATTTGATTGAGTAATTGTGCTAAGGATGATCCAAATTGAATTGGATTCAAGTTTGGGCTCAATCCGGGTTTTGACCTGATTGGATTAGGTCAGAACCAAAAAAAAAAAAGACTTAAGCTGATCAAATTAATTTTAAATTAATTTGTTCTTAATTGGGGATTGACCTAATTGAATTAGGTCCAACACAAAGTAATAATTCAATTTGATTGAGTTTGCATGAGCCAAAATTGAATTGGATTCAATTTGAGCTCAATCAGGGTCTGACCTGATTAGATTGGGTTCAACCAAATTGCTTTGTTTTAATTCGGGTTTGACCAAATTTGATTAGGTGCAACCCAAGGGAATTAGGCTCAGATGATGTGGCAATTATTGGTGACATGGAATTGGATTTCATGAATTTTAAATAAACCAAAATTATTGCATGGCACATGGACCCATTGCTTGACACATGGCGACATTGTTTGTTATTTGAATTTAAATTCAAACATTAAACAATGTGTTAAATGATTTTAATCACTCAAACGATCAGCCAAGGTGGCATCTGAGTTTTTGAATGGATTAAATTCGAATTTCAAGAGGTGATTTCGAAATTATGAAGTGTTTTACCTTGCCGCATGGATTTCAAATTCCTTCCCTCTTGCACATGTGTTTAAAATTTGAATTTAAATCAGATTTGGTTGAGATCTGATTTGGGTTGTTCCTATTCCTTTGCATGTGCCAACTAAAAGAGGTTTTTTGAAAATAAATTTCGAATTTTGAATGAAAATTCGGAGGCCATTAAAAGGGGTCAAACATGGGCACCAAAAACACATCCATTGCAGCCTTCTTCCTCACCCGCCTCCTCCTCCTCTTCTTCTCCATTTTAGATAGGGTTTTCAGGGTGAATATCTAGAAGATTCAAGATCAGATCTGAGTCCTCTACTTCCCTTACAAACCTCATCTCTATCTGCTTCAAGACGATTGATCAAGAGTTGATTGAATCCCGGCGGGCAGATTTCAGCTTTCAAGTGTTCTGCAGCTGCTAGCACTGTTGCAGAAGAAGATCCTTCAGGACTTCGCGTGTACTTCTCGTAGAGGCCATTCGTGTGCGTGGCTGTGAAGTCAAGAATCAGATTCACAACTTTCATCCATCATAAAAGGTATTAATCTAGCATTAATCATTTATTATGGTATCAAGGTCTAGGTCCAATTTTCCGAGGTTTTACCCTCTTTTGGGGCTCCTCACGGAGATATCCCCAGAATCCATTCGATGGATATTCGGAGATTAATTGGAATAGAGTTCTTAAGTTTCAGATCTGATAGTTAATCATGCATAAAAGTTTTAGCATAATTGTTTAAACGATTCCGGCATAATCCTATATATTCTTAAGGTGCTGATTTCTAGATTTGATCTTGTAAGCATGCATGAATTAAATTGTTTGATTCGGTTTTTCCACTGCGTTTTAAAACTTAAAAAGAACTACGTATGGCTTGATCCCCCTTATGAAGGGGTACGTAGGCAACCCGATCAGGTTCAGTCATGGTTTTCAAAAAAAAAGAAAAAATTCAGCATGCTAAACACCGAAGAACCTAGGATTCACTTTCATTTAGTTCCAATTATTGAGTATTCAGAGGGTCTTTCAACTAAGTTCCATACTTTATTTCTTGTAAATTGGTTAAGTTCCTCTTGCATAGCATTTATCCAATTTACATCACTTTCAGCTTCTTCAATATTTTTAGGTTCTAAATGTGAAACAAATGCAAGATGATTATTTAAGTTTCTAAGAGAGGTTCTAGTTCTAACAGGTTGAGATGGATCATCTAAGATTAACTCTTTAGGGTGACCGTGAGCATACCTCCAAGCCTTTGTAAGCCCATGTTCAGCAATTACCTCTTGGCTTGTTGAAGTTTCTTCAACTTGCTTGGGTTCATCCTCTTGTAGAGTCATGTGATCCATCTTTTCCTCAAGTATTCCTGCATCATCATCAAAAGCTACTCTCTTGCTAAAGGAAGAATCATTAGTCTCATCAAAAACAACAAGAATAGATTCTTCAATAACAAGGGTTCTTTTGTTGAACACTCTATATGCCCTACTTGATGTAAAATATCCCAAAAAGATACCTTCATCAGATTTGGAATCAAATTTTCCTAAATTATTTTTGCCATTGTTATGAATAAAACACCTACAACCAAAAACATGAAAGTAGTTTACTTTGGGCTTTCTATCTCTCCAAAGTTCATAATGTGTTTTCTTAATAATTGGTCTCAATAAAACTCTATTTAATATATAACTAATTTTAACTAATTTTGGGCTTTTAACTAATTTTGATATTGTATCAATACTTGCATGACCTAATTTACGGTGCCATAACCAACTTGCATCATTGACTTTAGAATCACTAGCTACTAAGCAGCGGCTATTTTTGGCAAGATCTTCAAGATCTACTACATAAACATTGCCACGTCTTAGTCCTTTGAACACTAAGCTATTGTCAATTGAGTTGGTTATGATGCATAAAGATGGCTTAAACAGAACATCAAAATTTCTATCACATAATTGACTAACGCTAAGTAAGTTATGCTTAAGACCATCTACAAACCGAATATTATCAACAAAGATTGAAGGTGTGATTTGTATTTACCGATACCAATGATGTGACCTTGGTTATTGTCTCCAAAAGTCACCGCACCTTCCTTTTTAGACTCTAGGATGAAGAATTGCTCCTTATCACCCGTCATGTGTCTTGAGTAGCCACTATCTAAGTACCAACAGTGTTTATTGAGCTTGGTTGCAAGACACTCCTACACAAAGAAATCATACAGTCTTAGGTACTCAAGTTTTCTTGGGTCCTTCAAGGTTAGTTATGTTGGTTCCTTTTGGAACCCAAATCTTTTTAATCATTATTTTAGTTTCTGTTTTTCTATGGTTACATATATTAGCTTTATGTCCTACTCTACCACAACAAAAACAAGTCACATTTTTAGTTTTACTTTCACCGGCTTTTACAAAGAAGTTTTTGAGAAGTTTTTGTTTGTTCTTAGGCTTATACCCTAATCCGGCTCTATTAAATACAGCTCTTTGACTATTAAGAATTATATCAAATTTTTCAGAGCTATAGGTAAACTTCTCAACAATTAGTTTATATTTTTCAAGTTCTTTTGTTAAGTTTAGTTTTTCTGTTTTTAGTAGGTTTAAATCTTTTGTAAAGTTATCTTTTAGAGTTTGATTGCTGTTTTTAAGTTCTGAAACTTTCTTAATTAGTCTTTCTTTATCTTTAATTAAGGTATCAGTTTTTTGAGTTAGCAATTGTTCGATTACCTCTTATGAGTAAGGAGAGCCTCCCACCTACTTACCTGGCCAATTGTTCGATTACCTCTTATGAAGAGCTCAAGTTGCAAACACTAAGACATGATTAACCAATATTAAATCCATAGATCTTCCACCGTAGTAGAGCTGCTAAGGTCTTTCTGATGTTGACTTGTCTCGGCTGGATACAGTGGGCAAGTTGCATCGGGGGGCTGGACCTCTCTATAGACATGAGATGTTGTAGGGGTAAAGGTGGGGTTGGGGACCAATAACTATTAGGTGAGGACCCAATGACGACTTTATTCCTACGGTTATACGGTAGGTCTGACTTAACTTAGGAATGGGATCAATAACTATTAGGTGAGGTCTTCATGACTTAGAGACCAAGTAGCACGGCAACATGCTTGAGAAGCATTGTACAAAAGTTGTACACTCATCCATTTATGTGTCACCAATAACTATTAGATGAGGTGGCATGTAAATCGGTGGGACCGCAGTACCCACTAGAAATTTTAGTCGTGTAGGATTTCCGTTTTCCTACCAGGAGAGTGTGAGGAATTCGAAAAAATAGTGGGAGGTACATTTGATCTAAAAGACCCTAGAACAAATTAGGATCAAGTACAAAAATCTAACTAGAATCTTTACTCTCTGCAGATCATAATGTCAGCCTCAAACCTTTTGACCCGTATTCTTGAGACCAACAGACTGACCGGTACCAATTACAGAGACTAGCTTAGAAATCTCAAAATTATTCTGAGTTGCGAGAAAATAGGCTATTTGCTCGACAATGATATCCCCACATTACCAGCACGTCCGACCACTGATCAGCATGCGATGCATGAAAAGTGGACAGACGATGACATTAGGGTCAAGTGCTACATCATGGCATCCATGTCCAATGAACTCCAATGCCAGCATGAGAATATGAAGACTGCTAGGGACATACTGGCACACCTGCAAGAGTTGTATGGTGAGCAGAGTCGCACAGCTCGTTTTGAAGTATTCAAGAGGCTCTTCAAAGCAAAAATGCGCGAGGGGCAGTCTGTCCATGATCACGGTCTGACTATGATCAAGGACCTAGAGGAGCTTGAGAAGCTCGGTATGAACATGCACAAGGAATTGCAAGTAGATCTGATCCTTCAATCCCTTCCTGATTCATTTGGACAGTTTATAGTAAACTACCACATGAATAAGATTGAATGCACTAAGACTGAACTGTTAAACATGTTGGTAACTGCTGAGGGAGCCTTGAAAGGTTCAAGGGGCAATGTTCTTGCTGCTGAGTTGACTTATGGTTCCAAGAGAAAGTCTACTTGGAAGAAAAAGAAGCCTGCAAAGAAGCAGAAGAAAGATAAGAAGCCAAAAAAGGAAGTTTAAAAGAAAAAGGCTAATGACAAAGAAAAATTTTTCCACTGCAATGTCGACGGCCACTGGAAGAGGAACTGTGTTTCATATCTCGAGAGCCTGAAGAACAAGAAGGCTGACACACCTTCAGAAGGTATAGACTTGCTCGTAATTGAAACTAATCTAACGGTTTCTTCTACTTCTAGTTGGGTTATAGATTCTGGTTCTAGTGCTCACTTATGCACTACTATGCAGGGTCTAAAGGAAAGTAGAAGGCTGGCGGAAGGTGCGGTAACCCTTCAGGTTGGCAACGGGGCAAAAGTTGCTGCTGTGGCTGTGGGCACCTATCCTCTGCGACTACCATCTGGTTTTAGTTTATTACTTAGAGACTGTTATTATGTACCTGTCGCTAGCAGAAATTTGATTTCTGTTTCATGTCTAGCACTCGAAGGTTATGTTTTTACATTTGACAAAGACTGCTGTTCTATTTATTTCAGAAATAAAATAGAGATTGCTGGGCTTTCAAAGATTGGCTGTGTTTTCCAACTAAGTTCCAGTCCGCCAAGGAGTGTGAGTCTTGATCGCACGTGGTTTTATGATTGACAGTCTCTATCATTTGCATATGGATGTATCTGTAAATGTGTCTGAGCAAGAAGTGAGTGTCAAAGGATCCAAGAGATCCAGGGATGAGATAAACCAAAAATATTTGTGGCACCTCAGACTTGGCCATATTGGAGAAGACAGAATGAACAAAATGGATAAAGATGGGCTTCTCAGCTCATTGACTTCCGAGTCATATCCAGTTTGTGAGTCCTATCTTCAAGAAAAAATGGCTAGATTGCCATTTGTAGGACATGGGGAGAGGACCACTGAAATACTTACCCTGGTACACACAGATGTGTGTGGCCCATTCGATGTGCAAGCCAGGGGTCGTTATTCATACTTCATTACCTTTACCGATAATTATTCATGGTATGGGTATGTATATCTTATGAGACACAAATCTGAATCTTTTGAAAAGTTCAAAGAGTTCAGAAATGAAGTAGAAAAACAAACTAGAAAACCTCTTAAGGCTCTTCGATCAGATCGAGGAGGAGAATGCCTTAGTGGGGAATTTCGGGACTATCTCAAGAAGAATGGCATAGTCTCACAATAGACTCCTCCGGGTACACCTCAACTCAACGGGGTGTCAGAAGGAGAAATCGGACTCTATTGGATATGGTCCGGTCCATGATAAGCTTCACTGATTTACCTATATTTCTTTGGGGAGATGCCTTACTTACCACAATTTATCTACTGAATAGAGTTCCCTCTAAATCCGTTCCTACCACACCATATGAGATATGACATGGTAAGAAACCAAGTCTTAGTCACCTCAAGATTTGGGAATGTCCGGCCCACGTCAAGCGACTACAGGCGGACAAGCTAGAGGCTAGGACCATAAGTGCTCGTTTCATAGGATATCCTAAAGAGTCATAGGATATAATTTTTACGTCTCAGAGGATCACAATGTGTTTGTGAGCCGACATGCCATCTTCTTGAAAAAATAGTTTATCCTTGATAGAGACAGTGGGAGAAAAATTGAGCTTGAAGAGAAAGTCTCTGAAAAGCAACGAGTCATGGATCCTATAGAACCCGTTCATACAGAGCCAGTACACGTTGTTCCTCCACCTCGCAGATCTAGTAGGATCTCCCATCCTCCTGATAGATACTTAGGTATGCTTGAAGAGGATACTAAGAAAATGTTCCTCATGGGAGATAGGAAACACTTAGAGTGTTGACCCCCTAATGGATTTTGATGAATACAAAACACTAGAGTATAATTCCATTTATCTTAACAATTTACTTGAGGATTTCATATGTTTAATTAAGAATATTGTTAAGAAATGTCTAGGCAAGTTTCCATAATTTTTATGAATTTATTGAAGAATTTTTGAGATGAAGAAAACAGATCAGGGACAGCCGAGACGTCTCTGGTTTGTTCCAGAGACGTCTCTGGCACAAACAGGAAGAACTGGCACATTTGGAGACGTCCCCGGCACCTGGCGAGGCGTCTCGCAGGGTCAGAGACGACTCTCTCAGAAGCGGAGTCGACTCTCTCAGTGGCGGCAGAAAGGCCGATTTCAAGAGATGCGCGCGAGCCGTCTCCACAGTACGCGGAGTCGTCCCCGCAAGTAAAAGCTGAGTTTCCGAGTCGTCCCCAGAGAGTGCGGAGTCGACTCTCTCAGGGTATTCCAGAGGATGTCTTTTTCGGTGATAAGGCAGCGGAGACGTCCCCTGAAAGAGCGGAGTCGACTCTCTCAGAGAATTCCAGAAGACTTGTTTTTCGGAGATATAACGGCGGAGTCGTCCCCAAGGCAGCGGAGTCGTCCCCATGCAAAAAGCGCAAACAAGCCGAGACGTCCCCGTAAAGTGCCGAGGCGACCCTCTCAGAAAAACAGAAAAACAAGGATTCAAACCGTTCATCATCGGAGTCGTCCCCGTAAAGCGCCGAGTCGACCCCAAACAACGTCAAAAGTAAAATCTTACAGCCGAGACGTCTCGCGTTGAAGCGGAGACGTCTCCGAAGCGCCTGGGACGCGACTGACAACTTTTTCAGGTTTGGTTTGAATTTCAAACTCCCTTAACTTTATCTCTAACGGCTATATTTGCTTTTTGGGCTATAAAAGGGAGCTCTTAAGTGCTTTCCAAAGACTTCTCACCAACCCAACACAAGATCATTCAAAAGAGAAGAAAGAAAAAAAGGTTCAAGGGAGTTAGTGCATTCAAGTGAAGAAATCAAGTGCCTTCAAGCTTCCCAAGTGATTTCGTGCTCAACTACTCTCTTCTTCTAGGCATTCAAAGCTCACATTCAAGCCAACGCGATCCACATCGGAAGAACCACCATTTCCCACGCTTCCAACGGCTAAAAGGGTTCTTCCGGGTTCTATTATTTCTCACTGTTTTATTTGCTTCTTGAGAGCTTTTAAATCCTTGTAAAACTTTTTCAATATTGTGCTTGTTCCAGTCAAGGGACTTGGAACAAGGGAAAGGCGTCCCAAGCCTAGGTGAAATTGGGGGTTATAGGGTTCGTTGTTAGCCCGGTGTAAAACAACGAGTTGGGTAGTGCACTCGCAAAACTACCGGACTGTAATCTTGGATTATAGTGGAAATTTCCAAAGGTGCTTTGGGGAGTGGATGTAGGAGCAGTGGAAGCTCCGAACCACTATAAAACCTTGTGTTTGCGATTGATTGTTCTCATACCTCTATCTTTACTTTAGTTCATACATTTGTGTGTTTTATTTTTAATTAGGCAAAAAGTTTTTAAAACACCCAATTCACCCCCCTCTTGGGTGACCATCTCTGGGCAACAAGTGGTATCAGAGCGGGTGCTCTGTGTATTTCTTGAAAGACCTAACCGTCTTAGCCAAAGATCTAGATGGCAACACCCTTTAACAATGTTTCTGCTGAGGGGCAGGCAACCAATAGACCTCCACTCTTCAATGGGACAAATTATACCTATTGGAAGACTAGAATGAGGATTTTTATTCAAGCACAAGATTATGCCTTGTGGAGGGTCATAATCAAGGGACCACACGAACCATCTCACATGGTTAATGGCATTCAAGTTTCCAAACCTGAGGAGGATTGGGATGAGAATGACAGTAAGATGGTTCAACTCAATTCTAGAGCCATGAACTCATTATTCTGTGCTCTAGATGTAAATGAGTTCAATAGAGTCTCCACCTGTAGTTCCGCCAAGAAAATATGGGATAGGCTTGAAGTTACCCACGAGGGTACAAATCAAGTCAAAGAGTCTAAAGTGAACATTCTAGTTCACAAATATGAGTTGTTTAAGATGGAACCCAATGAAACCATCACATGCATGTTTACACGCTTCACCGATATAATTAATGGTCTAAAGAGTTTGGGTAAATCCTATACTAATTCGGAACTTGTGAGTAAAATTCTCAGGTCTTTGCCGAAAGCATGGGAAGCAAAGGTCACGGCGATCATAGAAGCCAAAGATCTCAACACTTTGGGACTAGAACAACTATTGGGCTCATTGATGACGCATGAGCTCACAATGAAGCAACATGAAGAAGAGTTGCCAAAGAAGAAGACAATTGCACTCAAGGCTACTTCGAGTGTGTGTGAAGAAGAAAGTAGTGAG
The DNA here is from genome assembly GCF_051530095.1 of Phoenix dactylifera. Classification (NCBI taxonomy): domain Eukaryota; kingdom Viridiplantae; phylum Streptophyta; class Magnoliopsida; order Arecales; family Arecaceae; genus Phoenix; species Phoenix dactylifera. Next base: position 4,613,620 of record NC_143204.1, on the reverse strand, counting down.
AGTGAAGAAGAAAGCGAAGATGAGGACTTGGGTTTAATAGTAAGGAAGTTTAAGAAATTCATGAGAAGAAAGAAACCCTTCCCAAGAAAGAAATTTGGAGGGAGAAATGATTGGAAAAAAGAAAAGGAAAAAGAAAGAGACCCAATCATATGCTATGATTGCAAGAGACCGGGACACATTCGTTCCGAATGCCCTCAACAAAAGAAGCACTTTGGAAAGAAGAAGAAGAAGGCGTTGAAGGCAACGTGGGACGATAGTGACACATCCTCCTCCGAGGAAGAGAAGGAAGAGACCGCAAATTTGTGTTTCATGGCATTTGAAAACGACGAGGTATGTCAAAGCTCAACAATAAATTTTACTTTAGAAGAATTATATGAAGCTTTTCAAGAACTTATGAGTGATTGTAGTATGTTAGGAGCAAAGAATAAAGAACTAAAGGTCTCCAATCAAAAACTAAAGGATGATATTAAAAAACTATTGATTGAGAAAGAGAGCGTTGAAAATGTTAACACCATTGATCTAGAAAATAAAAATTCAAAACTTAGCATTGAAAATGAAACGGCAAAAACACTAATTAAGGAATTGAATCTAAAAGTTAAATCTCTACTCAATAATAATACCTCACTTGCACAAAATGTTGAATCCCTTAAAAAGAATAAGGAAGAACTAGTTAAAGAAAATTTGGATCTTAAGAATGAGGTACATAAGTACAAACCAATTGTTGAAAAATTTACACAAAGCTCTGAAAAATTAAATCTTATTCTTTCAAATCAAAGAGCTATTTTTAATAAAGCCGGATTAGGATATAAAACTAACAAGCAACAAAAGTATCTAAAGAATTTTTTTGTGAAAGCAAAAGATGTCAAAACTGAAAAACCTACATGCTTTCATTGTGGAAAAAGTAGACATAAAGCCTACTCTTGTATTCAAAGAAAGATCCAAACTAACAAGAGTACATTTGTAAAAGCTAAAAACATAACTAAAGTATGGGTGCCTAAGGGAACCAACTACACTAACCACGAAGGACCCAAGAAAACTTGGGTACCTAAGAGCTTCACATGATCATTTTGCAGGTATGCCTTGCAGCCGGGAATAAAAAGAGAATGTGGTATCTTGATAGTGGTTGCTCAAGGCATATGACCGGTGACAAGAGTCTCTTCGTCACTTTAAAATCAAAAGAAGGAGTAGTCACATTTGGAGACAATGCTAAAGGTCAAATCATTGGTGTTGGTAAAATCTCCATATCACCCTCCTCATTTATTGACAATGTATTGTTAGTTAATGGACTCAAACATAATTTATTAAGTATAAGTCAATTTTGTGACAAGGGCTTTAAAGTGTCATTTGAATCTTCACTTTGCATAATTAGTAGTCCAGTTGACAATGAGATCATACTTACAGGACATAGGCATGGAAATGTTTACATGGTAGATCTTGATGATCTCACCATGAAGGATGGCCAATGTCTTGTAGCCATGGATCCCAAAGTCAATGAGACTAGTTGGTTATGGCATCGTAGGTTAGGGCATGCTAGCATGGATTTAATCTCTAAATTGATTACAAAAGATCTAGTCAAAGGACTACCAAAAATAGATTTTGAAAAGAACAAAATTTGTGCTGCATGTCAATTAGGAAAACAAACGAGAAGCTCTTTCAAGTCTAAAAACATAGTCTCAACATCAAAACCCTTAGAACTAATTCACATGGATTTATTTGGACCCACTAGAACTGCTAGTCTAGGGGGTAAGAAATTTGGTCTTGTAATTGTTGATGATTTTTCACGTTTTACATGGGTTTCATTTCTTGCACACAAAGATGAGTCCTTTCTCGCTTTTATCAAGTTTCATAATAGGGTTTCGAATGAACTCAATCTTAAACTAAAGGCAATTAGGAGTGATCATGGTACCGAGTTTGAAAATCAGTATTTTAAAAAATTTTGTGAAGAAAATGGTATCAATCACAACTTCTCGGCACCTAGGACACCCCAACAAAACGGGGTGGTAGAAAGGAAGAATCGCACACTAGCAGATATGGCTCGTACCATGTTGTGCGAATCGGATTTACCAAAGTACTTTTGGGCTGAAGCAATAAATACTTCATGTCATATTTTAAACCGTGCTTTAGTTAGATCCATCTTAAAGAAAACACCTTATGAGTTGATAAAAGGTAAGAAACCAAATATAAGCTATTTTCATATTTTCGGTTGTCGATGCTTTATTTTAAACAATGGAAAGGACAATCTAAGTAAATTTAGTGCTAAATCAGATGAGGGGATCTTCTTAGGTTATTCCTCATCTAGTAGAGCATACAGGGTCTTCAACAAGAGAACTCTCGTTGTTGAAGAATCCATTCATGTTGTTTTTGATGAAGCAAATGGAGATTCTTCTAGAAAAGAAGAAGATGGTGATGCAGGTATACTTGAAGACCGAATGAAGGAATTCTCCATACAAGACAAACAACATGAGGATGAGATCAAAGAAGATACAATTCAGCAAGATGAAGAAGATCAACCTCCATCGAGAAATCAAGATCTTCCTAAGGAATGGAGGTATGCACATGGTCATCCAAGGGATCTAATCCTTGGTGATCCTTCACAAGGAATAAGAACTAGATCCTCTTTAAGAAACACTAGTAATTATCTTGCATTCGTTTCACAAATCGAGCCTAAATCACTAGAAGAAGCTGAAAAAGATGATAATTGGATGAATGTTATGCAAGAGGAATTAAACCAATTTGAAAGAAATGAAGTTTGGACTCTAATGAAAAGACCCCCTAATGTTTCAATTATAGGCACCAAATGGGTATATAGAAATAAACTAGATGAAGATGGAATAGTAATAAGAAACAAAGCTAGGCTAGTGGCCAAAGGATATAATCAGGAGGAAGAAATAGAATTTGATGAAACTTTTGCTCCTGTTGCTGGATTAGAGGCTATTAGACTACTTTTGGCATATGCATGCTTTATGGATTTCAAACTCTATCAAATGGATGTAAAAAGCGCCTTTTTAAATGGTTATATAATGGAGGAAGTTTATGTAGGACAACCTCCAGGTTTTGAGAACCACTTACATCCAGATTATGTTTTTAAATTGCATAAAGCATTATATGGACTTAAGCAAGCCCCTAGGGCATGGTATGAAAGATTAAGTAATTTCCTAATTGAAAATAAATTTAAAAGAGGAAATGTAGACAAAACCCTCTTCATTAAAAGAAAAGAAAATGACTTACTGCTTGTGCAAATTTATGTGGATGATATAATTTTTGGTGCTACTAATGATAGTCTTTGTCAAGAGTTTGCCAAGCTTATGCGGGAGAATTTGAAATGAGCATGATGGGTGAGCTCAACTTCTTCCTTGGGCTACAAATAAAACAATCAAAGGAAGGCATCTTCATCAGTCAGTTCAAATATATCAAGGAGATGTTGGAAAAATTCAAGATGAAGGATGCAAAGGAAATCAGCACACCCATGGGCTCAAGTTGCAAGCTTGACAAAGATGAAAAAGGTAAAAGTATAGACTGCAAATTGTACAGAGGTATGATAGGCTCTTTACTTTACCTTACTGCTAGTAGACCAGATATATTATTCAGTGTTTGTATGTGTGCTAGATACCAAGCATGTCCTAAGGAATCACACTTGCAAGCTGTTAAAAGAATTTTTAGATATCTAGTAGGGACATCTAATGTAGGCTTATGGTATTCTAAACAATCTGACATAAATTTAATTGCTTATTCCGATGCTGATTTTGCCGGGTGCAAACTCGACAGAAAAAGCACAAGTGGCACATGTCAATTCTTGGGTGCTAATTTGGTTTCTTGGTTTAGTAAGAAACAGAATTCAGTTGCCTTATCCACAGCTGAGGCTGAGTACATTGCAGCTGGAAGCTGTTGTGCCCAAGTTCTATGGATTAAGCAACAACTTGAAGACTTCGGTATCAAAATGGACAATATACCAATTAAATGTGATAATACAAGTGCAATTAATTTAACAAAAAATCCTGTCCAACACTCAAAATCAAAACATATAGAGATTAGGCATCACTTTATTTGGGATCATGTGCTGAAAAATGATGTGATGATTGAGTATGTATGTACTGAAAATCAATTGGCCGATATCTTTACAAAGCCCCTTTGTAAAGATAGGTTCAACTTCTTAAGGAATGCATTGAGCTTGTATGATCCTAGTAATTAAATTGAACTTGCATTGCAATGCTTTGCTACTCAAACTAGTAATCCACCTCAAGGTCAACATAAGTGAAAGCATGAATCTATCTAAGTTAAATGACGAATTGTTCGACTTTTCGGAGGATGGTTACCCTCCCTTGGACTCTTCATGGAGATATTTTCAGAGCCTATTTCATAGGTATTCGAAATTTGGTCAAACATTCCTCATTTCAATGTTAATAATTCAAAAAATCATTATCAAACTTTTATAGGATGTATTATTAAGGGGGAGGATCACAAACAAACTCACTCTGTATTCACCAAAAGAAATCATGTTGATTAGTGTGATTGAGTAAAATAAATTGGGAAAAGATAGAAATTAGTCTGAAATTTTTCAGTGCCGGAGACGTCTCTGGCAAATCGCAGAGATGTCCCCCCGGCGAGACGTCTCGCATCAGTCGCGGAGACGTCTCGGGGACCGAACGAGGGTTTTTAAATAGGTGAAACAGCTCGAGCCGACCCGAGCTATTCTCTTCCATCCCCGACAAAAACAAAAACCCTAGCTGTTGCCCAGAGATGGTCACCCAAGAGGGGGGTGAATTGGGTGTTTTAAAAACTTTTGACTAATTAAAATAAAACACACGAATATATGCACTAAAGTAAAGAAGGAGGAATGAGAAAGGTCAATCGCAAACACAAGGTTTTATAGTGGTTCGGAGCTTCCACTGCTCCTAGATCCACTCCCCAAATCACCTTTGGGAATTTCCACTATAATCCACGATTACAGTACGGTAGTTTTGCGAGTTCACTACCCAACTCGTTGTTTTACACCGGGCTCACAACAAACCCTAAAACCCCCAATTTCACTTAGGCTTGGGACGCCTTTCCCTTGTTCCAAGTCCCTTGACTGGAACAAGCACCACAACGAAAGAGTTTACAAAAGAAAGGAAAAGCTCTAAAAAGCAAATATTGCAATTATGAACAATAGAACCCGGAAGAATCCTTTTGCCGTTGGAAGCATGGGAGATATTGATTCTTCCGATGTGGAGCGCGTAGGATTGAGTGTGAGCTTTGAATCCCAAGCGCACGAGAGTGATTGAGCTTGAAATCACTTGGGAAGCTTGAAAACACTTGATTTCTTCACTTGAATGCACTCACTCCCTTGAACTTTTCTTTCTTACTTCTCTCTTGAATGATCTAGCTTTGGGTTAGTGAAGAGTTGTTGAGAAGCACTTAAGAGGTCCCTTTTATAGCCCAAAAAGCAAATATAGCCGTTAGAGACAAAGAAAGAAGGATTTGAAATTCAAACCAAATCTGAAAAGCTGTCAGTCGCGTCCCAGTCACTCCGGGGACGTCTCCGCTTCAACGGGAGACGTCTCAGCTACAAGATTTTACTTTTTCCGTTGTCTGGGGTCGACTCGGCACTTTCAGGGGACGTCTCGGCTTGTTTGCACTTTTTGAATGGGGACGACTCCGCTGATCTGGGGACGACTCCGCTTCTTTATCTCCGAAGAACATGTCCTCTGGTATTTCCTGAGAGAGTCGACTCCGCTCCTTCAGGGGACGTCTCGGGTTGTCTGCACTTTATGTATGGGGACGACTCCGCTGTCTCAGGGTCGACTCCGCTTCCTTATCACCCAAAAAACCATTCTCTGGAAAACCTTGAGAGAGCCGTCTCCGCTATCTTGGGGACGACTCGGGAAGTCTCCTTTTTACTTGCGGGGACGACTCGGCTTACTGTGGGGACGTCTCGCGCATATCTCTTGAAAACTGCCTTTCTGCCGCCACTGAGAGAGTCGACTCCGCTACTGAGAGAGTCGACTCCGCTAACGCGGGGACGACTCGGCAGGTGTCGGGGACGTCTCCAAGTGTGCCGGTTCTTCCTGTTTGTGCCAGAGACGTCTCTGAAACTATCCGGAGACGTCTCGGCTGTCCCTGATCTGTTTTCTTTAACTCAAAATATTCTTCAATAAATTCATAAAAATTATGGGAACTTGCCTAGACATTTCTTAACAATATTCTTAATAAGACACATGAATTCCTCAATTAAATTGTTAAGATATAATGGAATTTTACTCTAGTGTTTTGTATTCATCAAAATCTATTAGGGTGTCAACAATCTCCCCCTTTTTGATGATGACAAAACACTGAGTATATGCAAAATTTGAGATTTAAACATATACACAGTATTTGATCAGATGTACAAGTATAATGTTTTGATTAGAACTAGATACAATGTGCATCACTCAAAGTATTCAATTTTCAGTTCTTTCCTTGTGCATAAGATTGATCTTTATTCAACTGAATTTGAATCAAGTTAAAATGAAGTATTGATGCTGAGGATAATTGAAAGCTAGATTCTTTTTGACTCCCCCTTTCTTTTCCAGAAGGGCAATTATCTTAAGGTCAATATTCTTCAATTTTATCTTTTCTAAATCAACTTTGGAGTATGATTATAAATTTTGCATTCCATATTCAATATCCATATATATAACTGCTCCCCCCTTTCACTATCTCTACATTCAATATCTACTCCCCCTTTTTGTCAGCAACAATGAAGGGGACAAATTATCTCTATATTCAATATATTCAGTGTTCATTTTACTCCCCCTTTGATATTCAGGTTGTGCTCCCCCTGTTTCATATGCTTTGATACGTTGTGCCAAATCTGAATACTTAATGTATGTTATGAGATTCTTATGACACATCAAGAGGCACATTCACATTCATAGAAACACATACATAGAGTTGGCAATGTACACAGTTTTCAAAAGGGATTGTATTCATGTATCATTGTGAACCTTTGAAGTCAGTACATAGTCAAAAAGAAGAAATCATTACAAGTATTGATTTCTAATACAAAAGTGTTTCAAAAATAGCCTAGGATTTACAAAAAGAAGATCCTACAAGATATCCATCATCGGCAACGTTGCTCATGGGCCCTACTAGCTGTATTTTGTTCATAAACCTTACAAGCTGCATCTATGAATGTGTTGATGGAATCCATGAGGGTCTTAAATTGATCTCCCTGTGACTTGTGGAAACCTGCCACAAGTGCCTCAAACTCTATAGTTGCCATTTCAATTCTTCCTCTGAGTTGGGCAACTAAGGTGCTCACATTGCCATCTGATTTTGTTAGCTCTTTAAGACTCTTGGAAATGCTCTTCAAGCTGTCCTTGAGCTCTAATGATCTGATGGTTTGGGTGGCACCCACACCAATTATTTCTTGTGTTGTAGCTTCAATTTGACTTCTAATATCCTTCATCTCTTGTAGAAGCCCTTCATGTGAAGCTCTGATGGGGGCCAACTCTGTGGAGATCATGGATCTCATCTCCTCCCTCATCTGCTGGCAAATGACAGATGCTAAGGTGCGCATCTGATCCTCTGACAGAAAGGAGGGCCCACTAACTGGAGGAGGTGGTGGCATGGATGTGGAAGGTCCAGCTGAGCTGGAGGGAATATCAGGGATATCCATGTGGCTAGGTGGAGGAGAGTGATGGTCAGACTCATGATGTGGGATCTCAGGCTCTAGGATTTGGGTTTTTCTCTTTGGTACCTTGACCCACGATCCATCTATCTTATGAAATTCCATTCTTCTCATTGTGCCCTCATTGTAATAGTCGGTGTTTCTCAAGGGCTTTGCAGGTTCATTTGTTGGAATGGGAACCTTGAAGTGTTTAAAGATTAAGGTAAAGATCATGCCATAGGGTATACTAAACCTAGAATACCTATGACATAGGGCAATGTAATTTAGCATGAGTCTAGGGAGGTTTAGAGGGATCCCTAGTAGGATGTGGTGCATTATAACTAAGTCTCGCTCCGAAACAAAATCGAAGCGACCGGTTTTAGGAAATAGGACCCGGTTGACAATACTTAAGAGAAGTCTCATCTCTGCATTTAGGTCCTGGGAATTGACAACATCAAGAGGGCCGCAGTCCTCTCTTCCTAAAAGTAAATTTAGGGCTGACTCCCTTTGGGGATGTGAGGTTGGAGCCTCACCGTCCCTAGGAATTTGTAAGACAGTGGATAGGACATCTTCATTGACTTCTACTAATGTCCCCCGGACATATGCAGTGTACCCTTGGTCCCCTAAGGCCATATTGCTAAAAAGTTCTCTAACTAGGCCGGGGTAGGTCAAGGTATTTAGGGTACAAAGGTGCTCCCACCCTTGGGCTCGGAGTCTCTCTCCAATAGAGAACCCCTCATGATCTAAAAATGAGAAATCTATGTACCTTCCGGTCGTGACTGTGCGATTTGCACAGGAAATAGTCGTGGTTGGCGGAGCAACCGGAGGAGACGGCGCGGAGGGTTCTTCCCGCCGATCCTCACCGTCGGCCGCTACCTTAGGTCGCCTTCCACGGGTCGTCCTAGCCTTCTTTGGTGCCATGGATGCTAGGGTTTGTGATGTAGAGCAAACGGAGGCTAGGGTTTGAGGTGGAGAGCAAATGGAGGCTAGGGTTTTTCGTTTTGGTTGGGGATGAAGGAGGAAGCTCGGGTCGGCTCGAGCGATTTTGACCTATTTAAAAAGCCCTCATTCGGTCCCCGAGACGTCTCCGCGACTAAGGCGAGACGTCTCCCCTGGGGGGGACGTCTCTGCGATTTGCCAGAGACGTCTCCGGCACTGAAAAATTTCAGACTGTATTCTATCTTCTCCCAATTTCTGTTTAATCATCCTAATCAACATGATCTCTTTTGATAAACTTAGAGTGAATTTGTTTGTGATCCTCCCCCTTAATGATACATCCTATAATAATTTGATAATGATTTTTGAATTATTAATATTGAAATGAGGAATGTTTGACCAAATTTCGAATACCTATGAAATAGGCTCTGAAAATATCTCCATGAAGAGTCCAAGGGAGGGTAACCATCCTCCGGAAAGTCAAACAGTTCGTCATTTAGCTTACATGAATTCATGTTTTCACTTATGTTTACCTTGAGGTTGATTACTAGTTTGCGCAGCAAACAATGCAATACAAGTTCAATTCATTTGCTAGGATCATACAAGCTCAAAGCATTCCTTAAGAAGTTGAATCTATCTTTACAAAGGGGCTTTGTAAGGATATCAGCCAATTGATTTTCAGTGCATACATATTCAATCATCACATCATTTTTCAGCACATGATCCCTAATAAAATGATGCCTAATCTCTATATGCTTTGACTTAGAGTGTTGAACAGGATTTTTTGTTAAATTGATTGCACTTGTATTATCACACTTAATTGGTATATTATCCATTTTGATACCGAAGTCTTCAAGTTGTTGCTTAATCCAAAGAACTTGGGCACAACAGCTTCCAGCTGCAATGTACTCAGCCTCAGCTGTGGACAAGGCAACTGAATTTTGTTTCTTGCTAAACCAAGAAACCAAATTAGCACCCAAGAATTGACATGTGCCACTTGTGCTTTTTCTGTCGAGTTTGCACCCGGCAAAATCAGCATCGGAATAAGCAATTAAATTTATGTCAGATTGTTTAGAATACCATAAGCCTACATTAGATGTCCCTACTAGATATCTAAAAATTCTCTTAACAGCTTGCAAGTGTGATTCCTTAGGACATGCTTGGTATCTAGCACACATACAAACACTAAATAATATATCTGGTCTACTAGCAGTAAGGTAAAGTAAAGAGCCTATCATACCTCTGTATAATTTGCAGTCTATACTTTTACCTTTTTCATCTTTGTCAAGCTTGCAACTTGAGCCCATGGGTGTGCTGATTTCTTTTGCATCCTTCATCTTGAATTTCTCCAACATTTCTTTGATATACTTGGTCTGACTGATGAAGATGCCTTCCTCTGATTGTTTTATTCGCAGCCCAAGGAAGAAGTTGAGCTCACCCATCATGCTCATTTCAAATTCTCCCTGCATAAGCTTGGCAAACTCTTGACAAAGACTATCATTAGTAGCACCAAAAATTATATCATCCACATAAATTTGTACAAGCAATAAGTCATTTCCTTTTCTTTTAATAAAGAGGGTTTTGTCTACATTTTCTCTCTTAAATTTGTTCTCAATTAGGAAATTACTTAATCTTTCATACCATGCTCTAGGAGCTTGCTTAAGTCCACCAATGCTTTATGCAATTTATACACATAATCTGGATGTAAGTGATTTTCAAAACCTGGAGGTTGTCCTACATAAACTTCCTCCATTATATAGCCATTTAAGAATGCACTTTTTACATCCATTTGATAGAGTTTAAAATCCATGAAGCATGCATATGCTAAAAGCAGTCTAATAGCCTCTAACCTAGCAACAGGAGCAAAAGTTTCATCAAAATCTATTCCTTCCTCCTGATTATATCCTTTGGCCACTAGCCTAGCTTTGTTTCTTATTACTATTCCATCTTCATCTAGTTTATTTCTATACACCCACTTGGTGCCTATAATTGAAACATTAGGGGGTCTTTTCATTAGAGTCCAAACTTCATTTCTTTCGAATTGGTTTAATTCCTCTTGCATAGCATTCATCCAATTACCATCTTTTTCAGCTTCTTCTAGTGATTTAGGCTCTATTTGCGAAACGAAAGCAAGATAATTACTAGTGTTTCTTAAGGAGGATCTAGTTCTTATACCTTGTGAAGGATCACCAAGGATTAGATCCTTTGGATGACCATGTGCATACCTCCATTCTTTAGGAAGATCTTGATTTCTTGATGGAGGTTGGTCTTCTTTATCTCGCTGATTTGTATCTTCTTTGATCTCATCCTCATGTTGTTTGTCTTGAGTGGAGAGTTCCTTCATTTGGTCTTCAAGTATACCTACATCACCATCTTCTTCTTTTCTAGAAGAATCTCCATTAGTTTCATCAAAAACAACATGAATGGATTCTTCAACAACGAGAGTTCTCTTGTTGAAGACCCTGTATGCTCTACTAGATGAGGAATAACCTAAGAAGATCCCCTCATCTGATTTAGCACTAAATTTACTTAGATTGTCCTTTCCATTGTTCAAAATAAAGCATCGACAACCGAAAACATGAAAATAACTTATATTAGGTTTCTTACTTTTTATCAACTCATAAGGTGTTTTCTTTAAGATGGATCTAACTAAAGCACGATTTAAGATATAACATGAAGTATTTATTGCTTCAGCCCAAAAATACTTTGGTAGATCCGATTCGCACAACATGGTACGAGCCATATCTGCTAGTGTGCGATTCTTCCTTTCTACCACCCCATTTTGTTGGGGTGTCCTAGGTGCCGAGAAGTTGTGATTGATACCATTTTCTTCACAAAATTTTTCAAAATACTGATTTTCAAACTCGGTACCATGATCACTCCTAATTGCTTTTAGTTTAAGATTGAGTTCATTTGAAACCCTATTATGAAACTTGATAAAAGCGGGAAAGGACTCATCTTTGTGTGCAAGAAATGAAACCCATGTAAAACGTGAAAAATCATCAACAATTACAAGACCAAATTTCTTACCCCCTAGACTAGCAGTTCTAGTGGGTCCAAACAAATCCATGTGAATTAGTTCTAAGGATTTTGATGTTGAAACTATGTTCTTAGACTTGAAAGAACTTCTTGTTTGTTTCCCTAATTGACATGCAGCACAAATTTTATTCTTTTCAAAGTCTATTTTTGGTAGTCCTTTGACTAGATCCTTTGTAATTAATTTTGAGATTAAATCCATGCTAGCATGCCTTAACCTACGATGCCATAACCAACTAGTCTCATTGACTTTGGGATTCATGGCTACAAGACATTGGCTATCCTTCATGGTGAGATCATCAAGATCTACCATGTAAACATTTCCATGCCTATGTCCTGTGAGTATGATCTCATTGTCAAATGGACTACTAATTATGCATAGTGATGATTCAAATGATACTTTAAAGCCCTTGTCACAAAATTGACTTATACTTAACAAATTATGTTTTAGTCCATTAACTAACAATACATTGTCAATAAATGAGGAGGGTGATATGGAGATTTTACCAACACCAATAATTCGGCCTTTAGCATTGTCTCCAAATGTGACTACTCCTCCTTCTTTTGATTCCAAGTGTTAGATGTATGCCCTAGAAGCCAATTTGGCTGACACATTGTTGATTCTAGGGACATAATTTTGTACTTGACTATTTATTATTGAATAAATAAAAGGCATCTTTTTCATTCATATTGTTTATGTGTCTATGAATCGTCCAAGAAATTAATAAGATGATGATACATATTCTCAAGAGTTGAGAATTTGAGCCATGTATCATTGGTGATTAATTTCTAAATGCTCCTGATCAAAGGATCATCACGAGGACGGTGATCGATCCGATCAGTGCACAGATCACTCTCCTTCTGGATGGACGAGACTTGAGTCCACAGTGTAGGGACACTGAAGTGATAGTGCAGGTGCTTGTTAGAGAACAAGGGTACTGACCGTGACCAATACAAGAAGTCACTTGGATGTCTATCCACTCGTCAGTGACTTGCTTGATGTTGCAGTAGTGTGACTGGTCCTTTGACCTGCGGTGTTTCGGCTACTCACAGTGAGGTTATTGTAGTTTGACTGCACACATACATGGTCTCTAGCCATATGGGTCCATGCAGTGTAGATTGGCTGCAGTAAGTTCACTGTAGGAGTAGGGTATGCACCTATATGGAATCTATCGACCTTGATAGATAAGAAGAGATCCTATGTGATTTATAAGACTGAGTTCGTAAGACCTCGGCCGGGGCAGTATGCACAGTGGAGAAAGAGTTTTTCACTATCGAACTCGAGTCGAATAAATCTTGACATATGACAGACGATGGGGTTTGACGAGTTGTCCATGACCTCCGTCCTGTAGGGATCCACGATAGTAGGACTGTATCACATGTTTAACTGCACCTAGAGGTTCATCATTCCATTCTGCTGGGTAGCCACTACATGCTGCTAGGTGTCACTGGTGGATGGTGGGACTCATAGGGATTATCTTGATGATCGATAAACCCTAATGAGTTGAGTTGGAATCGTTCCAACCCATTGAAAGGAGTTTTCAATGATATAGTGATAGAGATCACAATATATCTCACTACCAGTCAGAATAGAACCTATGGGGTCACACACACTAGAAGTATTGACCGATCCGATGGTTGAAATCGTGATTAGGAATCACAAGAAATCAATTTGATTGATAAGAAGTTGAAGAAGGAAAAAGGAATTAATTAATTGGACTTGAAACAAGAATCCTACTTCGGGTAGGATACCTAGAGTTCTAATTGGATTAGGACTGGGATTCCTACTTGGAATAGGATTCCTCAATCCTAATGAGATTAGGAGTTTTGAATTAAAAATTGGATTCCTACTTGGAGTAGGATTCCTAGAAATTCTAATTGGATTAGGACTTCGGATTCAAATTGAGTTCTAATTGGATTAGGACTAAAATTAAATACATCCTAATATGGATTAGGGTTTCTTAAGTCACAATTAATTATTAATCTAATGAATCAATAAGACTCCTAATTGGATTAGGATTGAAGAGTTCAATTGAGTCAAAATTGATTCAAGTTCTAATTGGATTAGGACTTACCTAGATTGGATCCATTGGTTCACCCTTGGGCTAAGCCTAATAGGATTAGGGCTAGACCACATTAGGGCAATGCAAACCCTAATGTGGACTAGGGTTTACCAAGAGGGAGGGGTGCAAGCCCCTCCCCCTTGATCCATTGGTGCGGCACAAGAGAAGGGGGCCGGCGCCCCCTCTTTGGAAAGATGTCTAAGGCTCCTACTTAGTAGGAACCCTAGATGACTATAAGAAGGGATGTGAGGCCGGCGCCCTAAGCATAGAAGGAGTCCTCTTCCTCTTGCTGCCGCCACCCTCCCCTCTCCTCTCTTGGTTCAGCCGCAAGCAAAGGAAGAGCAAGGTCCAAGCGTTGGCGTCTCCCTCTTCCTCCAATCCTTCTTCCAACGCAGGGAAAAGAAAGAAGGCTGCAGAAGCTGTGTTCTTCTTCCTTGAGTTCCTTCTTCTTCTTCCTCCTCTCAAGCACTTTCAAGAGTTGAAAGAAAGAGAAGAGATCAGCCATCAAAGGAGTCTTTGCAAGGGAGCTAGCACCCCGGGAAGACAAGAAAGCTTTGATCGGTTCTCTACTTCGTGTGGATACCCGTAGAGGCCGGACGTTTGAACGGCTTCAAACGAACCCTCTTCCAAAACCACGAATTCAGATTCGCGGTGATCATCTACCCGCGCAAGGTGAAGATTTGATCTTCCTATTAGTTCTAAAAGTTTTAATTCTTACCTAATTACGAAAGGTCTCGAAACAAGCGTTCATGCGATGAACGTCGAACCCGTGCATGCCGATTCCGCTGCCATCTGAAATTTTTTGAAATATCAGCGGCATGGGCGGGTTCCCAACACCAAGGTGACGAAGAGACTCTTGTCACCGGTCATATGCCTTGAGCAACCACTATCAAGATACCACATTCTCTTTTTATTTCCGGCTGCAAGGCATACCTGCAAAATGATCATGTGAAGCTCTTAGGTACTCAAGTTTTCTTGGGTCCTTCGTGGTTAGTGTAGTTGGTTCCCTTAGGCACCCATACTTTAGTTATGTTTTTAGCTTTTACAAATGTACTCTTGTTAGTTTGGATTTTTCTTTGAATACAAGAGTAGGCTTTATGTCCATTCTTTCCACAAAGAAAGCATGTTGGTTTTTCAGTTTTTACGTCTTTTGCTTTTACAAAGAAATTCTTTAGATATTTTTGTTGCTTATTAGTTTTATATCCTAATCCGGCTTTATTGAAAACAGCTCTTTGATTTGAAAGAATAAGATTTAATTTTTCAGAGCTTTGTGTGAATTTTTCAACAATTGGTTTGTACTTATGTACCTCATTCTTAAGATTCAAATTTTCTTTAACAAGTTCTTCCATATCTTTTTTAAGAGATTCAACATTTTGAGCAAGTGAGGTATTATTGTCGAGTAGGAATTTTACTTTTAGACTTAATTCCTTAATTAGTGTTTTTGCCTTTTCATTTTCAATGCTTAGTTTTGAATTTTTGATTTCTAGATTAGTAGTGTGAATATTTTTAACGCTCTCCTTTTCAATTAATAGGTTTTCAATATTTTCCTTTAGTTTTTGATTGGAGGCTTTTAATTCTTTATTCTTAGCTCCTAACATACTACAATCACCCATAAGTTCTTGAAAAGCTTCATATAATTCTTCTAAAGTAAAATTTATAGTTGGGTCTTGACATACCTCGTCGTCTTCGAACGCCATGAAGCACAAGTTGGCGGTCTCTTCCTTCTCTTCCTCGGAGGATGATGTGTCACTATCATCCCATGTTGCCTTCAATGCCTTCTTCTTCTCCTTTCCAAAATACTTCTTTTGTTGAGGGCATTTGGAACGAACGTGTCCCGGTCTCTTGCAATCATAGCATATGATTGGATCTCTTTCTTTTTCCTTTTCTTTTTCCCAATCATTTCTCCCTCCAAATTTCTTTCTTGGGAAAGGTTTCTTTCTTCTCATGAATTTCTTAAACTTCCTTACTATCAAACCCAAGTCCTCATCTTGGCTTTCTTCTTCACTCTCACTACTCTCTTCTTCACACACACTTGAGGTAGCCTTGAGTGCGATTGTCCTTTTCTTCGGCAACTCTTCTTCATGTTGCTTCATTGTGAGCTCATGCGTCATCAATGAGCCCAGTAGTTGTTCTAATCCCAAAGTGTTGAGGTCTTTGGCTTCTACGATCGCCGTGACCTTTGCTTCCCATGCTTTCGGCAAAGACCTGAGAATTTTACTCACAAGTTCTGGGTTAGTATAAGATTTACCCAAACTCTTTAGACCATTAATTATATCGGTAAAACGAGTAAACATGCATGTGATGGTTTCATTGGGTTCCATCTTAAACAACTCATACTTGTGAACTAGAATGTTCACTTTAGACTCTTTGACTTGATTTGTACCCTCGTGGGTAACTTCAAGCCTATCCCATATTTCCTTAGCGGAAGTACATGTGGAGACTCTATTGAACTCATTTACATCTAGAGAACAAAATAATGAGTTCATGGCTCTAGAATTAAGTTGAGCCATCCTATCATCATTCTCATCCCAATCCTCCTCAGGTTTGGGAACTCGAATGCCATTAACTATGTGTGATGGTTCTTGTGGTCCCTTGACTATAACCCTCCACAAGGCATAGTCTTGTGCTTGAATGAAGATTCTCATTCTATTCTTCCAATAGGTATAATTTGTCCTATTGAAGAGTGGAGGTCTATTGGTTGCTTGCCCCTCGGCAGGAACATTGTTAAAGGGTGTTGCCATCTAGATCTTTGGCTAAGACGGTTAGGTCTTTCAAGAAATACACAGAGCACCTGCTCTGATACCACTTGTTGCCCAGAGATGGTCACCCAAGAGGGGGGTGAATTGGGTGTTTTAAAAACTTTTGACTAATTAAAATAAAATACACGAATATATGCACTAAAGTAAAGAAGGAGGAATGAGAAAGGTCAATCGCAAACACAAGGTTTTATAGTGGTTCGGAGCTTCCACTGCTCCTACATCCACTCCCCAAATCACCTTTGGGAATTTTCACTATAATCCACGATTACAGTACGGTAGTTTTGCGAGTTCACTACCCAACTCGTTGTTTTACACCGGGCTCACAACAAACCCTAAAACCCCCAATTTTACTTAGGCTTGGGACGCCTTTCCCTTTTTCCAAGTCCCTTGACTGGAACAAGCACCACAACGAAAGAGTTTACAAAAGAAAGGAAAAGCTCTAAAAAGCAAATATTGCAATTATGAACAATAGAACCCGGAAGAATCCTTTTGCCGTTGGAAGCGTGGGAGATATTGATTCTTCCGATATGGAGCGCGTAGGATTGAGTGTGAGCTTTGAATCCCAAGCGCACGAGAGTGATTGAGCTTGAAATCACTTGGAAAGCTTGAAAACACTTGATTTCTTCACTTGAATGCACTCACTCCCTTGAACTTTTCTTTCTTACTTCTCTCTTGAATGATCTAGCTTTGGGTTGGTGAAGAGTTGTTGAGAAGCACTTAAGAGGTCCCTTTTATAGCCCAAAAAGCAAATATAGCCGTTAGAGACAAAGAAAGAAGGATTTGAAATTCAAACCAAATCTGAAAAGCTGTCAGTCGCGTCCCAGTCACTCCGGGGACGTCTCCGCTTCAACGGGAGACGTCTCGGCTACAATATTTTACTTTTTCCGTTGTCTGGGGTCGACTCGGCACTTTCAGGGGACGTCTCGGCTTGTTTGCACTTTTTGAATGGGGACAACTCCGCTGATCTGGGGACGACTCCGCTTCTTTATCTCCGAAGAACATGTCCTCTGGTATTTCCTGAGAGAGTCGACTCCGCTCCTTCAGGGGACGTCTCGGGTTGTCTGCACTTTATGTATGGGGACGACTCCGCTGTCTCAGGGTCGACTCCGCTTCCTTATCACCCAAAAAACCATTCTCTGGAAAACCCTGAGAGAGCCGTCTCCGCTATCTTGGGGACGACTCGGGAAGTCTCCTTTTTACTTGCGGCGACGACTCGGCTTACTGTGGGGACGTCTCGCGCATATCTCTTGAAAACTGCCTTTCTGCCGCCACTGAGAGAGTCGACTCCGCTACTGAGAGAGTCGACTCCGCTAACGCGGGGATGACTCGGCAGGTGTCGGGGACGTCTCCAAGTGTGCCGGTTCTTCCTGTTTGTGCCAGAGACGTCTCTGAAACTATCCGGAGACATCTCGGCTGTCCCTGATCTGTTTTCTTTAACTCAAAATATTCTTCAATAAATTCATAAAAATTATGGGAACTTGCCTAGACATTTCTTAACAATATTCTTAATAAGACACATGAATTCCTCAATTAAATTGTTAAGATATAATGGAATTTTACTCTAGTGTTTTGTATTCATCAAAATCTATTAGGGGGTCAACACTAGCCTCCATTTGCTCCCCACCACAGACCCTAGCCTCCATTTGCTCTCCATCACAAACCCTAGCATCCATGGCACCTAAAAGGGTTAGACGAACCGGTGGGAGGCGTCCTAGGGTAGCAACCGACGGTGAGGAATGGAGGGAAGAGCCATCCGCGCCGTCCCCTCCGGTTGCTCCGCCAACCACGACCATTTCCTGTGCGAATCGCACAGTAACCACCGGTAGGTACATAGATTTCCATTTTCTAGATAGTGAGGGGTTCTCTATTGGAGAGAAACTCCGTGCCCAAGGGTGGGAATACCTTTGTACCCTCAATACATCGACCTACCCCGGCCTAGTTAGAGAGATGTTTAGTAATATGGCCTTAGGGGACTTAGGGTACACTGCACATGTCCGGGGGACGTTGGTAGAGATTAATGAGGATGTCCTATCTAGCGTCTTGCAAATCCCTAAGGACGGTGAGGCTCCGACCTCACATCCCCAAAGGGAAATAGCCCTAAACTTGCTTTTAGGACGAGAGGACTGCGAGCCTCTTGATGTAGTGAACTCACAAGACCTAAATGCCGAAATGAGACTACTTTTGAGTATTGTCAACCGGGTCCTGTTTCCAAAAACCGGTCGCTTCGATTTTGTTTCGGAGCGAGACCTAGTTATCATGCACCACATCCTACTAGGGATTTTCCTAAATCTCCCTAGACTTATGTTAAACTACATTGCTATATGTCATAGGTATTCTAGGTTTAGCATACCCTATGGGATGATCTTTACCCTAGTATTCAAATATTTTAAGGTTCACATTCCAGAAAATGAACCTGCAAAACCCTTGAGAAACACCGACTATTATAATGAGAGCACAATGCGTAGAATGGAGTTTCACAAGGTAGATGGGTCATGGGTTAAGGTACCAAAAAGAAAAGCTCACACCTTAGACCCTGAGATCCCACATCAGGAGCCTGACCACCACTCTCCTCCACTCAGCCACATGGACTTCCCTGATATACCCTCCAGCTCAGCTGGACCTTCCACCTCTATGCCACCTCCTCCTACAGTCACTGGGCCCTTCTCCCTATCAGAAGAACAGATGCGCACTTTAGCATCTGTGATATGCCAGCAAATGAGGGAGGAAATGAGATCGATGATCTCTACTGAGTTGGCCCCCATCAGAGCCTCACATGAAGGGCTTCTACAAGAGTTGAAGGAAATCAGAACTCAGATAGAAGCTACAGCGCAAGAACTAGTTAGTGTGAGTGCCACCCAAACCTTCAGATCAATTGAGCTACAAGACAGCTTGAGGAACATTTCAGATGGTCTTCAAGAGTTGACAAGCCCTGGAGGCAATGTGGGCACCGTGGCTGCCCAACTTAGAGGAAGAATTGAAAGGGCAAGCATTGAATTTGAAGCACTAGTGGCAGCCTTCCATCAATCTCAAGGAGAGCAGTTCAAAACTCTACTGGACTCAATTAATGCATTTATAGATGCAGCTGCTAGGGCTTATGAGCAACGTCGTCGATGAGGGACATTTTGTAGACATCTAGAGTTCATCTGTTTTTGTAAAACCCTAGGCTCATTTTGAAACTTCTTTTGTATTAGGAATCAATACTTGTAATGATTTCCATTTTAACCTTGTAATGACTTCAAATGTTTACAATGAATGACATACAATTCCTTTTGAAACCTTGTGTATGTAAATCTGTGTTGTGCCATAAAAATCTCATAACATGCCTTAAGTGTTCAAATTTGACACAACTTATCAATGCATATGAAACAGGGGGAGCACAACCTGAATATCAAAGGGGGAGTGAAATGAATTCTGAATTCATTAATAAAACAATAGACAGAGGGAGCATAACTTGAATATCCTTGAGTGGTTCATTGTAATATGCTGAATTCCCCTAGGAATTGTGCTTTAAGTACCTACGTATAATTTGTCCCCTTCATTGTTGATGACAAAAAGGGGGAGTAGATATATAGAACTTATATATGGAGTAGAACCTGAATATGGAATGCAAAATTTACACTCATACTTAAAGTTGAATTAGAAAAGATAAAATTGAAGAATATTGGCTTTAAGATAATTGCCCTTCTGGAAAAGAAAGGGGGAGTCAAAAAGAACTTAGCTTTCAATTATCTTTAGCATCAATATTTCATTTTAACTTGATTCAAATTCAGTTGATATGCTAAAATTGCTTAAGAGCTATTAAGATCAATCTTATGCATAAGGATAGAACTGAAAATTGACTATTTTGAATTATGCACACTGTATCTAGCTCTAATCAAAACATTATACTTGTACATCTGATCAAATACTGTGTATATGTTTAAATTTCGAATTTTGCATATACTCAGTGTTTTGTCATCATCAAAAAGGGGGAGATTGTTGACCCCCTAATGAATTTTGATGAATACAAAACACTAGAGTATAATTTCATTTATCTTAACAATTTACTTGAGGATTTCATGTGTTTAATTAAGAATATTGTTAAGAAATGTCTAGGCAAGTTTCCATAATTTTTATGAATTTATTGAAGAATTTTTGAGATGAAGAAAACAGATCAGGGACAGCCGAGATGTCTCCGGTTTGTTCCAGAGACGTCTCTGGCACAAACAGGAAGAACTGGCACATTTGGAGACGTCCCCGGCACCTGGCAAGGCGTCTCGCAGGGTCGGAGACGACTCTCTCAGAAGCGGAGTCGACTCTCTCAGTGGCGGCAGAAAGGCCGATTTCAAGAGATGCGCGCGAGCCGTCTCCACAGTACGCGGAGTCGTCCCCGCAAGTAAAAGCTGAGTTTCCGAGTCGTCCCCAGAGAGTGCGGAGTCGACTCTCTCAGGGTATTCCAGAGGATGTCTTTTTCGGTGATAAGGCAGCGGAGACGTCCCCTGAAAGAGCGGAGTCGACTCTCTCAGAGAATTCCAGAAGACTTGTTTTTCGGAGATATAACGGCGGAGTCGTCCCCAAGGCAGCGGAGTCGTCCCCATGCAAAAAGCGCAAACAAGCCGAGACGTCCCCGTAAAGTGCCGAGGCGACCCTTTCAGAAAAACAGAAAAATAAAGATTCAAACCGTTCATCATCGGAGTCGTCCCCGTAAAGCGCCGAGTCGACCCCAAACAACGTCAAAAGTAAAATCTTACAGCCGAGACGTCTCGCGTTGAAGCGGAGACGTCTCCGAAGCGCCTGGGACGCGACTGACAACTTTTTCAGGTTTGGTTTGAATTTCAAACTCCCTTAACTTTATCTCTAACGGCTATATTTGCTTTTTGGGCTATAAAAGGGAGCTCTTAAGTGCTTTCCAAAGACTTCTCAGCAACCCAACACAAGATCATTCAAGAGAGAAGAAAAAAAAAGAGGTTCAAGGGAGTTAGTGCATTCAAGTGAAGAAATCAAGTGCCTTCAAGCTTCCCAAGTGATTTCGTGCTCAACTACTCTCTTCCGCTAGGCATTCAAAGCTCACATTCAAGCCAACGTGATCCACATCGGAAGAACCACCATTTCCCACGCTTCCAACGGCTAAAAGGGTTCTTCCGGGTTCTATTATTTCTCACTGTTTTATTTGCTTCTTGAGAGCTTTTAAATCCTTGTAAAACTTTTTCAATATTGTGCTTGTTCCAGTCAAGGGACTTGGAACAAGGGAAAGGCGTCCCAAGCCTAGGTGAAATTGGGGGTTATAGGGTTCGTTGTTAGCCCGATGTAAAACAACGAGTTGGGTAGTGCACTCGGAAAACTACCGGACTGTAATCTTGGATTATAGTGGAAATTCCCAAAGGTGCTTTGGGGAGTGGATGTAGGAGCAGTGGAAGCTCCGAACCACTATAAAACCTTGTGTTTGCGATTGATTGTTCTATACCTCTATCTTTACTTTAGTTCATACATTTGTGTGTTTTATTTTTAATTAGGCAAAAAGTTTTTAAAACACCCAATTCACCCCCCTCTTGGGTGACCATCTCTGGGCAACATAGAGGATCCCAAAACCTACAACGAGGCGATATCAGATATCGATTCCAAGAAATGGCTGGAAGCTATGAAGTCAGAGTTTGACTCCATGCATTCCAACCAAGTCTGGACTTTAGTAGATCTACCAGAAGGTATTGTACCTATTAGATGCAAATGGATCTACAAAAGAAAGATAGGTTCGGATGGAAAGGTAGAGACCTATAAGGCAAGGCTAGTAGCGAAAGGGTATAGTCAACGTGAAGGCATTGACTATCAGGAAACCTTTTCACCTGTAGCCATGCTGAAATCCATCCGAACATTGCTTGCCATTGCAGCATTTCATGATTATGAAATTTGGCAGATGGATGTGAAAACAGCTTTCCTGAATGGATATCTTGATGAAGATATCTATATGGAGCAGCCTTTGGGTTTCACTTCCAGTGATGGAGATCACAAGGTCTGCAAGCTGCAAAGGTCCATTTATGGACTAAAACAAGCATCTCGGAGTTGGAATACTCGTTTCAACGATGCAATCAAAACGTTTGATTTCATCAAGAACTAAGAGGAACTGTGTGTCTATAAGAAGGTTAGTGGGAGTGCTATCGTGTTCCTCGTACTGTACATGGACGACATCCTTCTGATAGGGAATGATATTCCCATGCTAACCTCGGTCAAGGTCTGGTTGTCAAAAGAATTTTCCATGAAAGACCTTGGGGAAGCATCCTATATTTTGGGGATAAAGGTCTATAGAGATAGATCTAAAAGGATGCTTGGCCTATCACAAAAGATGTACATAGAGGAAGTGCTGACAATGTTCAGCATGGAAAACTCCAAAAGGGGTCTCTTACCCCTTAGGCATGGAATTCATCTCTCCAAGAAGATGTGCCCCAACACATCTGAAGAGATTCAACGCATGAGCAAAATTCCTTATGCATCGGCAATAGGAAGTCTCATGTATGCCATACTGTGTACACGACCTGATATAGCCTTTGTTGTGAGTGTCACTAGCAGATATCAGTCAAATCTAGGTGAAGAGCACTGGATAGCTGTGAAGAATATTTTTAAGTACTTAAAAAGAACTAAAGATTTATTCTTGGTCTATGGAGGAACATCAAAGTTAAAGGTAAAAGGGTACACAGATTCAGACTTTATGACTGATATCGATGATAGAAAGTCTACATCTGGATATGTGTTCTTGTGCAATGGTGGTACGGTGAATTGAAAAAGTTCTAAACAACCGATCATTGCTGATTCTACTATGGAAGCTGAATACATCGCCGCCTTTAAAGCTGCTAAGAAAGGCTTCTGGTTCAAGAAATTCATTGCAGAGTTGGACGTGATGACATCAGATGCCATAACACTCTACTGCGATAATAATGGCGCCATAGATCTTGCTAAGGAGCCAAGATCTCATCAGAAGTCCAAGCATATAGAGCGACGCTTCCACCTCATACGCGACTATGTTGAGAAGAAGTATGTCGAGGTGCAGAGAGTAGACTCTGCAGACAACGTGGCGGACCCGTTCACTAAGCAGCTGAGTCAGCAAAAGACTGAAGCCCACCTTGAGAAGATGGGACTTAGATATATGACTGATTGGCTTTAGTACAAGTGGGAGATTGTTAGATGTATGCCCTAGAAGCCAATCTGGCTGACACATTGTTAATTCCAGGACATAATTTTGTACTTGACTTTTTATTATTAAATAAATAAAAAGCATCTTTTTCATTCATATTGTTTATGTGTCTATGAATCGTCCAAGGAATTAATAAGATGATGATGCATATTCTCAAGAGTTGAGAATTTGAGCCATGTATCATTGGTGATTGATTTCTAAACGCTCCTGATCGATGGATTATCACGAAGACGGTGATCGATCCGATCGGTGCACACATTACTTTCCTTGAGGATGGGCGAGACTTGAGTCCACGGTGTGGGGACACTGAAGTAATAGTGCAGGTGCTTGTTAAAAAAAAAGGGTACTGAGCGTGACCAAGACAAGAAGTCACTTGGATGTCTATCTACTCGTCAGTGACTTGCTTGATGTTGCAGTAGTGTGACTGGTCCTTTGACCTGCGGTGCTTCGGCTACTCACGGTGAGGTTATTGTAGTTTGACTGCACATATACATGGTCTCTAAACATATGGGTCCATGCAGTGTAGATTGGCTGCAATAGGTTCATTGTAGGAGTAGGGTATGCACGTATATGGAATCTATCCATCTTGGTAGATAAGGAGAGATCCTATGTGATTTATGAGACTGAGTTCGTAAGACCTCGACCGGGGCAGTATGCATAGTGGAGAAAGAGTTTTCCACTCTCGAACTTAAGTCAAATAAATCTTGACATATGACAGACGATGGGGTTTGACGAGTTGTCCATGACCTCCGTCCTGTAGGGATCCACGATAGTAGGACTGTATCACACGATAACTGCACCTAGAGATTCATCATTCCATTCTGCTGGGTAGCCACTATATGCTGCTAGGTGTCACTGGTGGATGGTGAGACTCATAAGGATTATCTCGATGATCGATAAACCCTAATGAGTAGAGTTGGAATCGTTCCGACCCATTGAAAGGAGTTTTCAATGATATTGTGATAGAGATCACAATATATCTCACTACCAGTCAGAATAGAACCTATGGGGTCACTGATAAGTGCTGAATAATTTATAATTTAGTTATCTTTTCATAGCACTTATCAATATTCTTAAACTGATAAATACATACTTTACCATGAAATTGAATAAATATTGAAATAAATTTAAAATATGGTAAGAGGTAAATAATTCTTTTCTCAAAACAGATTCTGAACTTGTCTCTCTCCTGATTGTAATATTTCATGAAAACATATAAGGAGGAGATTGTGTTGACCCGATTTAGTAACCTGATGGAGTTGTAATCAAGCTAAGGCTATGATTAAATAGGTTTTGGTTCTGATTAGATAATTATTCTTGTATGAGAAAAAAGGTTTGATTAACCCTTTTTATTAAGTCACGGTCCTACTTTTAGCCTTGTTGAGTCCGGTCTGAAGTTATTTAGCAAGAATTAAATTTAAACGACATTGGGCTCGAGAGTAAATTCAAGCAAATCAACGATCATGACCAACCTCAAACCCAAAGTCAATTCCCAACCAATTCCTTACCTGCCTTCATATAAAAATTTATAAATTAAAAAAAGAAAATAATGAATATAATAAAATAAATAAAAATAATTTCGGAAAGAATCACTGGATTCACTGTTCATATGAACAGTGTTACAAAAAAAGAAATAATATAATAAAAAAATAAATAAAATTGTTTCACTGTTTATCTCCTTCCTCCCGCTATCTATCCTTCCCGTGATCCCGCCTCACAGAGCGCCCCCTGCCCTTTCCAATCGCGTGCCCACCGCGTTCATGCCATCTCCTCTTCCGGATTTCCAGCTCCACACCGTGACCAGCGCCTCCGCACGGCTGCCATTCCGAGCATCCGAGACAGCATCGCGTCCCAGCTCCTCCACCATCAAATCTCTGTGATTCAGACTTCTCCGCAATCATCGTCTGCCCAGCCGTCTGTGATCGGCTCGTCCAGCTCCTCCCGTCGATCCCGCGTCTTCAGCCGAGATCCAGCACCACCGCATCAGCTCCGTGCCAGCCGCATCAACCGCGTGCCATCCGCCGCCCGTTCCACCTCCCAGCAGTCAGAAATCAGCCATTTCCTCCAAGCATTCCAGCCATCCCGAGCTTCACCCGGATTTGTTCCAAGAAGAGATCCCATCGATTCCCAGCTCCAATCCCTGTGATTCAGCCTTCACCGCGATCCCAGCCGACTGCATTCAACGAGCCGGTAACCCAGCTCCTTCCGGATCGGCACCCGTTTCAAGCTCCATCCCCATCTTCACCCGAGATCTAGCCATTCTTCCAGCATCACGCCCTCCTCCTCTCTCGGGATCCATCGCTGGTCTTAGGCGATCTATAAGAGGAAGACGAAGAAGAGAGAAAAAGGGGGGAGGCGACGGTTTGAAGAACAGAGGAGGCTCTCTTCGGGAGAAGAAGAAATTAAAAAAAAAGAGAGAAGAGAGAGAGGCTGGGAGTGGAAGGGAGTGAAGAGTAATTTTTTTATGAAGATGGGAGGACTTCCGACCACCATGAGCAGCTAAACCTCGGTTTAGGGGTTTGATGAAGCCGTGGATGAGTATTTATGTTGCATTTCTTTGATTTTTAGCAATGTAAGATAGTTGCATATTTAATGAAATTATGATCTTGAAATGTCTTGTTTAATTTGTGTAAGATGTTTATCTTGTAGAAAGCCTCTGCATGAATTAATATAGTTTATCAAAATCGAATTCAATACCTGTGGTTTGGAGGAGATTGTTATGCAACTACCAGATTTATCTTTGAAAAATTAATCATCAGATGAATCATGCTAAATAGGACAGACCATGCCTATCTTTAGAGAAGATGGTTTGCACCAGGCTTAGATGACTCATACTGTGGGTTAGATTTCAACTTTTTGTATGATTGCCCTAACTTATAGTTAAGAGCAATCAGATCATACACACATCTAAATCATTGAAAGCATCATATTTACAAATCCATCGGTGGATTCTAACCCTAAACATCTCTTCCCATAAAATATTCCTACTATTGCATTCATCTTACTTTTAGCTCTCATTAATCAATAACTTAAAATTCTTTTTACTCTAGCTTATGCCCTTTGAATTAATTTAGTTAAATCAAGTTAGCAAATTCTTCTTCATAATTTATTTTTAAAAGAAAAATAACTTATTCGTCAATCCCTGTGGACCGACACTCGTAATCACTATCCTACAGGGTACGTGCTATTGCGTGGTTTATTTTCAAAATTAAAAGAACCGATCAATTTTTGGCGCCGTTGCCGGGGATTGCTAGCATAGTTATTTTTCCTATCATTAAAAAAAATTTAATTAATTAAAAAAAACTTTCAAATATATATATATATATCTAAAATAAAATAAAAAAATTATTATTTTCTATTATTGTTACTTTTCTTATCTCCTTTTTTCTTTTCTACTATTTTTTTTTTAATTTTTCTTTTGGTCTTATTTGATCAGGAATCGAAGGAAAAATCTAGGATGATCAAAAGGAGAATAGCTGAAAAAGGAATGCTGTAAAGGTTTGTCAAAAAAAAATTTAGATTACTGGGGAAATTTTCTTTGGTAACCTCTAAAACTTTCTCATTTAAATTAATTATTAGCTTGAAATTTTGTGGTGATTGTTTAATTTTAATTTCAGCAAAATTGTGAATGCATGCCTGATACACATTCACCAATTAATCTGCACTTAGTAAGGGCAATCACCCCAACAAGATAAGAGCCGGATTTCATCACCAGACTCTTGCCCAACTTAGGTGAACTCAATCTCACATAGTGTCACTTTAATGAAAATCAATTAGACGTTGGCTCCTAGGGACATTCGAGCTCAATAGGACGAAGATCACCGAAAGTTGCACCAATTTCGCTCTGTGGCTTAGTTGACGTCTAGGCAAGCTTTGTCCCTATAAGGGAGACAGTTCATCTGTTCGAGACAAGTGGGTTTTAAGTGGGACCTTTGCGAACGCGTCGTGACCCCTCCACTTATCTGGGAGCTTACCTGGTCAACTCAGTTCATTAGACCGGATTGGAGGCTTAGGTGCCATCTTCAAACCAGTTAGGAGCTGTCTAATGATTTTAGGACAAATACAAGGATTGATGTATTTTTTTTTATTTGCATGCTTGACTGATCAAGTACTAGTGTATGCAAGGGAGTCGTTCTAGAGTATGTGACCTATTACCTTTTGACCCTGAAATAGAACGGACCCTTAGGAATATTCGAGCTGAGATCCGAACATTAGAATCATCCCCACCTCCTGAGATGGCTGAAGAACAACCCAAACTCCTGAGGGAGTACTTTACTCCCACCATTTATACTTCTCCATCTTGCATTCGATTACTTGAAGTAGCAGCTGTACAATATGAAATAAAGTCTAGTGTGATGCAAATGCTCCCATCTTTTTATGGGCTCACCAATGAAGACCCATATAAACACCTAGATGAATTTCTTGAGATTTGCACCACTGTCAAGATTCAGAACTTCACTGATGATGCTCTGAAGCTTAGATTATTCCCCTTCTTCCTTAAAGATGGAGCCAAATAATGGCTGAATTCTTTAAAAGCTAACTCGATTCGATCTTGGGATCAAATGTAACAAAATTTTTTTAAAAAATACTTTTCCATAGGAAGAACGAACCAGTTTAGACGTGCCATTACAAGCTTCTCCCAAACCGAGGGAGAAGAATTTCATGAAACTTGGAAGAGATTTCGGGACCTAATCCATAAATGCCCACATCATCAATACCTAAATGGCAGTTAGTGCAATGTTTCTATGACGGATTGACTGAACAAAACCGTCAGATGATCGATGCTGCATGCGGGGGGACTTTTATGCTTCAAAATGAGCATAAAACATAGCAATTATTTGAAAATCTTAATGAAAACTCCCTCCACCATGCTTCCTGTTCTCGTCAAGTGTTCGGCCTTTCCTGCCCACCTAAAAATATGCTAGACAGATCGTTGTTAGAACCGACGAACAAAAGTTAAATTTAATTTACTCTTACCTGGTTTACTCGAGGAATAGTGGTTGTAAGAGGTCGATCCACAGGGAGGCTGTTGCCCAGATAGACAACCCAAGAGGGGGGGGGGGGGGTGAATTGGGTTTTTAACTTAACTTGAATATTTAAAACTTTGTGGATGATTAATTTAAAACTATAGCAAGTTGTTTAATTAAAGCTAAGTGCTGTGAGTAGTGTCCGGGGAAGAAGATGAGAGACAATGCACTACAAACACAAAGTTTTATAGTGGTTCGGAGCTAACCCTTGCTCCTACGTCCACTCCCCAAGTCTCACTTGGGAATTTCACTATAACCCCCTTGGATTACAGCCGGTTGTTTTGCAAGCTCACAACCAAACTTGTTGTTTTACGAGCTCACAACGAACTCGGTCGGTTTTTCCAGGCTCACCGACTAGAACCAACCCCGATTGTTTTCCCGGGCTCACAATCAAACCCTTACACACGTTGGTTTTAACTCGGCTCACCAACCAACCTTAAACCCCTTGATTCAATCCCCCGATTGAATCAAGTAAATACAAGAGAGAGAAGAAAACAGAAAATAGCTTCTCAAAAAGCAGATTCAAAACAATATAATCGTAAAGGAGTTAGAAGCCCTCAAACGCTTTTAAGCTCGTGAAGAGGTATGGCTTCTGGAACTCCGGTCTCCTCTTGAAAGAGTGGTCGACTTGAATGCAGGAGGAGGAAGCTTTGATTGTTGGGAAGAAGTTGTTGGAGCAGTAAATGCAGATCTCCCCTTTTTCGTTTAAGAGCACTTGGAGAGCTTGAAAACTTGAATGCTTGGAGTGGAATGTCTATTCTCTGCCTTGCTACAGTCCTCTGTGGCTATTTAAGCCAACCCCCACGGAAACTAGCCGTTACTCTACTTTTTCTGGCCGTTCTGCACACTCTGCGCAGCCTGACAATATGACCGTTGGTGGGTTGGAGTCGACTCGCACGATCAGGAGTCGACTCGGCTGTAGCAGGAGTCGACTCACGCTTTTCCGGAGTCGACTCGGCAACTGTTCCAAATTTGAATTAAAGTTGCCGTCTTGACTGGGAGTCGACTCGTCTTGACCTGGAGTCGACTCGCCAACTTCTGGAGCTGACGTGGCAATTTTGGAGTCGGCTCATCCACTGAAGTCCGTGGATCCAAATTTGAATTTTGTCCACTCGAGTCGACTCGACTGTCCTGGGAGTCGACTCGAATCTCAGAGCCGGAACTCCCGATTCTCTGTCTTTTGGCTCATCCAGTCTTGGAGTCGACTCGAACTTCCTTGGAGTCGACTCGGCTCTCAGTTTCCGAAAGTTAGTCTTCTGCCTTTTGACGTGAAGCTTGTCTCGGAGTCGACTCGAGCTGTCTGTGAGTCGACTCGAATCTCAGAGGCAGTAACATGGTCTTCTGTCTGTTGATGGTCGCTCAGTCTCGGAGTCGACTCGCGTACTGCGGGAGTCGACTCGAATCTCAGAGTCCGAAAATCGTTCTCTGACTTTTTCTTTGTGTTCCTCTGAGAGTCGACTCTTACCTTCTTTGGAGTCGATCTGCCAACCATCGGAGTCGACTCGCGTTCCACTGGAGTCGACTCGAATCTCAGACCCGAAAACTGCTCTCTGACTTTTCTTTGTGTTTCTTTTGGAGTCGACTCTTACTACCCTGGAGTCGACTCGTTGAACATTGGAGTCGACTCGCGCACTTCGGGAGTCGACTCGTTGACAGTTTCTGAGTTGAAGCTTTCTGTCCTTCTGTCTGTTCTCAGTCGGAGTCGACTCGTACTGATCTGGAGTCGACTCGAGCTCGTGCCAGTGAACTTGATACGCTTGGAGTCGATTCGTGATACTCGGGAGCCGATTCGAGTCTCAGACATTGGTTCATGCAGACTTCTTAACTTATCCAAAATACTATGAACCAAGTCTAGAAACACTTGGACAGGATTTTCACTGAAACACTCAATTGAATTCATTAGTAATCACAAGATATACTCAAATGCTTTGAGCTCATCAAAATCAAATGGGGTTTTAATCAATCACTCCACAATCTCTCCCTTTTTGATGATGACAAAACTTTGAGTATATGTAAAATGAATTGCTCATAAAACAATGAAGTAAAATCCATAAATGAATTCAAATGTCTGATAATTTAATTTATCCAAGTTTGAAAGGAGTGAAACATTAAATTTCGGAGTTAAAGCTCCCCCTTTCATTTGGAATTATATAAGCCTTCATATTATGCAATCAATTGTTCGGCTTATATGTCATTAATGATTTAGCTTGATTAAAATTCAGATTCTCCCCCTCAACATATGCATTCAACTATGTTTTGATTCTCTGAATTTCCTTTTAATGCTTTGAAGTTTTTGAACTGAATTTTATCTTTTTAGAGGGAAAATCTGTCAATTTGTTCTTGAGTAGGATTCAACTAATCTCCGAATATCCCTTGAATAGATTCTGGAGATTACTCCATTTGGAGCCCCAAAAGAGAGATAATGAGCCTCGAGGTACCGAATCCACTTAGAACAAATTTGTGTGTGTTATTAAGAGTTTATCTTTTTATTTATTTCCATTGATTTCTTTTACATATTTTTTCATATTTCTCTCCTTTTTACATATTTTATACATATTTCTCCCCCTTTTTGTCATCATACCAAAAAGGAGGTAATCACACACAATCAATGGCACAACCAATCATCAAATTGCACATAATTGAAGATAAGATGTCTACTCATTGTATTGATATGAATTGAAGTATATTTGAGCATACAATAAGTAAAGTAAAACAATACAAAACAAAACTCAAACACATCTATGTCCTTCTCGAGGATGAAGCTCCCCCTCTCGAGGATGCATCTCCTCCTCTGGAGGATGAAGCTCCCCCTCTCGAGGGTGCATCTCCTCCTCTGGAGGATGTGGCACCTCCTCTCGAGGATGGTGCTCCTCCTCTCAATCGGCTCTGCTCCATGAGGAGGGTGACTGCATCTGTCACATGTCCGAGCTGCGTGATAATAGACGTGGTGGCTCTGCTAGTATAGTGGAGAGCTCTGTCACCGACGCCTGAAGCCCAGTCACCGATGTCTGAAGTGCGTCCAGCTTGTCGATGAGTACATTCGCCAAACGCTCGGCCCCCTCGGTGGTGGTGTGCATGTCACGACCTATCTCCTCTCGCATCTGTCGAGTGGAGCTCGTGACCTCACTCATGCTGTGGAACTGGGCCTGGACCAAACTCCGGACATTGTAGATCTCTTCCCGTACATGAGCCGTCATGTCAGTCACGGCTGTCAAGGAAGGGACCAGGGCACAGGAAGTGGGCGCAGAAGAGGGAGCAGGCACCGAGCCGCGGATCTCCCGAAGCAGCTCGTCCTTTAGATCTCGGACGATCTCCTGCCGCAGCTCCCGGAGCTGCTCTGTATCAATACGGACCTCCATAGATGGTGGAACTGAGGAGGAAGGTCCGGCAGAGGTGGTAGGAGCAGGAGGAGTGGATGGGAGGTCTGGATGGTCTGGAAGGTCTGGGTAGTCTGAATCTGGCTCAGGACTGGGTGATGGTCTGGTGGTCTGAGCAGTGAGAGTGGACTTCCTAACCCAGATCCCTTCTCTCTTCCGAAACCCCATCCTGTGCATAGTCCCCATACATAAGCGATCAGTCCATCGCAAGGCACGAGAGGGTTCCCTCTCAGGAATGGGAATCTCGTACTGCCTAAAAAGAAGAGTGAATAACATCCCGTATGGGAGTGAGAGCCTAGGTCTATCTAGGGGCTCACACATATACCTATAAATGAGCTTTGGAAAGTTGATCGGGGTGTCCTGAAGGATATAAGACATAATAGCTAAGTCCCTCTCATTCACAAAATCAAATCTCCCTGTCTTAGGGAAGATGGACCTGGACAGAATGCTCAAAAGGATTCTCACTTCAATAGGAAGTGAGCTAGCAGATACCTCATCTAGGGGGGACTGAGGTGGATGCCCTAAGACGACCGTAAGGGCCGCAACTCTATCCTTAGGGTGTGCGGGAGCCACCCCTACTAATGGAAGGTGAAGGATATGGGCAATGAGGTCCTCTGTGACACGCAACGGGACACCTACTACCGTGCCCTCGATACCTCCATCTCCCCGATGGACGGTACTGTAAAACTCTTGAACTAGGCCAGGATAGGTGGAAAGGTCCAAGGTGAGGAAGTACTCTAGGCCCTGGGCTCTAAGCCTATCGCCTATGGTGAACCCCTCCCGGGAGAGATAGTCGAAATCGACAAACCTCCCGGAGGTGACGGCCTTCCCGGCCAACGGCCTAACGAGAACAACCCTAGGCGGGAAACGATCCGGAGGTGGTTGCCTCGCGGGATCGTGCCGCACCTTGGAGCGTCGCTCGGGACCGGCCTCGGGACGGGACCTCTTCCTAACGACGGTCTTATGAGGCATCTTGACCTAAACGGGAAGAAAAATACCTAGAGGACGGTGAAGGACCGACAGAGGAAGCTCGGGACGGACCGGAAATGACCTAGGAATGGACGGAAACTCAATGTCCGGCGAAGAATCGACGGAAAAAGGGCTTGGAGACGATCGGGGATGACCTAGGAGTCGGCTCTAGGGCTTTGTGAACAGTGGCGGCTTGAGAAAAAGTGTTTGCGAAACGACAACCCTAGGGTTAAAAAGTCGGATCCCGACTGCGAGTCGACTCCCCTGAGTCGCGAGTCAACTCGACCTCGAGTCGACTCCAGAATATGCGCGAGTCGACTCCCGCCAATGTGCGAGTCGACTCCCCCTTAGGAGCCGGCTCTGAAACTTACTCGAGTCGTCTCTAACCTTGGCACGCACCTAAAAACCATGCCATAATCGTGCCAAATGAGAAAAAATCAGCTAATTAAGGACTGATTTGATGATCACTGCATAGAAACTCTATTTTAACCTCATTCTAATCATCAAAATCAATTAATCTAGTGAAAAACTCCCACTAGGATGGATCAATCACTCCTAATCCCCTTCTAAGCACACTAAACCTCTCTTCACTTAGGGGTTTTGTAAAAATGTCTGCTAATTGATTATCAGTACACACAAATTGGAGTGACACATCACCATTCAATACATGATCTCTTATGAAGTGATGTCTTATCTCAATGTGTTTAGTTCTTGAGTGTTGAATTGGATTTTTAGTGAGATTTATGGCACTTGTGTTATCACAATTTATGGGGATTTTATCTTGTTTAATGCCATAATCTTCTAATTGTTGTTTAATCCATAAGATTTGAGCACAACAACTCCCGGCTGCAACATATTCAGCTTCTGCAGTGGATAATGCAACCGAGTTTTGTTTCTTGCTAAACCATGAGATTAGGTTTTCTCCTAGAAATTGACAGGACCCGCTGGTACTTTTTCTATCCAGCTTACATCCAGCGAAGTCTGAATCTGTGTACCCTATTAAGTTTAGGCTAGATTCTTTAGAGTACCACAGCCCTATGTTCTTAGTTCCAATTAAGTATTTAAAGATTCTCTTAACTGCAGCTAGGTGTGATTCTTTAGGATTAGCCTGATATCTAGCACACATGCACACACTAAACATAATATCAGGCCTACTTGCAGTAAGATACAGTAAAGAACCTATCATACCTCTATAAAGTTTTTGATCTACAGATTTACCTGATTCATCTTGGTCTAACTTGCATGATGAGCTCATGGGGGTGCTGATTGACTTGTTTCCCTCCATATCAAACTTTTTGAGCATCTCCTTGATATATTTTGCTTGATTGATGAAGATGCCTCCTTCAGATTGTTTGATTTGAAGCCCGAGGAAGTAGTTCAGCTCTCCCATCATGCTCATCTCAAACTCACTCTGCATCAAATCAGCAAATTCCTCGCAGAGGCGATTGTTAGTAGCACCGAAAATGATATCATCAACATAAATCTGTACTAATAACATATCCTTATTTTTCTTTTTCAGAAATAATGTTGTATCTACATTTCTCCTAGAGAATTCATGTTCTAATAGGAATTTACTAAGTCTCTCATACCATGCTCTAGGTGCTTGTTTTAGTCCATAAAGTGCTTTGTTCAGTTTATACACATGATTAGGGTATTGATGATTTTCAAAACCAGGAGGTTGTTCTACATACACCTCCTCATTAATAAACCCATTTAGAAAAGCACTCTTTACATCCATTTGATATAGTTTGAAGTCCTTAGAGCATGCATATGCTAATAGAAGTCTAATTGCCTCAAGTCTAGCTACGGGAGCAAAGGTTTCATCAAAATCTATGCCTTCTTCTTGATTATAACCCTTTGCTACTAGTCTAGCCTTATTCCTTATAACAATTCCATTTTCATCTAGCTTATTTTTATATATCCATTTAGTACCTATAATTGGATATTCAGAAGGTCTCTCCACTAGATCCCAAACCTTGTTTCTAGTAAATTGATTTAGTTCTTCTTGCATTGCATTTATCCAATTTACATCATTTTCGGCTTCTTCTATATGTTTGGGCTCAAAGTGTGAAACAAAAGCTAGATGATTATTCAAATTCCTAAGGGATGCTCTAGTCCTAACCGGTTGTGATGGATCATCTAGAATTAGTTCCTTAGGATGCCCGTGAGCATACCTCCAAGCTTTAGCTAGCCCATGATCCACTATAGGCTCTTGGTTTGACGATTCTCCTTCAATCAACTTTTGATTATCATCTTGTAATCCCATCTCATCTATCTTTTCTTCAAGTATTTCAATATCATCATCAAAATTAACCTTCTTACTAGATGAGATGTCACTAGAGTCATCAAAAACAACATGTATAGATTCTTCTATAACTAGGGTTCTTTTATTAAAGATTCTATAGGCTTTACTAGTTGTAGAATAACCTAGGAATATTCCTTCATCAGATTTAGGATCAAATTTCCCTAGATTATCTTTCCCATTATTATGTACAAAACACCTACATCCAAAAACATGAAAATAGTTAACTTTTGGTTTTCTGTTTTTCCACAGTTCATAAGGTGTTTTCTTTATAATGGATCTTAATAAAACTCTATTTAATATATGGCAAGAAGTATTAATGGCTTCTCCCCAAAAGTACTTAGGGAGGTTACGTTCACATAACATCGTTCTAGCCATTTCCTCTAGAGTTCTATTCTTCCTTTCCACAACTCCATTTTGTTGTGGTGTCCTAGGTGTAGAAAAATTATGGGTTATCCCCTTTTTACTACAAAATTCGTCAAATAATTGATTTTCGAATTCGGTACCATGGTCACTTCTAGTGGCTATGACTGAAGACTCTCTAGCATTTGTTACTTCCTTATAGAATTTTTTAAACATAGAAAATGCTTGATCCTTATGTGCTAGGAACGTGACCCATGTGTACCTAGAGTAATCATCTACTATAACAAGACCATATTTATTTCCACCTAGACTTGTTGTTCTAGTTGGACCAAATAGGTCCATGTGTAATAATTCTAGAGGCCTAGAGGTAGAGACACATTTTATGGATTTAAAGGAGTTCCTAGATTGTTTGCCAAATTGACATGCTTCACATATTTTATTCTTTTCAAATTTTAATTTTGGCAAACCTATCACGGAGTCTCTTTTAACTAATTTAGTTATTGTGTCCATGCTTGCATGACCTAACTTACGGTGCCATAACCAACTAGCATCATTATCTTTAGTTTCATTTACAACTAGACATTGGTTATGTTTTGCAAGATCTTCTAGGTCTACAACATATACATTTCCACGTCTAATCCCTTTAAAAACTAAGCTATTATCATTAGGATTTGTTATAATACATAGTGATGGTTTAAACATAACATCATATCCTTTATTACATAATTGACTGATGCTTAACAAGTTATGCTTAAGACCATCAACATATCTGACATTATCTATAAAAGTAGAAGGGGTGATTTGAACTTTACCAATACCAATGATGTGACCTTGGTTGTTGTCTCCAAACGTCACAGCACCTCCCTTCTTAGCTTCAAGGGTGAAAAATTGGTCTTTATCACCCGTCATGTGCCTTGAGCAGCCACTATCCAAATACCAGCAATTTTTGTTGACCTTGGCTGCAAGACACTCCTACACAAGCAAATCATGTCATCTTAGGTACCCAAGTTTTCTTGGGTCCTTCATGGTTAGTCAAGTTGGTTCCTTTTGGAACCCATACCCTTTTAATCTTTCTTTTAGTTTTCCTTTTCCTATAGTCACATGCATTTGCCTTATGTCCTATATTTCCACAGCAAAAACAGATCATTTTCTTAGTTTTATTTTCCCCAGCTTTGACAAAGAAGTTACTAAGAAGTTTTTGTTTATTTTTCGGTTTATACCCTAAACCCGCTTTATTAAATACGGCTCGTTGACTGTTAAGTATCATGTTTAACTTTTCAGAACTATATGTGAATTTTTCAACTAAGGGTTTGTATTTGTTAAGTTCTTTAGTTAATGTTTGATTTTCGGCTTTTAGATCATTTAGTTCTTTTGTTAGATCCTTGTTTAAGACTTGTTTATGGTTTTTGAGTTCTGAAAGTTCCTTAGTTAGTTTTTCATTATCTTTAGTTAAGGTATTAGTTTTCTTAATTAAGAGTTGGTTGCTTGTCTTAAGTTCTAGATTTTCTTTGGTAATAGTATCTTTATCCTTAATTAAAGAATCATACTTACGGATATAAGTTTGGTTAGTTACTTTTAGTTCCCTGTTTTTAACATTAACATCCTTATATTCAATCATTAGTTCGTTAAACGCATCATAAAGTTCATCAAATGAAAAATCATAGTGCGTATCAGAAGTTACCTCATTTTCGTTGGCCATGAAACAAAAATTGGCCTTCTCTTCTTGTTCTTCATCCGATGATGAGGATGATGCGTCGGAGTCCGATAGGGTGGTGACAAGGGCTTTCTTCTTCCTCTTGTACTTGCTGCTCTTCTTTAGTAAGGGACACTCAGCTCGGATGTGTCCCGGCTTTTTGCACTCATAGCACCCGATCCCCTCACTTTTCCTTTCCTTACCTTTGTCCTTGCGGTAGGAATTTGAGGGGCCTCTCCTTTGATGATAGGACTTCTTGTGGTTGATGAATTTCTTGAACTTGCGCACAAGAAGAGCCTCACCACCATCTTCCTCATCTTCTTCTTCTTCACTGCTGCTGCTGCAAGACAAGTCCTTGTTAGAAGAAGTAGATTTTAAAGCTATTACCTTTTTCTTATGGGAGGACTCTTCCTCGTTGTGTTGTTTCATGGTAAGCTCATGCGTCATAAGGGATCCAAGGAGCTCTTCAAGTGGAAGCTTGTTCAAGTCTTTAGCTTCTTGGATTGCCGTCACTTTAGCTTCCCACGACCTTGGTAGACACCGAAGGATTTTTCTGACAAGTTCACTGTTAGTATAGTTCTTGCCAAGGCTTTTTAGGCCATTGACAATATCAGTAAACCTAGTGAACATGCATGTAATTGTTTCGTTAGAGTCCATTTTAAATAGTTCATATTTATGAACCAAAATATTTATTTTGGACTCTTTCACTTGATTCGTGCCCTCATGGGTCACTTCAAGTCTGTCCCAAATCTCTTTTGCAGAATTGCAAGTAGAGACCCTATTGAATTCATTACGGTCTAAGGCACAATAGAAGACATTCATTGCTTTAGAGTTTAATTGTGCCTTCCTCATGTCATGTTCATCCCAGTCCATTTCTAGTTTAGGTACCTTAACACCATCTACGTATATGGATGGGATGTATGGCCCATTTACTACAATGGACCACATCTCATAGTCTTGGGCTTGGATGAATATTCTCATCCTAGCCTTCCAGTATGAGTAGTCAGATCCATTGAAGAAAGGGAGTCTTTGGGTGGACTGACCCTCAATGTGAGAAGATCCAAATGGGGTTGTCATTTTGATCTTTTAACTCTTGAGTGGAAGAGTTTTTGGCTCTGATACCACTTGTTGCCCAGATAGACAACCCAAGAGGGGGGGGGGGGGGTGAATTGGGTTTTTAACTTAACTTGAATATTTAAAACTTTGTGGATGATTAATTTAAAACTATAGCAAGTTGTTTAATTAAAGCTAAGTGCTGTGAGTAGT
The DNA here is from genome assembly GCF_051530095.1 of Phoenix dactylifera. NCBI lineage: Eukaryota > Viridiplantae > Streptophyta > Magnoliopsida > Arecales > Arecaceae > Phoenix > Phoenix dactylifera. The sequence continues at coordinate 4,575,040 of NC_143204.1, read as the reverse complement.
GTCCGGGGAAGAAGATGAGAGACAATGCACTACAAACACAAAGTTTTATAGTGGTTCGGAGCTAACCCTTGCTCCTACGTCCACTCCCCAAGTCTCACTTGGGAATTTCACTATAACCTCCTTGGATTACAGCCGATTGTTTTGCAAGCTCACAACCAAACTTGTTGTTTTACGAGCTCACAACGAACTCGGTCGGTTTTTCCAGGCTCACCGACTAGAACCAACCCCGATTGTTTTCTCGGGCTCACAATCAAACCCTTACACACGTTGGTTTTAACTCGGCTCACCAACCAACCTTAAACCCCTTGATTCAATCCCCCGATTGAATCAAGTAAATACAAGAGAGAGAAGAAAACAGAAAATAGCTTCTCAAAAAGCAGATTCAAAACAATATAATCGTAAAGGAGTTAGAAGCCCTCAAACGCTTTTAAGCTGGTGAAGAGGTATGGCTTCTGGAACTCCGGTCTCCTCTTGAAAGAGTGGTCGACTTGAATGCAGGAGGAGGAAGCTTTGATTGTTGGGAAGAAGTTGTTGGAGCAGTAAATGCAGATCTCCCCTTTTTCGTTTAAGAGCACTTGGAGAGCTTGAAAACTTGAATGCTTGGAGTGGAATGTCTATTCTCTGCCTTGCTACAGTCCTCTGTGGCTATTTAAGCCAACCCCCACGGAAACTAGCCGTTACTCTGCTTTTTCTGGCCGTTCTGCACACTCTGCGCAGCCTGACAATATGACCGTTGGTGGGTTGGAGTCGACTCGCGCGATCAGGAGTCGACTCGGCTGTAGCAGGAGTCGACTCACGCTTTTCCGGAGTCGACTCGGCAACTGTTCCAAATTTGAATTAAAGTTGCCGTCTTGACTGGGAGTCGACTCGTCTTGACCTGGAGTCGACTCGCCAACTTCTGGAGCTGACGTGGCAATTTTGGAGTCGGCTCATCCACTGAAGTCCGTGGATCCAAATTTGAATTTTGTCCACTCGAGTCGACTCGACTGTCCTGGGAGTCGACTCGAATCTCAGAGCCCGAACTCCCGATTCTCTGTCTTTTGGCTCATCCAGTCTTGGAGTCGACTCGAACTTCCTTGGAGTCGACTCGGCTCTCAGTTTCCGAAAGTTGGTCTTCTGCCTTTTGACGTGAAGCTTGTCTCGGAGTCGACTCGAGCTGTCTGTGAGTCGACTCGAATCTCAGAGGCAGTAACATGGTCTTCTGTCTGTTGATGGTCGCTCAGTCTCGGAGTCGACTCGCGTACTGCGGGAGTCGACTCGAATCTCAGAGTCCGAAAATCGTTCTCTGACTTTTTCTTTGTGTTCCTCTGAGAGTCGACTCTTACCTTCTTTGGAGTCGATCTGCCAACCATCGGAGTCGACTCGCGTTCCACTGGAGTCGACTCGAATCTCAGACCCGAAAACTGCTCTCTGACTTTTCTTTGTGTTTCTTTTGGAGTCGACTCTTACTACCCTGGAGTCGACTCGTTGAACATTGGAGTCGACTCGCGCACTTCGGGAGTCGACTCGTTGACAGTTTCTGAGTTGAAGCTTTCTGTCCTTCTGTCTGTTCTCAGTCGGAGTCGACTCGTACTGATCTGGAGTCGACTCGAGCTCGTGCCAGTGAACTTGATACGCTTGGAGTCGATTCGTGATACTCGGGAGTCGACTTGAGTCTCAGACATTGGTTCATGCAGACTTCTTAACTTATCCAAAATACTATGAACCAAGTCTAGAAACATTTGGACAGGATTTTCACTGAAACACTCAATTGAATTCATTAGTAATCACAAGATATACTCAAATGCTTTGAGCTCATCAAAATCAAATGGGGTTTTAATCAATCACTCCACAGAGGCGATTGGAGTTGCTTAAAAATAAAAACGTTCACTCGGATTCAAAAGCGATTTTTGAATAATAGAAGAAAAACATTATATCGGGGATGATGATGGAATCTCTAGTCTACCGGAGAATGATTTTTAATTGAAATTAACTAGACGACATGTACTCAGATTCAAAAAGCATTTTTAATGAAAAATAAAGCTCTGGCATAAAATTAAAATGGATGAAACTAAGAGGATTGAAGCAAACATAAATTTCATAAAAGAAGATTTAATGTATTGCATAAAAGAAATTAAAATTTCAGCATAAATAAAATCTTAAAAGTAAAACACTCCACCAAAATAAAATTCTCTAAAGTTAAAACTTAAAACATTGTTCTCAATTAAAACTCAAACTCAAAACACATTGCTCTTAATTAAAATAACAATAAACATAAAACATTGCCCTTAAAAATAAAACTAAACATGAAAAGAAAAAGAAAAAGAATAAAAAAAAACAAAACAAAGCACTGGCTCTGTTTGAAAACAGAGCATCAACACTTCTTCTTCCTCCAACCGAGCCGAGCACCCCCTGTTCCTCCTCTGTTTCTTTGGCTCAACACAGCACCACCCGAGAGCTCTCCTCTCTTGGTTCCCACCCCCACCCGAGCACTCTTCTGCCTGCCTTCTTCCCCCCTTCTTATAGCACTTGAAGACGCGGTGCTGGGACGAGGAGGAGAACGCGGAGGATGTGCAAGAGGCGGCCGGGCGCGGGATCCTCTCTTCTCCCTTCTTCTTCGCACGGGATGAGCTGGAATGGAAAGAAATCTGGGAGAAACGCGGATGGATGAAGCGGAGGGGGCTGTGGCGTTGATCAAGAGAGATGAGGACGTGCAGACGGCTGTGAGTCGGGCGTTGCTGGGATCACGGAAGAGGGGTTTCCTTCTTTGGGTGCCGGATTGGGGCGTTCATGGCATGGGCGAGCTGGCACGGACGCTTGGATGCGGAGGAGAAGATCACGGAAGAGCTGGGAGCGTGATCTTCGGGAGGAGCCGATCATGGACGCGGTGGAGGGGCTGATGCGGAAGGAAGGAGGCGCTGGGATCCCGCTGAGGACGGACGGCTGCAAGGCGGGGAAGACGCGGATGGCAGCTGGGGTCTGCCGTGATCGATGGGAGGACGCCGGATCATGGCTTGCATCACGGCTTGATCATTGACGGGTGCTGGAATGGAAGGTGGGGTCGCTGGCACGCGGTGGGAGAAACGTGGACGGCTGGGAGGAATGCTTCACTTGATCGACGGAGCTTGATGCTGATCACGGGCGCTGTGATGTGAACGAAGCAGGGACTCGGGACCACTGGAGATGCGGGGACGGTGCTTAGATCACGCTGCAGTAGTCGGACGAGCATGGAAGGTTGGGGAGGCTGGGAGATACCAAGTTCCATTCAATTAGTCATATAGAAAAATAGTGTGATATGAAATTTGGCTTGTAGACGGGTCATCTATTCTGGCTGGAGGTCAAGTGCAATTCTTTCAAGTCATGGGTCACCCAGTACCTTATAGTTATGATATAGCCCATTTAGATTTCTCCAAAATTATTTTCCAAAAGCACAAAAGAAATGGACCCGATTCGGACCCAAACCCGACTCGGATCCGAACCCGACTCGGATCCGATTTGAAGTCAAATTTGTACTCAATGTGCATTTTATCTCTAATTTATACTAATCTATGTTAAACCCAAATATAATATTAATCCAGTGAATTTATCATTATCGGTTAACAATAACACTAATTTTAGTAATATGTAGGTCGCACTTTTGTGCTCTCATCACAATTCCCAACTAGCTTATTGCTAGTCTCTAGCAATTCAGTGCGAAAATGATAAAATGAGAGAGCAAAAGTGTTATTTATTAAATATCCTAAGATAAATACTCACTTTCGTAGAGCATTACGATTGCACTTAGCACGTGCAACAAGCCTTTAAACCCCTAGGTTACCCTAGTGGACGAGTGTTGTCTCGTGAGGGTTTGCAGTGAAGTTACCCACAAACTTCAATCCCAAAATAAAATTTATTTTATGAAATGAAAGTCTAATTTCAAGTACATAACTGATAAGAATTTCAAAAGCACACAAGGTTTTAATTACTAAGTAGCCCAAATTCTAGGTTAGTATGCAATTTAAGTTGAAGTCATTAAGTTTTCCGTTAGGGAGTTGTAAAACTTATTTATACTTGAGTGCTCAGTGAAGTTTGGACCATGCACCAGCTAAGGTTTCGGATCTCCAAAATATCGCTAATATTAGTAGTTTCCAAGAATTGGTCGGGCAAGACCTATTTGCTGATTCAAAATCATCTTTTTTGCAGGATTTCGAGAGTTGTGGATGTTTACTTTAATACCTCATGGGCTTTATCTGTAATATTCCAGTTTACTCGAATTTTTACAATGACGGCTTTCACACTATTGTCTTTCTTAAAGTCAATATACATTTTTTTTCCATCATTTTTTTTATTTTTTTTTGTTTTTTTGTTTTTGTTTTTTTGTTTTTTTTCATTAAAGAGAAATGATAGTGTATATATTGTGCACTTTTACTCCTGTGATGATCCCTCCATGTAGCGAGCAATTAGTCGACAATTCTCATACCAGTTGGCATGAGGTGTCGGGCATCAAGACTCCCCTACGGATCTATGCTCAGGTTCCTCATCACAAGCCCGCTGACCTTTGACAATAGGTAGCCCTTTTCGATGTACCTGACTAAATCCACCATTTTTTTTTTTTGGATCAGAAAAAGATGGTTCATCAGGATTCGAGGTTGCTACCATATTCTCAACACAATGTCGAACCTATATCCTAGAAAATGCAGGCCAGATGTGTTGTGAAATTCAAAGCACTAATTAGCTCTTCTCTTCTTTGTCAAGATTGCTTCACTCTTCAAGGGTTGGTGGAGCTCTTAATGTCTCTTGGAATTTGCTCAACCACTTCCTTTTGGCTCTTTGAATGAAGCTTGCCTTGCTAGGGTTTTCTCTTGAATGCACTTGATGTCTTTTCAAAAGCTTGCTTTCTCTGATGAATACTTCCTCTTAAATACTTCTCCAACCTCCAAATAGTCCTTTCTGACCGTTGGATCGAAGAAACTAGCCGTTTATAGCCGTTGGGAGTCCAAAAAGCACTTCTGCACAACTAGCCGTTATGCTTCTGCCCGTGCTTGGGTCGACCCAAACTTTTCTGGGGTCGACTCAAACCACTGTTCATCAGACTTGGATCGGCTCAAGCTTTTCTGGGGTCGACCTAACTTTCACTGGGGTCGACTCATGCTACATTGGGGTCGGCCCTCTCAGGAAACACAGAACCTTACATTTCAGCCATTTTTCACTTGGGTCGACTCACTCTTTTTGGGTCGACTCAAGTTTCAGTTGGGTCGACTCAAATTCCATTGGGGTCGACCCTTTCAGAGATTCCAGAGAACCAGTTTTTGAATGATACAGCCTTTGGGTCGACTCATGTTCAGTTTGGGTCGACTCAAGGTGGGGTCGACTCAACTTTCACTTGGGTCGACCCAAGTGCTGTTCATCCGTGCCATAAGTGCTAGAATGTGCCAGAATGTTTCTAAAACGTGCTAGGGTCGACTCCATCTCTTCTAGGGTCGACTCCTACTCTATGCCAAGTGTTCCAAAGGCGTGCCACTTCGTTCCAAGGCGTGCCAAATGTATCGGGATCGACTCCAAATTAATTGGGGTCGACTCAACCATATTTTTCTGCACTTTGAAGGTTAGTTATGCACATTGAAACAACAATATGATATTCCAAGCAAATTATGATGCATGGCACAATAGAGTTTCATACCCTTAACAGTATAAATTACCGAATTATCCTTTTAGGTATTTTTAACGTGAAACTTTGCCAAAATGGATTCTTGAGCTTTCTACCATTCTCTATTATAAATTTTATCTCGTTATCAATTCTTGAGAGTGGTTTTGACCATATATTCTTAATGTATCGTGAATGTATCGAGAGTGTGTCATTTATCAATGATGTATCGAATATTTCTTCCTTACTCACTTATGTACTGGATTAATTGAGTTAATAGCATTAGCACTTCCATATAGCCTCAATGGCTTTGTAAGCATCAAAATAACACTAGGATCCTCACTTACCATGTCATATCTCATACGGTGTGGTAGGAACGAATTTAGAGCGAACTCTATTCAGTAAATAAATCGCGGATAGTAAGGCAACTTCCCAAAGAAACATAGGCAGATCTGTGAAGCTCATCATGGATCGGACCATATCCAATAGAGTCTGATTCCTCCTTTCTAACACCCCGTTGAGTTGAGGCATACCTGAAGGCGTCCATTGTGAGACTATGTGAGGATGATAGTGTTATTTTGATGATTAACACAACCATTGAGGAAATATCTAATTAGTACTACAAGTTAACGTGATACATCACTACTGAGTTCGACACTCTCGATACATTAGAAGGATAAGATCAAGATGTCTTTCAATAATTAATAATGAGATAAAATTTGTAATAGAAAAGAAATAGAGAATTCTAAATTCTAATTCAGCAAAGTTTCAAGTGAAATGTACTCTTAAGGGCAAAATAGTAATTTTTATTGTTAAGAGTATATAGCACTACCATGTCATACATTCAAAATTACTTGAAATATATTTCATTGATTGTATGGATGAGTCTAACCTTAAGATGCAGCAAAGTGTGAAATGAGTCGACCCCAACATAGGTGGAGTCGACCCTGGCACATCATGGAACCATCAGGCACACCTATGCAAAAATGGCACGGATGAACAGTAGTAGAGTCGACCCCAAGTATGCTTAAGTCGACCCCAGGAGCGGAGCCGACCCTAAAGAACCTTGAGTCAACCCCAGCTTCAAGCCTCAAGAAAACAAGTCTCTGGAATTTACTGAGAGGGCCAACCCCAACTTTCCTTGAGCCGACCCCAGATGGAGCCGACCCCAGGAATGCTTGAGTCGACCCCAATGGAGTCGACCCCAACTGTACATGAGTCGACCCCAAGGCTATGTCGTTCAAAACTGTGTCTTTGGAATCCCTGAGAGGGTCGACCCCAATGGAACTTGAGTCGACCCCACTGTAGCTTGAGTCGACCCTAAAATGTGTTGAGTCAACTCCAGTGGAAAACAGCTGAAATGCAAGGTTCTGTGATTCTTGAGAGGGCCGACCCCGCTGTAGCAGGAGTCGACCCCAGTGAAAGTTGGATCGACCCCAGTGAAAGTTGACTCGACCCCAAGTATAATGAACAGTAGTTTGAGTCGACCCCAGGAAAGTTTGGGTCGACCCCAGCACGGGCAGAAGTATAACGGCTAGTTCTGCCTTCCAACGGCTAGTAACGGATAGTTTTTCAAGTCTAACCAATGGGGAGTAACCTAAACATGTGGGAAAGTATTTATAATGATACTATTCATCAGAACAAGCAATCTTTTGCATGAAAATCAAAGCTTACTCAAGAAAGATAAAGCCCTAGTATTCTTTATCGAAGTGCTTCATTCAAGAGTCAAAAAGGAAGTGGTTGAGCAGATCAAAAGAGGCATTAAGAGCTCCACCAACCCTTGAAGAGTGAAGCATTCCTTGACAAAGAAGGGAAGAGCCCTATCAAAGCGATAACTATATTCTAACTCTTCTTTGTAGCTTATAATTGTTATATCTGCTCATCTAAGAGTTTCAATCTTCTTCTTCTTAACAATCTTGTAAGGTTTGTTGGTGAGCCCGTAAAACCAATGGTGTAGGTTTGTTGGTGAACCCGCAAAACCAACGGTGAAAGTTTGTTGGTAAGCCCGTAAAACCAACATAGATTTTTGGTGATCCCCAAAAAACCAAAGTGTAAAGGTTTTTGGATTGTGAGCTCGGAAAACAATCCAACTGTAATCCGCGGGATTATAGTGAATTCCCAAGGGGTCGCTTGGGGAGTGGACGTAGGCGTATAGGAGAGCACCAAACCACTATACTTCTTGTTGTTTGTATTGTGTATTATTCTAACTTCACTACTTGCATTTAGGAATCGAAAATTAAGAAAAACCAATTCACCCCCTGATAAGTGCTAAATAATGCATAAATTAATATCTTATTCATAGCACTTATCATTATTTTAATTCATATATTTTATAAATTCAACTAAAAAATGTGTTACCTTCATCATTGCATTTTAATAAATTATTAAAGGTAATTCAAGTTTTACTTATTTACTGATTGAGTCTAATATATGCAGGTTGAGTCAAGTTCATTAGGGATTATTCCTGGACCTAAACCACATGCACCCCGCAAATCAAGACCCTCTGATTCAGTCACCCAACTCTTTTCCCACATGATCCTATTTTAATAAAATTCCTTCGATCATTTGTCTCATAGATCTCAAAGCATACTATCTATCGTCGCACGGATCCCAAAGCTCAACCTATCTCCTCCAATCACACGTCCTCCCTCACGCCCGAGTTCATTTTCTGTTTTCCTTGTTAGAGCCGCAACCGTCACAATCCAACTCCCCTGTTTCCACAACAAAACCAAGCACAGCTCCCAGCTTCTCCCGCTAGATCCCCTCCATGTTGATTCTCCCACGCCCAGCTGAGATCTCCTCAACATCTTCATCTCCACCTCGTTGAAGCAACATCAGCTCATTCTTCCAGATTACTCGCACTTCTTCTCCGCGATTTGGCTTCATCTTCCCGAGTCTTCTCATCTTTATCCACCCAGCCATCCCGTGCATCATCCAATACAACCACTTCCTCCCAACTTTCGTTACCAAACTTCATCCCAACTTCATCTACATCTTTCCAAGCTCTCAATAACGTCACCAGATCATCATCTCCCCTGTCCAAGATCCCATCCGGATTTGCTCCCATCCTCATCACATATCAGCTCAAATCCTCCGCATCAGCCGAATCAAGCTATCCATCATCCACGTCCTTCCCAAATCTCCTGTATCCATCAACAAAAACCCATGCATCCGTTCCCTGTTATCAACCGATATCCAAACATTCCATCCTCTGTTTCGTGCGGATAAAAACCAGAAACATCTCCCGGATTTCCAGCCAACGGCAGCACAACCAAATGATCCCAACGTCATCGTCAACTTCTCATCCGAACTTTACTTCCCCTGCATCTCGGATTACATCCTTATCACATACATCCCGTTTGTAATCCATCTTTATCCCCGGATCCCAGCATTCGGATTGATCCCTGTTAACCCCCTAATGGATTTTGATGAATACAAAACACTAGAGTAAAATTCCATTATATCTTAACAATTCAATTGAGAAATTCATGTGTTTTATTTAGAATATTGTTAAGAAATGTCTAGGCAAGTTTCCATAATTTTTATGAATTTATTGAAGAATATTTTGAGCTAAAGAAAAAGTTCAGGGACAGCCGAGACGTCTCCTGATAGTTTCAGAGACGTCTCTGGCACAAACAGGAAGAACTGGCACACTTGGAGACGTCCCCGGCTCCTGTCGAGTCGTCCCCGCGTTAGCGGAGTCGACTCTCTCAGTAGCGGAGTCGACTCTCTCAGTGGCGGCAGAAAGACGCTTTTCAAGGGATATGTGCGAGACGTCCCCGCTGTACGCGGAGTCGTCCCCGCAAGCAAAAAGGAGACTTCCCGAGTCGTCCCCAAGATGGCGGAGACGGCTCTCTCAGGGTTTTCCAGAGAATGTATTTTTCGGTGATAAGGAAGCGGAGTCGACCCTGAGAAAGCGGAGTCGTCCCCACGCATAAAGTGCAGACAAGCGGGGACGTCCCCTGAAGGAGCGGAATCGACTCTCTCAGGGAATTCCAGAGGACATGATTTTCGGAGATAAAGAAGCGGAGTCGTCCCCAAAGCAGCGGAGTCGTCCCCACTCAAAAAGCGCTAACACGCCGAGACGTCCCCATAAAGTGCCGAGTCGACCCCAGATAAAGTAAAAAGTAAAATCCTGTAGGCGAGACGTCTCTCGTTGTAGCGGAGACGTCCCCGGAGCGCCTGGGATGCGACTGACAGCTTTTCAGGTTTGATTTGAATTTCAAATCTTCTCTACTTTATCTCTAACGGCTATATTTGCTTTTTGGGCTATAAAAGGGAGCTCTTAAGTGCTTCTCAACAACTCTTCACCAACCAAAAGCAAAATCATTCAAGAGGGAAGTTAGAAAGAAAAGCTCAAGGGAGTGAGTGCACTCAAGAAAGGAAATCAAGTGCTTTCAAGTCTCCCAAGCGATTTCAAGCTCAACCACTCTCGTGTGCTCGGGATTCAAAGCTCACACCCAACCCTACGCGTCCCACATCGGAAGAATCAACATCTCCCACGCTTCCAACGGCAAAAAGATTCTTCCGGGTTTCATTGTTCATAAGTGCTATATTTGCTTTCTAGAGCTTTTATATCCTTTTGTACACTCTTTTATTGAGGTGCTTGTTCCAGTCAAGGGACTTGGAACAAGGGAAAGGGCGTCCCAAGCCTAAGAGAAATTGGGGGTTTTGGGTTTGTTGTGAGCCCGGTGTAAAACAACGAGTTGGGTAGTGAACTCGCAAAACTACCGTACTGTAATCTTGGATTATAGTGGAAATTCCCAAAGGCGCTTTGGGGAGTGGATGTAGGAGCGGTGAAGGCTCCGAACCACTATAAAACCGTGTGTTTGTGGTTGTCTCTTCTTATCGCTTTATCTTTACTTTAGTTCATATATTTGTGTGTTTTATTTTTAAATTAGCCAAAAAGTTTTAAAACACCCAATTCACCCCCCTCTTGGGTGACCATCTCTGGGCAACAATCCCAGCTCACGGTTCAAAGCAACCGTATCAGATTTCCTCTTCTGAATCCATCAGCATCCTGAGCATCTCCTCTCAGCCGAGATACTCTTAACTTCATGACTCCCTTTTCTTCCGTGATTCAGCCTCATCCTCTTCTCCGAATCTCCCAGCTTCATCCCGTTCACGGTCCAGTCATTCCGTAAAATCCTAGCAACCCCACGATTCATCTTCATCTCCTCTGCTTCCGGATTACCCCTCAACCATCCAGCCGAGATCTTCTCCGCATCCTCCCAAGATCCTCTCAGCCGTTTTTCCATTCTCAGCTGCTCAACCAAAGATCAGACTGCCGTTTGCAAGGAGAAACAGTCTCCCCTGCTCTGAGTGGATCAACATCCCAAGTGCATCCCGAGCTCCATGGAATCTTCTGTTTCAAAATAGAGCCGAATAAATCCACCGAGATCTTCTCTGATCACCAGCGTTCCAGATTGTTCTCAGCCTCTCCCAACGTCCGGATCAACTCGAACCTCCACAACCTTATCCACCACTCGGAACGGCCACAAGGAAGAGAGAGAGGGAGATGGGCTGCCTATATAAAGGGAAGACTTTGATCAGAATCATTCATTCCTCCTCTTCCCCACCAGGGGAGGGGACTGCTCCCTTTCTTCTTCTCCCACCGATCTCTTCGGAGGGGGGGCATTCCCTCTTCCCCACCGGGGACTGATCCCCATCAAGATCTTCGGGAAGGAGGAGAGAAGCCAAGTTTCCCACGGGAGAAGAAGAAACAGGGGAGGGAGTGAGCCACGGGAACATGAGAGAATAAAAAAATAAGAGGAGAGAGAAGAGTTTTGTTATTTTGGGAATATTTCAAAGAAAGAAATCATGAAGGAAGAGATGGGAGCCTGCTGCTGTGCTGCTGCTGCCGTCTCCAACTCCATGCAGGGCTGATCTCCTCACTAGGGCTGGATGTAGCCCTAACAAAGGGCCAAGGGTTTTTATATTTTTAATTTCTATTCTTGGAGTTGTATAAACCTTATTCTGCTTCTAATGAATATTTTATTTCATCTCATATTTAATTTCTGTGATTTTAAATATGAAGTTTATACAACTGCTCTTCATGATCATTGAAGTAAAAATAAGATAGTTCATGCTTAAGGAAGATGCGATGTGCTACCACCTTAGATTGGGGTAGACATTTCATGCTAAACTAAAGATGGATTATGCCTAAATTACTTCTGTAAAATTTTATTCGAGTGCTTATTAGGCTTGTAGCCAATTTGCATGTTAATCTAAGAATAAATTAAAATATAAATAACCCTTGTTCCGATGTTAGTGGTGAATTCCTTGCCCTAGGTTCTCCCAAATTGATATCATTTTAATTGCATTTTTTTATTCAATTGCTTAGTTTAATAGTCTTCACAAATTCATCATTTTAAATATTTTTATTTTTAAGAAAAATAACTATACCCCAATCCCTGTGGATCGATACCCGTAATCACTATCCTACCAGATACGTGCTATTGCGTGGTCTTTAAAGTTGACTATCACCCCCCCTCTTGGCTTGTCACCTTGGGCAACAAGTGGTATCAGAGCAAGGTGCTCTCATAGTATTTGTTGATCTTATGATCAAGAGTCAAAAATCATGACAACCCAAGTAGGATGTTCTATTAGCGAGGGACAATCCACAAATAGACCACCCTTGTTTAATGGTACTAATTATACTTATTGGAAAGCTAGGATGAGGATATTCATTCAAGCACTAGACTATGACTTGTGGAACATCATAACTAGGAGGCCACACACACCCACAGTTAGTATAGAGGGCACAATCATTCCTAAGCCTGAAATGGATTGGAATGAGAGTGATAGAAGACTTGCATAATTAAATGCTAAAGCAATAGAATATCCACATGCATCTCCGCGAAAGAAATTTGGGATAAACTAGAGGTCACACATGAAGGAACTAATCAAGTCAAAGAGTCAAAAATAAATATATTAGTACATAAGTATGAATTATTTAAAATGGAATCTACTGAGTCCATAACTGAAATGTTCACTCGATTCACTGAAATCATAAATGGACTAAAGAGTTTAGGAAAGTCTTATACTAACTCTGAACTAGTGCAAAAAATTCTCAGTTCTCTACCAAGAGTTTGGGAGGCCAAGATAACTGCAATTCAAGAAGCAAAGGATCTCAATACACTGCAATTGGAAGAACTTCTAGGATCACTTATGACCTATGAGCTGACCATAAAACAAAACTCAGAAGAGGAGGTTAAGAAAAGGAAGACCATTGCCTTGAAGTCTACAACTCCAAAGCAGAAAACTGAATCAGAGGAGTCAGATGATGAGGAGGAATATGATGAAGAAGGAATGGCTATGCTTGCAAGAAAATTTAGAAAATTTATGAAAGGTAAAAAGAAATTTCATAAAAGAAAATCTTTCGTCAGAGGTAGCTCAAGCTGGAAAAAGGAAAAAGAAAAGGAAAAGAAAAAAGAAGTGCCAATATGCTATGAGTGCAACAAGCCCGGGCACTTCAAGATAGATTGCCCAGAATTGAAATTGATGGCAAGAAAACTTAAAAAGAGGAACCTCATGGCTGAATGGAGTGAAAGTGAGGAGTCAAGTTCGGAAGAGGAAGATCAACAAGAGACGGCCCAAATCTGCTACATGGCCAATGACGATGAGGTAGATTCTGAACTTGAATATGATTTTTCAGTAGAAGAGTTACATGATGCATTTTTAGAACTGATGGAAGAATACAAGAAGCTAATCAATAAAAATAAAGTTCTAAAAGATAAAAATCAATATCTTATCAAAAATAAACTGAAACTATCTAATGAATATGAAACATTAAGCATGAGGTTCACAAATGAAACCAAAAATCTAATTGCTGAAAATGTCAAGCTAAAAGAAGATGCAGAAAAATACAAATCCTTAGTGGACAAGTTTACACTTAATTCAACTAAATTAATCTTGAGTCTTCCATCCCTCCGGAGTCAACTAATATGATTCTTGATAGTCAAAAAGCTGTATATGATAAGGCTAGTTTGGGATATAAAACAAATAGGAAGCAAAAATACTTAAAGAACATATTTGTGAAAGCCAAAACTGAAAATATAACTTGTCATTGCTGCAATAAAGTAGGACACAAAGCATATGAATGCAATTTTAGAAAGCCTAGCTATAAAAAATTGAGTGATAAGAGTATGCTAAAGTTCAAAAAAATTTGGGTTCCAAAAGGAACATCAAGTACTAACCTTAAAGGATCCAACATGGTTTGGGTACCTAAAGCACATTCTTGACTTGATTGCAGGAGTGTCTTACAGCTAAAAAGAGGGATAAACGATGGTATCTAGATAACGGTTGTTCAAGACACATGACAGGTGACATAGAATAATTTGTTATCTTGGAATCTAAGGAGGGTAGAGTGGTAACCTATGGAGACAATGGAAAAGGACTTATCATTGGAAAGGGTAAAATCTATATTACTCCATCCACATTTATACAAAATGTTTTATTAGTTAATGGTCTGAAACATAACTTGCTCAGCATAATTCAATTTTGTGATAAAGGTCTTAAAGTCACATTTGAAGCTTCAGTATACGTAATTACAAATCAAAAAGATAATAGCATTGTACTTATGGGATATAGGCATGGAAATATTTATATGGTAGATCTTCATGATTTAGGCAAGAAAAATGGATTATGCTTAATTACCAATGAAGAAAGGAAAAGTAAAATAAGTTGGCTTTGGCACCATAGACTAGGACATGCTAGTATGGACTTAATATCAAAACTAGTCAAGAAGGATCTGATAAAAGATGTGCCAAAATTAATATTTAAAAAAGATAAAATCTGTGGACCATGCTCATTGGGAAAGCAAACAAAATCATCCTTCAAATCAAACAATATAGTATCAACCACTAGGCCCTTTGAAGTCATACACATGGATCTATTTGGGCCTACTAGAACTGCAAGTTTAGGAGAAAAAAAGTATGGACTAGTCATAGTAGATGATTTCTCAAGATATACATAGGTTTCATTTCTTGCACATAAGAATGAAGCATTTTCAGCATTCTTGAAATATTATAAAAATATCATAACTGAAAAGAAGCTCACCTTAATTGCAATTCGAAGTGATCATGGTACTGAATTTGAAAATCAACACTTTGAAGAATTTTGTAATGAAAATTGTATCTCCCATCAATTTTCAGCACCTAGAATGCCTCAACAAAATAGGATCGTTGAAAGAAAAAATAGGACCTTGGAAGAGATGGCACGCGCGATGTTGTGTGAGTCAAATCTTCCAAAGTACTTTTGGGCTGAAGCTGTAAGTACTGCTTGCCATATTTTAAATCATGTTTTAATGCAACCTATAACCAAGAAAATGTTAGAAGTATGCCCTAGAAGCCAATTTGGCTGACGCATTATTTTATTCTAGGACATAATTTTGCACTTGACTATTTATTATTGAATAAATAAAAGGCATCTTTTTCATTCATGTTCTTATGTGTCCATGAATTGTCCAAGGAATTAATAAGATGATGCGCATATTCTCAAGAGTTGAGAATTTGAGGCATGTGTCATTGGTGATTAATTCCTGAATTGCTCCTGATCGATGGATCATCACGAGGACGGTGATTGATCCGTGGAGATTAGTGCACATATTGCTTTCTTTGATGGACGAGTCTTGAGTCCACAGTATAGGGACACTGGAGCAATTGTGCAAGTGCTTGTTAGAGAACCAAGGTACTGAGCGTGACCAACACAAGAAGTCACTTGGATGTCTATCCACTCGTCAGTGACTTGCTTGATGTTGCAGTAGTGTGACTGGTCCTTTGACCTGCGATGCTTCGGCTACTCACAGTGAGGTTATTGTAGTTTGACTGCACAAATACATAGTCTCTAGCCATATGGGTCCATGCAGTGTAGATTGGCTGCAGTAGGTTCACTGTAGGAGTAGGGTATGCATCTACAAGGAATCTATCGACCTTGATAGATAAGGAGAGATCCTATGTGATTTATAAGACTGAGTTCGTAAGACCTCGGCTGGGGCAGATTGCACAGTGGAGAAAGAGTTCTCCGCTCTCGAACTTAAGTCGAATAAATCTTGACATATGACAGACGAAGGGGTTTGACGAGTTATCCATGACCTCCGTCTTGTAGGGATCTACGATAGAAGAACTGTATCACATGATAACTGCACCTAGAGGTTCATCATTCTATTCTGCTGGGTAGCCACTACATGCTGCTAGGTGTCACTGGTGGATGGTGGGACTCATAGGGATTGATAAGTGCAAAATAATGCATAAATTCATATCTTATTCATAGCACTTATCATTATTTTAATTCACATATTTTGTAAATTTAACTAAAAAATGTGTTACCCTCATCATTGCATTTTAATAAATTAATTCGAGTTTGATTTAGTTATTTATTAATTGAGCCTAATGTATGCAGGTCGAATCTAATATATGCAGGTCGAGTCAAACTTATTTCGGATGATCCCTGAACCCGAATGACACGTACCCCATTCATCCCAACTCTATTGTTTCTTTCACATCCAATTGAGCCCGACTTTTCATGTTCTAACATTTTGTCCCAAAATCTCCCACGTTGCAATGTTTAAGCCCATATCACGTTCATTAGACTTTATCCCGGTTGAAACCAACCATTCCAGTCATCTCTTCATTACACGTCATCATGCAAATCCCCTTCATTCCATCTCAACTTTGTGGATTTTCCTCCACGTCCTTCCCAACTACCGTATTCCAAAGTCCACAGCCGAAACAGAGCCGAGACCCACGGACCAGCATTTCGCATCTCCCCTTGCATCCTGACTTGGCCACACCCTCAACGTCTTCCGCTAGATCCCAGTCAAAATAAGCTTTCCAGATTTCCTATCATCCTTATCCAAAGCCGAGACCCATTCCCTATTTCTGGATCATCTCCCAACCGGATCCCCAACTCCACACTCCCTACAAATCCAACCAAACTCCCAGCCGAAATCTTCTCAGCTCCCCCTCGCGCCTGTGCCCATAAGCCACGTCTTCTTTCGGATCGATCTCACATCCTTATCCCTTCCGTGTTCAAAGCTCCAGCTTATCTATGCTTCAGCCGATAACCAAACGCATCCTCCCAGCATCCTCTTCCTTCGAAACAGAGTACCAACCATCAGCCAACGTCTGATTCCTCCCAACCTCCGAATCCCCTGATCCCAATCGGATGAATATCCCAAACGATCTCCTCCCAGCCAAAACCGTTCCTTCCATCTTAACGGCTTCCTCTGTTTCGGAACAGCCGCAATATTCCATGGATCAGCTCTATCCTTGCAAGCCTCCACGGATCACGTCCACAAACAGAATCCCCTATTTCAAAATCCCATCTTCCGGCTTAATCTCCCAACGTCCCAGCCATTGTTTCACGTCCATGTTGATCCGGTCTGCATCTCAGCCGTGAGCCATATCCTCCCGAATCATCTGCGATCGAGCTTCTTCTTCCTAGCATCCCCTGTTTCCATCCGGATTCATCCCAGCATCTTCCGGTTGAGCTCTCAACTGCCTCCCAGATTTCCTCTTCCGAATCCATCCGCATCCTGAGCATCTCCTCTCAGCCGAGATACTCTTAACTTCATGACTCCCTTTTCTTCCGCGATTCAGCCTCATCCTCTTCTCCGAATCTCCCAGCTTCATCCTGTTCACGGTCCAGTCATTCCGTAAAATCCTAGCAACCCCACGATTCAACTTCATCTCCTCTGCTTCCGGATTACCCCTCAACTATCCAGCCGAGATCTTCTCCGCATCCTCCCAACCTTCTCCAAGATCCTCTCAGCCGTTCTTCTGTTCTCAGCTGCTCAACCAAAGATCAGACCGCCGTTTGCAAAGAGAAACAGTCTCCCCTGCTCTGAGTGGATCAACATTCCAAGTGCATCCCGAGCTCCATGGAATCCTCTGTTTCGAAACAGAGCCGGATAAATCCATCGAGATCTTCTCTGATCACCAGCGTTCCAGATTGTTCTCAGCCTCTCCCAACGTCCGGATCAACTCGAACCTCCACAACCTTATCCACCCATTCGGAACAGCCACAAGGAAGAGAGAGAGGGAGATGGGCCGCTTATATAAAGGAAAGATTGTGATCAGAGGGGGGTATTCCTCCTCTTCCCCACCAGGGGAGGGGACTGCTCCGATTCTTCCTTCTTCCCCATCGGGAGCTGAATCATCTATTCTTAGGTGACTTCCCATATAGTGCATAAGAGGGATAATAGTTTGGGTATTTTGGAAATATTTCAAAGGGGCCAATCACCATGAAGTCCCGCTGCTGTGCTGCTGCTGCCGTCCACCACTGCATGGAAGCCTGATCTCCTCTCTAGGGCCGGATGCAGCCCTAATAAAGGGACACGGAATTTATATTTTTTTATATTCTTGGAGTTGTATGGACTTATTGTTTTTAATGAATATCTTCTTTTGAATCATATTTAATTTCTGTGATTTTAAGTATGATGTTCGGACAACTGTTCTTCATGATCACTGAGTAAATATAAGATAGTCCATGCTTAAGAAAGATGCAGTGTGCTACCACCTTAGATTAGGGTAGACATTTCATGCCAACTGAAGATGGATTATTCCCAAATTACTTTTGTAAAATTTCTATTCGAATGCTTATTAGGCTTGTAGCCAATTTGCATGTTAATCCAAGAACGAAATAAATTATAAATAACCCTTGTCTCGATGTTAGTGGTGAATTCCTTGCCCTAGGTTCTCCTAAATTGATATCCCTTTAATTGCATTTTTTTTATTAAATTACTTAGTTTAATAGTCTTTACAAATTCATCCTTTTAAATATTTGTATTTTTAAAGAAAAATAACTATACCCCAATCCCTGTGGATCGATACCCGTAATCACTATCCTACCAGATACGTGCTATTGCGTGGTCTTTAAAGTTGACTATCAGGGATTATCTTGGTGATCGATAAACCCTAATGAGTAGAGTTGAAATCGTTCCGACCCATTGAAAGGAGTTTTCAATGATATTGTGATAGAGATCACAATATATCTCACTACCAGTCAGAGTAGAACCTATGGGGTCATGCACACTAGAGGCATTGACCGATCCGATGGTTGAATCGTGATTAGGAATCACAAGTAATCAATTCGATTGATAATAAGTTGAAGAAGGAACAAAGGAAATTAATTAATTGGACTTGAAACAAGAGTCCTACTTGGAGTTGGATTCTTGGAGTCCTAATTGGATTAGGACTGTGATTCCTACTTGGACTGGAATTTCTACTTGGACTGGGAATCCTATTTGGAGTAGGACTAGGATTCCTACATGGAGTAGGATTCCTATAATTTTAATTAGATTAGGAGTTTTGAATTAAATTTGCATTCCTACTTGGAGTAGGATTTCTAGAGTCCTAATCGGATTAGGACTTCGAATTCAAATTAGAGTCCTAATTGGATTAGGACTAGAATTAAATAAATCCTAATAGGATTAGGACTTCTTAAGTCCCAATTAATTATTAATCTAATGAATCAAGATGACTCCTAATTAGATTAGGATTGAAGGGTTCAATTGAGTCATGGCTCATCAAGTTCTAATTGGATTAGGACTTACCTAGATTAAAATCCAAATTGGTTCACCCTTGGTCCAAACCTAATTAGATTAGGACCTAACCAAGAGTGACCTTCCTAATCCTCCTTAGAGGAGGATTAGGTTAACCATGAAGGAGGGGCACACGCCCCTCCTCCTTTTCCTTGCTTGGTGCGGCAAAGAAGAGGGGCCGGCGCCCCTCTTGGAATTTAATCAAGGAGCTCCTACAAAGTAGGAGCTCCACATGCTATTTAAGAGGAGGCGTGGGGCTGACCTAGGGCATTCATTGAAGCCCTCTCCCTCTCCAATTCGTGGCCCCCTCTCCTCCCCTTTCCTTGGTTCAGCCGCAAGCAAAGGAAGAAAATGAAAGGTGGCCTCTTCATCCTCCCTTCTTCCTTCCAACGCAGGGAAAAGAAAGAAGGCTGTAGGGGCTTTGATCTTCTTCCTCTCTTCATCCTTCTTCTTCCTCCTCCCAAGCACAATCAAGGGTTGATTAAAAGGGAGGACATCAGCTATCAAAGTTATCTCTGCAAGGGAGCTAGCACCCCGGGAAGATAGAAAGCTTGGATCGGTTCCTGCTTCGTGTGGATACCCGTAGAGGCCGGGCACTTGAACGGCTTCAAGCAAACCTTCATCCAAAAACCACGATCATTAGTTTGCGGTGATCATCTACCCGCACAAGGTGAAGATCTGATCTTCTAATGTTTTTAAAAGTTTTTAATCCTTATCTATCTACGAACGGTTTTAAACAACGTTCATGCGATGAACGGTTGATCCCGCGCATGCCTCTTCCGCTGCATCTAAAATTTTTGAAATTTTTCTGCGGCATGGGCGCGTATGCTAACAGAAAACTCCTTATAAACTTTGAAAGAATAAAAAGCCAACTGCTAAATATCTTAGAGTATTTGGATGTAGATGTTTCATTTTAAACAATGGCAAGGAGGATCTAAGTAAATTTGATGCCAAGTCAGATGAAGGTATCTTTTTAGGATACTCTACATCTAGCAGGGCATACAGAGTATTCAACAAAAGAACTCTTGTAGTTGAAGAGTCAATTAATATCATTTTTGATGAGTCTGTTAGTAAGTCTCCTAGGAGAGAAAATACTTCTGATGAAGATGCAGGAATTCTTGAGTTCGAAAAATTGAATCTTAATGACGTGCCAAATCAAGAAAAGGAAGATGATTATGTGCCACCACAATCTCAAGACTTGCAAAAGGGATGGAGGTACGCACATGGACATCCTAAAGACTTAATCATTGGTGATCCATCTCAAGGGGTAAGAACTCGATCCTCTCTTAGAAATATAAATGACTATCTTGCTTTTGTTTCATAAATAGAACCTAAGACTTATGAAGAAGCTGAAAAATACATAAATTAGATAAATGCTATGCAAGAAGAATTAAATCAATTCAAAAGAAGTAATATATGGACATTAACTGAGAGACCAAAGCATAATTCTGTAATTGAAACAAAATGGATCTTTAGAAATAAATTAGATGAAAATGGGGTAGTTATAAGAAATAAAGCTAGACTTGTAGCTTAGGGATACAATCAAGAAGAAGGGATAGATTTTGAGGAAACATTTGCTTCCGTGGCCAGATTAGAAGCTATTAGATTACTTATAGCATTTGCATGCTTCATGGATTTCAAATTGCATCAAATGGATGTAAAAAGTGCCTTCATAAATGGTTATATAGAGGAAGAAGTATATGTAGAGCAACCTCCTGGTTTTGAGAATCATGAATTGCCAAATCATGTGTTTAGATTATATAAGGCATTATATGGATTGAAACAAGCACCTAGGGCTTGGTATGATCGATTAAGCAAATTTCTGCTAAATAATGATTTCAGTAGAGAAAATGTAGATAAAATACTTTTTCTCAAAAAAAAGACAAAAATTTGCTAGTAGTACAAATATATATAGATGACATAATCTTTGGTGCCACTAATGATAATCTTTGCAAAGAGTTTGCTAAATTAATGCAAGGAGAATTCGAGATGAGTATGATAGGAGAACTAAATTTCTTTCTTGGATTACAAATCAAGCAAACTAAGGAAGGCATCTTTATTCATCAAACTAAGTACACAAAGAAAATACTAAAGAAGTTTGGGAATGAAAATCACAAGGAGATAGGCACTCCTATGAACCCCACTAGTAAACTAGACAAAGATGAAAAAGAGAAAAGTATAGATATGAAGCTCTATAGAGGATTAATTGGATCTTTGCTTTACCTAACTGCCAGTAGGCCAGACATAGTATTTAGTGTGGGAATATGTGCTAGATACCAATTAAATTCTAAGGAATCACATTTAAGTGCTGTTAAAAGAATCTTTAGATATTTGAGAGGAACTACAATCATAGGATTATGGTACTCTAGAGACTTCTGTATTGATTTGCTTACATATTCTGATGCAGATTTTGCTAGATGCAAATTAGATAGGAAGAGCACTAGTGGAACATGTCAATTCTTAGGAAATAACTTAGTATCATGGTTTAGCAAAAAGCAGAATTCAGTAGCATTGTCAATGGCTGAGGTCGAGTATATAGCTGCTGGGAGTTGCTGTACTCAAGTACTATGGCTCAAGCAACAACTAGAGGACTATCGAATTAAATTAGACAACATTCCTATAAAGTGTGATGACACTAGTGCTATTAACCTTACCAAAAATCCGGTTCAACACTCTAAAACCAAGCACATTGAAATAAGGTATCATTTCATTAGAGATCATGTGCAAAATAGGAACATATGTATTGAGCATGTATGTACCGAGAAGCAATTAGCTGACATATACACAAAACCTTTAAGTGAAGATATATTTTGCATGCTTAGGAGGGAATTAGGCATATGTGATCCCTTTGATTGAAAAAAAATGGAAGGAACAAGTTGCCTTATGATACTCCTCTCTTATTTTGAAAATCCCATAAAACATGAGTAAAAGTATTCATTTATAGATTTCTTACTCACATATCAATGTCCCACAAATATCTGGCAAGGATTGGAAGAAAGGAAGAATTAAAAAAAAAAAATTGGGCTAAACTAGAGCCGATCCGAGCCAGAATGGGGTCGACCCCACGTTGAGTCGACCCTAGCAGAAACTGGGGTCGACCCAACAACGGGACCCCACTTTTAAAAGGGAACCCGTGAGCTATTCTAGGGCACTGTTTCATCTTGTCCTCTTCCTAAAATCCTATTTTCCACTTTCCAATCTCTTCCAATCATCTCCAAACAGTAGAAGATTGCTTCCCCAAGCCGTTGGATCAAGACCTAAGGAAGCAATTAGTGAAAATGGGGCCCAAGCGAGCCGTTGCTAAGAGATCCGGGAGAGTTTCACGGCCAACCCTTGTAGATAGACATGCTAGAGATTCTTCTACAGTGCCCCTACAAGGTGAGACACGTGTATAGCCTCCTCCTCCTCCTCCCTCACTTTCAGTTCAACTTGCAAAATATGCGGGGAGACCGGTTACCATGGGGAGAAGGATCCACTCCGAATTTTTAGATCAAGAAAGGTTCCATTTGGGGAATTGGATCCGAAGGCAAGGATGGGAGTATCTTTGCTCCCTAGATTTGGTGACCTACCCGGGCTTGGTTCGTGAGTTTTACGCCTTCCTAAAAGTTGGACCGGGAGGGCTTGTATCTGAGGTCCGAGGAGTAAGGGTTAGGATCTCGGAAGAAAGTTTGAGTGAGTTGCTTCATCTCCCCTGTGAAGGTGCAACTCCAGAGAGACCGGAAAGCAAGTGAGAGCTCTACAGTTGATCTTTGAGAGAGATGATTTTGACTACTCCGAAAATGTGATAGCTAGCTCTCTATCAGCTGAGATGAGGTTGTTGCACAACTTCATAGGTCGGATTTTGTTTCCGAAGAGTGGAAGATTTGATCACTTATCTGAGCAAAATTTGGTCATTATGGAGCACGTCATTCAGGGCATTCCCCTGAACCTCCAGCTATGATGATCAGGCAGATGAGAGAGGCTATATGTAAATCGAGAGTTTTCCGGCCCTATGGTATGATACTCATCCTAGTCTTCCGACAGCATGACATGTCTGTGGAGGAAGAGATTTTCAGGCATCTATTATTCACTGACACTTACACTGCACGGTCCCTAGTTCGCATGGGTTATGAGAAGATGAACGGGCAGTGGGTGCATGGAGGAGCAGGGATACATCCACCGGAGGATGATGCACCAGAGGTTGGAGACCCCATCCCTGAGGCTGAGGTACCTGAGGACCATCCTATGGCACCTTCAGAGGCTGGACCGTCATCATCCGTACCTACAGGATGCACAGAGGAGTTTTGGAGTAGGATGATTGAGCTTGTGTCAGCTCAGGAGAGGACTCTCTCTGATGGGTTGACGAGCAGGATGGACATTATGACTGCTGAGATTAGAGACCTCAGAGAGCAGGTGGAAGCATTACGGAGAGAGAGAGAAGCTCATGGTCCATCTGTGCCCCAAGCAGCTGAGTCGGAGGTTTTGGCACAGAGTCATCCAGCTCAGCGAGGTCCACGCCAGACTCAGTCCCATCAGGCTCGACCTTCCCTCGCCACTTATGCTAGGAGGATGAGGATTAGATCATAGCCCTTAGATTCCCCCTAGGCTGATGTTAGTGTTAGAGGTATGCCCTAGAAGCCAATTTGGCTGACGCATTATTTTATTCTGGAACAAAAATTTGTACTTGACCTAATTAAGTTGGGCATTCTTTTCATTCATATTCTTATGTGTCCATGAATCGTCCAAAGAATTAATAAGATGATGACGCATATTCTCAAGAGTTGAGAATTTGAGGCATGTGTCATTGGTGATTAATTTCTGAATTGCTCCTGATCGATGGATCATCACGAGGACGGTGATTGATCCGATCAGTGCACACATCACTTTCCTTACGGATGGACGAGACTCGAGTCCACAGTGTAGGGACACTGAAGTGATAGTGCAGGTGCTTGTTAGAGAATAAGGGTACTGAGCGTGACCAAGACAAGAAGTCACTTGGATGTCTATCCACTCGTCAGTGACTTGCTTGATGTTGCGGTAGTGTGACTGGTCCTTTGACCTGCGATGCTTCGGCTGCTCACAGTGAGGTTATTGTAGTTTGACTGCACACATACATGGTCTCTAGCCATATGGGTCCATGCTGTGTAGATTGGCTGCAGTAGGTTCACTGTAGGAGTAGGGTATGCACCTATAAGGAATCTATCGACCTTGATAGATAAGGAGAGATCCTATGTGATTTATAAGACTGAGTTCGTAAGACCTCGGTCGGGGCAGATTGTACAGTGGAGAAAGAGTTTTTCACTCTTGAGCTTAAGTCGAATAAATCTTGACATATGACGGACGATGGAGTTTGACGAGTTGTCCATGACCTCCGTCCTGTAGGGATCAACGATAGTAGGACTGTATCATACGATAACTGCACCTAGAGGTTCATCATTCTATTCTGCTGGATAGCCACTACATGCTGCTAGGTGTCACTGGTGGATGGTGAGACTCACAGGGATTATCTCAATGATCGATAAACCTTAATGAGTAGAGTTGGAATCGTTCCGACCCATTGAAAGGAGTTTTCAATGACATTGTGATAGAGATCACAATATATCTCACTACCATTCAGAGTAGAACCTGTGGGGTCACACACACTAGAAGTATTGACCGATCCAATGGTTGAAAAGTGATTATGAATCACGAGTAATCAATTCGATTGATAATAAATTGAAGAAGGAACAATAGGAATTAATTAATTGGACTTAAACACGAAACCTACTTGGAGTAGGACTTCTGGAGTCCTAATTGGATTAGGACTGGGAGTCCTACTTGGAGTAGGACTGGGATTCCTACTTGAAGTAGGATTTCTACAATCCTAATTAGATTAGGATTTTGAATTCAATTTGGATTCCTACTTAGAATAGAATTTCTAGAAGTCCTAATTGGATTAGGACTTCGGATTCAAATTAGAGTCTTAATTGGATTAGGACTAAAATTGAATAAATCCTAATTGGTTAGGATTTCTTAAGTCCTAATTAATTGTTAATCTAATGAATTAACAAGACTCCTAATTGGATTAGGATTGAAGAGTTCAATTGAGTCAAAATTGATTTAAGTTCTAATTGGATTAGGACTTACCTAGATTAGACCCAAAATTGGTTTACCCTTGGACTAAGCCTAATTAGATTAGGGCTTAGCCACATTAGGGCATCCCAATCCTCCTTAGAGGAGGATTAGGACTAACCAAGAGGGAGGGGCTTGCGCCCCTCCCCTTTTTCCTCCTTGGTGCGGCAAAGAAAAGAGGGGCCGGCACCCCTCTTGGAAATAAGTCAAGGGCTCCTAACTTGTAGGAGCCCTTCATGCCTTTAAAAGGAGAAGTGGGCGGCACCCTAGGGCATTCAATTGAAGCCCTCTCCCTCTCCAATTCGTGGCCACCCTTTCTCCCCTTGGGTTTCAGCCGCAAGCAAGGTGAGAAGAAAAGAAAGCTTGGCGGCCATCTTCTTCCCTCCTCCTTGGTTCCAACGCAGGGAAAAGGAAGTAGGCTGCAGGGGCTTTGATTCTTCTTCAAACTTCATCCTTCTTCTTCCTCCCAAGCACAATCAAGGGTTGATTCAAAGGGAGGACATCAGCCATTAAAAGAAGTCTCTGCAAGGGAGCTAGCACCCCGGAGAGACAAGAAAGTTTTGATCGGATCTCTACTTCGTGTGGATACCCGTAGAGGCCGGATGCGTGAACGGCTTCAAGCGAACCTTCATCCTAAACCACGAACTTCAGTTTGCGGTGATCATCTACCGGCACAAGGTGAAGATCTGATCTTCATAATTAGTTTAAATTTTTTTAATTCTAATCTATCTACGAACGGTTATTGAACAACGTTCGTAGAATGAACGATTGATCCCGCTTATGCCTCTTCCGCTGCATCTGAAATTTTTTTTAATTTTCTGCGGCATGGGCGGGTTTCCAACAGTGGTATCAGAGCTTAGGCTTCATATATTAAGGTTAGAATTAATTATAAACAGGCTTGATAGATCTGAAATTTAAAAGGATATGTATGCTGAAATTTTCTGCATTCGGAATTTTTCAGGATTGCTGATTTTTGCATGCTGATTTTTATGTGATAATTTGATGATTCTAATTGCATTGTTAATGAGATTACAAAGTTTAAAATCATGATTAGCATGATCAGCAACCTATATCATAACATAATCAATTAAGTTTCAGATCTGAAAAGTATAATTGCTGCATTTGGTGATGATCATAGGATTCAAACCCTTTTGGTATCAAATGTAATGACCTGCGATGTGATCTGTAATGTCATGTAATTTTTCAAATGCTTGCATGCATCTTATTTGATGTTTTGAGAGGCCTGCGTGCCTACTAAAAGAGGATGTAATTTATTATTATTTTTATTTTATATCTGGTTGCATTTCTGTGATGTGATGTACGTCAACGATCAAGTCGAAGATAATGCATGAGATAAACGGCGATCTGAGCGGATGATGGCGATTGGATCAAGAGTTGGTCAAGGATCGAATCAAGGAGGCTTGAAACCAATTCAAGAGTTGAAGACCAGTTGATCGATTGGCGTGCATGTGCTTGTAATATGACCTAATTAGAATCCATGATCATCACCTATTTAAAGTTTAGCTTTATTCATTGCTGCGATTATAACTACCTGCGATGTGCTGTTTGCATGTGATGTGAATGAGAACGGGGTAGATAGGTTTACATGTGATGTAGCAAACCCAATGAGACCTAGACTAAAATCTCCTCAATCAAGTCGAGAGTTAACCAACATGAGCGAGTCATATTAGATTAATTGATCTAATTGGTGTTTAGGAAAGCATGAAAGGTGGTTACTTAATTAGGACCTTACTCTCTGAGTAAGGGGAGCCTCCCACCTGCTTACCTGGCCAATTGTTCGATTACCTCTTATGAAGAGCTCAAGGTTGCAAACACTAAGACATGATTAACCAATATTAAGTCAATAGGTCTTCCACCGTAGTAGAACTGCTAAGGCCTTTCTGATGTTGATTTGTCTCGGCTGGATACAGTGGGCAAGTTGCATCGGGGGGCCGTGTTAGATGTATGCCCTATAAGCCAATCTGGCTGACACATTGTTAATTCTAGAGACATAATTTTGTACTTGACTATTTATTATTGAATAAATAAAAGGCATCTTTTCATTCATATTATTTATGTGTCTATGAATCGTCCAAGAAATTAATAAAATGATGATGCATATTCTCAAGAGTTGAGAATTTGAGCCATGTATCATTGGTGATTAATTTCTAAATGCTCCTGATCAATGGATCATCACGAGGACGGTGATCAATCCGATCAGTGCATAGATCACTTTCTTATAGGATGGACGAGACTTGAGTCCATAGTGTAGGGACACTGAAGTGATAGTGCAGGTGCTTGTTAGAGAACAAGGGTACTAAGCGTGACCATAACAAGAAGTCACTTGGATGTCTATCTACTTGTCAGTCACTTACTTGATGTAGCAGTAGTATGACTGGTCCTTTGACCTGCGGTACTTCAGCTACTCACAGTGAGGTTATTGTAGTTTGACTACACGTATACATGGTCTCTAGTCATATGGGTCCTTGTAGTGTAGATTGGCTGCATTAAGTTCACTGTAGGAGTAGGGTATGTACTTACATGGAATCTATCGACCTTGATAGAAGAGGAGTGATCCTATGTGATTTGTTAGACTGAGTTCTAAGACCTTGGCCATGGCAGTAATATAAAGTGGAGAAAGAATTTTTCACTATCGAACTCAAGTCAAATAAATCTTGACATATGACAGACGAAGGGGTTTGACGAGTTGTCCATGACCTCCGTCCTGTAGGGATCCACGATAGTAGGAGTGTATCACATGATGACTGCACATAGAGGTTCATCATTCTATTCTACTGGGTAGCCACTACATGCTGCTAGGTGTCACTGGTGGATGGTGGGACTCATAGGGATTATCTAGATGATCGATAAACCCTAATGAGTAGAGTTGGAATCGTTCCGACCCATTGAAAGGAGTTTTCAGTGATGTTGCGATAGAGATCACAATATATCTCACTACCAGTCAGAATAGAACCTATGGGGTCACACACACTAGAAGTATTGACCGATCCGATGGTTGAAAAGTGATTATGAATCACAAGTAATCAATTCGATTGATAATAAGTTGAAGAAGGAATGGAAATTGATTAATTGGACTTAAAACACGAATCCTACTTGGAGTAGAATTTCTAGAGTCCTAATTGGATTAGGACTGGGAGTCCTACTTGGAGTAGGACTGGGATTCCTACTTAGAGTAGGATTCATACACTAATTAGATTAGGATTATGAATTCAATTTGGATTCCTACTTAGAATAGGATTCCTAGAAGTCCTAATTGGATTAGGACTTCGGATTCAAATTAGAGTCCTAATTGGATTAGGACTAAAATTAAATAAGTCCTAATTAGATTAAGTTTTTTTTAAGTCCTAATTAATTTTAAGCTAATTAACATGACTCCTAATTGGATTAGGAATGAAGAGTTCAATTGAGTCATGATTCACTTAAATCCTAATTAGATTGGGATTTTGAATAGATTGGGTTCACCTAATCCTCTTTATAAAAGAATTGGGTTCCCATCCATGTGGCTACATCAACCCCACTTAATATGATTAAGTGGGGGCATGAGATAAGAGGGAAAAAGAGGGAGGGGCGTACGCCCCTCCCTTGTTTCTTGGCGTGAGAAAAAGAGGGAGGGGCGTACGCCCCTCCCCTTTCCAAAAAGAACCTCAACACGGCATATTAAAAGGAGGGAAACAAGGGTACGCCCTAGGTGATTTTTTAATCCCCTTCTCCCAGCCGTAAAGAAGATTTAACTCCCTCTCTTGGAAGCTGCAAACAACTCTCTCCCTCTTTGCTTTTCAGCCGCAAAGGAAAAAGGAAAATAGGGGAGTGGCGTTGGCTTTTTCAATCAACCTCCTTCCACCAAAACAAGAGGCAGCAAGCGTGCTTCCTTTTGATCCTTCTTTCTCCTATTCTTCCTCTTCTAGAGAGAGCAATCAAGGTGTTGTTTGCTGCAAGGAGAAAGAATTTCATCCATCAAAGTTATCTCTGCAAGGGAGCTAGCACCCCGGGGAGATAGAAAGCTTGGATCGGTTCCTGCTTCGTGTGGATACCCGTAGAGGCCGGGCACTTGAACGGCTTCAAGCGAACCTTCATCCAAAAATCACGATCATCAGTTTGCGGTGATCATCTACCCGCACAAGGTGAAGATCTGATCTTCTAATATTTTAAAAAGTTTTTAATCCTTATCTATCTACGAACGGTTTTTGAAACACGTTCATGCGATGAACGTCGATCCCGCTTATGCCGATTCCGCTGCCATCTGAATTTCTGAAAAATATCAACGGCATGGGCGGGTTCTTACAGTGGTATCAGAGCCTAGGCATCGTAGATTAAGGTAAGGATTAATTATTAATAGGCTTAATAGATCTGAAAATTGAATGATCATGCATGCTGAAAATTTTCTGCATGCAGATTTTTTCTAGGGTGCTGATTTTTACATGCTGATTTTTATGTGATAAAAAGATGATTCTAATTGCATTGTTAATGGGATTACAAAGTTTAGAATCATGATTAGCATGATCTGCAACCTATGTCATGAGATAATCAGTTAGTTTTCAGATCTGAAAATTATAATTGCTGCATATGGTGATGATCATAGGATTCAAACCCTTTTGGTATCAAATGTAATGACCTGCGATGTGATCTGTAATGTCATGTAATTTTTCAGATGCTTGCATGCATCTTATTTGATGTTTTGAGAGGCCTGCGTGCCTCCTAAAAGAAGATGTAATTTATTATTATTTTTATTTTATATCTGGTTGTATTTCTGTGATGTGATGTACGTCAACGATCAAGTTGAAGACAAGGCATGAGATGAACAGGGGTCTAAGCGGTTGATGGCGATTGGATCAAGAGTTGGTCAAGGATCGAATCAAGGAGGCTTGGAACCAATTCAAGAGTTGAAGACCAATTGATCGATTGACGTGCATGTGCTTGTAATACGACCTAATTAGAATCCATGATCATCACCCATTTAAAGTTTAGCTTTAATTATTGCTGCGATTATAACTGCCTGCAATGTGCCGTTTGCATGTGATGTGAATGAGAGTCGGGTAGATAGGTTTACATGTGATGTAGCAAACCCAATTGAGGCCTAAATTAAAACCTCCTCAATCAAGTCGAGAGTGAACCAACATGAGCAAGTCATATTAGATTAATTGATCTAATTGGTGTCTAGAAAAGCATGAAAGGTGGTTACTTAATTAGGACCTTACTCTCTGAGTAAGGGGAGCCTCCCACCTGCTTACCTGGCCAATTATTCGATTACCTCTTATGAAGAGCTCAAGTTGCAAACACTAAGACCTGATTAACCAATATTAAGTCAATAGGTCTTCCACTGTAGTAGAGCTGCTAAGGTCTTTCTGATGTTGATTTGTCTCGGCTGGACACAGTGGTCAAGTTGCATCGGGGGGCTGGACCTCTCTATAGACATGAGATGTTGTAGGGTAAAGGTGGGGTTGGGCACCAATAACTGTTAGGGGAGGACCCAATGATGACTTTATTCCTACGGTTATACGGTGGGTCTGACTTAACTAAGAAATGGGACCAATAACTGTTAGGTGAGGTTTTCATGGCTTAGAGACCAAGTTACACTGCAACATGCTTGAGAAGCATTGTACAAGAGTTGTACATTCATCAATCTATGTGTTACCAATAACTGTTAGGTGAGGTGGCATGTAAATTGGTGGGACCGCAGTACCCACTAGAAACCCTAGTCGTGTGGGATTTCCGTTTTCCTACCAGGGGAGTGTGAGGAATTCGAGAAAATAGTGGGAGTTACATTTGTTCTAAAAGACCTTAGAATAGATTAGGATCAAGTACAAAAGTCTAACTAGAATCTTTACTCTCTAAGGATTATAAAGTCAGCTTCTAGACTCTTAACTCATATCCTATAGAACAACCGTTTGACCAAACCCAATTATAAAGATTGGCTCAGCAAATTTCAAAAATAGTTTTGAATTGTGAGAAATTCGGGTATATGCTAGACCATGGAATCCCCATGTTACCAATCCGTCCGATCACTGATCAGCGTAAGACGCTTGTTAAGTGGACGAACAATGACAATAGAGTTAGGTGCTGCACAATGGCATCCATGTCCAATGCATTACAATGCCAGCATGAGAACATAAAGACTACCAGGGACATATTAAATCACCTGCAAGAGTTGTATGGTGATCAGAGTCATACAGCTCGGTTTTAAGTGTCCAAGAGGCTCTTCAAAGCCAAGATGCACGATGGGCAGTCTGTCCATGATCATGGTTTGACCATGATAAAGGACTTGGCATGACCATGCACAAGGAATGGCAAACGGATTTGATCCCACAATCCCTGCCAACTTCATATGAATAGTTTATAGTAAACTACCATATGAACAAGGTTGTATGCACTAAAATAGAATTATTAAATAAATTGGTAACTACCTTAGGGACCTTGAAGAAGTTCAAGGGGCATCGTTTTCGCTGTCAAGTTGGTTTCTACTCTCAAGAGAGAGTCTATTTGGAAGAAGAAGAAGCCTGCGAAGAAGCAGAAGACTAAGAAAACACCAAGTAAGGAAGTTCCAAGAAAAAGGCCAATTGCAAGGAAAAGTATTTCCATTGCATAATGGGCGGCCATTGGAAGAGGAACTGTCCTACATACATGGGAAGCATAAAGAACATGAAGGGTGACAGACCTTCAGAAGGTTTGTCAGATATGCTCAGAATACTTAGGGACTGTTACCTATTGCTAGCAGAAATTTGATTTCTGTATTTTATTTAGCACAGAAAATTTTTTATTGATTCAAAATGGTTTTATGATTGACAGTCTCTATCACATACATATGGATATATCTGTTAATATATCTGAGCAAACAGTGAATACCATAAGATCTAATAGATCCAAAAATGAGATAAATCTAAAGTATTTATGGCACCTCAGGCTTGGCCATATAGGAGAAGACAAAATAAACAAATTGGAGAAACATGAGCTTTTGGGCTCATTGACTTTCGAGTCATATTTGATTTGTGAATTCTGCCTTCAAGGAAAGATGGCCAAATTATCCTTTGTAGGACACAGGGAGGTCCACTGAAATACTTACCCTAGTACACACTGATGTGTGTGGCCCATTCGATGTGCAGGCTAGGGGTTGTAATTTTTTTTTTTACTTCATTTTACCGATGATTACTCACGGTATGGATATGTGTATGAGACACAAATATGAAACTTTTGAAAGGTTCAAAAAGCTTAGATATGAAGTACAAAAATAAGCACAAAAACTCATTAAGGTTCTTCGATCAGATCGAGGAAGTGAATACCTTAATGGAGAGTTCCGTAATCATCTCAAGGAGAATGGTATAGTTTCATAATGGACTCCTCTTGGTACACCTCAGCTCAATGGAGTGTCAGAGAGGAGGAATCAGACTCTATTGATATGGTCCAGTCCATGATGAGCTTCACTGATTTACCCTTGTTTCTTTAGATAGATGCCCTATTTTCAGCTATTTACTTGTTGAATAGAGTTCCCTCTAAAGTCCATTCCTACCGCACCATATGAGATATGACATGGTAAGAAACCAAGTCTTGGTCATCTCAAGATTTGGGGATGTCCGGCCCACGTCAAGAGACTACTGGCAGACAAGCTAGAGGCTAGGACCATAAGTGCTCGTTTTATATGATATCCTAAAGAGTCATTAGGATACAATTTTTACGTCTCAAAGGATCATACTGTGTTTGTGAGCCGTCATGCCATCTTCTTGGAAAACCAGTTTATCCTTGATAGAGGCAGTGGGAGGAAAATTGAGCTTGAAGAGAAAGTCTCTGAAAAGCAATGAGTCATGGATCCTATCGAACCCATTCATACAGAGCCAGTACACGATGTTCCTCAACTACCTCGCAGATCTAGTAGGGTCTCCCATCCTCTCGATAAATACTTAGGTATACTAAAAGAGGATACCAAGAAAATGTTCCTAGTGGGAGATAGGGATCACACGCAGGATCCCAAAACCTACGACGAGGCGATATCTGATATCGATTCCGAGAAATGGCTGGAAGCCATGAAGTCAGAGTTAGACTCCATGCATTCCAACCAAGTCTGGACCTTAGTAGATCCACCAGAAGGTATTGTACCTATTGGATGCAAATGGATCTACAAAAGGAAGATAGGTTCGGATGGAGAGGTAGAGACCTATAAGGCAAGGCTTGTGGCGAAAGGGTATAGTCAGCGCGAAGGCATTGACTATCAGGAGACCTTTTCACCTGTAGCCATGCTAAAATCCATCCGAACATTACTTGCCATTGCAGCATTTCATGATTGTGAAATCTGGCAGATGGATGTGAAAACTGCTTTCCTGAATGGATATCTTGATGAAGATATCTGTATGGAACAGCCTTTGGGTTTCACTTCCAGTGATGGAGATCACAAGGTCTGCAAGCTGCAAAGGTCCATCTATGGACTAAAGCAAGCATCTCGGAGTTGGAATACTCGTTTCGATGACGCAATCAAAACGTTTGATTTCATCAAAAACGAAGAGGAACCGTATGTTTACAAAAAGGTTAGTGGGAGCGCTGTCGTATTTCTCGTACTGTACGTGGACGACATCCTCCTGATAGGGAATGATATTTCCATGCTAACCTCAGTCAAGGTCTGGTTGTCAAAAGAATTCTCCATGAAAGACCTTGGGGAAGCATCCTATATTTTGGGAATAAAGGTCTATAGAGATAGATCTAAAAGGATGCTTGACCTTTCACAGAAGATGTACATAGAGGAGGTGCTGAAGAGGTTCAGCATGAAAAACTCCAAGAGGGGTCTCTTACCCATAAGGCATGGAATTCATCTCTCCAAGAAGATGTGCCCCAACACATCTGAAGAGATCCAACGCATGAGCAAGATACCCTATGCATCGGCAATAGGGAGCCTCATGTATGCCATGCTATGTACATAACTTGATATAGTACATGCTGTGAATGTCACGATCATATGTCAATCAGATTCAGGCAAAAAGCACTGGATAGCTGTGAAGAACAGTCTTAAGTACTTGAGAAGAACTAAGGACATGTTCTTGGTCTTGTTGGCAGCGACCCGCACCGGAACCCACTCACACCGGTACAACCACCAACGTCGGACAAGCAAAGAGAGAAGCAAACGGATAAGCACTCTCTCGCTCCCTCGACACCGGACTCAAGGATCACCGCTTCGCTTCCGCTACGAAGGGCAAAAGATTACCCCGTGGTATCAATAGGGTAAAACACTTGAGCACCGCAGCGGATTATCAAACCAAAGGAAGAAGAAATAGGAAGAAAATAGCAAAGCAAACACAAAGATGTAACGAGGTTCGGCTACAAGTAGCCTACGTCCTCCACCGCTCCAAATCTCAATTAGAATGAACAGATTACAGAGATAGCACACACCCGAACGATCACACGCGATCGCTCTACAAGAGATTCACACAGAATTCTCTTTGCACAAGAAGTAGGATCCCAATCCTCTTCTTCTCTAGAACCCTAGCCGCACAAAACAAGAGTCTCTCTCAAAAATATCCTTGAATATCTCACCTCCTAGGGCTCTCATGAGTCCTATATATAGTCTCCTAGGGCTCTCAAGTCCTATATATATATACCGTCGAAACGCCACCAAAAACACCAAAAGAAAATCGTCCGTACGATTTTTCGCGAGCCCGAGTCGACTCGGCTGTGGTTCGAGTCGACTCTGGCACGTCTGGACAAAACTGGCACGATCTAGAGTCGACTCGACTGTAGCTCGAGTCGACTCGACGATGCTTCGAGTCGACTCGACTGTAGCTCGAGTCGACTCTGACAGTCGAGACAGAAACATGGTTTTCTCGGTCTTCTGGCCTTTCTCCTCCCGGGTCGACTCGACTGTTCCCGAGTCGACTCGACTGTTCCCGAGTCGACTCGACTGTAGCTCGAGTCAACTCCGACAGTCCGCCAGACAGAATTATGCAGAATTGATTCTCCTTCAATTCTCTTCATCACCAATGGTCTCCACATACCCCAACAATCTCCCACTTGGAGACCTTGGGTATATCCTCTTGTTACTTGGCTCTCCTCTGTGCTCCCACTGAAACTGAATCATCCTAGTGAGATAGGTACGATGCCTCCTCAACGTCTTCAAGCATGAAGACCAGCAGAAGCTGAACAACTCCTCAGCTTCTCCACCGTGACGACCTTCGTCAACATATCTGCAGGATTCTGACTTGTATGAATCTTCTCCAACTTGACGAGTCCCTGCTCGAGCAATGACCTCACAAAGTGGTACCGTATGTCAATATGCTTCGTCCTTGAATGGAAAGCTGAATTCTTTGCCAGATGAATTGCACTTTGACTATCTGAAAATAACATGCAATCCTTCTGCTCCTTCCCAAGCTCCTTCATCAAGCCCTGAAGCCATATTAGTTCCTTGCACGTCTCTGTGGCTGCCACATACTCCGCCTCCGTAGTCGACAATGCAACAACTGGTTTCAACCTGGAAATCCAACTGACGGCTCCACTGCCCAGGGTGAACAAGTACCCTGTCGTGCTCCTCCTGCCGTCCAAGTCCCTGCCATGTCTGAGTCCACAAAGCCCTGTAACCGGATCTCAGAACCTCCATAGCACATTGATATGTGCTCCGTGCCTCTCAGATACCTCAGTATCCATTTGACCGCACGCCAATGCTCCAAGCCTGGGCAGCTCATAAAGCGACTCACAACTCCCACTGCTTGAGCAATGTCAGGTCTCGTACAGACCATAGCGTACATCAAGCTCCCCACCGCCGATGCATACGGGATTTTTGACATATTGAGCTCCTCCACCCGCGTCTTCGGACTTTGTCCTTTTGAAAGTTTTAAGTGGGCACCTAGTGGTGTGCCAACAGGTTTGGCACCCTCCATGCAGAATCTCTTGAGTACTCGGCTGATGTACTCCGCCTGAGATAGTCTAAGGATATGTTTAGACCTATCTCTGCTGATCCGCATCCCAAGGATCTGTTTCGCTGCTCCTAGATCCTTCATTGCAAATTTTCTTGACAGCTTCAGCTTCAATTTTGCAATCTCATGCATGCTAGCTCCTGCAACTAACATGTCATCAACATATAATAGCAAGATAATATAAGATGTACCGAAGTCCCGAAAGTAGCAACAGTGATCCTCCTGACATCTCCTGTATCCTATTTCAAGCATGTAACTATCGAACTTGAGATACCATTGCCTGGGCGCCTGTTTCAAACCATAGAGGCTTTTCTTCAATTTGCAAACCAAGTCACCCGTGCCAGCTGCAATGTATCCCTCCGGCTGCTGCATATATATCTCCTCATCGAGATCTCCGTGAAGAAAAGCTGTCTTCACATCAAGCTGCTCTAAGTGAAGATTCTCTACTGCCACCATGCTCAGCACCGCCCGAATAGAACTCATCTTGACTACAGGAGAAAAGATCTCCGTGAAGTCGATACCTGCTCTCTGCTGAAATCCTTTTACAACCAGCCTGGCCTTGTACCATTTCTTCCCATTCTGCTCTTCCTTCAGCCTGTAAACCCATTTGTTTGACAGTGCTTTCTTCCCCTTGGGCAGATCCACCAAATCCCACGTTTGATTCTGCTCCAATGACTCCATCTCATCATCCATGGCCAACTCCCACTCCTTCCTGGTATCAACCTCCAATGCCTCCGTGAAGCATTCAGGTTCGCCATTATCTGTGAGCAGCAAATAACTAAGAGTCCCATCATACCTTTGAGGAGGCTTCCCATGAGTACTACGAGTGGACCTTCTTAGTTGTGGAGAGGGTGCCAATACTTCAGGTTCTTGCTCTAACTGAGTCTTCTGACCAGAATTTGTAGACTCCTCTTCAGGATCCACAAAACACGGCTCAACAGGTTTTGTTTCTGATTCAGTGCTCTGCTGCATTTTCTCATTAAATACCACATCATTACTACGAATGATCTTCCTGTGTTCGGGATCCCAAAAACGATACCCAAACTGTTGACCTCCGTATCCAATGAAAATGTACTTCTTTGATTTGGCCTCTAATTTGCTTCTTTGATTGGAATCAACATGGACATAACTGGTACAACCGAATACTCGTAAGTGCGCCAAATCAATCTTCTTCGCTGTCCATGCTTCCTCAGGAATTCCAAATTCAAGTTTCTTTGATGGTCCTCTGTTGATCAAGTAGGCAGCAGTGTTAACTGCTTCTGCCCAAAACTGCTGTGGCAATCCAGCATGTATCCTCATACTCCTGGCACGCTCATTAATTGTTCTGTTCATCCTTTCAGCAACTCCATTTTGTTGTGGTGTCCCTGGAACTGTCCTCTGCCTGACGATCCCAGCTTCTGCACAGTAGTCCTTAAACTCTCTGCTACAATACTCACCACCGTTGTCTGATCTCAGGCATTTTAACCTCCTTCCTGTCTCGAGTTCTACCATTGCCTGCCATCTCCTGAAGACCCCAAATACCTCTGACTTGTGCTTCAAGAAGAACACCCAAAGCTTCCTGGTAGCATCATCAATAAAAGTAACATAGTACTGAGATCCACCAATGGAAGAAACCAGTGCAGGCCCCCACACATCCGTGTGCACGAGATCTAACTTTTCTTGCTTCCGAGGTTTACCTTCTTTGTTGAATGAAACACGCTTCTGCTTTCCGAGAATACAATCCTCACAGAAGTCCATCTCAACACTCCTGAGACCCTGCAGCTTTCCCAACTGGTGCATCACCTCCAGTCCCTGATAACTCATGTGCCCAAGTCTGCAATGCCATAACTTGGCGTCCACATCTGCTGCAGCAACTCCAATAGAGTTTTCCGTGCCGTTGGCGATATAAAGTGTCCCAACCTTCTTGCCACTAGCCACCATCAACAAATCCCTGGATATCTTCCACTGATCAGCTGTGAAAATAGTCTTGTACCCCTGGCTCGCCAACTGTCCAACAGAAATCAGATTCCTCTGCAGTTGAGGCACGTGCCGTACGTCCTCAAGCTCAAGTGAAGATCCAGAAATCAACTTCACTTCCGCGCTTCCCCTTCTTTGTATGGTGCAAGGCTCTCCATCCCCTAAGTAGACTTTGCCGAAGTCTCCCTTCTCATATCCTCCAAGAAGCTTCCGTTGGGATGTAGCATGGAAAGACGCGCCTAAGTCTATCACTCAAGACTCGTCACCGGTAGATAAAGATAGAACGAGGGCATCCATGTCACCATTTTCAGCAAGATTTGCCAGATCCTTGCTGACTCCTTCGGTGTGGTCGCCTTGCTTCCCTTTAGGAGATTTGCAGTCCCTCCTAAAGTGCCCCATCTTCCCGCAGTTCCAGCACTTCGCTCCCTTGTTTTGAGGTGCTCGAGACCTGCTGGATCTCGACTTCGAGTCGCTTCGAAATCGACCGTCCTTCTTTTGTCTTCCCCGGTTAGAGATGTTTAGTGCACTTCCAGACGACTCCGTAGCTCCAGAAGATTTCCTTCTTGCTTCTTCACTCAGAAGCACTCCCACAACGTCATCAAAGATCAACTTCCCCGTCGCCGAAGAGTTGCTCACCGCCATCACCAGGCCCTCCCAGCTATCAGGCAGTCCGGAGAGGATTAGCAATGCCCGAATCTCATCGTCAAAAGTAATCTCCACTGACTCCAACTGGGCCGTGAGTCCGTTGAACTCGTTGAAGTATTCTGCTACGCTGCCGCCATTTTTCATACGAAGATTAAACAACCTCTTCATGAGAAATACCTTGTTTGATGCTAAGGGTTTCTCGTACATCCGCGACAATGTTGCCATCAACTCCATCGTCGTCTTCTCGTTTTTGATGTTGAATGCCACTTGGGATGCAAGTGACAATCTAATGGTGCCGAGCGTCTTCCGATCGAGGACCTCCCAGTCTTCATCGGACATCTTCTCTAGTTTCTTCGCTCTACCTCCAAGAGGTAAATAGAGATCCTTCTGGTAAAGATAATCCTCTATTTGCATCTTCCAAAATCCGAAGTTCGTGCCATTGAACTTCTCAATTCGCAACTTCCCTTCATCCGCCATTGCAGAATACCAATAGCTCTGATACCAGTTGTTGGCAGCGACCCGCACCAGAACCCACTCACACCGGTACAACCACCATCGTCGGACAAGCAAAGAGAGAAGCAAACGGATAAGCACTCTCTCGCTCCCTCGACACCGGACTCAAGGATCACCGCTTCGCTTCCGCTACGAAGGGCAAAAGATTACCCCGTGGTATCAATAGGGTAAAACACTTGAGCACTGCAGCGGATTATCAAACCAAAGGAAGAAGAAATAGGAAGAAAATAGCAAAGCAAACACAAAGATGTAACGAGGTTCGGCTACAAGTAGCCTACGTCCTCCGCCGCTCCAAATCTCAATTAGGATGAACAGATTACAGAGATAGCACACACCCGAACGATCACACGCGATCGCTCTACAAGAGATTCACACAGAATTTCCTTTGCACAAGAAGTAGGATCCCAATCCTCTTCTTCTCTAGAACCCTAGCCGCACAAAACAAGAGTCTCTCTCAAAAATATCCTTGAATATCTCACCTCCTAGGGCTCTCATGAGTCCTATATATAGTCTCAAGACCTTCAGATGATCATAGCCGTCGAAACGCCACCAAAAACACCAAAAGAAAATCGTCCGTACGATTTTTCGCGAGCCCGAGTCGACTCGGCTGTGGTTCGAGTCGACTCTGGCACGTCTGGACAAAACTGGCTCGAGTCGACTCGACGACGCTTCGAGTCGACTCGACTGTAGCTCGAGTCGACTCGACGATGCTTCGAGTCGACTCGACTGTAGCTCGAGTCGACTCTGACAGTCGAGACAGAAACATGGTTTTCTCGGTCTTCTGGCCTTTCTCCTTCCGGGTCGACTCGACTGTTCCCGAGTCGACTCGACTGTTTCCGAGTCGACTCGACTGTAGCTCGAGTCGACTCCGACAGTCTGCCAGACAGAATTATGCAGAATTGATTCTCCTTCAATTCTCTTCATCACCAATGGTCTCCACATACCCCAACAGGTCTTTGGAAGAAGATCAGAGTTGAAGGTAGAAGGATGCACACATATTGATGATAGAAAGTCTACATCAGAATATGTGCAATGGTGGTTCAGTAAATTGGGAGAGTTCCAAACAACCGATCATTATAGATTCTACCTTAGAAGCTGAATGTTAAGCTGTCTCTAAGGGTGCAGTGGAAATCTTTTAGTTTAAAAAGTTCATTGCAGAGTTAGGTGTAATGTCATCAGATAACATAACACTCTACTGCGATAACAAAGGCACCATAGCACTAGCTAAGGAGCCAAGGTCTCATCAGAAGTCCAAGCACATAGAGCGGCGCTTCCACCTCATACGCGACTATGTTGAGAAGAAATATGTAGAGGTGCAGAGAGTAGACTCCGCGGATAATGTGGCAGACCCGTTCACTAAGCAGCTAAGTCAGCAAAAGTCTGAAGCCCACCTTGAGAAGATGGGGCTTAGATATATGACTGATTGGCTTTAGTGCAAGTGGGAGATTGTTAGATGTATGCCCTAGAAGCCAATCTGGCTGACACATTGTTAATTCTAGGGACATAATTTTGTACTTGACTATTTATTATTGAATAAATAAAAGGCATCTTTTTATTCATATTATTTATGTGTCTATGAATCGTCCAAGAAATTAATAAGATGATGATGCATATTCTCAAGAGTTGAGAATTTGAGCCATGTATCATTGGTGATTAATTTCTAAATGCTCCTGATCAATGGATCATCACGAGGACGGTGATCGATCCGATCAGTGCACAGATCACTTTCTTATAGGATGGACGAGACTTGAGTCCATAGTGTAGGGACACTGAAGTGATAGTGCAGGTGCTTGTTAGAGAACAAGGGTACTGAGCGTGACCATAACAAGAAGTCACTTGGATGTCTATCCACTCGTCAGTGACTTACTTGATATTGCAGTAGTATGACTGGTCTTTCGACCTGCGGTACTTCAGCTACTCACAGTGAGGTTATTGTAGTTTGACTACACGTATACATGGTCTCTAGTCATATGGGTCCTTGTAGTGTAGATTGGCTGCATTAAGTTCACTGTAGGAGTAGGGTATGCACTTACATTGAATCTATCGACCTTGATAGAAGAGGAGTGATCCTATGTGATTTGTTAGACTGAGTTCTAAGACCTTGGCCAGGGCAGTAATATAAAGTGGAGAAAGAGTTTTCCACTATCGAACTCAAGTCAAATAAATCTTGACATATGACAGACGAAGGGGTTTGACGAGTTGTCCATGACCTCAGTCCTGTAGGGATCCACGATAGTAGGACTGTATCACATGATGACTGCACATAGAGGTTCATCATTCTATTCTACTGGGTAGCCACTACATGCTGCTAGGTGTCACTGGTGGATGGTGGGACTCATAGGGATTATCTAGATGATCGATAAACCCTAATGAGTAGAGTTGGAATCATTCCGACCCATTGAAAGGAGTTTTCAATGATGTTGCGATAGAGATCACAATATATCTCACTACCAGTCAGAATAGAACCTATGGGGTCACACACACTAGAAGTATTGACCGATCCAATGGTTGAAAAGTGATTATGAATCACAAGTAATCAATTCGATTGATAATAAGTTGAAGAAGGAATGGAAATTGATTAATTGGACTTAAAACACGAATCCTACTTGGAGTAGAATTCCTAGAGTCCTAATTGGATTAGGACTGGGAGTCCTACTTGGAGTAGGACTGGGGTTCCTACTTAGAGTAGGATTCCTACACTAATTAGATTAGGATTATGAATTCAATTTGGATTCCTACTTAGAATAGGATTCCTAGAAGTCCTAATTGGATTAGAACTTCGGATTCAAATTAGAGTCCTAATTGGATTAGGACTAAAATTAAATAAGTCCTAATTAGATTAAGTTTTTTTTAAGTCCTAATTAATTTTAAGCTAATTAACATGACTCCTAATTGGATTAGGATTGAAGAGTTCAATTGAGTCATGATTCACTTAATCCTAATTAGATTGGGATTTTGAATAGATTGGGTTCACCTAATCCTCTTTATAAAAGAATTGGGTTCCCATCCATGTGGCTACATCAACCCCACTTAATATGATTAAGTGGGGGCATGAGTTTCTTGGCGTGAGAAAAAGAGGGAGGGGCGTACGCCCCTCCCCTTTCCAAAAAGAACCTCAACACGGCATATTAAAAGGAGGGAAACAAGGGTACGCCCTAGGTGATTTTTTAATCCCCTTCTCCCAGCCGTAAAGAAGATTTAACTCCCTCTCTTGGAAGCTGCAAACAACTCTCTCCCTCTTTGCTTTTCAGCCACAAAGGAAAAAGGAAAACAGGGGAGTGGCGTTGGCTTTTTCAATCAACCTCCTTCCACCAAAACAAGAGGCAGCAAGCGTGCTTCCTTTTGATCCTTCTTTCTCCTATTCTTCCTCTTCTAGAGAGAGCAATCAAGGTGTTGCTTGCTGCAAGGAGAAAGAATTTCATCCATCAAAGTTATCTCTGCAAGGGAGCTAGCACCCCGGGGAGATAGAAAGCTTGGATCGGTTCCTGCTTCGTGTGGATACCCGTAGAGGCCGGGCACTTGAACGGCTTCAAGCGAACCTTCATCCAAAAACCACGATCATCAGTTT
Organism: Phoenix dactylifera; assembly: GCF_051530095.1. Taxonomy (NCBI): domain Eukaryota; kingdom Viridiplantae; phylum Streptophyta; class Magnoliopsida; order Arecales; family Arecaceae; genus Phoenix; species Phoenix dactylifera. Next base: position 4,532,219 of record NC_143204.1, on the reverse strand, counting down.
GCGGTGATCATCTACCCGCACAAGGTGAAGATCTGATCTTCTAATATTTTTAAAAAATTTTTAATCCTTATCTATCTACGAACGGTTTTTGAAACACGTTCATGCGATGAACGTCGATCCCGCTTATGCCGATTCCGCTGCCATCTGAATTTCTAAAAAATATCAGCGGCATGGGCGGGTTCTTACAGGCTGGACCTCTCTATAGACATGAGATGTTGTAGGGTAAAGGTGGGGTTGGGCACCAATAACTGTTAGGTGAGGACCCAATGACGACCTTATTTCTACGGTTATACGATGGGTCTGACTTAACTAAGAAATGGGACCAATAACTGTTAGGTGAGGTCTTCATGGCTTAGAGACCAAGTAGCACTGCAACATGCTTGAGAAGCATTGTACAAGAGTTGTACACTCATCCATTTATGCGTCACCAATAATTGTTAGGTGAGGTGGCCTATACTCGGTGGGACCGCAGCACCCACTAGAAACCCTAGTCGTGTAGGTTTTCCATTTTCCTACCAGAGAAGTGTGAGGAATTCGAAAAAATAGTGGGAGGCACATTTGTTCTAAAAGATCTTAGAACAAATTAAGATCAAGTACAAAATTCTAACTAGAATCTTTACTCTCTGAGGTTTACAATGTCAGCTTCTAGACTTTTAACTCATATCCTATAGAACAACCGTTTGACCAAACCCAATTATAAAGACTGGCTCAGCAAATTTCAAAATAGTTTTGAATTGTGAGAAATTAGGGTATGTGCTAGACCATGGAATCCCCGTATTACCAATCTGTCCGATCACTGATCAGCGTAAGACGCATGCCAAGTGGACGAACGATGACAATAAAGTTAGGTACTACATAATGGCATCCATGTCCAATAAATTATAATGCCAGCATGAGAACATGAAGATTTCCAAGGACACATTAAATCACCTGCAATAGTTGTATGGTGATCAGAGTCACGCAGCTTGGTTTGAATGTCCAAGAGGCTCTTCAAGGCCAAGATGCGCGATGGGCAGTCTGTCCATGATCATGGTTTGACAATGATAAAGGACTTAGAGAAGCTTGAGAAGCTCGGCATGACCATGCACAAGAAATTGCAAACGGATTTGATCCCATAATTCCTTCTAGCTTCATATGAACAGTTTATAGTAAATTGCCATATGAACAAGATTGTATGCACCAAAACAGAATTGTTAAATAAATTGGTAACTACCTTAGGGCCCTTGAAGAGTTCAAGGGGCATCGTTCTCACTGTCGAGTTGGTTTCTACTTCCAACAGAGAGTCTATTTGGAGGAAGAAGAAGCCTGCAAAGAAGCAGAAGACTGAGAAAATGCCAAGTAAGGAAGTTCCAAGAAAAAAGCCAATTGCAAGGAAAAGTGTTTCCATTACATCATGGACGGCCATTGAAAGAGGAACTGTCCTACATACATGGAAAGCATAAAAACATGAAGGGTGACAGACCTTCAGAAGGTATGTCAGATATGCTCAGGATACTTAGGGATTGTTACCTGTTGCTAGCAGAAATTTGATTTCTATATCTTGTTTAGCACAGAAAGATTTTTATAAGACTACTGTTCCATTATTTGAGAAATAAATTGGTTCAACGTGGTTTTATGATTGACAGTCTCTATCACATACATATGGATGTATCTGTGAATGTATCTGAGCAAATAGTAAATACCATAGGATCTAATAGATCCAGAAATGAAATAAATCTAAAGTATTTGTGGCACCTCAGGCTTGGCCATATAGGAGAAGACAGAATAAATAAATTGGAGAAACATGAGTTTTTTGGCTCATTGACTTTCGAGTCATATTTGATTTGTAAATTCTGCCTTCAAGGAAAGATGGCCAAATTATCCTTTGTAGGACACAGGAGGTTCACTGAAATACTTACCCTAGTACACACTGATGTGTGTGGCTCATTCGATGTACAGGCTACGGGTTGTAATTTTTTACTTCATTTATCGATGATTACTCACGGTATGGATATGTGTATGATACACAAATCTAAAACTTTTGAAAGGTTTAAAGAGTTGAGATATGAAGTAGAAAAATAAACAGAAAAACTCATTAAGGTTCTTCGATCAGATCGAGAAAATGAATACCTTAGTGGAGAGTTCCGTGATTATCTCAAGGAGAATGGTATAGTTTCAGAATGGACTCCTCCTGGTACACCTCAGCTCAATGGAGTGTCAGAGAGGAGGAATCGGACTCTATTCGATATGATCCGATCCATGATGAGCTTCACTGATTTACCCTTATTTCTTTAGATAGATGCCCTATTTTCAACTATTTACTTATTGAATAGAATTCCCTCTAAAGTCCGTTCCTACCACACCATATGAGATATGACATGGTAAGAAGCTGAGTCTTGGTTATCTCAAGATTTGGAGATGTCCAGCTCAACTCAAGCGACAACAGGCGGACAAGTTAGAGGATAGGACAATTAATGCTCATTTTATAGAATATCCTAAAGAGTCATTAGGATACGACTTTTCGTCCCAAAGGATCACAAAGTGTTTGTGAGCCTAGATGCAATCTTCATAGAAAATAGTTTATCCTTGACAGAAACAGTGGAAGAAAAATTGAGCTTGAAGAGAAAGTCTCTAAAACAGCAATGAGCCATTATGCCTATAGAACCTATTTATATTAAGCCAGTACACGTAGTACCTCCTCCACCCCGTAAATCTAGTAGGATCTCCCGTCCGCCTGAAAGGTACTTAGGTATGCTTACAGAGGATGTAGAGGAAGTGTTCCTCATGGGAGATAGGGATCAAGGTAAGGATCTTAATACCTACAACGAGGCGATGTTAGACATCAATTCCGAGAGATGGCTGGAAGCGATGAAGTCAGAGATGGACTCCATCCATTCCAACCAAGTCTAGATCTTAGTAGATCCACCAGAAGGTATAGTACCTATTGGGTATAAATGGATCTACAAGAGAAAATTAAGTTTGGATGATTAGGTAGAGACCTATAAGGCAAGGCTAGTGGCGAAATTAGAGTCCTAACTGGATTAGGACTAAAATTGAATAAATCCTAATTGGATTAGGATTTCTTAAGTCCTAATTGATTATTAATCTAATGAATTAACGAGACTCCTAATTGGATTATGATTGAAGAGTTCAATTGAGTCAAAATTGATTTAAGTTCTAATTGGATTAGGACTTACCTAGATTAGACCCAAAATTGGTTTACCCTTGGACTAAGCCTAATTAGATTAGGGCTTAGTGTTGCCCAAGAAGACAACCCAAGAGGGAGGGTGAATTGGGTTTTAAGTAATAATTGCAAATTAAAACTTAATGAGTAACTAATTAAGATTATTGCAGGCAGATTAATTAGATTACTAGTAGTAGTGAGTGGAGAGGATGGAAGAGACAATGAACCAATTACAAACACAAGAGATATTATAGTGGTTCGGAGCTAAGCCTTGCTCCTGCGTCCACTCCCCAAGCTTCACTTGGAAGTTCATTATAATCCCTAGGATTACAGCTGGTTGTTTTACAAGTTCACAACCCAACTTGTTGTTTTCATGAGATCACAACGAACTCGGTCGGTTTTCACAGGCTCACCAACTAAAACCACCCGATTATTTTCCCGGGATCACAATCGAACCCTTACACCGTTGGTTTTTAACTTCGGCTCACCAACAAACCTTACAACCCTTGATTCAATCCCCTGATTGAATCAAGTAAGAAAATAGATTGGGAAAAGTTACAAGGAAACCTTCTTAATAAGCAAATATTAAACAATATAAAAAGAGAAGATTTAGAAGCCCTCAAATAGATTTTGGAAGAGGAGGAAAGGGGCTTCTCGAACTCTGAGTCTCCTCTTTGAATGCGCTAAAGATTTGATGTCAGAAGGAGAGCCTTGAATGCGAAGGAAAGAGTTTGTTGGATGGAGTTCAATGCGCTTCTTCCTTCTTTCACTTGTATTTACTCTTAAGAGCCTTTGGTAGGTGGAAAATCCCTTTTTGTTCGAATGGAATAGCTCTCTTAGTGTCTACTACTGTTCACTCTGACTATTTAAGCAGTTCCCATTGAAAACTAGCCGTTAGACACCAATTTGTGGCCGTTCTGCACAATCTGCAACTCCTGACAATGTATCCGTTGGGGTCGGAGTCGACTCGCTCGATCTGGAGTCGACTCGGCTGTTGCTGGAGTCGACTCATGCTTTGCTGGAGACGACTCGCCCACTGGTCAGGATTTGAATTAAAGTGTTGTCCCGTTCTGTAGTCGATTCGGCCAAACCTGGAGTCGACTCGCCAATATCCGGAGATGACTCGGCCCTCTAGAGACGACTCGTTCTCAGGGTTCCAGAGATCTATTTTTCTGCATTTCTTTCTCGAGTCGACTCGGATCATCTTAGAGTCGACTCGGCTCTCAGAGCCCAAAAACTGATCTTCTGTCTTTGAAGTTGAACTGCCTCGGAGTCGACTCGGATCGTCTTCGAGTCGATTCGGCTCTCAGAGCCCAAAAACTGATCTTCTGTCTTTGGAGTTGAACTGCCTCGGAGTCGACTCGGATCGTCTTGGAGTCGACTCGGCTCTCAGAGCCCGAAAACTAATCCTCTGTCTTTGGATTTGAACTGCCTCGGAGTCGACTAGGATCGTCTTGGAGTCGACTCGGCTCTCAGAGCCCGAAGTTGGTTCTCTGACTTTTATTCTTGCTTTCCTCTGAGAGTCGACTCGGACGTAACTAGGAGTCGACTCGCCAAACTTCGGAGTCGACTCGTAACCTTCTGGAGTCGACTCGGTTGCAGGGTCTGAAATACATCGTTCTGTCTTTCTTCTGTTACCCTTAGGAGTCGACTCGGAAACGTCGGGAGTCGACTCGGCAACCATCGGAGTCGACTCGAACCCTTCTGGAGTCGACTCGCTGACAGGGTCTGAAAATCAACTTTCTGTCCTTCTGTCAGTTCTCAGTCGGAGTCGACTTGTAGTGTACCGGAGTCGACTCGAGCTTGTGCCAGAATCTTTGAAACACTTGGAGTCGACTCGCAAGCTTCCGGAGTTGACTCGAGATTCAGACTTTGGCTTAATTGTGTTCAACACTTTGCCGAATAATCTTGAACAAACGCTCGATGCTTTTAAAGATAAATTCACATATATTTGCATGAAACTCTAGATTGAATTCATTAGTATAACTTAAAATATACTCAAATGCTTTGAGCTCATCAAAATCAAATAGGGGTATAACCAATCACTCCACAATCTCCCCCTTTTTGATGATGACAAAACATTGAGTATTTGTAAAGTGAATTGCTCAACCAAGAAGAAATTTATAATAGAGTTTTGAAATGAATTCAAATGTCTAGTCATTTAATTTATCCAAAATTGAAAGGTATGAAACAGAAAATCCTGAAATTAAAGCTCCCCCTTTCATTTGGAATTATATGAGCCTTCATATCATGCAATCAATTGTTTGGCTTAAATGTGTTTAATGAATTTGCTTTCTTAAGATTTTAGATTCTCCCCCTCAACATATGCATTCAATTTTGTTTAGGTTCTCTGAATTTTCTTTTAATGTCTTGAAGTTTTTGAGCTTAAATTTTAGTTTTAGAGGGAAAATCTGACAGTTTGTTCTTGAGTATGATTCAATTAATCTCCGAATATCCCTTGAATAGATTCTGGAGATTACTCCTTGAGGAGCCCCAACAGAGAGATAATGAGCCTCGAGGTATCGAATCCACTGAGAACAAATTACTTTTGCATTAAGGATTTTCTTTTTAGTGATTCCCTTTACATTTCAAATCTACATATTTTCTCCCCCCTTTTGTCATCATAGCAAAAAGACACAGAATTAGAACTCAAGAATGCACAATTTTGAAAGAAGATTTCTACTCATTGTATTAAATTCAAATTTGAGTATAAGTGTGATTATATATCAAAAGAAGTCCTCAAGGGACTGTACAACATAAAAAAATAGATAAGAATATACTACTTTTTCTTTGTAGTGGAGGATGTGGCTCCCGTACTCAGTCTAGTGTGTTTGATGACCATGCTTAACCCCTCATTGATGTTCCCTAGTTGTTCGAGAATCTTCGAGGTGACTCTAGACTGTGTCGAGAAAATCTCGTTCACACTCTTCTGGAAGGTGTCAAGCTTGAGGATCAATGCATTAGCTAGCCGCTCTGCACCCTGACTTTGATTGCCTAGCTCATGTCTGATGCTGTCTCGCATCTTCCTTGTGTCATCCTTGACGTCACTCATGTTCCAGTATTGAGCTTGAACTAGGCTTCGTACATTGGATATTTCCTCCTTCAGGTGTGCAGTCATCTCTGTCACGGCTGCCAAGGAGGGGACTATCTCGGTGGAGGGAGCAGTCTGAGGACCTCGTATCTCCCTCAGCAGATCATCCCTCAGCTCCCTCACTATCTCTTGCCTCAACTCTCGGAGCTGCTCAGAAGATATCCGGACTTCGAGAGGTTGCTGAGGTGGTGGAGCTGCAGATGGTCCGGCTGAAGTGGATGGGAATGAAGGACTAGAAGTGGAAGGAAAAGTGGGAAGATCTGTATAATGCTCCTGGTCATGGTCAGGGCTAGGGGAGTGATGAGTGGTAGGGTCAGATGGTGTGGATGTGGATGGTTTTCGTACCCAGACTCCCCCGACCTTGTGGAATCCCATTCGATGGAAGGTCCCCTCACCCATGCGATCTGTGAAACGCAGTGAGCGAGAGGGTTCCCCCTCAGGGATAGAGACCTCTAACTCCCTAAAGATAAGAGTGAATAGCATTCCATATGGGAGACTCAACCTAGGTTTGTCTAGGGGTATTGTTGACCCCCTAATAGATTTTGATGAATACAAAACACTAGAGTAAAATTCCATTATATCTTAACAATTTAATTGAGGAATTCATGTGTCTTATTAAGAATATTGTTAAGAAATGTCTAGGCAAGTTTCCATAATTTTTATGAATTTATTGAAGAATATTTTGAGTAAAAGAAAACAGATCAGGGACAGCCGAGACGTCTCCGGATAGTTTCAGAGACGTCTCTGGCACAAACAGGAAGAACCGGCACACTTGGAGACGTCCCCGACACCTGCCGAGTCGTCCCCGCGTTAGCGGAGTCGACTCTCTCAGTAGCGGAGTCGACTCTCTCAGTGGCGGCAGAAAGGCAGTTTTCAAGAGATATGCGCGAGACGTCCCCACAGTAAGCCGAGTCGTCCCCGCAAGTAAAAAGGAGACTTCCCGAGTCGTCCCCAAGATAGCGGAGACGGCTCTCTCAGGGTTTTTCAGAGAATGGTTTTTTGGGTGATAAGGAAGCGGAGTCGACCCTGAGACAGCGGAGTCGTCCCCATGCATAAAGTGCAGACAACCCGAGACGTCCCCTGAAGGAGCGGAGTCGACTCTCTCAGGAAATACCAGAGGACATGTTCTTCGGAGATAAAGAAGCGGAGTCGTCCCCAGATCAGCGGAGTCGTCCCCATTCAAAAAGTGCAAACAAGCCGAGACGTCCCCTGAAAGTGCCGAGTCGACCCCAGACAACGGAAAAAGTAAAATCTTGTAGCCGAGACGTCTCCCGTTGAAGCGGAGACGTCCCCGGAGTGACTGGGACGCGACTGACAGATTTTCAGGTTTGGTTTGAATTTCAAATCCTTCTTTCTTTGTCTCTAACGGCTATATTTGCTTTTTGGGCTATAAAAGGGACCTCTTAAGTGCTTCTCAACAACTCTTCACCAACCCAAAGCTAGATCATTCAAGAGAGAAGTAAGAAAGAAAAGTTCAAGGGAGTGAGTGCATTCAAGTGAAGAAATCAAGTGTTTTCAAGCTTCCCAAGTGATTTCAAGCTCAATCACTCTCGTGCGCTTGGGATTCAAAGCTCACACTCAATCCTACGCGCTCCACATCGGAAGAATCAATATCTCCCATGCTTCCAACGGCAAAAGGATTCTTCCGGGTTCTATTGTTCATAATTGCAATATTTGCTTTTTAGAGCTTTTCCTTTCTTTTGTAAACTCTTTCGTTGTGGTGCTTGTTCCAGTCAAGGGACTTGGAACAAGGGAAAGGCATCCCAAGCCTAAGTGAAATTGGGGGTTTTAGGGTTTGTTGTGAGCCCGGTGTAAAACAACGAGTTGGGTAGTAAACTCACAAAACTACCGTACTGTAATCGTGGATTATAGTGGAAATTCCCAAAGGTGATTTGGGGAGTGGATGTAGGAGCAGTGGAAGCTCCGAACCACTATAAAACCTTGTGTTTGCGATTGACCTTTCTCATTCCTCCTTCTTTACTTTAGTGCATATATTCGTGTGTTTTATTTTTAATTAGTCAAAAGTTTTTAAAACACCCAATTCACCCCCCTCTTGGGTGACCATCTCTGGGCAACAAGTGGTATCAGAGCTGGTGCTCTGTGTATTTCTTGAAAGACCTAACCGTTTTAGCCAAAGATCTAGATGGCAACACCCTTTAACAATGTCCCTGCCGAGGGGCAAGCAACCAATAGACCTCCACTCTTCAATGGGACAAATTATACCTATTGGAAGACTAGAATGAGAATCTTCATTCAAGCACAAGACTATGCCTTGTGGAGGGTTATAGTCAAGGGACCACAAGAACCATCACATGTGGTTAATGGCATTCGAGTTCCCAAACCTGAGGAGGATTGGGATGAGAATGATGATAGGATGGCTCAACTCAATTCTAGAGCCATGAACTCACTATTTTGTTCTTTAGATGTACATGAGTTCAATAGAGTCTCTACATGTAGTTCCGCTAAGAAAGTATAGGATAGGCTTGAAGTTACCCACGAGGGTACAAATCAAGTCAAAGAGTCCAAAGTGAACATTCTAGTTCACAAATATGAATTGTTTAAGATGGAACCTAATGAAACCATCACATGCATGTTTACACGTTTTACCGAAATTATTAATGGCCTAAAAAGCTTGGGCAAATCTTACACTAACCCCGAACTTGTGAGTAAAATTCTCAGGTCACTGCCAAAAGCATGGGAAGCAAAGGTCACGGCGATTGTAGAAGCCAAAGACCTCAACACTTTGGGGCTAGAACAACTCTTGGGCTCATTGATGACGCATGAGCTCACGATGAAGCAGCATGAAGAAGAGTTGCCAAAGAAAAAGACAATCGCACTCAAGGCTACCTCAAGTGTATGTGAAGAAGAGAGCAGTGAGAGTGAAGAAGAAAGTCAAGATGAGGACTTGGGTTTGATAGTAAGGAAGTTTAAAAAATTCATGAGAAGAAAGAAACCCTTCCCAGGAAAGAAATTTGGAGGGAGAAATGATTGGAAAAAAGAAAAGGAAAAAGAAAGAGACCCAATCGTATGCTATGATTGCAAGAGACCGGGACATATTCGTTCCGAATGCCCTCAACAAAAGAAGTATTTTGGAAAGAAGAAGAAGAAGGCATTGAAGGCAACATGGGATGATAGTGACACATCATCCTCCGAGGAAGAGAAGGAAGAGACCGCCAATCTATGCTTCATGGCGTTCGAAGACGACGAGGTATGTCAAAACCCAACCATAAATTTTACTTTAGAAGAATTATATGAGGCTTTTCAAGAACTTATGGGTGATTGTAGTATGTTAGGAGCAAAGAATAAAGAATTAAAAGCCTCCAATCAAAAACTAAAGGAAAATATTGAAAACTTATTAATTGAAAAGGAGAGCATTAAAAATATTAACACTACTAACCTAGAAATCAAAAATTCAAAACTGAGCATTGAAAATGAAAAGGCAAAAACACTAATTAAGGAATTAAATCTAAAAGTAAAATCCCTACTCGATAATAATACCTCACTTGCACAAAATGTTGAATCTCTTAAAAAGGATAAGGAAGAACTAGTCAAAGAAAATTTGAATCTTAAGAATGAGGTACATAAATACAAACCAATTGTTGAAAAATTTACACAAAGCTCTGAAAAATTAAATCTTATTCTTTCAAATCAAAGAGCTGTTTTTAATAAAGCCGAATTAGGATATAAAACTAATGAGCAACAAAAGTATCTAAAGAATTTCTTTGTAAAAGCAAAAGACGTAAAAACTGAAAAACCAACATGCTTTCTTTGTGGAAAGAATGGACATAAAGCCTACTCTTGTATTCAAAGAAAAATCCAAACTAACAAGAATACATTTGTAAAAGCTAAAAGCATAACTAAAGTATGGGTGCCTAAGGGAACCAACTACACTAACCACGAAGGACCCAAGAAAACTTGGGTACCTAAGAGCTTCACATGATCATTTTGCAGGTATGCCTTGCAGCCGGGAATAAAAAGAGAATGTGGTATCTTGATAGTGGTTGCTCAAGGCATATGACCGGTGACAAGAGTCTCTTCGTCACCTTGGAATCAAAAGAAGGAGGAGTAGTCACATTTGGAGATAATGCTAAAGGCCGAATTATTGGTATGGGTAAAATCTCCATATCACCCTCCTCATTTATTGATAATGTATTGTTAGTTAATGGACTAAAACATAATTTATTAAGTATAAGTCAATTTTGTGACAAGGGCTTTAAAGTGTCATTTGAATCATCACTATGCATAATTAGTAGTCCAAATGATAATGAGATCATACTCACAGGACATAGGCATGGAAATGTTTACATGGTAGATCTTGATGATCTCACCATGAAGGATGGCCAATGTCTTGTAGCCATGAATCCCAAAGTCAATGAGACTAGTTGGTTATGGCATCGTAGGTTAGGGCATGCTAGCATGGACTTAATCTCCAAATTAATTACAAAAGATCTAGTCAAAAGACTACCAAAAATAGACTTTGAGAAGAATAAAATTTGCGCTGCATGTCAATTAGGAAAACAAACAAGAAGTTCCTTCAAGTCTAAGAATATAGTCTCAACAACAAAACCCTTAGAACTAATTCACATGGATTTGTTTGGACCCACTAGAACTGCTAGTCTAGGGGGTAAGAAATTTGGTCTTGTAATTGTTGATGATTTTTCACGTTTTACATGGGTTTCATTTCTTGCACATAAAGATGAGTCCTTTCCTGCTTTTATCAAGTTTCATAATAGGGTTTCGAATGAACTCAATCTTAAACTAAAAGCAATTAGGAGTGATCATAGTACCGAGTTTGAAAATCAGCACTTTGAAAAGTTTTGTGACGAAAATGGTATCAATCACAATTTCTCGGCACCTAGGACACCCCAACAAAATGGGGTGGTAGAAAGGAAGAATCGCACACTAGCAGATATGGCTCGTACCATGTTGTGCGAATCGGATCTACCAAAGTATTTTTGGGCTGAAGCAATAAATACTTCATGTTATATCTTAAATCGTGCTTTAGTTAGATCCATCTTAAAGAAAACACCGTATGAGTTGATAAAAGGTAAGAAACCAAATATAAGTTATTTTCATGTTTTCGGTTCTCGATGCTTTATTTTGAACAATGGAAAGGACAATCTCAGTAAATTTAGTGCTAAATCAGATGAGGGGATCTTCTTAGGTTACTCCTCATCTAGTAGAGCATACAGGGTCTTCAACAAGAGAACTCTCGTTGTTGAAGAATCCATTCATGTTGTTTTTGATGAAACTAATGGAGATTCTTCTAGAAAAGAAGAAGATGGTGATGTAGGTATACTTGAAGACCAAATGAAGGAACTCTCCACTCAAGACAAACAACATGAGGATGAGATCAAAGAAGATACAAATCAGCGAGATGAAGAAGATCAACCTCCATCAAGAAATCAAGATCTTCCTAAAGAATGAAGGTATGCACATGGTCATCCAAAGGATCTAATCCTTGGTGATCCTTCACAAGGTATAAGAACTAGATCCTCTTTAAGAAACACTAGTAATTATCTTGCCTTCGTTTCGCAAATAGAGCCTAAATCACTAGAAGAAGCTGAAAAAGATGATAATTGGATGAATGCTATGCAAGAGGAATTAAACCAATTCGAAAGAAATGAAGTTTGGACTCTAATGAAAAGACCCCCTAATGTTTCAATTATAGGCACCAAGTGGGTGTATAGAAATAAACTAGATGAAGATGGAATAGTAATAAGAAACAAAGCTAGGCTAGTGGCCAAAGGATATAATCAGGAGGAAGGAATAGATTTTGATGAAACTTTTGCTCCTGTTGCTAGGTTAGAGGCTATTAGACTGCTTTTAGCATATGCATGCTTCATGGATTTTAAACTCTATCAAATGGATGTAAAAAGTGCATTCTTAAATGGCTATATAATGGAGGAAGTTTATGTAGGACAACCTCCAGGTTTTGAAAATCACTTACATCCAGATTATGTGTATAAATTGCATAAAGCATTGTATGGACTTAAGCAAGCTCCTAGGGCATGGTATGAAAGATTAAGCAATTTCCTAATTGAGAACAAATTTAAGAGAGGAAATGTAGACAAAACCCTCTTTATTAAAAGAAAAGGAAATGACTTATTGCTTGTACAAATTTATGTGGATGATATAATTTTTGGTGCTACTAATGATAGTCTTTATCAAGAGTTTGCCAAGCTTATGCAGGGAGAATTTGACATGAGCATGATGGGTGACCTCAACTTCTTCCTTGGGCTACAAATAAAACAATCAGAGGAAGGCATCTTCATCAGTCAGTCCAAATACATCAAGAAAATGCTGGAAAAATTCAAGATGAAGGATGCAAAGGAAATCAGCACACCCATGAGCTCAAGTTGCAAGCTTGACAAAGATGAAAAAGGTAAAAGTATAGACTGCAAATTGTACAGAGGTATGATAGGCTCTCTACTTTACCTTACTGCTAGTAGACCAGATATATTATTCAGTGTTTGTATGTGTGCTAGATACCAAGCATGTCCTAAGGAATCACACTTGCAAGCTGTTAAAAGAATATTTAGATATCTAGTAGGGACATCTAATGTAGGTTTATGGTATTCTAAACAATCTGACATAAACTTAATTGCTTATTCCGATGCTGATTTTGCCGGGTGCAAACTCGACAGAAAAAGCACAAGTGGCACATGTCAACTCTTGGGTGCCAATTTGGTTTCTTGGTTTAGCAAGAAACAAAATTCAGTTGCCTTGTCCACAGCTGAGGCTGAGTACATTGCAGCTGGAAGCTGTTGTGCCCAAGTTCTTTGGATTAAGCAACAACTTGAAGACTTCGGTATTAAAATGGATAATATACCAATTAAATGTGATAATACAAGTGCAATTAACTTAACAAAAAATCCTGTCCAACACTCTAAGTCAAAGCATATAGAGATTAGGCATCATTTTATTAGGGATCATGTGCTGAAAAATGATGTGATGATTGAATATGTATGTACTGAAAATCAATTAGCTGATATCTTTACAAAGCCCCTTTGTAAAGAAAGATTCAATTTCTTAAGGAATGCCTTGAGCTTGTATGATCCTAGCAAATGAGTTGAATTTGTATTGCATTGCTTTGCTACTCAAACTAATAATCAACCTCAAGGTAAACATAAGTGAAAACATGAATTCATCTAAGCTAAATGACGAACTGTTTGACTTTTCGGAGGATGGTTACCCTCCCTTGGACTCTTCATGGAGATATTTTCAGAGCCTATTTCATAGGTATTCGAAATTTGGTCAAACACTCCTCATTTCAATATTAATAATTCAAAAATCATTATCAAATTATTATAGGATGTATCATTAAGGGGGAGGATCACAAACAAATTCACTCTAAGTTTATCAAAAAAATCATGTTGATTAGGGTGATTAAACAAAAATTGGGAAAAGATAGAATTCAATCTGAAATTTTTCAGTGCCGGAGACGTCTCTGGCAAATCGCAGAGACGTCCCCCCAGGGGAGACGTCTCGCCTTAGTCGCGGAGACGTCTCGGGGACCGAAGGAGGGCTTTTTAAATAGGTCGAAATCGCTCGAGCCGACTCGAGCTTTCTCCTTCATTCCCGACCCAAACGAAAAACCCTAGCCTCCATTTGCTCTCCACCTCAAATCCTAGCCTCCGTTTGCTCTACATCACAAACCCTAGCATCCATGGCACCAAAGAAGGCTAGGACGACCCGTGGAAGGCGACCTAGGGTAGCGGCCGACGGTGAGGAACGACGGGAAGAACCCTCCGCGCCGTCTCCTCCGGTTGCTCCGCCAACCACGACTATTTCCTGTGCAAATCGCACAGTCACGACAGGAAGGTACATAGATTTCTCCTTTTTAGATCATGAGGGGTTCTCTATTGGAGAGAGACTCCGAGCCCAAGGGTGGGAACACTTTTGTACCCTCAATACCTCGACCTACCCCGGCCTAGTTAGAGAACTTTTTAGCAATATGGCCTTAGGGGACCTAGGGTACACTGGATATGTCCAAGGGACATTAGTAGAAGTCAATGAAGATGTCCTATCCACTGTCTTACAAATTCCTAGGGACGGTGAGGCTCCAACCTCACATCCCCAAAGGGAGTCAGCCCTAAATTTACTTTTAGGAAGAGAGGACTGCGGCCCTCTTGATGTTGTCAATTCCCAGGACCTAAATGCAGAGATGAGACTTCTCTTAAGTATTGTCAACCGGGTCCTATTTCCTAAAACCGGTCGCTTCGATTTTGTTTCGGAGCGAGACTTAGTTATAATGCACCACATCCTACTAGGGATCCCTCTAAACCTCCCTAGACTCATGCTAAATTACATTGCCCTATGTCATAGGTATTCTAGGTTTAGTATACCCTATGGCATGATCTTTACCTTAATCTTTAAACACTTCAAGGTTTCCATTCCAACAAATGAACCTGCAAAGCCCTTGAGAAACACCGACTATTACAATGAGGGCACAATGAGAAGAATGGAATTTCATAAGATAGATGGATCGTGGGTCAAGGTACCAAAGAGAAAAACCCAAATCCTAGAGCCTGAGATCCCACATCATGAGTCTGACCATCACTCTCCTCCACCTAGCCACATGGATATCCCTGATATTCCCTCCAGCTCAGCTGGACCTTCCACATCCATGCCACCACCTCCTCCAGTTAGTGGGCCCTCCTTTCTGTCAGAGGATTAGATGCGCACCTTAGCATCTGCCATTTGCCAGCAGATGAGGGAGGAGATGAGATCCATGATCTCCACAGAGTTGGCCCCCATCATAGCTTCACATGAAGGGCTTCTACAAGAGATGAAGGATATTAGAAGTCAAATTGAAGCTACAACACAAGAAATAATTGGTGTGGGTGCCACCCAAACCATCAGATCATTAGAGCTCAAGGACAGCTTGAAGAGCATTTCCAAGAGTCTTAAAGAGCTAACAAAACCAGATGGCAATGTGAGCACCTTAGTTGCCCAACTAAGAGGAAGAATTGAAATGGCAACTATAGAGTTTGAGGCACTTGTGGCAGGTTTCCACAAGTCACAGGGAGATCAATTTAAGACCCTCATGGATTCCATCAACACATTCATAGATGCAGCTTGTAAGGTTTATGAACAAAATACAGCTGGTAGGGCCCATGAGCAACGTCGCCGATGATGGATATCTTGTAGGATCTTCTTTTTGTAAATCCTAGGCTATTTTTGAAACACTTTTGTATTAGAAATCAATACTTGTAATGATTTCTTCTTTTTGACTATGTACTGACTTCAAAGGTTCACAATGATACATGAATACAATCCCTTTTGAAAACTGTGTACATTGCCAACTCTATGTATGTGTTTCTATGAATGTGAATGTGCCTCTTGATGTGTCATAAGAATCTCATAACATACATTAAGTATTCAGATTTGGCACAACGTATCAAAGCATATGAAACGGGGGGAGCACAACCTGAATATCAAAGGGGGAGTAAAATGAACACTGAATATATTGAATATAGAGATAATTTGTCTCCTTCATTGTTGATGACAAAAAGGGGGAGTAGATATTGAATGTAGAGATAGTGAAAGGGGGGAGCAGTTATATATATGGATATTGAATATGGAATGCAAAATTTATAATCATACTCCAAAGTTGATTTAGAAAAGATAAAATTGAAGAATATTGACCTTAAGATAATTGCCCTTCTGGAAAAGAAAGGGGGAGTCAAAAAGAATCTAGCTTTCAATTATCCTCAGCATCAATACTTCATTTTAACTTGATTCAAATTCAGTTGATATGCTAAAATCATTTAAGAACTATAAAGATCAATCTTATGCACAAGGAAAGAACTGAAAATTGAATACTTTGAGTGATGCACATTGTATCTAGTTCTAATCAAAACATTATACTTGTACATCTGATCAAATACTGTGTATATGTTTAAATCTCAAATTTTGCATATACTCAGTGTTTTGTCACCATCAAAAAGGGGGAGATTGTTGACCCCCTAATAGATTTTGATGAATACAAAACACTAGAGTAAAATTCCATTATATCTTAACAATTTAATTGAGGAATTCACGTGTCTTATTAAGAATATTGTTAAGAAATGTCTAGGCAAGTTCCCATAATTTTTATGAATTTATTGAAGAATATTTTGAGTTAAAGAAAACAGATCAGGGACAGCCGAGACGTCTCCGGATAGTTTCAGAGACGTCTCTGGCACAAACAGGAAGAACCGGCACACTTGGAGACGTCCCCGACACCTGCCGAGTCGTCCCCGCGTTAGCGGAGTCGACTCTCTCAGTAGCGGAGTCAACTCTCTCAGTGGTGGCAGAAAGGCAGTTTTCAAGAGATATGCGCGAGACGTCCCCACAGTAAGCCGAGTCGTCCCCGCAAGTAAAAAGGAGACTTCCCGAGTCGTCCCCAAGATAGCGGAGACGGCTCTCTCAGGGTTTTCCAGAGAATGGTTTTTTGGGTGATAAGGAAGCGGAGTCGACCCTGAGACAGCGGAGTCGTCCCCATGCATAAAGTGCAGACAACCCGAGACGTCCCCTGAAGGAGCGGAGTCGACTCTCTCAGGAAATACCAGAGGACATGTTCTTCGGAGATAAAGAAGCGGAGTCGTCCCCAGATCAGCGGAGTCGTCCCCATTCAAAAAGTGCAAACAAGCCGAGACGTCCCCTGAAAGTGCCGAGTCGACCCCAGACAACGGAAAAAGTAAAATCTTGTAGCCGAGACGTCTCCTGTTGAAGCGGAGACGTCTCCGGAGTGACTGGGACGCGACTGACAGCTTTTCAGGTTTGGTTTGAATTTCAAATCCTTCTTTCTTTGTCTCTAACGGCTATATTTGCTTTTTGGGCTATAAAAGGGACCTCTTAAGTGCTTCTCAACAACTCTTCACCAACCCAAAGCTAGATCATTCAAGAGAGAAGTAAGAAAGAAAAGTTCAAGCGAGTGAGTGCATTCAAGTGAAGAAATCAAGTGTTTTCAAGCTTCCCAAGTGATTTCAAGCTCAATCATTCTCGTGCGCTTGGGATTCAAAGCTCACACTCAATCCTACGCGCTCCACATCGGAAGAATCAATATCTTCCACGCTTCCAACGGCAAAAGGATTCTTCCGGGTTCTATTGTTCATAATTGCAATATTTGCTTTTTAGAGCTTTTCCTTTCTTTTGTAAACTCTTTCGTTGTGGTGCTTGTTCCAGTCAAGGGACTTGGAACAAGGGAAAGGCGTCCCAAGCCTAAGTGAAATTGGGGGTTTTAGGGTTTGTTGTGAGCCCGGTTTAAAACAACGAGTTGGGTAGTAAACTCGCAAAACTACCGTACTGTAATCGTGGATTATAGTGGAAATTCCCAAAGGTGATTTGGGGAGTGGATGTAGGAGCAGTGGAAGCTCCGAACCACTATAAAACCTTGTGTTTGCGATTGACCTTTCTCATTCCTCCTTCTTTACTTTAGTGCATATATTCGTGTGTTTTATTTTTAATTAGTCAAAAGTTTTTAAAACACCCAATTCACCTCCCTCTTGGGTGACCATCTCTGGGCAACAGGGGTTCACAGAGATACTTGTAGATGAGTTTAGGGAAGTTGATAGGAGTGTCTTGGAGTATGTGGAACATCAAAGCTAGGTCTCTCTCTGAGATGAAGTCAAACCTACCAGTTTTGGGGAAGAGAGTCCTAGAAATGATACTTAGGAGAAGCCGCATTTCAGCCGAAAGCTGATTTGCGAACACCTCCTCTATGGGGGACTGAGGTGGACTCCCTAAGATGGCCGTAAGGGTCTCTGTCCTATCTGAGGGGTGTGTGGGAACGATCCCCTCTCTGGAGAATGGAGGACTCGAGCAATGAAGTCCTCGAAAATGAAAACTGGGGCACCCGCTACCGTCCCCTGGATACTGCCGCTATCCCGTGCGACAGTACCGTAAAATTTCCTAACTAACCCTGGATAGGTAGGGAGGTCAAGAGAACAAAAGAACTTTAAGCCCTGGGCCCTAAGGTGATGCCCTAGGTTGAACCCTTCCCGGGAGAGGAAGTCAAAGTTGACTTGCCTCCCGGTAGAGACAACCTTCCCGGCGCATGAGCGCGAGGGAACCGGCCTAGGCGGGGAAGGAACCGGAGGTGGTGGCCTCGTGGGTTCGTTCCGAGCCTTGGACCGTCGCTCGGCCCCACTCACGGAGGAAGGTCTCTTCCGGCTTGGGACAATGGCTTTCCTAGGCATTTTTGACCTAAACACGGAGTGATGGACAAGAAAAATGGAGGAAAACTCGACGGAGAGGACCTAGAACGGGTCGGAGAAGAGGTCGGAGATGACTCTAGGGCTTTTGAACAGTGGCAGCTGAAAATAGAAGTGTAGAGAAAAACATTCCGCTTAGGGTTAAAAGTCGGATTCCCGACCTCAAGTCGACTCTGGTAAGTCGCGAGTCGACTCGACCTCGAATCGACTCTGGTAAGTCGCGAGTCGACTCGACCTCGAGTCGACTCGCCCACGAGCTGACTCTAAAATCTATTCGAGTCGACTCGAACTCTGGCACATAACCAAAAAACTTGTTATTTTCGTGCTAAAAGAGAGAGTTATGGAACTATCAAAGATTTAAGAACTGATTTGATGATCATAGATAAGAAACCCTATGTGTAACATAAGCTAATCAAAATCAATGAATTAGAGGAGAGTATCACTAGAATGGATCAATCACTCCTAATCCTCTTCTAAGTATACAAAATCGATCTTCACTCAAAGGTTTTGTGAAGATGTCAGCAAGTTGATCATCAGTACAAACAAATTGAAGTGTCACATCACCATTCAGTACATGATCTCTTATGAAGTGATGTCTTATCTCAATGTGTTTAGTTCTTGAATGCTGAATTGGATTTTTAGTTAGATTAATGGCACTTGTATTATCACAGTTAATGAGAATTTTATCTTGTTTGATGCCATAATCTTCAAGTTGTTGTTTAATCCACAAAACTTGAGCACAACAACTTCCGGCAGCAACATATTCGGCTTCAGCCGTAGATAGTGCAACCGAGTTTTGTTTCTTGCTAAACCAAGAGATTAAGTTTTCTCCTAAGAATTGACATGACCCGCTGGTGCTTTTTCTATCAAGTTTACAACCAGCGAAGTCTGAATCAGTGTACCCTATTAAGTTTATGCTTGATTCTTTAGAGTACCCTAGACCTATGTTTTTTGTTCCTATAAGATATTTAAAGATTCTCTTAACTGCAATTAGGTGTGATTCCTTAGGATTAGATTGATATCTAGCACACATGCATACACTAAACATGATATCAGGTCTACTTGCTGTAAGATATAATAAAGATCCTATCATACCTCTATACATCTTTTGATCTACTGATTTACCTGATTCATCTTTGTCTAGTTTGTATGATGAACTCATGGGTGTGTTGATTGGCTTGTTTCCATCCATATCAAACTTCTTAAGCATCTTCTTGATATATTTTGCTTGATTGATGAAGATGCCTTCTTTAGATTGTTTGATTTGGAGCCCGAGGAAATAGTTCAGCTCTCCCATCATGCTCATTTCAAATTCACTCTGCATTAAGTCAGCAAATTCTTCGCAGAGGCGATTGTTAGTAGCACCGAAAATAATATCATCTACATAAATCTGTACTACTAACATATCTTTGTTTTTCTTCTTTAAAAACAGTGTTGTATCAACATTCCCTCTAGAGAATTCATGGTCTAATAGAAATTTGCTAAGTCTTTCATACCATGCTCTAGGAGCTTGTTTTAGACCATAAAGTGCTTTGTTTAGTTTATAAACATGATTGGGGTATTGATGATTTTCAAAACCAGGAGGTTGTTCTACATACACCTCCTCATTAATATATCCATTCAAAAGGGCACTTTTTACATCCATTTGAAATAGTTTGAAGTCTTTAGAGCATGCAAATGCTAGTAACAATCTAATTGCTTCAAGTCTACCTACAGGAGCAAAAGTCTCATCAAAGTCTATACCTTCTTCTTGATTATAGCCCTTTGCTACTAGTCTAGCCTTGTTCCTAATCACAACTCCATTTTCATCAAGTTTATTTTTGTATATCCATTTAGTTCCTATTATTGAGTATTCATTGGGTCGTTCAACTAAGTTCCATACTTTGTTTCTAGTAAATTGGTTTAATTCTTCTTGCATAGCATTTATCCAATTTACATCATTTTTAGCTTCTCCAATGTTTTTAGGTTCTAAGTGTGAAACAAAAGCTAGGTGATTATTTAAGTTCCTAAGAGAAGCTCTAGTTCTAATAGGTTATGATGGATCATCTAATATTAATTCTTTAGGGTGACCGTATGCATACCTCCAAGCCTTTGTAAGCCCATGATCATCAATTACCTCTTGGCTTGTTGAAGTTTCTCCAATTTGCTTTGGTTCATTCTCTTGTAATGTCATATCATCTATCTTTTTCTCAAGTATTTCTGCATCATCATCAAGAGCTACTCTCTTGCTAGAAGAGATATCATTAGTATCATCAAAAACAACATGTATAGACTCTTCAACAACAAGGGTTCTTTTGTTAAAGACTCTATAAGCTTTACTTGATGTAGAATATCCCAAAAAGATATCTTCATCAGATTTAGAATCAAATTTACCTAAGTTATCTTTTCCATTATTATGAATGAAACACCTACACCCAAAAACATGAAAATAGTTTACTTTGGGCTTTCTATCTCTCCAAAGTTCATAAGGTGTTTTCTTTATAATTGGTCTCAATAAAACTCTATTTAATATATGACATGATGTGTTAATGGCTTCTCCCTAAAAATACTTAGAGAGGTTACTTTCACACAACATGGTTCTAGCCATTTCCTCTAGGGTTCTATTCTTTCTTTCCACAACTTTATTTTGTTGTGGTGTCCTAGGTGTAGAGAAATTATGAGTTATTCCCTTTTTACTACAGAATTCATCAAATAGATGATTTTCAAATTCCATTCCATGATCACTCCTAATAGCTATAACTGAAGCATTTCGTGAATTAGTAACTTCCTTATGAAATTTCTTAAATACTGAAAATGCTTCATCTTTATGAGCTAAGAACATGACCCATGTGTATCTAGAAAAATCATCTACAATGACAAGGCCATACTTGTTTCCACCAAGACTTGTGGATCTAGTTGGTCCAAACAGATCCATGTGTAGTAGTTCAAGGGGTCTAGTAGTAGTGACACAATTTATGGATTTAAAAGAGCTCCTAGATTGTTTGCCATATTGACATGCTTCACAAATTTTATTTTTCTCAAATTTTAGTTTTGGCAAACCTATTACAGAATCTCTTTTAACTAATTTTGATATTGTATCCATACTTGCATGACCTAACTTACGGTGCCATAACCAACTTGCATCATTAACCTTAGTATCACTAGCTACTAATCAAGGACTGTTTTTAGCAAGATCTTCAAGATCTACTACATAGACGTTACCACGTCTAATTCCTTTAAATACTAAGCCATTGTCAATTGAGTTGGTTATGATGCATAAAGATGGTTTAAACAAAATATCAAAACCTCTATCACATAATTGACTAATGCTAAGTAAGTTATGCTTAAGACCATCTACAAATCGTACATTATCAACGAAGGTTGAAGAGGTGATTTGTACTTTACCTATACCAACGATGTGACCTTGGTTATTGTCTCCAAATGTCACAGCACCTCCCTTTTTAGGCTCTAGGGTGAAGAATTGCTCCTTGTCACCCGTCATGTGTCTTGAGCAGCCACTATCCAAGTACCAACAGTTTTTGTCGACCTTGGCTGCAAGACACTCCTACACAAGGAAATCATACAATTTTAGGTACCCAAATTTTCTTTGGTCCTTCAAGGTTAGTAACGTTGGTTCCTTTTGGAACCCAAATCTTTTTAATCTTTCTTTTAATTTCAGATTCTTTGTGGTTACACACATTAGCTATATGTCCTACTTTACCACAACGAAAACAAGTTGCATTTTTTGTTTTACTTTCTCCGACCTTTACAAAAAAGTTTTTAAGAAATTTTTGTTTGTTGTTAGGCTTATACCCTAAGCCGGCTTTACTAAATACAGCTCTTTGACTATTAAGTATCATGTCTAGTTTTTCAGAACTAAAGGTAAACTTCTCAACTATAGGTTTATATTTTTCAAGTTCTTTTGTTAAGTTTAGTTTTTCTATTTTTAGTAAATTTATATCTTTTGTAAAGTTATCTTTTAGAATTCGGTTACTGTTTTTAAGTTCTAAAACTTCCTTAGTTAGTCTTTCGTTATCTTTACTTAAAGTATTAGTTTTTTGAGTTAGCAATTGGTTGCTTGTTTTAAGTTCTAAGTTTTTTTTGATGATAGAGTCCTGGTCCTTAATTAATTTATCATACTTATGAGTGTAGGATTGATTAGTTAGTTTCAAATCTTTATTTTTAAGGTTTATTGTCTTATATTCATCTATTAGTTCATTAAAAGCATCATACAATTCATCAAAGGTAAAATCTAAATGTGTTTCAGATATTACCTCATTATCATTTGCCATGAAGCAAAAATTTGCTTTTTCCTCTTGTTCCTCATCCGATGATGATGATGATTGATCGGAGTCTGTCAAGGTGGTAACAAGAGCTTTCTTCTTCTTATATTTGCTGCCCTTCTTCAGCAAGGGACAGTCGATTTTGAAATGTCCCGGTTTCTTGTATTCATAGCAACCGATTCCCTCACTTTCCCTTTCCTTACCTTTGTCCTTGTTGTAGAAACTTGAGGGATCTCTCCTCTGATGAAAGAACTTCTTCCGGTTGATGAATTTTCTAAACTTTCGCACGAGAAGAGCCTCATCATCATCTTCCTCATTGTCTTCTTCTTCGCTGCTGCTACTGCAGGATGGATCTTTGTTAGAAGAAGTAGATTTGAGGGCTATTACATTTTTCTTATGAGAGGATTCTTCTTCGCTGTGTTGTTTTATCGTGAGCTCATGCATCATCAGGGATCCAGGAAGCTCCTCGAGTGGCAACTTGTTCAAGTCCTTGGCTTCTTGGATTGTCGTTACCTTGGCTTTCCATGACCTTGGCAAAGATCGAAGAATTTTTCTGACAAGGTCATTGTTAGCATAACTTTTGCCAAGGCTTTTTAGACCATTGACAATATCAATAAATCTAGTAAATATGCAAGTGATAGTTTCATTAGAATACATTTTAAATAGTTCATACTTATTGTTGCGGGATTTTCACCCCGGCAACAGCCTTAGTCCCAACCGAGCCGAGCAGAAAGAGACCGCGTCCCCCACGAGGTATTGTCCGCTTTGGGCGCTCCGGTCCGCGCGTCCAGCGCTGACGGAGGGAAACGTTTCCGACCCGCGCGTCCAGCGCTGACGGGGGGATTGCCCTCACGGTTTTGTCCCACAAAAGGGCCCTCGTGAGGAAAAGGCTTCGCCCTCCTCATTATAAGGCACGGAACCTTTCCGCTCTAGCCGATGTGGGACTAAATTCAAGGCCCCCTCCCCCCCCCACAACATAGCCCCCCCAGCGGGAAGGTTCCGGCCAGGTTTTACCCCAACGGGCCCCCACAGTCCTGGAGGGTAGTCAATGGAGAGAGGAGGCTCGCCCTTCCTCTAGCGCCATCTGTTGCAGAATTTTCACCCCGGCAACAGCCTTAGTCCCAACCGAGCCGAGCAGAAAGAGACCGCGTCCCCCACGAGGTATTGTCCGCTTTGGGCGCTCCGGTCCGCGCGTCCAGCGCTGACGGAGGGAGACGTTTCCGGCCCGCGCGTCCAGCGCTGACGGGGGGATTGCCCTCACGGTTTTGTCCCACAAAAGGGCCCTCGTGAGGAAAAGGCTTCGCCCTCCTCATTATAAGGCACGGAACCTTTCCGCTCTAGCCGATGTGGGACTAAATTCAAGGCCCCCTCCCCCCCCCACAACATTGCTGGTGGTCCAAACCGAGAACGATTGGCACTGCGGTGTGAACGGGATTCCGTCTGAGTTGCCTTGGTTGGTGTTGATTGCGCTCCACCTTCCACCGGGGAACCTGCAAGCAAGCCTCGCACCACCACTGGGGTAGTGGGGGCCCTCCGACGATCAAGTCAGAGGAGATTGGAGGAGAAGGAGAGATAATCATAGCCAGTAAGAGAATGCACTGGAAGTTCTTGCTTACCCCCCCTTTTCCCCCCAGCCGCATATATACCAGGCTGGGGGGTCCTTCTGGGGGGTTGGTCATCGTGTGGCACGATGGAGTTGCCACTGACATGGCCGTTACAGGGCGTCGTGGGGCAGCGCTAGGTACGGCCATGACAGGGCGTAGTGGAGCTCCGCTTTGCACGGCTGTTATAAGAGATCGTGGAGCAGCGCCGGATACGACCGTTGCAGGGAGTAGTGGAGCAGAGGGTCGCGGCGTGCTTCAGGGGAACAGCCTGTCGTTGTCGAGAGATTGCCGACTCGGGGTCGGACTGCTGGATCAAGGGGTAGCCGACTCGGGGTCGGGCTGCGAAGCCGAAGATATCCGACTCGGGGTCGGACTGCTGGATCAAGGGGCAGCCGACTCGGGGTCGGGCTGCGAAGCCGAAGACATCCGACTCGGGGTCGGACTGCTGGATCAAGGGGCAGCCGACTCGGGGTCGGGCTGCGAAGCCGAAGATATCCGACTCGTGGTCGGGTTACTGGATCAAGGGGCAGCTGTAGTCTTCTTGGGCGCGCGTGCCGGTCACGTGGGGCATGGTGGCTGAGTTCTCCCGTAACAGTAGCCCCCCACTTCCGAGCCTGGAACCGGAAGGGGAACGGGTGAAGGAAGTGATGCTTCGAGATTGCCGCCATCCCTCGGAGAGGCGCGCGCGCTTCGAGCTCCCCGCCTTCTTTATGGCGTATGGCGGTTGTTGCTGACCTGGCAGTCTGAGGATTTCGGCGGACATCCTTCCTTAATGCGTCGATTCGCCTTTGGCGCGCGAGCGATCCTTCGGCAGCCAGGCGTCCTCTAGCGTCACCGAGGTGTCACCCACCTTTCCGCCTATTTAACCGAGAGTCCTCCTCCGTCCGCCTTTCTCTTTACAGACATCTTCGAGTTTCTCCTTTGCGCTGCCGTCATTGCCGTCGGACTGTTCGCTTGCTCCTCCTTTGACGCTCTCGGAGCCGTTCTTCCTTCTCTCCCGGTGAGTTGCCCCATTCTTCTACTTAGGGCTCTCCATACTTTCTCCTTTTGTACTAGTGTACTCCAGTCGTTCCGGTCTCTTCCCCCTTCTTGACCCCGTCTTGACCGTAGATTTATTGGCCATTAGGGATGGGCGAAGTGAGAGCAGACTGCATTAAGTCGGAGCTGGTCGCCGAAGACTTAGATAGATTCGTGGCTCGGTACCACCTTCCCGAAGCCTGCAACGTTACGCTCCCGGGGCCTGAGGAGAGGATGTCCCATCCTCCTCCAGGGAAGGTCGCCATCAATGAGGGCATCCTCCAGGCCGGGTTCCGCTTTCCCCCTTCGGACTTAGTCGTGCAGGTGCTCCGGGGTTTAAGAGTGGCGCCGACGCAACTGGTGCCGAACTCGTGGCGCGCCCTGACGGCCTTCCAAGTTCTCTGCCGCATGCACGAGGTCCCCGCCACCCTGAATGTCTTTTGGGAATGCTATAGCCTGAGTGGCCACCCCCAGGACAAAGGGTGGTGGTGCTTTGCGGCGCGGCGAGGGTGCGGCCTCGTCAAGGAGGCTCCTTCCTCCATTCACGGCTGGAAGGAGCGTTTCTTTTTCATTGATGTGGATCCCTCTTGGGGAATCAGGGCAACCTGGGAGACGCCGATGAAGTCCCCGATCGGCCTATCGAGGCTGTCGAGGGAGGAATCCGATGGCGTCGCTGTCTTGAGGGAGTTGGTTGCCAAGGGCCGGCTCCCCCCGGTGGCCCGCCTTATTTCCGAGGATACCTTGGTGAATGTCGGTCTGAGCTCGGTCCCCGCCGACCGTGAGCCCGCCACCATTTCTTTTTTGACTCTTTTCTCCTCTTTCGTCTTGTTCTTTCCTTCGGTTTCTCAGCCTCCGAGCATCTCGTCCCTGTTGCAGAGATTGACGACGTCATGCGGTCGGACAAGGGACCGGCTGTTGGTAGGTCGTCTCTGCTGGAAGCGGTCCGGAGGAAGAAACGACCTCCTCCGAGCGGGGCCCCACCGGCGAAGAAGTCCCGCAAGGAGGAGACTCCAACGCCGACCAACGAGTCCGGGCCCACCGATCAGGGGGACGCCGCGGGCGCGGACCGGCAGCTGATGCTGTATCAGCCCTCCGGTGGTGAGACTGCCGCTATTCCGGAGGTATCATCCGAGCCCGCTCGAGACGGACGGGTCGGACGTGATCGGTCCCCAGCCCGGACTTCGACTCGGTCGGCTCCGGATGATACGAGGAGGGACGCGCCGAGGCCCCAGCCGAGCGGGACCCTGTCAATTCCTGGAGCGACCCCCGCCCCGAGCACGATCAGCAGGACTCTTCCCCAGGCGATGGATAAGGGTAAGGCTGTAGAACCACCGTTCGGCTCCGGGGAGAAGTCGGGGTCGGCCTTCACTTCCGACGGCGCCCGAAACCTCATCGAAACGGTGCTGCTGGAGAAGGACCGTAGGCAGGTCCGGGAGATGAGGGTCCCTGACGTCGGGGCTGCCAGCTGCGTCTGTCTTATGTCGGTGAGTGTTCTTCTGGCCGCTTTTCATCATTTATTGGCTCTGTTGATCTCCGCCTGACGCCCTCATTTTTTCTATCTCTTAGCTCGCCCAGTATATGATCCGTCTGGAGGAGTGCTATAAGGAACAGGCGGGGCTTCTGGCGAAGGCCGAGGACCGACTGAAAGCAATGGAAAAGGGAGGCCAAGCTGCGGCGGGGAGGACGACCGGGGACCTCGAGGCGAGGCTCCGGGAGGCCGATGAGCGGGCACTCGGCTTCGCCACCCTCGAGAAGCAACTGTTGGAGGCTCAGGAGCAACTCAAGGTTGCCTCGGGTCTCGAGGGCGAGATCAAGAAGGCGGAGGAGCGGGCCGAGAAGCAGTCCCGGAAGGCTGCGGACTATCGAGAAAGGTGGGAGAAGGCCCAACGGTCTGCCGACAACGCCCGCAACCGAACTCGGTCTCTTGAAGTCAAACTGGGCGAATTGGAGTCGGCCTTGGAGAAGTCCCGCGCGAACGACCAAGAGCTTCGTTCGCACCTGGAGGAAGCTGAGGCCGCCCGCACTGCTGCCGAGGCGAAGCACAAGGAGGCTCAGGCTAATCTGCTGAGGGTCTCCTCCGAGGCTGACGACCGGATTGTGGCGAAGGTCTTGGAGGCTAAAGCTCAGATTACGGAGCGAGCAGAGGCGGCGCTGGCCGAGAAGAGTGCGGAGATCGGGCGTCAGGCGGTGCAGGCTTATCGTCAGTCCGCCGAGTTCACCCGTGACATGTCGGAGGCGGTACGGGCCTATCGTCAGTCTGACGAGTTCGTCCCTGACATGTCGGACGCGGGGTCCGACTCCTTTATTTTAGGCTTCGAGGAAGGCCTGGCAAGGGTGTCAGCTAAGTACCCCGAAGTTGACTTGAGTGGGATCTCCCTTCTCGACTCTTCTCCGGCGCCATTGCCTGCTGACTCTCCAACCGCCTCCCTACCTCTTGCGGACGTGCCCGTCGTTCCCGACCCGGAGGTTCCTCCAAGCTGACCTTCTGTACCCTTCGTTGTCCTTTTCTTTGTATGTCGGCGTTTTGCCAAGTTGTATGGGTCTCGGCCCTGAAACAATGAAAGTTAATGCAAATAGAGTTTCTTCATTTCACTTTCGTCCTTCTTCTTTCTAACTTTTGGTAGCGTCTCGCTGACTCCCGACTCTTGAAATTCTTCTGGCGCTAGGCCGGGTATCTGAAGGTTAGGCCTCAGGAAATTCTTCCGGCACTAAGCCAGGCATCCGAGGGTTAGGCCTCAGGAAATTCTTCCGGCGCTAAGCCAGGCATCCGAGGGTTAGGCCTCAGGAAATTCCTCCGGCACTAAGCCAGGCATCCAAGGGTTAGGCCTCAGGAAATTCTTCCGGCGCTAAGCCAGGCATCCGAGGGTTAGGCCTCAGGAAATTCTTCCGGCACTAAGCCAGGCATCCGAGGGTTAGGCCTCAGGAAATTCTTCCGGCGCTAAGCCAGGCATCCGAGGGTTAGGCCTCAGAAAATTCCTCCGGCACTAAGCCAGGCATCCGAGGGTTAGGCCTCAGGAAATTCTTCCGGCGCTAAGCCAGGCATCCGAGGGTTAGGCCTCAGGAAATTCTTCCGGCACTAAGCCAGGCATCCGAGGGTTAGGCCTCAGGAAATTCTTCCGGCACTAAGCCAGGCATCCGAGGGTTAGGCCTCAGGAAATTCTTCCGGCGCTAAGCCAGGCATCCGAGGGTTAGGCCTCAGGAAATTCCTCCGGCACTAAGCCAGGCATCCGAGGGTTAGGCCTCAGGAAATTCCGCTCGTTGGTCGGCCAAGGCTGGCGCAAGCCGAGGCGACCGGTCGGGGCTTCAGGCTAGTCTGCTCCCGGGATGATCATCGGGTTAGCCTGGCATCCGAGGGCCGAGCCTCGGGAAGTTCCGCTCGTTGGTCGGCCAAGGCTGGCGCAAGCCGAGGCGACCGGTCGGGGCTTCAGACTAGTCTGCTCCCGGGATGATCATCGGGTTAGCCTGGCATCCGAGGGCCGAGCCTCGGAAAATTCCGCTCGTTGGTCGGCCAAGGCTGGCGCAAGCCGAGGCGACCGGTCGGGGCTTCAGGCTAGTCTGCTCCCGGGATGGTCATCGGGTTAGCCTGGCATCCGAGGGTTAGGCCTCAGAAAATTCTTCCGGCGCTAAGCCAGGCATCCGAGGGTTAGGCCTCAGGAAATTCTTCCAGCACTAAGCCAGGCATCCGAGGGTTAGGCCTCAGAAAATTCTTCCGGCACTAAGCCAGGCATCCGAGGGTTAGGCCTCAGGAAATTCTTCCGGCGCTAAGCCAGGCATCCGAGGGTTAGGCCTCAGGAAATTCTTCCGGCGCTAAGCCAGGCATCCGAGGGTTAGGCCTCAGGAAATTCTTCCGGCACTAAGCCAGGCATCCGAGGGTTAGGCCTCAGGAAATTCTTCCGGCACTAAGCCAGGCATCCGAGGGTTAGGCCTCAGAAAATTCTTCCGGCGCTAAGCCAGGCATCCGAGGGTTAGGCCTCAGGAAATTCCTCCGGCACTAAGCCAGGCATCCGAGGGTTAGGCCTCAGGAAATTCTTCCGGCGCTAAGCCAGGCATCCGAGGGTTAGGCCTCAGGAAATTCTTCCGGCACTAAGCCAGGCATCCGAGGGTTAGGCCTCAGGAAATTCTTCCGGCACTAAGCCAGGCATCCGAGGGTTAGGCCTCAGGAAATTCTTCCGGCGCTAAGCCAGGCATCCGAGGGTTAGGCCTCAGAAAATTCTTCCGACGCTAAGCCAGGCATCCGAGGGTTAGGCCTCAGGAAATTCTTCCGGCACTAAGCCAGGCATCCGAGGGTTAGGCCTCAGGAAATTCCTCCGGCACTAAGCCAGGCATCCGAGGGTTAGGCCTCAGGAAATTCTTCCGGCGCTAAGCCAGGCATCCGAGGGTTAGGCCTCAGGAAATTCTTCCGGCGCTAAGCCAGGCATCCGAGGGTTAGGCCTCAGAAAATTCTTCCGGCACTAAGCCAGGCATCCGAGGGTTAGGCCTCAGGAAATTCTTCCGGCACTAAGCCAGGCACCCGAGGGTTAGGCCTCAGGAAATTCCGCTCGTTGGTCGGCCAAGGCTGGCGCAAGCCGAGGCGACCGGTCGGGGCTTCAGGTTAGTCTGCTCCCGGGATGATCATCGGGTTAGCCTGGCATCCGAGGGCCGAGCCTCAGGAAATTTCGCTCGTTGGTCGGCCAAGGCTGGCGCAAGCCGAGGCGACCGGTCGGGGCTTCAGGCTAGTCTGCTCCCGGGATGATCATCGGGTTAGCATGGCATCCGAGGGCCGAGCCTCGGGAAATTCCGCTCGTTGGTCGGCCAAGGCTGGCGCAAGCCGAGGCGACCGGTCGGGGCTTCAGGCTAGTCTGCTCCCGGGATGATCATCGGGTTAGCCTGGCATCCGAGGGCCGAGCCTCGGGAAATTCCGCTCGTTGGTCGGCCAAGGCTGGCGCAAGCCGAGGCGACCGGTCGGGGCTTCAGGCTAATCTGCTCCCGGGATGGTCATCGGGTTATCCTGGCATCTGAGGGTTGTCAAGCCTCAGGAAATTCCGCTCGTTGGTCGGCCAAGGCTGGCGCAAGCCGAGGCGACCGGTCGGGGCTTCAGGCTAGTCTGCTCCCGGGATGATCATCGGGTTAGCCTGGCATCCGAGGGCCGAGCCTCGGGAAATTTCGGTCGTTGGTCGGCCAAGGCTGGCGCAAGCCGAGGCGACCGGTCGGGGCTTCAGGCTAGTCTGCTCCCGGGATGATCATCGGGTTAGCCTGGCATCCGAGGGTTGTCAAGCCTCAGGAAATTCCGCTCGTTGGTCGGCCAAGGCTGGCGCAAGCCGAGGCGACGGGTCGGGGCTTCAGGCTAGTCTGCTCCCGGGATGATCATCGGGTTAGCCTGGCATTCGAGGGTTGTCAAGCCTCAGGAAATTTCGCTCGTTGGTCGGCCAAGGCTGGCGCAAGCCGAGGCGACCGGTCGGGGCTTCAGGCTAATCTGCTCCCGGGATGGTCATCGGGTTAGCCTGGCATCTGAGGGTCGAGCCTCGAGAAATTCCGCTCGTTGGCCACGCGCCTGTCGCTTGCCGCTCGACGGGGTTTCTCCGTGACAAGCTGCGATCGTGTTTCTCCTCCTTTCCAAGCGTCGCCTGGGGAACACCAGAAGGGCATTAAATGCTAATTGAGGCGTTACCTGGGAAATCGGATCGCCTGTTGCTGCTTGCAAGGAGTGTTAGTTAAGCGGCCGCGATACGCGCGTTCTTCGAGGCGGATGCGGCCTGGGCGCGAGCGGAGATACGTGGTCCTAGGGGTACATGTCACCCGGAGTGTCCTGCACAAAGAATGCGACTAAGGAGAATGACGCTTGGGAAATCGCGGGAAGATACGCCTCGAGAGCTGGAACGGCTCCGGATTCGATGCGCCCGCATTTATTGGAGCCACCCGCATCAGAACGACCGGAGGGCCACAGTTTGGATATAAATATAGGTGCAGGTACGATGGAGCCTGCCAAGCCGGAGCTGTTCAGGTTGCCATGGATCGTGGGCCTCCTCTCCGGCGCATGGTTGAGAGGCCCCTACCGAAGGAACGGGAGGCGCGCCCTTCGCGACTTCCGCCAACTAGCCGTTTCATCTGGGATCAACAAGGAGGTTCTCCCCGGCGGAACTCCGCTCTAGGCGTTTCATCCGGGATCACGTCTCCCCTCCTTGAAGTTCGGCCTCCCGATTGAGCTCCGCACCAGGCGCCTGATCCGGGACCGCGCCTCCATATGCTCTTCTCCCTTGTATTCCTTCTCTCCCCTAACACTAGGGAGGACCGGAATATCCCTTGGAGGTGGCGTTCCCCTGGAGGCAGCGGGAGCTTCGTCTGCGGCGGCTTCTCGTCTTTTTCGTGAGGCGTGGATGGCGCCTCAGGTTGGAAGCAGTGTGGACTTCTCCTTCGTCCACTTCTTCTTCATCCGCGCCGGCTCTTCGTCTTTTTCGTGAGACGCCGATGGCGCCTCCGGTTGGAAGCACCCACTTCCGGCGGGATTGCAACCGCTTCAGATGGAGGTTTCGGGATCCCAGATCTCCAGCTCCTCGGAGTCTCCACCTCTTCTTTACTTTCTTTACACCCTAATTCCCCTCTGGGAATTCCTTGCAATCACACGAGCATGCCGTTGTAACCAGAAATTATTGAAATGAAAAGTGTTATACATTTTTGAACTGTCTTTCTGGCATTGTCGTTCTACTGGTAATACATCCGCAGGTTAGCGGAATTCCAGCTCCTTGGAATTTCTCGACCATCTAGGGCCTCCAACTGGTAGGAGCCGGGTCGGTTTACCCAGCGAACTCTGTACGGGCCTTCCCAATTTGGCGCTAGCTTCCCACCTTCCGCAGGTTGAGATGCTTTAGCTCGCCTTAGCACCAGATCTCCGATTCTGAAAAGCTTCGATCGGACCTTGGAGTTGTAATATCGGGCCACCCTCCGTTGATACATCGCCATCCGAACCTGCGCCATTTTCCTCGCTTCTTCCAAGAGATCCAGGTTCCCTCGGAGTTGCTCCGAATTGGCCTCGGGTCGGTGCGTGGCCACCCGAGGTGAGGAGAGTCCGAGCTCCACGGGGACAACGGCTTCCGTGCCATAGGTCAGGCTGAAAGGCGTCTCCCCGGTAGGGGTCCGATGCGTGGTCCGATACGCTCAAAGGACATTCTCGAGCTCTTCGACCCAAGCTTGCCCCGTCCGACCGATTCGCGCTTTGATTCCTTGGAGGATTGTCCGATTCGTGACCTCGGCCTCGCCATTGGTTTGGGGATGCGACACAGTTGTGAACCGATGCTCGATCCCGAACTCCTCGCAGAAGTCACGGAAATGCTTGTTGTCGAACTGTCGACCATTATCCGAGATGAGGACCCGAGGTACCCCAAATCGGACGATGATGTTCTTCTTCACGAACTTCCGGACTTGCGCCTCCGTGATAGTGGCCAGCGGCTCTGCCTCCACCCACTTGGTGAAGTAGTCGATTGCAACAATCAAAAATTTCCGCTGAGCTGAAGCGACGGGGAATGGTCCGAGGATATCCATTCCCCACTGGGCGAAGGGCCAGGGTGCAGTGATTGGTGCCAAGGGGACAGAAGGGACTCTCTGGACGTTGGCGTGGCGCTGGCAGGCGTCGCATTTCCGTACATGATCCTTTGAGTCCTCCAACAAGGTAGGCCAATAATAGCCTTGCCTCATGATCTTGTGCGCCAAGGACCTAGCCCCCAAGTGTGATCCGCAAACGCCTTCGTGGACTTCGCCGAGGACGTAGGCCGCTTCCGAGGGGCGGAGGCATCTTAAGAGGGGGGCGGTGAACGAGGTCCGATACAGCCTCCCTTCATAGAGTACGTAGTGGGCGGACTTCTTGACAAGTCGCCGAGCTTGATCTTCGTCTTCAGGGAGGATCCCTTCGGCGAGGTAGGCGACGAGCGGGTCCATCCAAGACGGCTCCGGATCCATCGCCATCACAGCTCCAGCCTCGCCGATGCTCGGGGCATCCAGGGTCTCCAGGCAGATCGCCCTCGACAAGTTGTGCGCGTCCGCGCCCACTAAGCGGGACAACCTGTCGGCCCTGGCATTTTCACTTCTTGGGACCTGCTGGATGTCGACACTGCCGAGGTCGGGAATGAGTGCTTGCACCTTCCGGACGTAATTCTGCATAGTCGGGTTCCGGGCCTCGAACTCCCCACGGACCTGCCCGACCACCAGCTGGGAGTCGGTGAAGACCTTCAGGCGCCGGATGCCGAGCTCCTTGGTGAGTTTGAGTCCCGTGACTAGGGCCTCGTACTCCGCCTCGTTGTTGGTCACCGGAAATCCGAACCTCAAGGCATACTCGGCTATCACTCCATCAGGACTGGTAAGGACCAGCCCGGCCCCTCCACCTTCTGGGTTCGACGATCCATCGATGTGAAGCGTCCAGATCGGGAGGTCGAGGCTGGGCATTTCCGGCGGTCTAGGTTCCACCTCCTGCATCGTGCACTCAGCGAGGAAGTCTGCGAGCACCTGGGCCTTGATGGCGGGTCGAGGCTGGTAGCGGATGTCGAACTCACCAAGTTCTATTGCCCACTTCACCAGCCGTCCCGCATTCTCAGGATTGCTGAGGATCTGCCGTAGTGGTTGATCGGTTAAGATGGTGACAGAATGGGCCTGGAAATAGGGGCGAAGCCTCCTGGTCGCAGTCAGCAGCGCGAAGGCGATTTTTTCAGCCTTCGTATACCGCGTCTCGGCATCCCGTAGGACCCGGCTGATGTAGTACACAGGCTTCTGGAGCTTTGCCTCTTCCCGAACCAGTATCGCACTGACTGCGGTTGGGGAGACCGCCAGATAGAGGTAGAGCATCTCCCCTTCTTGCGGCTTGGACAGCAGGGGAGGAGACGCCAAGTATTCCTTGAGCTGGTCGAATGCTGCTTGACACTCGGCCGTCCAGAGAAAGTCTTTCGGGCGTTTCAACACCTTGAAGAAAGGTTGGCAGCGTTCGGCCGACTTTGCCACAAATCGTCCGAGCGCGGCGACTCTCCCAGCGAGCTCCTGAACCTCCTTCACTTTGGTCGGAGGGGACATATCTTGGATGGCCTTGATTTTGTCCGGGTTGGCTTCGATCCCCCGCTGGTTGACAATGAAGCCGAGGAACCTCCCGGCCGAAGCGCCAAAGGCGCACTTCGCTGGGTTCAGCTTCATGCGAAACTTCCGCAAGGTGGCGAAAGTCTCCTCCAGATCCGCGATGTGCTGGTCTGCATGGCGGCTCTTCACCAGCATATCGTTGTACACTTCCATGTTCCGGCCGATTTGCTCTTTGAAGATTTTGTTGACGAGGCGCTGGTAAGTGGCGCCAGCATTCTTCAGACCGAAGGGCATTACCTTGTAACAGTACAGCCCCCGGTCTGTTATAAAGGCAGTTTTCTCCTCGTCCTGTGGAGCCATCATTATCTGGTTGTAGCCGGAGAAGGCGTCCATGAAAGACAGCAGCTGATGTCCGGAAGTCGCGTCGACCAGTTAGTCTATCCGCGGGAGCGGAAAACTATCCTTGGGGCATGCTTTGTTCAGGTCGGTGTAGTCGACGCACATCCTCCACTTTCCGCTCGCCTTCCGGACAAGTACGACGTTTGCCAGCCATTCGGGGTAGCTGACCTCCCTTATGAATCCTGCCTCCAAGAGCTTGTCTACCTCCTGGTCGACCACTCGGATCCGATCCGGGGCACAGTGTCTCTTCTTCTGTTTTACAGGTCGGTGGGTCGGGTCGACGTTGAGGGCGTGGGAAATGACCTCCGAGTCGATCCCAGGCACGTCGGCCGCCGACCAGGCAAACACATCGACATTGGCTCGGAGGAATTCCACCAACCGGGCCCGAGCTCCCGGGTCGAGATTGGCGCCGACCCGGATCGTCCTGTCCGGGCGACCTTCCTCGAGGGGAACTTCGATCACACCCTCGGCCGGTTCCCCGTGCCGCAAGGCCACCTCGTCTCTGGCGTCGAGGGACTCGACGCTTAAGGCTTCTACGGGCTTCTTCCCTTTGAGAGTTGCTAGGAAACATTGCCTTGCGGTCGGTTGGTCACCTCGGACCTCTCCAATCCCGGCCGCCGTGGGGAACCGCATGAGCAAGTGGTACGTAGATACCACCGCGCGAAGGGCGTTCAGTCCGGGTCGTCCGAGGATAGCGTTGTAGGACGAGGGAACACGGACGACCAAGAACCCGAGCCGCACCGTGGCTTCTGCGGATGCAACGCCCGCAGTTACAGGCAGCTCAACGACACCTTCGGCTGAGATAGCGTCTCCAGTGAATCCTATGAGGGGGGTGGATGTTTTGTGCAACAATTGTCGGGACAAGCTCATCCTTTGGAAGGCCTCGTAAAACAAAATATCAGCTGAGCTTCCACTATCCACAAGAACGCGCCTTACATCATAGTTCGCCATAGTGAGGGAGATCACCATGGCGTCATCGTGGGGGGTCTGAACCCCCTTTACATCTTCATCACAAAAAGTGATTACATTTCCGACCCTCTGCCTCTTTGCGACGACTGTTGCTCCGGACGCCTCAGTCGAGCCCCCCGCATTCCTCTCGGGTTGGGGGCAGCCCCCAGTGATGGTGTGGATCACGCCCGCGACGGGTCGATTCTGCTCCCGAGGCTCCTGAGGGGCCGGGTCGGCCGGACGCGGGTCTGCGGGGGGACGTCGGTCGTTCACATATCGACCGAGACGCCCTCGGCGGATGAGAGCCTCGATCTCGTCCCGAAGCTGGAAGCAGTCTTCGGTGTCGTGGCCGTGGTCCCGGTGGTACTCACAGTACGCCCGAGAGGGCCTCCTGCCAGGGATCTTCTTCATCTGTCTCGGGACCGGGAGGTCCTCCCGCCCCTTGATCTCCATGAGGATCTGGGCCCGGGGAGTCAGGAGAGGAGTGTACCGGTTGAAACGTCGGGGCGGAGAACGAGGGCGTGGGGCACCGTGGTTCCTCGCCGGCGACGGGCTTCTGCGCCGACGCTGGGGCGTCGGGCTCCTCCTCTGGGGTGCCTCTTTTCACCTTTTCTTCCCGAGCTTTGGAGGGATCTCAGCGGCCTCCTTGCTCCGGTGGGCGGCCGCTTCCTCGGCGTCCGCATACTGGTTTGCCCGGGACAACAGCTCCGGGAAGCTCCGCGGCAGGCGTTTGTCCAGGGAGAAGGTGAGTCTGCCCTTTCGGAAGCCACGCTTCAGGGCTGAAAGAGCCACCTCCTGGCTCAGGTTCCGGACTTCCAGGGTAGCCTTGTTGAAGCGGGTAAGATAATCCCGCAGGCTTTCTCCCTCGTTTTGCCGGACATCAAAGAGGGAGTCGGAGACCAGTCGCCGCCGGCTACTGACGGCGAAATGGGTGATGAAGAGGCGAGTAAACTGGTCGAAGGACTGGATTGAGTTAGCCTCCAGGCCGGCAAACCACGCCCTTGCCGGGCCACGGAGGGTCGCCGGGAAGGCCTTGCAGAGGAGAGGATCTGATGCTCCGTGGAGGAGCATAAGGGTCCTGAAACTCTCGACGTGATCTCGCGGGTCCGCCGCCCCGTCGTAGGGCTCGATCGCCGGCATTTTGAACTCCGGCGGATTTGGGGTCCGCAGGATCCTCGAGGCAAGCGCCGGCTGGGAGGAAATCTCCAAGTCGGCGAAGGGATCTTTGGAGTGGCCCTTCAAGACCTGGAGTTGCCTGTGGAGATCGTCCACCCGCCGGTCCAGGGAGCGCGACCGATGGGTGGGAGACAAGGAGCACCGAGAGGGGGACCGACTGGAGCGCGGGTTCCTTGAGGACTGGGGGGTCTGGGATCGCGCCCGGGCCCGCCTCTCGTACCCCGCGCAGCTCCGATGGGAAGGTCCCGGCAGAATGGACCGTGCTCGAGAATCTTCCTCGCGCCGGCGCTCCTCCCCATGGGAGAGGAAGGAGCGCGGGTTGAGGAGGACAGGTGAGCGCTCAGGGAGCAGCGGCTCCTGGGCCCGCTGCGGCGCTCGAGACATCACACCCTGCAGGCTCTGCACTGCCTCCGCGAGGGTACGAACCTGCTGGGCTAACTGGTCGAACTGAGCGGCTTCAACCATCTGAATGGGGGGTGGAACGGTGGAGTGTTGCTGAGAATGTGTTGGAGACGCAGCGGCCTCCTGGCCGGAGGCGCGAGAGGCCCCGCGACCGGAGGCATTGGAAGCTCCACGACCACCTCGCCGTGCCATTACGATCGCTCTGAGATTCGGGCCCTTCCTCTAGCGCCAACTGTTGCTGGTGGTCCAACCCAAGAACGATTGGCACTGCGGTGTGAACGGGATTCCGTCTGAGTTGCCTTGGTTGGTGTTGATTGCGCTCCACCTTCCACCGGGGAACCTGCAAGCAAGCCTCGCACCACCACTGGGGTAGTGGGGGCCCTCCGACGATCAAGTCAGAGGAGATTGGAGGAGAAGGAGAGATAATCGTAGCCAGTAAGAGAATGCACTGGAAGTTCTTGCTTACCCCCCCCTTTTCCCTCCAGCCGCATATATACCAGGCTGGGGGGTCCTTCTGGGGGGTTGGTCATCGTGTGGCACGATGGAGTTGCCACTGACATGGCCGTTACAGGGCGTCGTGGGGCAGCGCTAGGTACGGCCATGACAGGGCGTAGTGGAGCTCCGCTTTGCACGGCTGTTACAGGAGATCGTGGAGCAGCGCCGGATACGACCGTTGCAGGGAGTAGTGGAGCAGAGGGTCGCGGCGTGCTTCAGGGGAACAGCCTGTCGTTGTCGAGAGATTGCCGACTCGGGGTCGGACTGCTGGATCAAGGGTAGCCGACTCGGGGTCGGGCTGCGAAGCTGAAGATATCCGACTCGGGGTCGGACTGCTGGATCAAGGGGCAGCCGACTCGGGGTCGGGCTGCGAAGCCGAAGATATCCGACTCGGGGTCGGACTGCTGGATCAAGGGGCAGCCGACTCGGGGTCGGGCTGCGAAGCCGAAGATATCCGACTCGTGGTCGGGTTACTGGATCAAGGGGCAGCTGTAGTCTTCTTGGGCGCGCGTGCCGGTCACGTGGGGCAGCTGTTTAGTTTAGACTCCTTTACTTGATTCGTGCCCTCGTGGGTCACCTCAAGTCTGTCCCATATCTCTTTTGCAGAATTGCAAGTAGAGATTCTATTGAATTCATTATGGTCTGAGGCACAATAAAGTACATTCATTGCTTTGGCATTTAGTTGTGCCTTCCTTCTATCATTGTCATCCCAATCTTTTTCAAGCTTGGGTATAGTAATGTTATCTACATAGATAGAAGGAATATATGGTCCATTAACTATGATGCTCCAAACATCATAGTCTTGGGCTTGGATAAATATCCTCATCCTAGCCTTCCAATAGGTGTAGTTGGTTCCATTGAAGAATGGAGGCCTATTGGTGGATTGCCCCTCACTAAGAGAAGATCCAAAAGGGGTTGTCATTTTGATCTTTTACTCTTTTAATATAAGAGCTCCTGCTCTGATACCACTTGTTGCCCAAGAAGACAACCCAAGAGGGGGGGTGAATTGGGTTTTAAGTAATAATTGCAAATTAAAACTTAATGAGTAACTAATTAAGATTATTGCAGGCAGATTAATTAGATTACTAGTAGTAGTGAGTGGAGAGGATGGAAGAGACAATAAACCAATTACAAACACAAGAAGTTTTATAGTGGTTCGGAGCTAACCCTTGCTCCTATGTCCACTCCCCAAACTTCACTTGGGAGTTCACTATAATCCCTAGGATTACAGCCGGTTGTTTTACAAGTTCACAACCCAACTTGTTGTTTTTACGAGATCACAACGAACTCGGTCGGTTTTCACAGGCTCACCGACTAGAACCACCCGATTGTTTTTCCGGGATCACAATCGAACTCTTACACCGTTGGTTTTTAACTTCGGCTCACCAACAAATCTTACAACCCTTGATTCAATCCCCTGATTGAATCAAGTAAGAAAATAGATTGGGAAAAGTTACAAGGAAACCTTCTTAATAAGCAAATATTAAACAATATAAAAAGAGAAGAGTTAGAAGCCCTCAAACAGATTTTGAAAGAGGAAGAAAGGGGCTTCTCGAACTCTGAGTCTCCTCTTTGAATGCGCTAAAGATTTGATGTCAGAAGGAGAGCCTTGAATGCGAAGGAAAGAGTTTGTTGGATGGAGTTCAATGCGCTTCTTCCTTCTTTCACTTGTATTTACTCTTGAGAGCCTTTGGTAGGTGGAAAATCCCTTTTTTTTTCGAATGGAATAGCTCTCTTAGTGTCTACTACTGTTCACTCTGACTATTTAAGCAGTCCCCATTGAAAACTAGCCGTTAGACACCAATTTGTGGCCGTTCTACACAATCTGCAACTTCTGATAATGTATCCGTTGGGGTCGGAGTCGACTCGGTCGATCTGGAGTCGACTCATGCTTTATTGGAGACGACTCGCCCACTGGTCAGGATTTGAATTAAAGTGCTGTCCCGTTCTGGAGTCGACTCGGCCAAACCTGGAGTCGACTCGCCAATATCCGGAGATGACTCGGCCCTCTAGAGATGACTCGTTCTCAGGGTTCCAGAGATCTATTTTTCTGCATTTCTTTCTCGAGTCGACTCGGATCATCTTGGAGTCGACTCGGCTCTCAGAGCCCAAAAACTGATCTTCTGTCTTTGGAGTTGAATTGCCTCAGAGTTGACTCGGATCGTCTTGGAGTCGACTCGGCTCTCAGAGCCCAAAAACTGATCTTCTGTCTTTGGAGTTGAACTACCTCGGAGTCGACTCGGATCGTCTTGGAGTCGACTCGACTCTCAGAGCCCGAAAACTGATCCTCTGTCTTTGGAGTTGAACTGCCTCGGAGTCGACTCGGATCGTCTTGGAGTCGACTTGGCTCTCAGAGCCCGAAGTTGGTTCTCTGACTTTTAGTCTTGCTTTCCTCTGAGAGTCGACTCGGACGTAACTAGGAGTCGACTCGCCAAACATCGGAGTCGACTCGTAACCTTCTGGAGTCGACTCGGTTGCAGGATCTGAAATACATCGTTCTGTCTTTCTTCTTTTACCCTTAGGAGTCGACTCGGAAACGTCGGAAGTCGACTCTGTTAGGGTTTCCCAGTGCCCGAGGGCGCAGCGGAAGATACGGGATTATAAAATTTTCTTATAAAATCCATTATATGAAACCCTAATAAGCCAAGATCGCCTTAATAGTATAACCAAATAATGTAGAAAATATAATCTTGGTATAGAAGAATACCTATCACGCTATATCCAATATATCTGAAGATGTCCTAAGGTGCCCAAATGTTCACCCTCCGATGTTGATCCACACAGGAATGGGTTCAAGACTCTAGCTCCACCAAAACTTGATTCTAATTGTTCAATCCTTCCAAAGGATTTAATTGGCTGATTTTTCTTCACTTCCTTCTTCCTTTCTACCTCTAAAACATTCACTAGCCTTTTTGTCCTAAAGAAGACCCTCTTGTCTTGGGTTAGGATAAAAGAGAGAGACTTGTAAGAAAGAAGGGATAAGGGAGAGAGAAGGAAAGGCTTTTTCTTGGATGATCTTTAGAACCCCAAGGCACCTCCTTATTTATAAGAGATGGAGGGATGCATCATAAAGGGATGCATCCCATCCACACACCTCATCATGATGAGGCATGTGCCAAGAGATGCATCCCATCATGATGGGGTGCTAAGGAGAAGGGTGTATCAACTTCTTTCTCACATCTCCCTCTTAAATCCTGATGATCCAAGGGCCCAAATGCAGTGAACCAAAGCCAATGGTCCAGATCTAGGTGCCATCTAATGGTCCAGATCAAGACATCATCATCCAGGGTGCCATCCAATGGTCCAAAAGTAAGATGCCATCACCGATGGTCCAGATTCAGGCGCTGAGCAACGATCCAGATCTTTCATCCAGAGAGCCATCCAGTGGTCCAGATTCAGGCGCTAACCAGTGGACCAGATCCTTCATCCAAGAAGCGATCCAATGGTCCAGAAGTGAAGGCCCTATCAAACCCAATCCAATTGGGTTTAACCAACTTAAAGAAAACATTAAACCTAATCAAATCAGGTCTAATTAAAGCCAAATGGGTTTCAACTCTTGGCTAACCCATATTAGGTCATGATCTAATCATATTAGATCAACCAAATCTAAGAATCATATTCGAATTTAATTTGAATCAGGAGCTAGGGTTTGCAACACGTGCTAGCATGTTCATCTTGCAAACATGATCTAATCAAATTAGACCCTTGATCAATTTCCTTGTGTGTGACCTATTGGGTTCCTTATCTTAGCCAGCAGTAGGTGCAGGTGCAAGTTGACCTAACCTGATTAGAATACCTCTAATCCAATTTAGGTTCAATTTAGTGCTAAACCTGACTTAGCAATCAGAACCTTTCTGATGCTTTGATCTAATCAAACTCTTTGATCCGATCAACCCACAAGACATGATTGACGTCTAGCAACGTATCATGTCTACCCGAAAGATGAGGAATGTATTGGACAAATCCAAACATACCCTTCCGTGGAAAGTTACTGTGCAATTCAATCCCTCAGTCATACTACATCCTGAATAAGTGCTCGAGTATGGATCAATATCAAACTCAATCACTTATTCATGTCTCTCTCAATCTTTTATATGATAATTCAAACAATGAAATATTAGAAACTCTTTCTAATATTCATTTTGCTTTGATCAAAGGCTTCTTGAATCATCATAAGATTAGAGTAAGTAGGATGTTACCTTCTCTTACTAGAAGTGACTGATTCCTTGTTGACCTACTCACAACCTTCGTACAAAATCCACCATATCCAGAATATCCCGTACACAACGCAATGTCGTGAATGAGGGTAAACCAAAACATAGCTTCAAGTGCACAAGATACCATGGTGATCTCAGGTCTAAGGATCACTTGCACAACTCCCACTATGAGAACCATCTTTTGATAATTAAGTAAGAATCCATAAGATGTTCTCATGGCTGGTCATTTCAGTGAACTCATTCCTCTAATGAGCACCCACATCTTTGTATTAGTGTCTCACACAAGTGATTGTGAGATCAATCACCCTCTACATTGAGCATACATAAGATGTGCCAGTCTTTCCGGTAATATTGATCCCCGACTCAATATACCAATTTGACTGGGAATATTCTAAATTAGGATTTTAGAATTTTAGGTCTTACTGGTATGATCTCATCATAACCCTTAAAACCAATGTCCTAATTTATGGGGTTCATCATCCAATAATAAAATAGATAAGCAGCAAATGATGAAACACAATGCCTTTATTGATATATATCGAGTGTCAAAGTACATGATTTGGAGGATTACAAAGAGAAACCCATCAAATGATTGGCTCATAGGGCATCTACTTTTCAATCTCCCACTTGCACTAAAGCCAATCGCCCTTATATTTTAACCCCATACAATCGAGGTGACGATTGAATTGCTGTTGTGGTAGAGCTTTAGTAAATGGGTCTGCTATATTGTTCTTTGTGTCTACTCGTTCAATCTTGACGTCTTGTCTTTCGATTATCTCTCGAACAAGATGGAAGCGTCTCAAAATATGCTTGGATCTATGATGAGACCTTGGTTCCTTAGCCTGTGCAACTGCTCCAGTGTTATCGCAATAAACTGGGACTGGTCCGGCAATCTCAGGAACTACACCCAGCTCTGTGATGAACTTCTTCATCCAGACTGCTTCCTTAGCAGCTTCACTAACAGCTATGTATTCTGCCTCAGTAGTTGAGTCAGCTACAGTTTGCTGTTTGGAACTTTTCCACTCACAGCTCCACCATTCAAAGTGAAGATATATCCAGAGATTGACTTGCTATCATCTGGATCAGATTGAAAGCTAGAACCTGAATAGCCTTCTAGTTTCAATTCTGATCCTCCATAAATCAGAAAAACATCTCTAGTCCTTCTCAAGTATTTGAGAATGCTTTTCACAATTTTCCAATGATCCTCCCCGGGATCTGCCTGAAATCTACTTACCATACCTAAGGCATAAGCTACATCAGGCCTGGTACATAACATAGCATACATGATCGACCCTACTGCTGAAGCATAGGGAATAGAACTCATTCTATTCCTCTCTTCAGATGTCTTAGGAGACATCTTCCTAGAGAGTTGTATGCCATGTCCTATGGGTAAGAAACCTTTCTTACTTCCATCCATGCTGAACCTCTTCAGCACATTATCTATGTACCTAGACTGGGACAAACCTAGCATCCTTTTAGATCTATCTCTATAGATCCTTATACCAAGTATATAGGATGCTTCACCCAAGTCTTTCATGCAAAATTTCTTTGATAGCCAAGTCTTGACCGATTGCATCATTGGAACATCATTTCCAATGACCAATATATCGTCCACATATAATATCAAGAAGACAATAGCACTCCCACTAGTCTTCTTGTACACACAAGGTTCATCTATATTTTTAATGAAGCCAAACTCTTTGACTATCATGTCAAAATGGATGTTCCAACTTCTAGATGCCTGCTTTAATCCATAAATGGATTTCTTAAGCCTACATACTTGATTTGCTCTCCCTCTTGAGACAAATCCCTCTGGCTGTGTCATATAGACCTCTTCCTCAAGGTGACCATTAAGGAAGGCGGTTTTGACATCCATTTGCCAGATCTTATAATCATAGTATGCAGCTATAGCAAGCATAATCCGAATAGATTTGAGCATAGCTACTGGCGAAAAAGTTTCATCATAATCAATGCCTTGTTTTTGCCTGAAACCTTTTGCCACTAGCCTGGCCTTGTAGGTTTCTACTTGGCCATCAGCTCCTATCTTCTTCTTGTATACCCATTTGCACCCTATTGGAATCACTCCCTCAGGTGCATCAACCAAAGTCCACACTTGGTTTGTATACATAGAATCTATCTCGGATTTCATGGCGTCCAACCATTTGTCAGAGTCCCTATTCTTGACAGCTTCCGAATAGGTCAAAGGGTCATCGTTATCAACGATGTGGGCTTCATCATTCTCAATAATAAATCCATACCTCTCAGGTGCATTTCGCACTCTTTCTGACCTTCGAAAAGGAGTAGTGTGTAGTGGTTGTACCTCTTCCATGGGTACATCTGGTTGAGGATTATTATGTGTCTCATCTTGTAGGTCTTGAACTTCATCAAGTTCAATTCTTCTATCCTTGCCCTTTTCTAAAAAAAACTTTTTTTCCAAGAAAGTGGCATGCCTAGCAACAAATACCTTTTGTTCAATAGGATTATAGAAGATATATCCTAAACTGTCTTTAGGATAACCTACAAATATACATTTGTCCGATCTAGCACTTAGCTTATGTCCAAAATTTCTTTTGACATAAGCATGACAACCCCATATCTTAAGATACTTAAGATTAGGTTTCTTTCCTTTCCATATCTCATATGGAGTGCTAGATACAGACTTAGATGGTACTCTATTTAATACTAATGCAGCAGTTTCTAGGGCATGTCCCCAGAAGAAAATTGGAAGATTTGTGAAGC
This sequence comes from Phoenix dactylifera, assembly GCF_051530095.1. Lineage (NCBI taxonomy): Eukaryota > Viridiplantae > Streptophyta > Magnoliopsida > Arecales > Arecaceae > Phoenix > Phoenix dactylifera. Next base: position 4,487,476 of record NC_143204.1, on the reverse strand, counting down.
ACATCATGGACCGTACCATATCTAATAAGGTACGATTCCTTCTTTCAGCTACACCATTTAATTGTGGCGTATATGGAGGTGTCCATTCAGAGAGTATACCCTTTAATTTAAGATAGTCTAAAAATTCACTAGAAAGGTATTCTCCTCCTCGATCAGATCGAAGGATTTTAATACACTTTCCAGTTTGTTTTTCGACCATACTTTGATACTCTTTAAATTTATCAAAGGCTTCGGATTTATGTTTCATTAGATACACAAAACCGAACCTTGATAAGTCATCAGTAAATGTGATGAAGTAAGAGTATCCATCTCTAGCTTGAGTTGACATAGGACCGCACACATCAGTGTGTACGAGTTCTAACAACTCACTTGCCCTTTCTCCATGTCCCGAGAATGGAGACTTGGTCATTTTACCCATAAGACAAGATTCACAAGTTCCTAATGATTCAAAATCATAAGGGTCAAAGAATTTATCTTTATACAACTTATGTAACCTTGTCTCACTAATATGACCTAATCGGTAATGCCAGAGGAGGGTATTATTAATATTTTCTCTTTTTCTTTTATTATCTTTGCCAATATGAAACATAACATTATTAAGACATAATACTAAAAGACCATTTTCCATAGTGCCATGACAATAATACTCATTAGATAAAGAAATAGAGCAACCATTGCTCTTTCCATTTATTTCGAATCCTTTTTTAAGCAACAAAGGAATTGAAATTACATTTCTAATGATTTTTGGCATAAAATAACAGTCTTCTAGCTTCAAGAACTTTCCGGAGGGTAGCTCCAGTATGTAGGTGCCAACAGCTTCAGCCTGGATGGATTCTCCTCCAGCGCCATATAGCTCGAAGTCACCTTTCTTCAGTCTTCTAATTTTCTGCAGTCCATGCAAAGATTTGCATATGTGAGAACCACAACCGGTATCCAATACCCATGCATTAGAATCAGAAGAACTTAATGTCATATTGGCATGTAATAAAAACATACCTTTTGATGCAACACTTGCATCAGGCTTCACACTTGCAAGAAAGCTCTTGCAGTTCCTTTTCCAATGCCCCGTCTTGCCACAGTGGAAACAGGTACCGGGTCCAGAGATTTTCTTTCCCTTCTTCTTTTTGATGCGACTCTTAGGGTTTAGTTTTTTCTTTGAACCCTTGTTGCCCGACTTCTTCTTTGAGCTCTCACCAACAAGAAGGATCGGACCCTTGTCCTTCTTGATGTGAGACTCTGCTGTTTTCAGCATATTTAGAAGCTCAGGCAGGGAGAAATTCAGTTTGTTCATGTGATAATTCACGACAAACTGCGAGAATGAGTCGGGTAGTGATTGCAGGATCAAATCCTGACTGAGCTCACTGTCCATAGCAAAACCAAGTTGACTTAATCGAGTGATTAAGTCTATAACCTTTAAACAGTGGTCTTGCACAGACGATCCCTCGATCATTCTAGCACGGAACAACTGTTTAGATATCTCATATCTAGCAGTTCTGCTCTGCTCACCATATAACTCCTTTAAGTTAAGGAGTATGGAGTGAGTATCCATGCTATCATGCTGCCTCTGCAATTCATTATTCATAGAAGCAAGCATGATACATTTGACAGTCAAACTATCATTTTTCCACATACGATATGTGGCCAATTCCTCCTCAGTTGCATCTTCCCCTGCTGACCCTAGGTCAGGGGTTTCAAGAATGTAGGAAAGTTTTTCTTGTGTGAGAACAATCTTTAAATTTCTCAACCAATCCATATAGTTGGGACCAGTCAATTTGTTTGTATCTAAGATACCTCTAAGTGAGAGTGAAGATGCCATTTTTGCAGAATTAATCTATAATTACAAAGAACACTAATATAAGCAGACCAATCATGATGACATGTATTCAATCAGACAAGGACTTTTATCTAATTGTTACTCCCACTATTTTTGTCGAATATCATAACCCTCAAGTATGATGAACGAGAAAATACTAATTTTCTTAGTGGGGTTGAGATCCAAATTCCTTATAAAAGACCTTGTGGGAATCACAACAAGCCCTTATAAGTTCAAAGGTAGGAAACTCTTTCCAATTGCATCCCATGCAATTCCCAACTTTATTCTGTCCTCTAGCACACATATAGTCTTGTGGGAATCACAACAAACTATTGTGTCTAGTTAAGTCAAACCCTTCATTTTTATACAGTCTTATTTGAATAATGCTGCCCTTGTGGGAATCACAACAAGGCAACATATTAAAATATGCCATATGCATCATATGCACCAAGATATTACAATATCAATCCCTAATACTAGCCTTGTGGGAATCACAACAAGCTAGCGTAGATATTGACATAATAATATCTAAGCATGAAGGAAGGACCTTTATAGTGTTATATCAGCAATTAGCTTTTCCATGGAGGTCAATCAAATAGTTGGCCAAGTAAGCAGATGGGAGGCTCTCCTTACTTAGTAAGGTCCTAATTAAATAACCACCTGTAGCCTCTTTCCTAGACACCAACTTAGTCAATTGATTCAGAATGGCTCAGCTTAAAGCAATTAACACTACGACTTAATTATGAATTTAGTGAGGGCTTTCAAATAGTAGTATCTTACTAACATTAAGCTCAACCATAAAAGACAATCAAATAATTGGCCAGAAAAGCAGGTGGGAGGCACCCCTCACTCAGAGAGTGAGGTCCTAATTAAGTAACCACCTGTGGCTTCCTTCCTAGACACCAACTGAGTCGATTGTTCCAGAATGGGTCAGCCCAAAGTTTCCATACTACTATATTGGTCTCATTGCACATTCTATAATTTAGTACTAGCAATTATACTGTGCTACAACATGAATATAACACTATCTCATAGCATAAACTAATCATGCATACAAACAACCTAGCTATCTCATAGCATCAAGATAATAGCATGTATTATCATTTGGTTAAACTGATTAAGGGTGGCTCTGATACCACTGTTAGGGTTTTCCAGTGCCCTAGGGCGCAGTGGAAGATACGGGATTATAAAATTTTCTTATAAAACCCATTATATGAAACCCTAATAAGCCAAGATCGCCTTAATAGTATAACCAAATAATGTAGAAAATATAATCTTGGTATAGAAGAATATCTATCACGCTATATCCAATATATCTGAAGATGTCCTAAGGTGCCCAAATGTTCACCCTCCGATGTTGATCCACACAGGAATGGGTTCAAGACTCTAGCTCCACCAAAACTTGATTCTAATTGTTCAATCCTTCCAAAGGATTTAATTGGCTGATTTTTCTTCACTTCCTTCTTCCTTTCTACCTCTAAAACATTCACTAGCCTTTTTGTCCTAAAGAAGACCCTCTTGTCTTGGGTTAGGACAAAAGAGAGAGACTTGTAAGAAAGAAGGGATAAGGGAGAGAGAAGGAAAGGCTTTTTCTTGGATGATCTTTAGAACCCCAAGGCACCTCCTTATTTATAAGAGATGGAGGGATGCATCATAAAGGGATGCATCCCATCCACACACCTCATCATGATGAGGCATGTGCCAAGAGATGCATCCCATCATGATGGGGTGCTAAGGAGAAGGGTGTATCAACTTCTTTCTCACATCTTCCTCTTAAATCCTGATGATCCAAGGGCCCAAATGCAGTGAACCAAAGCCAATGGTCCAGATCTAGGTGCCATCTAATGGTCCAGATCAAGACATCATCATCCAGGGTGCCATCCAATGGTCCAGAAGTAAGATGCCATCACCGATGGTCCAGATTCAGGCGCTGAGCAACGGTCCAGATCTTTCATCCAGAGAGCCATCCAGTGGTCCAGATTCAGGCGCTAACCAGTGGACCAGATCCTTCATCCAGGAAGCGATCCAATGGTCCAGAAGTGAAGGCCCTATCAAACCCAATCCAATTGGGTTTAACCAACTTAAAGAAAACATTAAACCTAATCAAATCAGGTCTAATTAAAGCCAAATGGGTTTCAACTCTTGGCTAACCCATATTAGGTCATGATCTAATCATATTAGATCAACCAAATCTAAGAATCATATTCGAATTTAATTTGAATCAGGAGCTAGGGTTTGCAACACGTGCTAGCATGTTCATCTTGCAAACATGATCTAATCCAATTAGACCCTTGATCAATTTCCTTGTGTATGACCCATTGGGTTCCTTATCTTAGCCAGCAGTAGGTGCAGGTGCAAGTTGACCTAACCTGATTAGAATACCTCTAATCCAATTTAGGTTCAATTTAGTGCTAAACCTGACTTAGCAATCAGAACCTTTCTGATGCTTTGATCTAATCAAACTCTTTGATCCGATCAACCCACAAGACATGATTGACGTCTAGCAACGTATCATGTCTACCCGAAAGATGAGGAATGTATTGGACAAATCCAAACATACCCTTCAGTGGAAAGTTACTGTGCAATTCAATCCCTCAGTCATACTACATCCTGAATAAGTGCTCGAGTATGGATCAATATCAAACTCAATCACTTATTCATGTCTCTCTCAATCTTTTATATGATAATTCAAACAATGAAATATTAGAAACTCTTTCTAATATTCATTTTGCTTTGATCAAAGGCTTCTTGAATCATCATAAGATTAGAGTAAGTAGGATGTTACCTTCTCTTACTAGAAGTGACTGATTCCTTGTTGACCTACTCACAACCTTCGTACAAAATCCACCATATCCAGAATATCCCGTACACAACGCAATGTCGTGAATGAGGGTAAACCAAAACATAGCTTCAAGTGCACAAGATACCATGGTGATCTCAGGTCTAAGGATCACTTGCACAACTCCCACTATGAGAACCATCTTTTGATAATTAAGTAAGAATCCATAAGATGTTCTCATGGCTGGTCATTTCAGTGAACTTATTCCTCTAATGAGCACCCACATCTTTGTATTAGTGTCTCACACAAGTGATTGTGAGATCAATCACCCTCTACATTGAGCATACATAAGATGTGCCAGTCTTTCCGGTAATATTGATCCCCGACTCAATATACCAATTTGACTGGGAATATTCTAAATTAGGATTTTAAGATTTTAGGTCTCACTGGTATGATCTCATCATAACCCTTAAAACCAATGTCCTAATTTATGGAGTTCATCATCCAATAATAAAATAGATAAGCAGCAAATGATAAAACACAATGCCTTTATTGATATATATCGAGTGTCAAAGTACATGATTTGGAGGATTACAAAGAGAAACCCATCAAATGATTGGCTTATAGGGCATCTACTCTTTCAGACTCGGCAACCATCGGAGTCGACTCGAACCCTTCTGGAGTCGACTCGCTGACAGGGTCTGAAAATCAACTTTCTGTCCTTCTGTCAGTTCTCAATCGGAGTCGACTCGTAGTGTACCGGAGTCGACTCGAGCTTGTTCCAGAATCTTTGAAACACTTGCAGTAGACTCGCAAGCTTCCGGAGTCGACTCGAGCTTCAGACTTTGGCTTAATTGTGTTCAACACTTAGCCGAATAATCTTGAACAAATGCTCGATGCTTTTAAAGATAAATTCACATATATTTGCCTGAAACTCTAGATTGAATTCATTAGTATAACTTAAAATATACTCAAATGCTTTGAGCTCATCAAAATCAAATAGGGGTATAACCAATCACTCCACACTTAGCCACATTAGGGCATCCCAATCCTCCTTAGAGGAGGATTAGGGCTAACCAAGAGGGAGGGGCGCACTCCTTGGTGCGGCAAAGAAAAGAGGGGCCGGCACCCCTCTTGGAAATAAGTCAAGGGCTCCTAACTTGTAGGAGCCCTTCATGCCTTTAAAAGGAGAAGTGGACGGCACCCTAGGGCATTCAATTGAAGCCCTCTCCCTCTCCAATTCATGGCCACCCTTTCTCCCCTTGGTTTTCAGCCGCAAGCAAGGTGAGAAGAAAAGAAAGCTTGGTGGCCATCTTCTTCCCTCCTCCTTGGTTCCAACGCAGGGAAAAGGAAGTAGGCTGCAGGTGTTGGGAACCCGCCCATGCCGCTGATATTTCAAAAATTAAATCAGGTGGCAGCGGAAGAGGCATGTGCGGGATCGACGTTCATCGCATGAACGTTGTTTCGAGACCTTTCGTAATTAGGTAAGAATTAAAACTTTTAAAACTATTAGGAAGATCAAATCTTCACCTTGCGCGGGTAGATGATCACCGCAAATCTGAATTCGTAGTTTTGGAAGAGGGTTCGCTTGAAGCCGTTCAAACGTCCGGCCTCTACGGGTATCCACACGAAGCAGGATCCGATCCAAGCTCTCTATCTCACCGGGGTGCTAGCTCCCTTGCAGAGATAGCTTTGATGGCTGATGTCCTTCCTCTCAATCAACTCTTGATTGTGCTTAGAAGGAGGAAGAAGAAGGATGAAGAATAGAAAGAAGATGATCCCCTACGCAGCCTTCTCTTGTTCCTTGCGTTGGATGAAGGAAGGGAAGGGAAGGAGGCCGCCAACACTTGGAGATCTTTTCCCTTGCTTGCGGCTGCAACTAAAGAGGAGGAGAGGGGGCTTCCACGGCTTGAAGAGGAGGAGAAGACTCATCTAGGGCGCCGGCCCTAGTGCCTCTCTTATAGCCATCAAGGGCTCCTCCAAAGTAGGAGCCCTAGATGATTTTCCAAAGAGGGGGGCGCCGGCCCCCTCTCTTGTGCCGCACCAACCAAGATGAGAGGGGCTTATGCCCCTCTTACTTGGTTAACCTAATCCTCTTCCAAAGAGGATTAGGTGCCTCTCTCATGGTTTAATCCTAATCTAATTAGGATTGGCCAAATTGGGTTCAATCTATGCTAGTCCTAATCCAATTAGGACTTGAATGAACCATGACTCAATTGAACTCTTAAATCCTAATCCAATTAGGAGTCATGTTGATTCATTAGATTAATAATTAATTAGGACTTAAGGAATCCTAATCCAATTAGGATTTATTTTAATTTTAGTCCTAATCCAATTAGGACTCTGTTTGAATCCGAAGTCCTAATCCAATTAGGACTCTTAGAAATCCTACTCCAAGTAAGAATCTAATTTTAATTCAAAATTCCTAATCTCATTAGGATTGTAGGAATCCTATTCCAAGTAGGAATCCCTAGGTATCCTACCTGAAGTAGGATTCTTGTTTCAAGTCCAATTAATTAATTCCCTTTTCTTCTTCAACTTCTTATCAATCAAATTGATTTCTTGTGATTCCTAATCACGATTTCAACCATCGGATCGGTCAATACTTCTAGTGTGTGTGACCCCATAGGTTCTATTCTGACTGGTAGTGAGATATATTGTGATCTCTATCTCAATATCATTGAAAACTCCTTTCAATGGGTTGGAACGATTCCAACTCAACTCATTAGGGTTTATCGATCATCAAGATAATCCCTATGAGTCCCACCATCCACCAGTGACACCTAGCAGCATGTAGTGGCTACCCAGCAGAATGGAATGATGAACCTTTAGGTGCAGTTAACATGTGATACAGTCCTACTATCGTGGATCCCTACAGGACGGAGGTTATGGACAACTCGTCAAACCCCATCGTCTGTCATATGTCAAGATTTATTCGACTTGAGTTCGATAGTGGAAAACTCTTTTTCCACTTTATATTACTGCCCTGGCCAAGGTCTTAGAACTCAGTCTAACAAATCACATAGGATCACTCCTCTTCTATCAAGGTCGATAGATTCCTTATAGGTGCATACCCTACTCCTACAGTGAACTTACTGCAGCCAATCTACACTGCATGGACCCATATGGCTAGAGACCATGTATGTGTGCAGTCAAACTACAATAACCTCACTGTGAGTAGCCGAAGCACCGCAGGTCAAAGGACCAGTCACACTACTGCAACATCAAGCAAGTCACTGACGAGTGGATAGACATCCAAGTGACTTCTTGTCTTGGTCACGCTCAGTACCCTTGTTCTCTAACAAGCACCTGCACTATCACTTCAGTGTCACTACACTGTGGACTCAAGTCTCGTCCATCCAGAGGAAAAGTGATCTGTGCACTGATCGGATCGATCACCGTCCTCGTGATGATCCATTGATCAGGAGCATTTAGAAATTAATCACCAATGATACATGGCTCAAATTCTCAACTCTTGAGAATATGTATCATCATCTTATTAATTCCTTGGACGATTCATAGACACATAAACAATATGAATGAAAAGATGCCTTTTATTTATTCAATAATAAATAGTCAAGTACAAAATTATGTCCCTAGATTTAATAATGTGTCAGCCAGATTGGCTTCTAGGGCATACATCTAACAATCTCCCACTTGCACTAAAGCCAATTGGTCATATATCTTAGGCCCATCTTCTCAAGGTGGGCTTCAGTCTTTTGCTGACTCAGCTGCTTAGTGAACGGGTCCGCCACGTTATCCGCGGAGTCTACTCTCTGCACCTCTACATCATAGTCGCGTATGAAATGGAAGCGCCGCTCTATGTGCTTGGACTTCTGATGAGACCATGGCTCCATAGCTAGTGCTATGGTGCCAATGTTATCGCAGTAAAGTGTTATGGCATCTGATGACATTACACCTAACTCTGCAATTAACTTTTAATCAGAAGGTTTCTACTGCACCCTTAGATACGGCTTAACATTCAGCTTCTAAGGTAGAATCTATAATGATCGGTTGTTTGGAACTCTTCCAATTTACTGAATCACAATTGCACATATTCTGATGTAGACTTTCTATCATCAATATGTGTGCATCCTTCTACCTTCAACTCTGATCTTCTTCCAAAGACCAAGAACATGACCTTAGTTCTTCTCAAGTACTTAAGACTGTTCTTCACAGCTATCCAGTGCTTCTTGCCTGGATCCGACTGATATCTGCTTGTGACACTCACAGCAAGAGCTATATCAGGTCGTGTACACAGCATGGCATACATGAGGCTTCCTATTGCCGATGCATAGGGAATCTTGCTCATGCGTTGAATCTCTTCAGATGTGTTGGGGCACATCTTCTTGGAGAGATGAATTCCATGCCTTAGGGGTAAGAGACCCCTCTTGGAGTTTTCCATGCTGAACCTTTTCAGCACCTCCTCTATGCACATCTTCTGTGAAAGGCCAAGCATCCTTTTAGATCTATCTCTATAGATCTTTATTCCCAAAATTTAGGATGCTTCCCCAAGGTCTTTCATGGAGAATTCTTTTGACAACCAGACCTTGACCGAGGTTAGCATGGGAATATCATTCCCAATCAGGAGAATGTCATCTACGTACAGTACGAGAAAAACGACAGCACTCCCACTAACCTTTTTGTAAACACACGGTTCCTCTTCGTTTTTGATGAAATCAAACGTTTTGATTGCGTCATCGAAACGAGTGTTCCAACTCCGAGATGCTTGCTTTAGTCCATAGATGGACCTTTGCAGCTTGCAGACCTTGTGATCTCCATCACTGGAAGTGAAACCCAAAGGCTGTTCCATATAGATATCTTCATCAAGATGTCCATTCAGGAAAGCAGTTTTCACATCCATTTGCCAGATTTCATAATCATGAAATGCTGCAATGGCAAGCAATGTTCGGATGGATTTTAGCATGGCTACAGGTGAAAAGGTCTCCTGATAGTCAATGCCTTCGCGCTGACTATACCCTTTCGCCACAAGCCTTGCCTTATAGGTCTCTACCTCTCCATCCGAACCTATCTTCCTCTTGTAGATCCATTTGCATCCAATAGGTACAATACCTTCTGGTGGGTCTACTAAGGTCCAGACTTGGTTGGAATGCATGGAGTCTAACTCTGACTTCATAGCTTCCAGCCATTTCTCGGAATCGATATCAGATATCGCCTCGTTGTAGGTTTTGGGATCCTATATGTGATCCCTATCTCCCACTAGGAACATTTCCTCGGTATCCTCTTCTAGTATACCTAAGTATCTATCGGGAGGATGGGAGACCCTACTAGATCTACGAGGTGGTCGAGGGACATCGTGTACTGGCTCTTTATGAATGGGTTCAATAGGATCCATGACTCGTTGCTTTTCAGAGACTTTCTCTTCAAGCTCAATTTTCCTCCCACTGCCTCTATCAAGGATAAACTGATTTTCCAAGAAGATGGCATGACGGCTCACAAACACATTGTGATCCTCTGAGACGTAAAAATTGTATCCTAATGACTCTTTAGGATATCCTATAAAACGAGCACTTATGGTCCTAGCCTCTAGTTTGTCCGCCTGTAGTCGCTTGACGTGGGCCGGACATCCCCAAATCTTGAGATGACCAAGACTTGGTTTCTTACCATGCCATATCTCATACGGTGTGGTAGGAACGGATTTAGAGGGAACTCTATTCAACAAATAAATCGCTGTGAGTAAGGCATCTCCCCAAAGGAACATAGGTAAATCAGTGAAGCTCATCATGGACCTGACCATATCCAATAGGGTCCGATTCCTCCTCTATGACACTCCGTTGAGTTGAGGTGTACCCGGAGGTGTCCATTGTGAGACTATGCCGTTTTCTTTGAGATAGTCCCGGAATTTTCCACTAAGGTATTCTCCTCCTCGATCTGATCGAAGAGCCTTAAGAGGTTTTCCAGTTTGTTTTTCTACTTCATTCTTGAACTCTTTGAACTTTTCAAAAGACTCAGACTTGTGTCTCATAAGATACACATACCCATACCGTGAATAATCATCGGTAAAGGTAATGAAGTAAGAATAACGTCCCCTGGCTAGCACATCGAATGGGCCACATACATCTGTATGTACTAGGGTAAGTATTTCAGTGGTCCTCTCCCCATGTCCTACAAAGGGCAGTCTAGCCATTTTTCCTTGAAGACAGGACTCGCAAACTGGATATGACTCGGAAGTCAATGAGCCGAGAAGCCCATCTTTATCCATTTTGTTCATCCTATCCTCTCCAATATGGCCAAGTCTGAGGTGCCACAAATATCTTTGGTTTATCTCATCTCTGGATCTTTTGGATCCTTTGGCACTCACTTCTTGCTCGGTAACATTCACAGATACATCCATATGTAAATGATAGAGACTGTCAATCATGAAACCACGTGCGACTATTTTATTTCTTAAATAAATAGAACAGCAGTCTTTGTCAAATGTAAAAACATGACTTTCCTGTGCTAGACATGAAACAGAAATCAAATTTCTGCTAGCAGCAGGTACATAATAGCAGTCTCTAAGTAATAAACTAAATCCAGACGGTAGTCGCAGATGGTAGGTGCCCACAGCCACAGCAGCAACTTTTGCCCCGTTGCCAACCCGAAGGGTTACCGCACCTTCCGCCAGCCTTCTACTTTCCTTTAGACCCTGCATGGTAGTGCACAAATGAGCACTAGAACCAGAATCTATAACCCAACTAGAAGTAGAAGAAACCGTTAGATTAGTTTCAATTATGAGCAAGTCTATACCTTCCGAAGGTGTGTCACCTTTCTTGTTCTTCAGGCTCTCGAGGTATGAAGGACAGTTTCTCTTCCAGTGGCCTTCGACATTGTAGTGGAAATATTTTCCTTTGTCGTTAGCCTTTTTCTTTTGAACTTCCTTCTTTGGCTTCTTGTCTTTCTTCTGCTTCTTAGCAGGCTTCTTTTTCTTCCAAGTAGACTTTCTCTTGGAACCAGAAGTCAACTCAGCAGCAAGGACATTGCCCCTTGAACCTTTCAAGGCTCCCTCAGCAGTTACCAACATGTTGATTAGTTCAGTCTTAGTGCATTCAATCTTATTCATGTGGTAGTTTACTATAAACTGACCAAATGAATCAGGAAGTGACTGTAGGATCAAATCCACTTGTAATTCCTTGTGCATGTCCATACCGAGCTTCTCAAGCTCCTCTAGGTCCTTGATCATGGTCAGACCGTGATCATGGACAGACTGCCCCTCGCGCATCTTCGCTTTGAAGAGCCTCTTGGACACTTCAAAACGAGCTGTGCGACTCTGCTCACCATACAACTCTTGCAGGTGTGCCAGTATGTCCCTAGCAGTCTTTATATTTTCATGCTGGCATTGGAGTTCATTAGACATGGATGCCATCATATAGCATTTTACTCTAATGTCATCATCCAACCACTTTTTATGTATTTCACGCTGAACATCAGTAGGACGTGCTGGTAGTGTGGGGATATCTGAATCGAATATGTAGCCTACTTTCTCACAGTCCAAAACAATTTTGAGATTTCTAAGCCAGTCCTTGTAATTGGTTCCGGTCAGTCGGTTGGTCTCAAGAATACGGGTCAAAGAGTTTGAAGCTGACATTGTATCTGCAGAGAGTAAAGATTCTAGTTAGACTTTTGTACTTGATCCTAATCTGTTCTAAGGTCTTTTAGAACAAATGCAACTCCCACTATTTTCTCGAATTCCTCACACTCCCCTGGTAGGGAAACGAAAATCCCACACGACTAGGGTTTCTAGTGGGTACTGCGGTCCCACCAATTTACATGCCACCTCACCTAACAGTTATTGGTGACACATAGATGGATGAGTGTACAACTCTTGTACAATGCTTCTCAAGCATGTTGCAGTGTAACTTGGTCTCTAAGCCATGAAGACCTCACCTAACAGTTATTGGTCCCATTTCTTAGTTAAGTCAGACCCACCGTATAACCGTAGGAATAAAGTCGTCATTGGGTCCTCACCTAACAGTTATTGGTGCCCAACCCCACCTTTACCCTACAACATCTCATGTCTATAGAGAGGTCCAGCCCCCCGATGCAACTTGACCACTGTGTCCAGCCGAGACAAATCAACATCAGAAAGGCCTTAGCAGCTCTACTACAGTGGAAGACCTATTGACTTAATATTGGTTAATCAGGTCTTAGTGTTTGCAACTTGAGCCCTTCATAAGAGGTAATCGAACAATTGGCCAGGTAAGCAGGTGGAAGGCTCCCCTTACTCAGAGAGTAAGGTCCTAATTAAGTAACCACCTTTCATGCTTTCCTAGACACCAATTAGATCAATTAATCTAATATGACTTGCTCATGTCGGTTCACTCTCGACTTGATTGAGGAGGTTTTGATTTAGGTCTCAATTGGGTTTGCTACATCACATGTAGACCTATCTACCCGACTCTCATTCACATCACATGCAAACGGCGCATTGCAGGCAGTTATAATCGCGGCAATAATTAAAGCTAAACTTTAACTAGGTGATGATCATGGATTCTAATTAGGTCGTATTACAAGCACATGCACATCAATCGATCAAGTGGTCTTCAACTCTTGAATTGGTTCCAAGCTTCCTTGATTCGATCCTTGATCAACTCTTGATCCCATCGCCATCAACCGCTTAGATCACCTTTCATCTCATGCCTTTGCTTCAACTTGATCGTTGATGTACATCACATCACAGAAATACAACCAGATGTAAAATAAAAATAAAAATTAATTACATCTCCTTTTAGGAGGCACGCAGGCCTCTCAAAACATCAAATAAGATGCATGCAAGCATCTGTAAAATTTACATGACATCGCAGATCACATCGCAGGTCATTACATTTGATACCAAAAGGGTTTGAATCCTATGATCATCACCGTATGCTACAATTATAATTTCAGATCTGAAAACTAACTGATTATATCATGACATAGGTCGCTGATCATGCTAATCATGATTCTAAACTTTGTAATCCCATTAACAATGCAATTAGAATCATCTTTTTATCACATAAAAATCAGCATGTAAAAATCAGCACCCCTGAAAAATCTGCATGCAGAATTTTTCAGCATGCATGATCAATCAATTTTCAGATCTAATAAGCCTTTAGATATTTAATTCTTACCTTAATCTACGAAGCCTAGGCTCTGATACCACTGTTGGGAACCCGCCCATGCCGCTGATATTTCAAAAATTAAATCAGGTGGCAGCGGAAGAGGCATGTGCGGGATCGACGTTCATCGCATGAACGTTGTTTCGAGACCTTTCGTAATTAGGTAAGAATTAAAACTTTTAAAACTATTAGGAAGATCAAATCTTCACCTTGCGCGGGTAGATGATCACCGCAAATCTGAATTCGTAGTTTTGGAAGAGGGTTCGCTTGAAGCCGTTCAAACGTCCGGCCTCTACGGGTATCCACACGAAGCAGGATCCGATCCAAGCTCTCTATCTCACCGGGGTGCTAGCTCCCTTGCAGAGATAGCTTTGATGGCTGATGTCCTTCCTCTCAATCAACTCTTGATTGTGCTTAGAAGGAGGAAGAAGAAGGATGAAGAATAGAAAGAAGATGATCCCCTACGCAGCCTTCTCTTGTTCCTTGCGTTGGATGAAGGAAGGGAAGGGAAGGAGGCCGCCAACACTTGGAGATCTTTTCCCTTGCTTGCGGCTGCAACTAAAGAGGAGGAGAGGGGGCTTCCACGGCTTGAAGAGGAGGAGAAGACTCATCTAGGGCGCCGGCCCTAGTGCCTCTCTTATAGCCATCAAGGGCTCCTCCAAAGTAGGAGCCCTAAATGATTTTCCAAAGAGGGGGGCGCCGGCCCCCTCTCTTGTGCCGCACCAACCAAGATGAGAGGGGCTTATGCCCCTCTTACTTGGTTAACCTAATCCTCTTCCAAAGAGGATTAGGTGCCTCTCTCATGGTTTAATCCTAATCTAATTAGGATTGGCCAAATTGGGTTCAATCTATGCTAGTCCTAATCCAATTAGGACTTGAATGAACCATGACTCAATTGAACTCTTCAATCCTAATCCAATTAGGAGTCATGTTGATTCATTAGATTAATAATTAATTAGGACTTAAGGAATCCTAATCCAATTAGGATTTATTTTAATTTTAGTCCTAATCCAATTAGGACTCTGTTTGAATCCGAAGTCCTAATCCAATTAGGACTCTTAGGAATCCTACTCCAAGTAAGAATCCAATTTTAATTCAAAATTCCTAATCTCATTAGGATTGTAGGAATCCTATTCCAAGTAGGAATCCCTAGGTATCCTACCTGAAGTAGGATTCTTGTTTCAAGTCCAATTAATTAATTCCCTTTTCTTCTTCAACTTCTTATCAATCAAATTGATTTCTTGTGATTCCTAATCACGATTTCAACCATCGGATCGGTCAATACTTCTAGTGTGTGTGACCCCATAGGTTCTATTCTGACTGGTAGTGAGATATATTGTGATCTCTATCTCAATATCATTGAAAACTCCTTTCAATGGGTTAGAACGATTCCAACTCAACTCATTAGGGTTTATCGATCATCAAGATAATCCCTATGAGTCCCACCATCCACCAGTGACACCTAGCAGCATGTAGTGGCTACCCAGCAGAATGGAATGATGAACCTCTAGGTGCAGTTAACATGTGATACAGTCCTACTATCGTGGATCCCTACAGGACGGAGGTCATGGACAACTCGTCAAACCCCATCGTCTGTCATATGTCAAGATTTATTCGACTTGAGTTCGATAGTGGAAAACTCTTTTCCACTTTATATTACTGCCCTGGCCAAGGTCTTAGAACTCAGTCTAACAAATCACATAGGATCACTCCTCTTCTATCAAGGTCGATAGATTCCTTATAGGTGCATACCCTACTCCTACAGTGAACTTACTGCAGCCAATCTACACTGCATGGACCCATATGGCTAGAGACCATGTATGTGTGCAGTCAAACTACAATAACCTCACTGTGAGTAGCCGAAGCACCGCAGGTCAAAGGACCAGTCACACTACTGCAACATCAAGCAAGTCACTGACGAGTGGATAGACATCCAAGTGACTTCTTGTCTTGGTCACGCTCAGTACCCTTGTTCTCTAACAAGCACCTGCACTATCACTTCAGTGTCACTACACTGTGGACTCAAGTCTCGTCCATCCAGAGGGAAAGTGATCTGTGCACTGATCGGATCGATCACCGTCCTCGTGATGATCCATTGATCAGGAGCATTTAGAAATTAATCACCAATGATACATGGCTCAAATTCTCAACTCTTGAGAATATGTATCATCATCTTATTAATTCCTTGGACGATTCATAGACACATAAACAATATGAATGAAAAGATGCCTTTTATTTATTCAATAATAAATAGTCAAGTACAAAATTATGTCCCTAGATTTAATAATGTGTCAGCCAGATTGGCTTCTAGGGCATACATCTAACAGCAGGGGCTTTGATTCTTCTTCAAACTTCATCCTTCTTCCTCCTCCCAAGCACAATCAAGGGTTGATTCAAAGGGAGGACATCAGATATTAAAAGAAGTCTCTGCAAGGGAGTTAGCACCCTGGAGAGACAAGAAAGCTTTGATCGGATCTCTACTTCGTGTGGATACCCGTAGAGGCTGGACGCGTGAACGGCTTCAAGCGAACCTTCATCCTAAACCACGAACTTTAGTTTGCGGTGATCATCTACCCGCACAAGGTGAAGATCTAATCTTCATAATTAGTTTAAAATTTTTTAATTCTAATCTATCTACGAACGGTTATTAAACAACGTTCATAGGATGAACGATTGATCCCGCTTATGCCTCTTCCGCTGCATCTAAAATTCTTTTTAATTTTCTGCGGCATGGGCGGGTTCCCAACAGTTAGCATTATGATTAGTGCCTAGGATTTGTCTAGCTCTCATATGTATTTTGCTTTGTTAATATACTTTGCACTTTGATTGAAGAACATTGTACTTTTGACTTTAATATATTACAATGTCTCATGTTGATCAATAAAATTTGAATTTTTATCATTTACTGCTTCTACTCATCTATTACTATACACTCGTTTGATGATAACAAAAAGAGGGAGAAGTAAGAAAAGAAAGAAGTTGTAATATAAAGGGATAAATAAGTCTGAAATTTATAGTAAGAAATAATATTCACTTAAGGGGGAGCAACATGTTGCAATGAAAGAATTTGGCACATACCTCTCATGCCTCGATACATAACCTGAAACTCTTGCTTTATCTCAAATTTTTAAAGTTTCATCCTTAACCAAATACAAAAGAAAGGGGAAGAAAATCAAAAGTTCTAATTGGCAATATTTGGATGAAAGAGGGGGAGTCTTCACTTTCAAATTTGAAAAACTAAAAGTCAGCAACTTGAGCTCTTTCTAAAATAGAACTCTTAATTTCAAATAAGTATCAATGTGTTCATACTCAATGTTTTATAATCATCAAAAAGGGGGAGATTGAGGATGATAGTGTTATTTTGATGATTAACACAACCATTGAGGAAATATCTAATTAGTACTACAAGTTAACGTAATACATCACTACTGACTTCGATACTCTCAATACATTAGAAGAATGAGATCAAGATGTCTTTCAATGATTAATAATGAGATAAAATTTGTAATAGAAAAGGAATAGAGAATTCTAAATTCTAATTCAGCAAAGTTTCAATTGAAAAGTATTCTTAAAGGCAAAATAGTAATTTTAATTGTTAAGAGTATATAGCACTACCATCTCATACATTCAAAATTGCTTGAAATATATTTCATTGATTGTATGGATGAGTCTAACCTTAAGATGCAGCAAAGTGTAGAATGAGTCGACCCCAACATAGGTGGAGTCGACCTTGGCACATCATGGAAACCTCAGGCACACCTCTGCAAAAATGGCATGGATGAACAGTAGTAGAGTCGACCCCAAGTATGCTTGAGTCGACCCCAGGAGCGGAGCCGACCTCAAAGAACCTTGAGTCGACCCCAGCTTTAAGCCTCAAGAAAACAAGTCTCTAGAATTACTGAGAGGGTCGACCCCAACTTTCCTTGAGCCGACCCCAGATGGAGCCGACCCCAGGAATGCTTGAGTTGACCCCAACTGTACATGAGTCGACCCCAAGGCTATGTCGTTCAAAACTGTGTCTTTGGAATCCCTGAGAGGGTCGACCCCAATGGAACTTGAGTCGACCCCACTGTAGCTTGAGTCGACCCCAAAATGTGTTGAGTCGACCCCAGTGGAAAACAGCTGAAATGCAAGGTTCTGTGATTCCTGAGAGGGCCGACCTTGCTGTAGCAGGAGTCGACCCCAGTGAAAGTTGGATCGACCCCAGTGAAAGTTGACTCGACCCCAAGTATGATGAACAGTAGTTTGAGTCGACCCCAGGAAAGTTTGGGTCGACCCCAGCACGGGCAGAAGTATAACGGCTAGTTCTGCAGAAGTACTTTTTGACCTCCCAACGGCTAGTAACGGATAGTTTTTCAAATCTAACCAATAGGGAGTAACCTAAACATGTGGAAAAGTATTTATAATGATACTATTCATCAGAACAAGCAATCTTTGCATGAAAATCAAAGCTTACTCAAGAAAGACAAAGCCCTAGTATTCTTCATCGAAGTGCTTCATTCAAGAGTCAAAAAGAAAGTGGTTGAGCAGATCAAAAGAGACATTAAGAGCTCCACCAACCCTTGAAGAGTGAAGCATTCCTTGACAAAGAAGAGAAGAGCCCTATCAAAGCGATAACTATATTCTAACTCTTCTTTGTAGCTTATAATTGTTATATCTGCTCATCTAAGAGTTTCAATCTTCTTCTTCTTAACAATCTTGTAAGGTTTGTTGGTGAGCTCGTAAAACCAACGGTGTAGGTTTGTTGGTGAACCCGCAAAACCAACGGTGAAAGTTTATTGGTAAGCCCGTAAAACCAACATAGATTTTTGGTGATCCCAAAAAAACCAAAGTGTAAAGATTTTTAGATTGTGAGCCCAAAAAATAATCCAACTGTAATCAGCGGGATTATAGTGAATTTCCAAAGGGTCGCTTGGGGAGTGGACGTAGGTGCATAAGAGAGCACCGAACCACTATACTTCTTGTTGTTTGTATTGTGTATTGTTCTAACTTCACTACTTGTATTTAATCTATATTAACTAAATCACTCACTCATCAATTAACATAATTAAGGAATCGAAAATCAAGAAAAACCAATTCACCCCCCCTCTTGGCTTGTCACCTTGGGCAACACTATGCCATTCTCCTTGAGATAGTTCCGGAATTTCCCACTAAGGTATTCTCCTCCTCGATCTGATCGAAGAATCTTAAGGGTTTTTCCAGTCTATTTTTCTACTTTATTTCTGAACTCTTTAAACTTTTCAAAGGACTCATATTTGTATCTCATAAGATACACATACCCATATCGTGAATAGTCATCGGTAAAGGTAATGAAGTACGAATAACGACCCCTGGCTGACACATCAAATGGGCCACACACATCAGTGTGTACCAAGGTAAGTATTTCAGTGGTCCTCTCCCCATGTCCTACAAAAGGTAATCTAGCCATTTTTTCTTGAAGACAAGACTCACAAACTGGATATGACTCAAAAGTCAATGGGCCGAGAAGCCCATCTTTCTCCATTTTGTTTATTCTGTGCTCTTCCATATGGCCAAGCCTGAGGTGCCACAAATACTTCTGATTTATCTCATCTCTTGATCTTTTAGATCCTATGGCACTCACTACTTGCTCAGACACATTCACAGACACATCAATATACAAGTGATAGAGACTGTCAATCAAGAAACCACGTGCAACTAATTTATTTCTGAAATAAATAGAACAGCAGTCTTTGTCAAATGTCATAACATGACCATCCTATGCTAAACATGAAACAGAAATCAAATTCCTACTAGCAGCAGGGACATAATAACAGTCTCTAAGCAATAAACTAAATACAGACGGTAATCGCAGAGGATAGGTGCCCATAGCTACAGCAGCAACTCTTGCCCCGTTGCCAATCCGAAGGATCACTGCACCTTCCGCCAGCCTCCTACTTTCCTTTAGACCCTGCATAGTAGTGCACAAATGAGCACTAGAACCAGAATTTATGACCCAACTAGAAGTAGAAGAAATCGTAAGGTTAGTTTCAATTACGAGCAAGTCTAACATACCTCCAGAAGGTGTGTCTGCCTTTTTGTTCTTCAGGCTCTTGAGGTATGAAGGGCAGTTCCTTTTCCAATGGCCGTCGACGTTGCAGTGAAAATATTTTCCCTTATCATTAGCCTTTTTCTTATAAACTTTCTTTTTCGGCTTCTTGTCTTTCTTCTACTTCTTTACAGGCTTCTTTTTTCTTCCAAGTAGACTTTCTCACGGAACCAGAAGTCAGCTCAGCAGCCAGAAGAGAGCCCCTTGAACCTTTCAAGGTTTCCTCAGCAGTTACCAATATATTCAATAGTTCAGTCTTCGTGCATTCAATTTTATTCATATGGTAGTTTACTATAAACTGCCCAAATGAATCAGAAAGGGATTGCAGGTCAGATCTATCTGCAGTTCCTAATGCATAGTCATACCGAGCTTCTCAAGCTCCTCTACGTCCCTGATCATAGTCAGATAGTGATCATGGAAAGACTGCCCCTCGCACATCTTTGCCTTGAAGAGCCTTTTGGATACTTCAAAGCGTGCAGTGCGGCTCTGCTCACCATACAACTCTTGCAGGTGTGCCAGTATTTTTCTAGCAGTCTTTATGTTATCATGCTGGCATTGAGTTCATTAGTCATGGATGTCATGATGTAGCACTTGACCCTAATGTCATCATCTGTCCACTTTTGATGCGTCTCACGCTGATCATTAGTAGGACGTGTTGGTAACCTGAAAATATCATTCTCGAGTACATACCCTAGTTTCTCACAACTCTAAATAATTTTCAAGTTTCTAAGCCAGTCTTTGTAATTGGTTCCGGTCAGTCGGTTGGTCTCAAGAATACGAGTTAAAGGGTTTGAAGATGACATTGATCTGTAGAGAGTAAAGATTCTAGTTAGACTTTGTACTTGAACTTAATTTGTTCTAGGAACTTTTAAAACAAATACACTCCCACTATTTTCTTGAATCCCCCAGACTCCCCTGATGGAGAAATGAAAGCCCTACGCGACTAGGATTTCTAGTGGGTACTACGGTCTCACCGATTTACATGCCGCCTCACCTAATAGTTATTGGTGACATATAAATGAATGAGTGTACAACTCTTGTACCATGTTTCTTAAGCAAATTGCAGTGGTACTTGGTCTCTAAGTCATAAAGACCTCACCTAACAGTTATTGGCCCCATTACTTAGTTAAGTCAGACCCACCGTATAACCGCAGAAATAAAGTCATCATTGGGTCCTCACCTAACAGTTATTGGTGCCCAACCCCACCTTTACCCCGCAACATCTCATGTCTAATAGAGAGGTCCAATCTTCCGATGCAACTTGCCCATTGTGTCCAGCCGAGACAAATCAACACCGGAAAGACCTTAGCAGCTCTACTACGGTGGAAGACCTATGGATTTAATATTGTATAATCATGTCTTAGTGTTTGCAACTTGAGTTCTTCATAAGAGGTAATCGAACAATTGGCCAGGTAAGCAGGTGGAAGGCTCCCCTTACTCTGAGAGTAAGGTCCTAATTAAGTAACCACCTTTTAGGCTTGCCTAGACACCAATTAAATTAATTAATCTAATATGACTAACTCATGTTAGTTCACCCTCAACTGATTAGGGAGGTTTATAATTAGGTCTCACTCGATCGCGTATTCACATCTCATACAAATATAAATCTACCTGCATAGACATAAACATTAAACATCCAGGCATTTATCAAAAATAAATATAATGGTGATGATCATGGATCCAGGATAGGGTCATTTTACAAGCACATTCACGTCAATTGGTTAGATCGTCTTCAACTCTTGACTTGATCTTGATCCCTTAGGTCCAATTGTGATCAACTCCTTGATCCATCTTCAATCAACCCTTGATCTCAATCCACGCATGTTGAGCTTGTTGATGTACATATCGATCAACCATCGACGTGCAACACACATCACAGATTACATCCCAGATTGCTTTAAAAATTAAATAAAAGTAAAGAATAAATTACAACCCTTTTTCATGAGACACGCAGGTCTCTAATATATGAATTTAAGATGCACGCAGGCATCTGAAAATTAAAATTACATGCATCACAGAACATCGCAGAACATTTCAGAACATTCAAAAGGGTCCATCCATGATCATCACCATTCGCATCACATGCATAAAAATTATTTTCAGATCTGTAATTTAACTGATTATTTCATCTCATGACTTACTGATCACGTAAGATTTGATTCTAAATATTTGTAATCATATTATCAAAGCATTAGAATCATTAATCTAAGCATCTATCAAAATCAGCATGCAGAAAAATCAGCAAGCTGAAAATTCTACATACATAAATTTCAGCAAGCATAATCCCTTAAATTTCTGATCTAAAATGTCTTTAAAAATTTAATCTTAACCTTAATCTACATAACCTGGCTCTGATACCACTGTTAGGAGCTGTCACATGCCGCTGAAAATTCAAAAAAAAATTCAGATACGCAGCGGAAAGACATGTGCATATCCGTTCATTGCATGAACGTATTTTAAAACTATTTATAGATAGATTAGGATTAAATTCTATTAAATCATTTTAAAATCATGATTAAGAAGATCAGATCTCACCTTGTGCGGGTAGATGGTCTCCGTAAATCTGATTTACGTGGTATTTGATGAAGGTTCAGTGGAAGCCGCACACACGTCCGGCCTCTACAGGTATCCAAACGAAGTAATGAGTCGATCGAAGCCTTTGGATCTCCCCGGGGTGCTAGCTCCCTTGCAGAGAAGGCTATTGATGGCTGAAGTCCTCTCCCTTGAATCAACTTTTGATTGCCTTGAGAGGAGGTAGAAGAAGGAAGGTTCAATGGAAGAATAATGGAAGACTCGCAGCCTTTCAATTTCCCTTCATGTTGGAACCAAGGAGAGGAAGGAGGACACGCCTAACCTTCTTTTTTTCTTTGTTGCTTGCGGCTGAAGAGAGGAATGAGAGGCCGAAACTTGCCGCCGTGAATGCCAAAGAAAACCCAATGAAAGGAGGCCGAAATCCAATGCTCTTTTGAAGCCTTAAGGGATAAAGATGAGTTCCTATTTTTAAGGAACTCATTCTTATCCCTTTAGGTGGCAAGCAAGGAGGGGCGTAGCCCCCTCCTTTTCTTCCCCTCCCTCTTTTCCCCTCTAATCCCACGCCCCACTTAATCACATTAAGTGGGGTGGGTTAAGCCACATAGATAGGGACCTAATCCTTTTTCCAAAAAGGATTAGATGAACTCAATCTTCCTTTTCATTCAAATCCTAATCTAATTGAGATTTAATTGAACCAAGACTCTATTGAACTCTTCAATCCTAATCCAATTAGGAGTCATTTAATTAATTAGACTAGAATTAAAATTAATTAGGACTTAAGAAAATCCTAATCTAATCATGACTTGTTTAAATTTCAGCTCTAAGATAATTAGGACTTTAGAAATCCTACTCCAAGTAGGATTCTAATTTAATTTGAAATCCTAATCCAATTAGGATTCCAAAAATTCTACTCCAAGAAGGACTCTTGATCAAGTCCAATTAATTAAATCCAATTAATTAAATTAAATTGCAATCCGATTGCAATTATTCCTTCTTCAAACCACTAACTCTTAGCGAGTTAACCAATTATCAATCTAATTGATCATATGTGATTCTAAATCACAATTCAACCATCGGATCGGTCAATACCTCTAATGTGTGTGACCCCATAGATTTCTATTCTGACTGGTAGTGAGATATATTGCGATCTCTATCACAATATTATTGAAAACTCCTTTCAATGGGTTGAAACAATTTCAACTCAACTCACCAGGGATCATCGACCATCAAGATGATCCCTGTGAGTCTCACCATCCACTAGTGACACCTAGCAGTATGTAGTGGCTATCCAGCAGAATAGAATGATGAACCTCTAGGTGCAGTTATCGTATGATACAGTCCTTCTATCGTGGATCCCTACAGACCGAAGGTCATGGATAACTCTTCAAACCCCATCGTCTATCATATGTCTAGATTTATTCGACTTGAGTTCGATAGTGGAAAATTCTTTCTCCACTGTATATACTGCCCTAGCCAAGGTCTTAGAACTCAGTCTTATAAATCACATAGGATCACTCCTCATCTATCAAGGTCGATAGATTCTATGTAGGTGCATACCCTACTTCTACAGTGAACCTACTGCAGCCAATCTACACTACAAGGACCCAAATGACTAGAGACCATGTATATGTGTAGTCAAACTACAATAACCTCACTATGAGTAGCTGAATCATCGCAGGTCAAAGGACTAGTCACACTACTGCAATATCAAGCAAGTCACTGACGAGTGGATAGACATCCAAGTAACTTATTGTCTTAGTCACGCTCAGTACCCTTGTTCTCTAACAAGCACCTGCACTATCACTTCAGTGTCTCTATACTATGGACTCAAGTCTCATCCATCCATAAGGAAAGCGATCTGTGCACTGATCGGATCGATCACCGTCCTCGTGATGATCCATTGATCAGGAGCATTTAGAAATTAATCACCAATGATACATGGCTCAAATTCTCAACTCTTGAGAATATGTATCATCATCTTATTAATGCCTTGGATGATTCATAGACACATAAACAATATGAATGAAAAGATGCCCATTTATTATTCAATAATAATAAAGTCAAGTACAAATTTATGTTCCAGAATTAATAATGTGTTCGACAGATTGGCTTCTAGGGTATACATCTAACACAGATAGTTCCTCACACTTTAGGCTCGAAGAGTTATGCGAGGCTCAAAGCTGAATTCGAAAGTTTCTTTGAAACTCTTTGAAACTCTTGTATCATATAGCATGTATCATGATATATAGCACTTCCAATATACTTTTTGTTGTAGATGGAAGACCATGGGAGGAAACTTGGTGAGGTGGAGTTCTATAAGACGACTCACATCCACCGAGATGGCAGCTTTGTCCGAGAGGAGTCGAGAGATATAATTGTATGTAATCATTAATAATTTGTGCAATGATTTTTTATGTATTTCAATTTTTTAAAAATTAATTTGATTGTTTTTGAGAGATATAGAACATAGCTACATCCCATATTTCAGAGCGTATCGGAGAGTCATCTTCAATCGGCAACACCAGAGTATCGAAGCTCAGGTGTTTACTGAATTGATGGGCTCAGAGCGTTATGGTCGAGTGAGGGGTTATGGCATTGAAGTTACACCCACTCAGTTGTCTGCAGTGGGTAGATATACTCAAGATGCTAGACAGAGTAGTATCACTGCAGAGGTTAATGATCTGAAGGCAGAGATACAAGAGTTGAAGCAGAGCCACCACACAAAGATACAATCTTTGAGGGCTCAGATTAATCAGATTACATCTTTGTTGCATCAGTTTGTCCCTCCTCAGGTAAATTACTACATCTACTTGAACATTTTACATAAGTATCATATATTTTTTAAAAAGCTTAATAATTTTCGTATTCTTAACTTCTTAAAATTTTTTTATTACAGGTTTCTGATACTTCATCTGTGCGTAGAAATGGTGACCTCATCGACCCCTGAAGCTTTTATTTTGGAGTTTTATATATATATTTTTTATGGTTTTCGAAGTACATTGTAAACGTAAATTGACAGTATAAATGTAATTTTACAATATGAATGTTTAGATAAATATGTTTGATTGTGTCATGTGTATATCTCGTTTAGTGTGTATGCCTTTGATTTTGTAAATAGTTTTAAAAAAAATTTAATTTTTTTTAAAAAAAATAATACGCTAACGATGCTTTAAAGCGTCGGTAAAAAGCGTCGCTAAATTGCGATTAGCGATGCTTTTATGCGTCGCTACGTTGTAAATTACCGACGCTAAAAGCGTCGGTAAAGCGTCGCTAATGCTCGATGCTTTTGGAAGCATCGGAAAATATTTTGTCAACTATAGCATAGGCGACGCTTTACCGATGCTTGAGAAGCGTCGGGATGGTTTTTACCGATGCGTGAAAGCGTCGCTAATGGCCAAAAAAAGCGTCGCTAATGCCCAATTTTCTTGTAGTGGTGGTAGCTGCTACGGGCAGTTTAAGTTGTCCTGGTTTAGAATGCCTCAACGCCGAGACCGAAAGAGACCTCCAGTTCGAGACTCCCAGTGCCATTAGAATACTGAAACGATGCAGCATGTATCGACCAACAGGTGGGAATATCACTATTAAATAAAACGGCCATGATAGCCATATAGGGTGGAGGAAGGAGAAACGACAGAAAGCCAACCTGCAGAGGTACATCAGAGAGAGAAAGAAAGGAGCCAAACCCTTATCGGATGGCAAACCACCAAAGAATGGAAGTGCACTCTCCTTGAAGAGGGGGGGGGGGGGGGGGGGGTGGGGGGTGTTAGCGCCCGACCAAGGAGGTTTCACCTCTTAAATCGAGCCTTGAATAATCACAATCCTAGTGCCCGCCATATATAAGCTCGACCAATCATTTGCTCATTGACCACTTATATAAGCTCGGCATTCAGCATTCCCAACACCCACAGATAGGTCGATCATCATTAGAACCTTGAGAGGTGAGGCTGTAGTAATGAAATTCCCGCCTGTATGCACGACGTTTTGGAAAAAAATGACACCGCAAAAATTATGCCAATCATCAAATGCAGTTCTAGAAACATCTGAGTCTGATATGACAGATCAACTTCGACTCGACCAGCTCACCTGATGAACAGCTTAGCTACTTCTTTTACCCAAGTTGATTCAAGTTGATCAAGAGCAACTTGAGTTCGAAAATAGGAAGCAAGTGTTACAACTTGGATTCACCTCCCCTGAAATCTCATCTGCCAGCTCAATCCACCAACCAGAAGATGACATGTACCCCGCGTATTCAATGGCCGGCCAAATTTCTAAACAATTAGCGCAATATTTACAGCATAATGAAAGAGTTTGGCCGCTTATTTGGGAATCGTGCGTCCTAATCGCAGGTGTCTTTCAAAACTCTGCCAGAAACGATCCTGATCATATTTTCTTGTTACAGTTTTGTCTCCCACGATCAATTTGAGCGGCAACAATACCTATTTTTTTTTATTTATTTTTTTTGACACATCAATTATGATTAACTTACCCTACCAAACCGAGCTTTTTGCCTTCGGTGCATACCACCCCAAACCTGCCCTCAACCTAGGATAGCAGTTGAATCCGAGGCACCTGCAGGCCAAACAACCCACCCAGCCTTGCAAATAACCTCAGAAGGCCAAAGCATACAACAGTTGAGCGGCAATCAAAGAATTATTTCCATCATTCCGCTACAAGAAAAGCAGCAGTACGAGAAATATAAGATCAATGCATCATACTTATTAGCAGTAGAATACGCATTCGTACATACAACGAAACAAGAGAATGCAAAAAGAGAATCCCTACTAAACTCCTCACCACCACGAGCAACATATATGAATATATATATATATACACACACACACTCACATAACCAAACCCTGCGCAGCAACTTACTAAACTCGTCCAACTCGACGCACATATATATTCTTCTCCAAATGAGACAGGAAACAGAATATGATCCTTGGGAGATGTTTTCATCTCCTGCCCTGCACCCCGGCCCTAGGAGGCTTCCTTGGTCCGCTGCCCGACCTGCCCCGCGGCCTCCGCCATCCACTGCCGCGTCAGCTCCAGCTGCTCCGGCGCCTTCGACACGACCCTCCGGGCGTGCTCTATGAAGCACGAGAGCGACGACACACCCGTGAGGCCGAATGCGCCCGAGGCCAGGAAGCCAGTGACGGCGAGCCCGATGGCGATCGCCGCTGGGACCAGCACTGGACTGAAGAGGAGGAAGAGTGGGGTGGCGACGGCGAGGCCGACGACGCTGGCAGTCAGCGTCACCCCAGAGAGGAGAAGGAGGAGGCCAACGATGGGCAAGACGGCGACCACGGCGAGCACCTGGGACTTAGACGGGGCCTTCTTGGGGAGGAATCCCTTCAGGCCTTCGGGGCGGTGCTCGGCCATGGCAGATCGATCGATATGGGCTCCAAGGGCCGAAGGAGGTGGAAGATGTGAGCGTAAGAGTGAGAGGGAGTGATCTTAAAGGGAGGGAAGGGTTGACACGTGTGTAGAGTATGACACGCGTTGGAGAGAGCCCGAGGAGGTGCAGGTGGAGGTTTGGAAGAGCCTCGTGAGTTGCCACCTTTACACCGTCCTTCAGTGGGTGTAGCCTGTAGGCTTGGTCTGGCCTTCATCTGGGTTGAGTGATGTGGGACCTCGGAATGGCTTAGCCTAAACTGCACCAGCACATGAAGACAACGTTCCAAGTGGATTACTTTTGGTTTCGAAGTTGCTCTCAGGTGTTTGGATTCAGAGGAAAAAAACAGATGGCTTTAGCTTATATTTTTACGTTGTCGATAAGAGTTTGGAAGGAAATAACTCCGGACAGATCAATTTGGATGGACACAAGGGAAACTGATCTTTTGAAAGAAAAGCTATCCGATATTTTTAAAAGTCTATTATAGTTGGCACGTGGCGTTGCCTTTGCTCGACTATCTATAATACGAATATATGAAAAATATAAAAGAACAATTTCAAGTTATTCAAGTAATAAAAATGAACAATATAAAATTTTCAAGTAATAGATAGCAATTAACCCGTAATTGCAATAGAGAGATAACAAACTCTCTGATCAAGAGTTTAATACTTCGATTAAAAATAAGACATCAAATCATAATTTATATTTTTTTTGGTAAACCATAATTTATGCAGTTGAAGCCTCATATGATACTCTAAAAGTATTTATGTACTCTTTTTTAGGTAAACTCCAAGGGGAATGAATGTAAGATGACTTTGGGTTCTATTGATTTATTATGTAATAATTTTATTGAAAAAGACCGAAGTCACTATATCCTTTACTGAAGATTGGGTCTCTATACTAGGTGTGATGCCTGTGGCTTCAAATGACTCCAAGACTAATATATAACTTGTCCAATATTAATATATGATTATGCAAAAAATTAAATTTATTTGTTTCGATCAATATTTAAAATTATACATAAATGATTTTTATAGAATACTTTGCTCTGAAAATGATCTATGGTGTCGAGGATATATGGTCTTATCCCTGGTGCTGCCCCTTCTACTTTTTGAAACCAAGTTTTAACTAACAATCGTATGCAATTCTTGTGGCATTTGGTAACTCAAATGAAACTATGGTGATCTTAAATCACTGATGATCCTCATCATGGAGTCATCTAATTATGAAGATTTAAAATTAATATATTTGGTATGTTGTATTTCAGTGATTAAAAATCTTTAGGTATCCATGACTAACCTATATAGTATGCCATGGGAATCCAAGAATCATAAAACTACTAATATATTCCATATATTTTAATTAGGGCTAAAGGGATTGGAAGAGAGTTGGATTAAATTTTTTTACTGAATTGAGGGATATTTTTCTTCCCAAATTTCAGTCCAACATCCCTACCCTAAGATGATCTTGGAAATCCATCCTCAAGAATCGATTTAAGATCACTGGATTGGGCAGTGATTTTAGAATTTGAGGTGATTCAGGATCACTACTGTAAAGGATCACTAAGGTGTAACCAAATACGATGATCTCATGACCTACACTTATACCACTCTATCTTAGGTCATCACTCTATACCAAAATGCCACTTATAGCATGGTAATCAAAACAAGGTGTGGGAAGTATCATGCAGGGATTCTAGTCTTCCAAATCTTTGTAGATGAAGGCCATGCTTGATGGCTTTCCATGCAAGCACGTGACTTGCAAGATGGAAATTAACGCCCCATTATTGAAGTTGGAAAGGAAATGAAGGTTGAGAGATTGAGAGAGTTCAAGAGAAAATGAAAGTGAATGAGAGTGAATCTGAAAAATGAATTGACTGAATGAAATGTTCTTACAATGCTCTACTTAAATAGATATAATGGTAACAAACTCTGATAACTAAAGAGGATTACTAACTAATTATAATTCAGCATTCTAACAAATCTGTTATAACTAATTTACAGCTAACAAAATCTGTTAATCTATAGCTAAGCAGCTCATCTACATCAACAAAATCTATTATGCCAGATTAGATCTCTCCAGCTTAGCATCCCAACTTCCACTCCAGTAGTTCTTCCTATATGAGTTGTTGTATTTAACATTCGCCCTCAAGATGAAATGTGTATATTATGCACACTCATCTTAGATGGCAACAAATGAAACAAAGGACCACTAACTACTTTAGTAAAAATGTCAGCTAACTGATTATGAAAGGATATATGTAAAGTATGTAGAATTTTCTCTTGAATTTAATCCCTGACAAGATGGCAGTCCAATTCTATATGCTTCGTTCTTTTATGAAAAACTGGATTGGCAGCAATATATAAGGTGGCCTAATTATCACAAAACAAAATTGCTGGCCTATCATGCTTAATTTTCAGATATGGAAGTAAGTACAACAATCACAGAATTTCATAAGTAGCTGAAACGATGGCTCTATTTTCTGCCTCAGCTGATGATCTTGATACTGTGTTTTGTTTCTTAGATTTTCAAGACAGTAATGCATTTCCTAAAAATGCACAATATCCTATTATTGACCTCCTTGTATCTGGGCAATCCCAATCTGAATCTGAGAACACCTTTAAATGAAGATCATTGGATACTGGAAAGAAAATCCCTTGTGCTGGTGTGCCCTTAATATATCTAAGGATTATGTGAGCTGCATCTAAGTGAGGCTCCCTTACTTGAACATCAAATGATACATCAGGTCTAGTAATAGTCAGATAAAGAAATCTTCCAACTAATCGTCTATATCCTAAAGGATCATCTAACAATTCACCAGAAGATCTGTCAAGCTTCACATTTTGCTCCATTAGAGTTTTTGCAACCCTTGCACCAGTAAAACCAACATCCTCAAGTATTTTTAATGCAAATTTTCTTTGACAGACTAATATACCTTCTGTAGACCTTGCTACTTCTAAATCCAAAAAAAAATTCAAAGCTTCTAAGTCCTTAATCTTGAATTGTTGATCAAGTGCAGACTTTAGAGCATTGATTTCTTCTAAATCATTTCCAGCAAGTATAATATCATTAACAAATACTAAGAGAGCAATAAATGAATTAGCTCTCAATCTGGTAAACAATGTGTAATCTGCCTTAGATTGGTTGAAATCTTGCTGACTGATGAAGACTCCCCCTTACTGCCAAATCCGAGAAGCACTTTCATGTAAATCTCCTTATTTAAGTCACCATACAAAAATATATTATTAACATCAAATTGTTGTAAGTGCCAATTGTAGGCTGCAACGACTGCTAACAAAGTCCTAACAGAAGTGAATTTGGCTACTGGGGAAAAAGTGTCAAAATAATCGAACCCTTCCTTTTGAGTGTAACCCTTAGCAACTAAACGAGCTTTGAACCTTTCTATAGTGCCATCTGAGCTAAGCTTTTTCTTATAAATCATTTTGTAGTCTATAAGATGTTTCTCGGGTGGTAAATTGGTGAGAGTCCATATATTATTGTCCTCTAAAGCTTGGATTTTCTTAGCCATAGCTTTACACCATGCAGGGCTTTTAGCAGCTTGCTCAAAAGAGGTAGGTTCCTCAATATTGAAGAGACTAAGTGTATAGGCATAATGAGAAGGAGAGAGTTTATAATAACTAAGAAATTGAGAAATGTCATGCGATTACGTGAATTAGAAGAATCTGTGCTACTGGAAATAACTAGCTTAGATGATGAAGTGGCTAATTGACAATGATATTGCTGGAGATAGGAAGATTTCTATTTAACCCTAGTTGACGTTCTAGGAGGAAAAATAGGAGAAGAAAAAGTAGGTGAAACAAAGGATTGTTCTGTATGAGTAATATCAGAATGGGAATTGTTCTGTATGACAGAATCAACATTGAAAGAATCCATAGGAGGAGAAGAATGAGTGATAAAGGAAGAAACTATCTCAAGAATGGAATTTGGAAAGACAAAAAGGTCAGTGTCATCAAAATGGACAGATTTGAAAGGATACACACTTTCATGAAAAACTACACTACAACTAATGAACACAAAATTAGTCTAGAGATCAAAGACTCTATACCCTTTAATGGCATAAGGATAGCCAATAAAGATGCACTTGTGGGCTCTTGAATCAAATTTAGATCTAACTCGAGTTAATGAAGAGGCAAAGCACAAACAACCAAAGGTTCTAATACGGCTACAATCTAGTTTTTTTTGAAAACAGAAGCTCAAAAGGTGTTTTGCCTTTGAGTAAAGGACTTGGAAGTCTATTTATGATATAGGTAGCAGTAAGAATACATTCTCCCCATTATTGAAAATAAAATATTTGCAACCAAAAATATGAAAATATCCAATATTAAGTTTTCTATCTTTCCACAGTACATAGGGTGTTCTCTTTAATATAGGTCTAATTGAAACTCGGTTTAGAATATAATATGTTGTGTTAATTGCCTCAGTCCAAAAAATATCGTAGAAGATGGCTCTTACACAACATGGTTCTAGTCATTTTTTAAAGAATCCTATTTTTTCTTTTTACCACTATATTTTGTTAAGGTATCCTAGATATAGAGAAATTATACTAAACGCCATTTTTATTACAATTTTTTTAAAACATTGATATTTAAATTCAGTTACATGGTCTCTTCTGATTTTAAGAGCTTTTAAAGCTTTTTTATTCAAAATTCTTTTGGATAATTTTAAAAATACAAGAAATGCTTCATCTTTATGTGCTAAGAATAAAACTCATATAAATCTTGAGAAATCATCAATGATAACAAATCCAAAATATTTTCCACCTAGACTTATAGTTTTAGTTGGCCCAAACAAATTCATATGCAGAAGTTCTAATGGCCGAGAAGTTGAAACCATATTCTTTGCTTTAAAAGAAACTCTAGTCTGTTTTTCTATTTGGCACGCATCACAAACTTTATCTTTTTTAAAACTCAATTTAGGTAATTCTACAACAAGATCTTTTCTATCTAATTTTGAAATAATATCTATGCTTGCATGAGCTAATCTACGATGTCATAACCAACTAACTCATTGATTTTAGCATTTATTGCAACTAGGCATTGTATATTTTTCATGAATAAATGGTCTAGATTAACCATGTATACATTGCTATGCCTATGTCCAGTGAATCTTATGCTATCTTCATTGGAACTAGAAGCAACGCATATAGAAGATTCGAACACTACTTTAAAACTTTTATTGCATAGTTGACTAATGCCGAGTAAATTATGCTTAAGACCATCAACTAATAACACATGTTCAATAAAGGTGGAATGAGTGATACCATTGTTACTAATTCTAATGATCTTTCCTTTGTTGTTGTCGCCAAAGAAGACCACCACTCTATTCTTTCTTTTAAGGAAGATAAGTTGTGATTCATCTCCTATCATGTGTCTAGAGCACCCACTATCCAAGTACCATATTCTATTTGATCCACGAGCTGCTAGACATAAATGCATCACCAAAAATTATATTTTTGACTTATATACCCAAGCTTTCATGGATCTTTGAAGGTTAGTTATTATGATCCCTTTTGGAACCCACATCTTTTTAGTTGTTACTTTGATTATTCTGCCACTTACCCTATAATTGCAAGTGAAGAATTTGTGGCAAGTTTTTCCACATTTATAACATGTGTTATTTGAATAATTACTTGATGTTTTAACAAAAATATTTTTTAAAAGTTTCTATTTTTGCAAAGGATTATAGACAAGTCCTACCTTGTTATAAATAGCTCGTTGGCTATCTAAGATCATATTCAGTTTTTTAGAGCTTAAGGTGAATTTATCTACAATTGATTTTAGTTTATCTACTTCTTTTCTTAAGTTCTAATTTTCTTCCACTAGTGATAGTTTTTCTTTTGAGATTTCATCTTTTTTTTATTTGTTAGATGTAGATTTTTTAGTTTCAGTTCTTTAGTCTTCAGACCTAGATTCTTAAATTATCTAATAATTTATTGAAAACTTTTTGAAGCTCATCAAAATTAAAATTACTTATATGTTCAGAATTTACCTCATCCTCATGAGCCATGAGGCAAAGATTTTTTTTATTTTTTGGGCCTCCTCCTTTGTTTACTCAACTCGTCGATGTCGCTCCAAGTCGCAACCATGGCTTTCTTCCTGAGCATCGTAGGGACTTTCTTAAGTAGTGGGCAATCTGCTCTGAATTGACCTAGTTTTTTTCACTCGTAGCACACTAGCGGCTACTCCTTTTCTCTTTCTTTGCTTGGCTCCCTCTTAACCATTGGCCTCTTTCTCATCCCTTGTCTTTTTCTCCTTATGAACCTTCTAAACTTTCTAGTGATTAAGGCCATTTTCTCATCACCTTCAACATCTTCAAAATCCTTACTTTCCAATTCTTCTTGAGTTACTGAATTGAGAGATATGGTCTTCCTCCTTTTTGATTCTTCTTTCTCATTGTGCTGCTTCATAATCAGCTCACGTGTCATCAATGTCCCAAACAACTCCTCCAATGGCAAGGTGTTGAAATTTTTGGCTTCTTTGATTGTAGTCACCTTGGCCTCCCATATTTGTAGTAGTTAGCTAAGAATTTTTATGACTAAATCACTATTAGTATAAGATTTGAAAAGCCTTTTAAGACCATTTATGATATCAATGAAGCATGCAAACATCCCAATAACGAATTCATTTAATTCTATTTTAAACGGTTCATATTTATGTATAAGCATATTAATTTTGGATTCTTTGACTTGGTTAGTGCCTTCATGAGTTATCACGAGCCTATCACAAAACTCTTTAGATGAATTACAAGTAGAGATACAATTAAAATCATTACCATCTAAACAGAAATATAAAACATTCATGGCTTTAGCATCTAGGTGAGCCATTTTCTTATCAAAATCATTCCATTCTCTTTAGGGCTTGGGAAGAGACACACCATCTATAACTTTATTGGGTGTGTGAGGACCACTCCACATGTCATAATCTAATGTTTATACAAAAATGCGCATACGAGCTTTCCGATATGTATTGTTTGTGCCATTGAAAAAATGGAGGTCTATTTGTGAATTGTCCCTCAACAAGAGAGATGCCATAGATCTTTGACTCTTGACTATTAGGTCAATGAGGGGCTAGAGTATCAAAGCTCTGATAGCACTTGTTGCCCAGCTATGTATCCCAAGAGAGGGGTAAATTGGACTTTTCAAAAATTTTAAGCAAAATATAGCCAAATGAAACTTTAATATTTATGTGACTTGCAATTAAAAAATGAGCTACATATAAATACGCAAGAGAAAAAAACACACAAATTAAATACTACAAACACAACAAGTTTATAGTAGTTTGATGCTAATCCTGCACCTACGTCCACTTTCTAAGATCTTCTTCTTGAAAATTTCCACTCTAATCCCTCCAAAATTATAATACAATTGTTTTGATCAAGCTCACAAACAATCTAGTTGATTTTTACTGGAAATCAACTAAAACTGCCACCAAGCCTTTTCCTAGGCTCAATACAATCTAATTCCAAGCTTGGACGGAGCTTTTTAAAAGTTTTATGCCCCAAAACTTGTTACAATCAAAGTCTAAAAAGGATAAGTAACAAACTAAATTACATCTCCTTAAAGACAAATAAACAAAGAATTAATAGAGCTCTGAATCAGTTGGTCGGCCTTCAATGAACTTGAATGATCTTCACCAACTATCTTAATAGTAGAGGATGTGATCTTTTAGCTCTTAATAAATATACTAGAATATTCTCTTTCTTTTCTGATCAACTTTTCTTGATGCTCAATTTCTTATGTTGATATTAAATCTCTTGTCTTGTGTTTTCCATCCTCTTGCATCCTTTTTAGTGTTCCCATGCATTTATGTCGTCAAAAGACTTTTTGAAGATATTTGTAGTCGTTAGACAGGCTAAAAGAGCCATTGTGGAATAATTGCAGTTCAGATTTACAGAAAAACTAGATATTACTTTTGTCCGGCATAGATGAGTCAACCCGGCTTATTTAGAGGTTGACTCGGCTTCTTTAGGGGTCGACTCATGATCTTTAAGGGTTGACTCATGATCTTCAGGATCGAATCGAAATAGCTTTTCTTTTTGCTGGCCATTGTGCGGTTGAGTCTTTTATTTTCTATTGTTGACTTGTCCATTGATAAGGGTCGACTAATTATCCTTTAGGGTCGACTCATTAATATGCTAAACTTGGCTACTCTCTATCTTTTGTCTCTGGCCATTCTAGAGTTGATACGTTTACTTATGGGTCGACTCTTATTCAACAAGAGTCGGCTCGTGATATTTATGAGTCAACTTGCCAACATACTATTTTGACTACTCTTTATCTGTTATCTATGGCCATTCGGGGGTCGATTCGTTTGCTTCTAGGGTCAACTCTTATTCAACGGGAGTCAATTCGTAATCTTTATGGGTCAACTCGTGAAAACATAGATTTGTACTGCTCTCTATCTATCTTCTAAACCTATTCTTGGTTCGACTTGTGAAAGTGTATCAATCAATATTAGTGTGCCAAGGTCGACTCGTATTTTTTCTAGGGTTGACTCTTGAAACTACCCAAAGCTAAAGCCTTTTGTCTTTGCCTGTGAGTGTCCAAGGTTCGACTCGAAGTGTTCTTGGAGTCGACTCTTCTTGTGTAGATATTTTTAAAAAATAGGTTTCATTCTTTTACATTGAGAGTTATATGGAATGATATCTTCTTAGCTTCCTGCGAGTATTCTAGTACACTCCAGAAAATAAAAATAGTAAACTTTTTACTCAAACATTTTGTATCATCAAAATTAAACTTTTTGGGTCAACATCATAACATAGTAATACTTATATGCGGCGTTAAAGAGCTGCCACACAGCAGGTCAACAAAAATAGGACTTTTTGCTTCGAGGACTTTAAACATTTATCCTAAACAAGTATGCATAATTCTATGTCTAACATATAATCATGCAGAATTTCAGCAACCTAGTTAATTTCTAATCCTAAATTCTAATGAGATCATATCTCATACCTTTTTACTTTGAGGACTTTGATGATGCCTTGATCACCTTCTGTAGCTTCACACGCATCCGGCCTCTACGTATAGTCCACACGAAGCTTTAGGATGATCCACAACTATAGGAGTGCTAGCTCGCGTAGAGGTACTATAGTGGCTAAACATTTTTCCCTCAAAGCACTCAACTTTTGATTCTTCTTTGAGAGGATGAAGGATGAAGATGATGAAGAAGAAGAAGGAGGAGAGAGGACGGCTGGCTCTCAGAATTTTTTCAGAATTTAGAATCCTTTCTAAAGACCATATTTTTTAAACCCTAAGCGTGGGGGTCTTTTTATAACCAAAAGACCCCCCACGCCTCACACTATTTTAGTCAATGAATTTGGCTGATAAAATTTCCAAAAAATTATGGTGAACCGGCAACTAAGAGATGAAAAAATCCTCTTTTAATTTTGCACCACGAATCCCTAAAATTTGGGGGGTTCATGCGCCCCAAACTTCAGCCGCACCCACCCTGCTTCATGTGCCATGCAGTCCCTACAAATTAGAAATTTGATTCCAATCTCTTTAAGAAGATTTGAGGTGCCATATTTTTTTAAAAAATACCCCCACGACTCCTCTTTCCTCGCGCCAAAAATTGCCCAAAAATAAAAAGGATAGGCACCAGTAATTTTATGGATAAGGATGAGGTGTATTTCTTCTCCAAGAAAGAAAGCTAGGGTCCTAATTTAGAAATTCTTCTTATTATCAATTTCTGAATTTTTTAACTTAAAATTCTTATCAAATAAGGATTTTTAATAGGCTCGAGTCAAGCCCAATCCAATTGGGTCAAGTCTGATTAATTGGGTCGAGCCTAATCAACTCGGATCGAACCCAATCTAATTAGGTCAAATTCTGATGCAGCCCAAATTAAATTTTATTCAATTTAGCTTAACCTAAGCTCAATCATTCAATCAATTGAGTTCATTAGCAATCTAATTGTAACTAATCCTTCAATATTTCAATAATTATTTTACTGTAACTTTTGTTTAGGGTAATTTGTCAATCAAATTGACTGATGTACCCCTGGACGATTCTTAATCGTCGATCAGCCATTTGATCAACCTAAAAACTTCTATGCGTGTGACCCCACAGGTTCGAACCTAAGCCCGTAGCACAAGAATGACTTTCTGTACTAATCGAAGTGACTATCTAGCAATGGTACCTGGCGTTCGGATAGGCCGAATAATTGCAAAGCAATATTCTGAAATCCTTGGACTATGGTTACCGTATAATTAATCTCTATGACTCCAAATGCCTAGGATGACTTCAGAGTTCTATCAACTCTTTAATCAGTGCATCCAAATTGTATTTCAACTTTACAAATCCTGTAACTCCTCACAAGGATTATCCTGACAAAGGTTTTGCTAAATTAAACAGGACATTATCTCCTATCATCAAGAGGGGTCAATTCCATCTTGACTCATGCATCAATTTCACAAGTACTTGACTGCACCCAGTAGCCTTCCATCACTAAATTAGAATCTCAGATAGTCTGGTACCAAAGTAAAGTGAGTTGCTTGCAAGTCACCATAGTGATCTCAAGTCTGAGGAATACTTATACCCATATTCACTCAGAACATCTCTTGACAGCAGAGCATTCCGAAGTTGGTCATGTTCAGTGAAATGTACTTCTATACTTCACCTAGGTGAAATATTAGTGTCTCTACACTCCTTGGTTAAGAAGACAACCAACGTATATGGCACACAACGATATACTTTTGATAATGCTATTGTCCTAGTGATAGCATATCATTTGGTCGCGAACTAGTTTAAGGACTCGTAGATAAATCCTACTTTATCGTTTAATAGAGTCGTAAGGACTTCATTACATTACTTGAGTTCACGAAGATGCAAAATATGTAATGAAACATTGCCAAATAACTTTTATTAATTTCATTAATTCATATATAATTCAATCATCAACAGGCTGACGATTATCTTTTAAGACATAATTTCCAACAAAGTCCTCATTGTACCAGCTTAAACACCCTGTCTTCTAATATTCCAAGCCCGTTAAAAGCCCCAATCTCTTTCTAAATTTGGTTGGTGGCCTACCTTTCTTCTATTTTTGACATAAAAACACCCTCCACAACAAAAATTTGGTATTTACAACCTCATAAAGTTAGCATCTTCTTAATCTTTGTCAATTAGCTAAAACTTCAAACTCTAAATATAACCAGCCTAGTTAACTGCTAGTCCCTCTACATTTCTCCTCTATATATTAACCTACTCCCCTTCCCCACCAAATTCTCTCCACTCCTCCCAATGGCCTCCAATCCCCAAACCCTCCTCCTCATCTTCCCCTTCCTCATCCTATCCTTTGTTGGGGCTTATAACATCACACAAATTCTCGAGCCATACTCTAGTTTTTCCATCTTCAACAACTATCTCACTCAGACCAAGCTTGCTGATGAGATCAACCGTCACCAAACAATCACTGTTCTTGTTGTTGACAACTCCAAAATGTCTGTTATCTTCTCATATCTTAACGAGATTCTTAAGCATACCATGGCCATCCATGTCATCCTCGACTATTATGACATAAATAAACTTAGCCACATTCTCCATAAAAGTACCCTCCTTACCACCCTCTTCCTAACCAGCGGCATCGCCAATAATAAACTAGGAATCTTGAATGTCACCAACATGCCTAACGATATTGTAATTTTTGGGTCAGCTACTCCAGAGGCTCCCCTTAGTTCCACCTTCATTAAGGTGGTCATAACAAAACCTTACAATATCTCAGTCCTTCAAATGTCCAATCTCATCATCCTACCTGGTATTGAGGGTGCAAAGCAAGCTTCACCACTTGCCACACTAAAGAAGGCTCTGGCTCTAGCACCAATGGCTAAACCAACAAACTCAACATCACATGCACCAACTACCATCGAGAAGTCACCAGCCAGCACTCCCATGGAAGCACCAAATATGGTTGATAGCCCTGTGGCTGCCCCAATGGATGCTCCAAAGGCAGGTGCACTAGGTGCATATGATGTACCAACAACCCATTTTTCAGCAAGCCAAAACATAGTCTGTGGAATCCTTGGGCTTCTTGTTGGCGTTATCCACTTGGGTGCTTTCTAAAGTGGCTGATCACGTAATGGTTGTCGACTTGGATTTATAGTATCTTATGGATTTGGAGGGTATAATTGTTTGGTTTTGAAATCATAATGAATAATTTTAGTACATCAATTATCTTTTCTATTTAGTGGATATCTATCAATCATGAGAAGTTGTTGTTTATCCATAAATAATTAAATATTTGAGTTAGTGGTGTTTTTAAACTTATAAAGTCATATTACAAGAAATCAAAATAATTATCATGCAATGTAATTCATTGGCTGTGCAAAAACTGATTTGGTAAGCAATTCATAGGTAGATGTCATCAAGAAAGCAATATGTAGTAGGGATAAATAAAAAATGATGGAAAAAGAATGATGACAAAAGATAAATAGAAAACTAAATGGGGAGCGCATGAGAAACCAAAGAAAACCAATGAGAGTCTTCAAGCTTAATCACTATCATATCGAGCCTTTTGTTTTCTGTGCAAAAATTGATTTGATAAGTAATTTGTAGGTAAAAGTCATCAAAGAAGCAATATCCAGCAATAGGGATGTATGAAGAAAGAAGGAAAGAGAATAATGTCAAAAAACAGATAGAAAACTAATGGAGAGCGCATGAGAAACCAAATAAAATCAATGAGAATCTTCTAGCATAATAATTTTCCTAATTGTTTCCAGTTCCAAGTGGAATTGTTTTGCTAGTACAAGATAAGCGTGCCATACAAAATCTATATATTTTTGAAGTTATATTTTTTGGGGTAGATTGCTTATCCTTTTGTAAAATATTGAAAACATATGAGAATCATAATCATCAGATTCTATTTATGAAGTTATATTTTTTATGGGTATATTACTTATCCTTTTCTAAAATATTGAAAAACATTAATAAAATAATGATGAGAACCACAACCATCCATGCTTCCTTTCATGCGAAACGAGCATAAAGAAATCACAGCCGTGGATGCTCTTTCTTGCATGAATCCTAATTGTCGAGATGTTTTCATCCTTTTGGTGGAGCAAGATCAAATATTTTTAACATCAACTAAGCATCAAACCTTGAATTTAGATAATATTAAATGATGATCATGTTCTTTAAGTCTATTTGAAAGGTCCCTTGTGGTCGGATTGGTACCTGACATGGGTTCACAAATTGGCATATTCAAGCATAGTAGAATGCACTCACATGGTCATGGTAGTAAGCATTTGTATAATGGTTGATTGTTTTGCTATCGGTATAGTGCGACATTGTTCTTTTCAGAGCAAATGCCCGGATTCATTAATCAATGTGTTACATTACTCTTCTAATATTTCTTTAAAAGGTGGGCATTATAGACAGTTCCAACTAAGAAAGATTTAATTAGCCAGCCTTATTCTAATAACATTGGTTCAAATTGCAAATTACAGAGTGTAGTTAAAAGGTTGAGTGGTTGCTTTCTTGTAGTCAAAGTAGCCAATAGATGCATCTAGAGCTGATCACGGGCCGGGCCTCAAGCCTAATTCTATTCATTTTTAATTGGGCTTCAGGTTGGGCTCATTTAAAATTTGATCTTTTTTGTGCCCAATCCCGACCCATGATCAACTCTTGCATCCATACCCTGGCTTTGCTCTAGACTAGTAGAACTTGGACTCAAATTTGATTGAATATAACTCTACGAAGTTGAAAATAGAGTTAGCTAATCCCTCATGCCAATCTCTTAAGGCAGTTGCGCATGGTCAGTCTGCCCAAATTGCACCGTAAGCTAAGCACATCTACTATTAGTGGTTCATAATTGTGCCATAACGATCAGACTTCAAGTGCAAGTCATGGTGTATTTTTAACTAAAGAAAAAAAAATGCACCCTTCTGGTTCCCTCTTAATAGTCCCAGATTGCACATGCACCATTATATTAAACATAGTCACCGAAGATGCCAACTTACCAAGTTGTTTGAAACTTTGGTGGGTGTACTTGACTTCTGGAGCTAGAAATGGACCTGGGTTGGCTTGCTCAGGGCATAGCCTAAGACAAATTAGATCATATGTGGGCCTAAGTAAATTTTGAGATGGGCTAGTGTCTAGGCTCAACCAGGCCTAGCTCTGCCTGAAACTTTATCAGAAAATCAAGCGTGAAGCCTATTGTAAAGCCCGAACAAAGTCTTATAACCCTTAAAAATTCTCAATTGGTTGGCCATAACCAAACCCTAAACTCACTAACCCACTAACCCATTGTTGGCCATTTTCCATCCTATTTGGACGAGTGCCAGAAACTCGGGGTCCCAAAAAACTCGGTTACGTAGCAAATAATATGTCGAGTCTCAACGAAAACAAGATTGGTATGCACTAGTGTATCACTAGTATTTAATTAGTTGTAAAGATGATGACGGGGATCAAAGAAATGATAGAGAGTAACATAAGTCCAGATGTCTTAACCTTTAAGGATATTCACCACCATTATACCACCATTAGAAGAAGATAGATTGGATAGGGGTGTAGCGGTCAACTATAGTAGGGGTATAGCACTCGGATACGATAAAGGTGTAGTGCTAGGCTATAGCAAAAATCTAAGTTACAGCTACTCCTACGGTAGAACTAATAGTAGAATAAAACTAAGATAAAATAAAAAAGATGCATTGTATTAATTATTAAATGGTCCTTCAATAGAGTACAATTTTAATACTTGTACTAAAATAAAATAACTATTTACTCCGACAGCTTTCATTCACCTTTGACCTCCACTCATGGCGGCTTTGGTAATTAATGTTGGTTATTTTTCCAATGCTGAACAACCATCATGATAGCCACTTGGCACCAATTGATAGATCGATATTCATACTTATTAGCCTCAACCTATTATTAACCATCCCTCGACCTGTGACTACATGTTGGCTACCTCACTTTAGGCATTGTAGTACTATCATTTTTGGAATACCCTTGAGACTGATTCATCCGCCTTGTACTATAGTCGACCATTGCTGCCTTGGTTTTTTGGCCTCCTTATTATATAGACAAATCCTCCTACCTTGGTTTGAGCCTTTATGCTTAGTAGAATTTAACATGTCGCACTACATGAAGCCCAACGAGATCCACATAACTTTTACCTGATGTGGCCTTACCCAAATTGGTCCACATTGTACTTGCTTGTAGTTGCTTTCCGAGTCGTCAAGATGTGGTATAAATAATACCCTCCACATTTCATCAGCCAATGATCAAGAAGCTGGCAAAATATCTATCACCACCTCCTTGGTATCTGTAGAATAGAAATCTTAATTTTCTAACCAATTATTGCTCCTCTGCTCAAGTATCACTTTTGCTTTTCGAAAATATTCTGGCATTTTTTCCAATTGTATAGAACCTGTTGCTTCCACCAAATGTCCTCCTTTTGGAATACTCTTGCATACTGGAATGGTCTACACGTTGCTCAATGGGTCATCCGCATTCATAAGAATCTGGTGTGATTTTCTGTATTAATAGATATTTTTGTTTATTTTCTAGTAAGGCATACCCTTTCTTATATAAATAGGTGTTGCATCCCCTATTCTTGGTGCTTGTCCTTCGTCCCGATCACCGATTCCTCTCCCTGATCTACTTTAACTTGTCATGGTGAGTAAGGTTGAGTGTTAGTTGGAGTAACCCATTCATTTTGATACACCGACTTCTGATTCATTTGCCAAATTAGAATGTCATTATGACTCAGGGTATCATTACAAACAAGATGCATTGCCAAACTGGAATACCATCATCAACGGCTTGTTATTTGGTTGAGAGCTTCCAAATTGGTAAGTCAACATATATTTGTCCAACCTTTAGCTAATCTCATTCCCTTACCTTCTCTGGCCTAGTTTGGATGGACCCTTTGCCATTTCTGCTCCTATCAATTGCATCTATGCCTAAGCTCTTAGCTCACTACACTCGATCTACTTTTACTGCAATTGATGATGATGTGCATTGACGAGACCATCATATCATTTTGAAGCTTTGGCAAGCCCACGATGGTGAAGGACTTCATTAGCTTAGGTCCAAAATAAAGCGAGAACCTTGGAAGTATTAGCCCATTCAGCCCTATACTTGTAATTATATTAGTCAAAAGTAATAAAGTAGAAAAACCTTTGAAATATTTGTATTTTCTTATGTACCTCTCAATATTAAATAGGAACTGTAACAACCCAGGACCTCACCCAAAATGGCTAGCCGGAAGGTATTATTTGGGTTCCTTGATCCTGTATAAGTACCCAAGATCTACCCAGCGAATAACCGATGTGGGACTAAACACACGCCCGCACGGATTCTCACATATAATGTGCAGGCCCCGCCACAGGCTGAAAATGTGATACTTTGGTAGGCCCCCTCACAGGCTAGAAATGTGGAACTATAATGTGCAGGCCCCGCCACAGGCTGAAAATGTGATACTTTGGTAGGCCCCATCACAGGCTAGAAATGTGGAACTATAATGTGCAGGCCCCGCCACAGGCTGAAAATGTGATACTTTGGTAGGCCCCATCACAGGCTAGAAATGTGGAACTATAATGTGCAGGCCCTGCCACAAGCTGAAAATGTGATAATTTGGTTGCCCCACCACAGGCTGAGAAATGTGACTGAGATTTGACCCAAAGTCGGAAAGATAATTAATCCGGATCAAGTTAATATAGAATGAAAAGAAAAAGCATTGAAAATATTAATGAAGATTTATGAGCTATCGTATGCTATATCATTCTTGCGTGGTTGGATTTTCATTGATATTTGACGTACATACTTATATTGATTATTTGAGCCTTTTGATAGCCGGTTTATGATTTCATGAAATGTACATCGATTTGTCGTGGTTTTCGAATTCATATTATTATTGTGTTGGTATGGATGTGTAGGGATTCTTACTGGGCTGTAAAGCTCACCCCCTTTTTCTTCTTTTTCTTTATCAGAGTTGCAGGATGCATAGTTTTGGATGGGATGGGCGCAGAGTGCGAACATCAGAGTCATTAGTTAGTCAGTTTGTTTGTCCTTCTTTGATGTCGATGAACATTTGAAGATCTTGTAATTGAACTAATTTGTTTATTTGGATATGTCGGACTTGTCTATTTGAATTATTAAATTAATCGTGGATTTATTGGAATTTTGTTAAACATAGGCCTTGCATGATCTTTAGGGTACTGCTCTAGGGCTCATGCGGCCGGTCGCGTGCCGGACCCGG
Source organism: Phoenix dactylifera (assembly GCF_051530095.1). Classification (NCBI taxonomy): domain Eukaryota; kingdom Viridiplantae; phylum Streptophyta; class Magnoliopsida; order Arecales; family Arecaceae; genus Phoenix; species Phoenix dactylifera. Next base: position 4,442,576 of record NC_143204.1, on the reverse strand, counting down.
GTGCTGGGTTCGGGGCGTGACATTATAGTTCCACATTTCTAGCCTGTGAGGGGGCCTACCAAAGTATCACATTTCAGCCTGTGGCGGGGCCTGCACATTATAGTTCCACATTTCTAGCCTGTGAGGGGGCCTACCAAAGTACCACATTTTTCAGCCTGTGACGGGGCCTGCCATAATAACAAGATAAACCCAAAGTCCCTTTTCATACAATCCAGTTTACATCCACACATCAATTCCTTTATATTTATTTCCGGCTTTAAACTAACCACGGTCACGTTTCCAGCCCGTGACGGGGCAACCAATATCACATAGTTAGTTTAGTGCACCACATCCATCAGTCCAATTATGTAGGTGTAAGTTATGCGCATGCATGCATCCATCATAATACCAACCACAAGCGAATACGATCATAATATCAACCACAAGCCAACACGATCAAAATATAATTTAGTATAAAACTATTTTCGATTTATCTGGATTATAGCATATCATACATATCTAAGTATAAAAATATTATATCATGCAGGATTGGCGTACAAGGATCCTTACCTTTGTTAACTCAGACAGACTAATCACCCGCCCTCATGGCCATCTATAAATCCGAATATGCAGAACCCTGCTCAGCGTCCTTTCGTCTGTTAACAGATTGTTCTCCTATATAACCAAGACAATATTAAAAATTATCCGGAGTATCTGACAACCCAAAACCCTCCATTGACCTACGACTATCCAGCAGTCTGTACAAACAATGGTCTCCTCTTATCAAACTAGAGAGAGAAAACTCCAATTTAGAGAGAGAAACTGTAGAGAGAAATAATCCAAGTAGAGGGAGAGGAACTAATAAACAAGCGAGAGAACCTAGGAGAGAGAAGAGAGGAGAGAGAAAACTCTTCCTCCTTCTCAAAACAGGGGGACCGGTCCCTCCCTCTCTTCTCGGATCAGGATGGCACAGCCACCAAGGTGCCCATCCTCGGCGACGACGGCCGGCCAGTGATGGCCATCAACTGCGGCACCACCGGCGACAGTGGTCGGCCGGCGACCAACCAACGAGGGGAAGGAAAGGAGGTGGAATCACGAGGAAGGAGATCTCGGTCCACCTCTTCCCATCCCCTCTAAAACCCTAAAAATCCCTCTCAACCAACCCACAGTCCCGATTCAACCCCCAAGACCATAGCTCCGGCCAACCCGGCGGCCGGCGGCGGCAAAATCCGGAGGAGAAAAGCCGAAACAGGGGTTCCCTATTTCGGACTCTTCTCCGGCGATCTCATCGCCCAAACCCCAACCGGCGCAACCCAAAATCTAGCAAAGGATGTGCAAGGAGAGGCACCACACTTACCTCAGTCCGACGGAGTGCTCCGGCGACCCTTTCCGGCGAGAAAATCAAAGAAAACGAGCTCGGATCAAACTCCTCTCTTCTCCCGATTTGTGGATGGTCTTCACCGAAGGAAAGGGGCTTTGGGGCTTCCTCCACGGTCAGCCGGATCTCGGAACCGTCGCCTCTCCGGCACTCGGTCTCCTCCGGCGAGTCACCCCCTCTAACGCCGCCGCCCCCCCTCCCCTCTCTTCTCGTTTTTTTTTTTTTTCTCCCACGATCGTGCCTAGGGCACGATTGTAAACGGGTGGATGGGCCCGGTCTTTTCGGGCCGGCCCGTCCATCTTTTTTTTTTTTTTTTTTTTTAGGGGTATTACATACTCTCCCCCTTAAAAAAAAAATTTCGTCCTCGAAATTAACTTACTTGAAGCCTCAATTTTTTTTTTTAAAAAAAAAAATTGCATCCATTATATCATCCCTGAGATTTCAAATAGTCTCCCTCTCGGAGTACCTACCCACAAGATTTGACATACAAAAATTACAGCATCTCAAAACTTAATCCTTTCTATTTATCACACGTAGTAAGTTCTTTTGATCTCCTTCAAAAGAATTCCAACTCCCAACCTTAGATTAAAATGCCATAATTATATCCCAAAGAAATTAATTTCTCTTGATTCTACATAGAGATCATAATTGGCTTAATAGAAATAGGAGAAATCTTTAGTATCAAATGCTCTTAATATTCTATAATCATTTTTCTTTTCTTAACTTTGCCTGTGATTAAATGATCAACCTTTATCCTAGGAAAACCGCAAACCCTTTTCAAATAGATAGATTAACAAGTCAGAGCTAGGAGTCGAAGAACTATGTTAAATCATTCCAGGCCCAAGCTTAATCACAAAGCTAACAATCCGTTAACGTTAAATTTGAGATGCCCCAAAATTTTTCTTAGAATTATCAAAAATAGGAGAGCCCATAACTACTTCCAGTAGGCAAAGAATCAACACATTCCCCTCTACTAGAAAACTAACTCAAGTCTTCCATAATAATACCCTTCAGATCAAGGTATCATCATTATTTTTTTTTTCTTTTTCTTATCGGTTTCAAAATAACTCAAACCACTACACTTCCGCTGCGCACTCTGATCTAACTCATCAAATTCTCTAAAGTCACAAAATGATTTCTGTCCAAGGTATCACTTTGCATCGAGACTAAGAAAATCCAAATTTTAAATTTTCAAGTAGAACTAGAGCAAAACCTCTAGATCTTTTTGTTCTCGATTTATATAGAGTATACTTACCATAACTAACCCCCAATCTTTTAGTCAAGTTTAAGATCACTACGTGATCTCCACAACCCAGGACCTCATCCAAAATGACTAGCCGGAAGGTATTATTTGGGTTCCTTGATCCTGTATAAGTACCCAAGATCTACCCAGCGAATAACCGATGTGGGACTAAACACATGCCCGCACGGATTCTCACATACTCCCCCCGTTCAAGCCCTGACGTCCTCGTCAGGCTAAGGATTCATATCTAATCACAAACACCACGATTGGCCCGTGGTCAGCCCCAATGGATCCGTGCTGCAGTGTCCCCTAGTCCACATAGGTTATGGGCCGGGTCCGCTCTGATACCATTTGTAACAACCCAGGACCTCAACCAAAATGGCTAGCCGGAAGGTATTATTTGGGTTCCTTGATCCTGTATAAGTACCCAAGATCTACCCAGCGAATAACCGATGTGGGACTAAACACACGCCCGCACGGATTCTCACAGGAACCTATATGAACTTGGTTATATTTTGATTTTATTTATATATCTGCTTCTACATCGAAATAACCATCCATAGATATTGATACCTGGCAAAGAACCATCTCATTCATGATCCATTTGTGGGTCTCTAGTTACCCACATCGCTAGGTACGAGGTCGAATCAATCCCTATGAAAAAGGATGAAAAGGATGAAAAAGTGTTAGTATCTGTGGGTGCCCCCAACACTTGAAGTAGGGAAGCTGCACCATGGGCAGTTTGAGTTGTTGCTTCCGATCCATCATCTCAAAAGGATAATTGGCACCAACAATAGGGCCATATATTGGTGAGACTTCACCAACATATTTTCCAGCAACTATCTGCAAACCAAGATGGTCAAAGCTCTTTTCGATCTTGAATTTTGGCCTAATATTGATCGAAGCATCAACGAGTGTTTGTTCAGTCTTATATGCTTCTACTTTCACCCTCAGGATCACTTCTTTATGACTTGGTCTATAAATTCTTAGGGCTCCACAAAGCAAATTACAACCTCATTCTTCGAATAGGCTGAAGAATGAAAGTCAAGTTTCTTGAGGGTCTCATCATACTCATATTGTAAAACTTCATAAGCTTTCAATAGTGGTATCGGCTGATTTCACCACAGTATGCACTAAAATATGTTGTAGCGCACAATATCAGCTTTCAATAGTGGAAGCAAGTCTACTGACCTATTCTATCATCAACGTCAAAGACGCTGCATATTGTTCCAAGAGTGGCCCTAACATAGTGATCAGTTTCTCTACGACTGCTTTCGTGATCTCCACATGATTTGATGATAGTTATGTGGTTGTCCTATCGGAACCAGTGTAACAATAACTATGGGAGGACCCATTAGAAAGACTTATGATGATGACTACGCAGGGTTCTACTAGACATGCTAGAAAAGACTTGTTGCCACTTTTCCATCCCACCGAGCATGCCACAAAATACTTGTTGGCCATTTTTCTATCCCGTCCAGGCGAGCACCAAGGAAATCAAGGTCCCAGGGAACTTCATTGGCTGATGGAGAAAGGCATTGAGTTTCAATAACAATGAGGTCGGTACGTACAGGCATACCACCGGTGTTTGATCAGCTAGAAAGATGATGATAGAGACCAAAGGAATGATAGCGAGAGTAGCATAGATCCATGTGCCTTGATCTTCAAGAACTATCACCAAGAAATTTTGTCACCATCACACCACTGCTTGCAGGAGATGGGTCAGATAAAGGTGTAGCACTAAGCTACGGTGAAGGTGTAATGTTGGATTACAATCAGGGTGTAATACTAGGCTACAATACAAATCCTATGGTAAAACTACTAGTGGAGTAAAATTAAGATACGATAAAAAGATGCATTAGATTGATTATCAAAAGATCCTTCCAAAGAGTACAATTCCAATACTTATATTGAAATAAAATAACTACCTATTCTAACTATTGCCATTCATATTTAGCCCCCACTCATGACAATTCTGGTAACTAACACCGGTTGCTTTTTCACTATTGCATAACCATCAAGATAGCCACTTGGTACCAACTGGTGGACCGATATTCATACTTTATCAGCCTCAATCTATCATTAACATTTTCTCAACCTATGGCTTCACACTGGCCGCCTCACTTTAGGTGTCCTATAGTGCGGTCGTTTTTGAAACACCCTTGAGGCCAATTCATCCATCTTGGACTATAGTTGACCATGACTATCTTGGTCATTCGGCCAACTTATCATGACTGAATCCTCCTTCCTTGATCCGTGCCTTCATATTTGGTAGAATTTATCATGACTGTACTTTGTTAAGCCTGGTAAGGGTTATGTGACTTTTATCTATTTTGACGTCGTCCAATTTGATCCACATGGCATTTGCTTGTAGCTGCTTTTTGGGTTATTGAGATATGGTGTAAATGCCCACTAATTATAATACTAAAACCTCAACCTCAAGTCCTCACTCACTCTATCTTATCCCAGTGTTATAGCATCCTAATTCCTAAATATCTCTTCTCATTTGTTATGGTGCAGCAGGGACCATAACTCCCTTGATTGTTAATGTTGCCCTACCCCATGTTCTCCATCACCAACCTATATGGCCTCACCACCCTTGAGCACACCAGCACCACCCTGCTAAGCTTGACTCTAGTCCTCTAATCAAGTATGCACACTAGATCGACCACATTGATGCAACCAATGTCTCCAAGGCCAAGACTGCCATCATGCCCTTGCCGACACTCACCAAGTCCAATTTTTTAGTTTATTTTGCAGCTTTTTTATATATTTTTTGAGAATTTTTTTATTTTTATGATTTATTTTGAATATTTGATTTGGGAAGGGTTTAGTGTCTAGGGTTTAGGAAGAAAGGATTAGGATTTGGGATTTGAACCAAGCCAAGACTTCTAACCCAATTAGGATCAATGATGTCAAGCTTATTTGGGCTTTGTGCTAGCTCAAGATCAGGTTTAGGTCAAGTTCGGGCCTCATCTTGCAAAAAACTTTTCAGGCCTATGCCCTCCTGGAAGCTTGAAAAAAAATTTCAAACTAATCTCTAGATGTATGAAAACCCGACCAACCCCAACTTGAGGGCGACACTGTTGTCGATCTGCCTTCACACAAAAAGCATCCATCATTTGATTCAACGCAGCCATTTGATGGAGAACATCAGCCATCATCTGTATCTCATCTCTTTGTTGATCGATGTTGTAGGGACGGCTGCTTCGGGTGCTCATGGTGATCAAGGATCTTCACTCTGATACCACTTGATGCAGTCGGAGATGGGTGTTGCTGGATTTTTTTTTTTTTTTTGTTAATGGTTGAACTTCTTTCTTTTTTTTTGGTCTTCTCTTTGGCAATGGTGACAAGGGTTCTTAGATGGAGAAGGGAGGAAGAAGGAGATGGAAAGATAGCTAATTGATGCCAATTGGGTCAAGGGATGGCAGCTAAAATTTGGAAAGGTGCTAGAATTGGGTTAGAGGTGGATGGAGTTGGTTTGGACCCAAAGATGAGTTGGGTTTGGATGTGGTGTTAGGATCTAATGCATGCCGCAGAAAAATTTCAAACATTTTCAGATCTGCAGCGGAAGGCATGCAAGATCCCGTTTATCGCATGAACGTATTGTAAAACCGTCGTTTGTTGATAGATTAGGATTAAATTCTTATAAACCATTTTAAAATAATTAAGAAGATCAGATCTTCACCTTGCGCGGGTAGATGGTCTCCACAAATCTGATTTACGTGGTATTTAATGAAGGTTCAGTGGAAGCCGCACACGCGTCCGGCCTCTACGGGTATCCACACGAGGCAAAGCACCGATCGAAGCTTTTAGATCTCCCCGGGGTGCTAGCTCCCTTGCAGAGATGGCTATTGATGGCTGATATCCTCTCTATCAATCAACGCTTGAATGCCTAAGGGAGGAAGAAGAAGAAGAAGGATGGTTCAACGGAAGGAGAACAAAAATCCGCAGCCTTTTCTTTTTCCTTCGCGTTGGAACCAAGGAAGGGGATGAAGGAGACCAGGCCAAGAGCTTCTTTTCCCTTGCTTCCTTGTGGCTGAAAGGAGGAATAGAAGGAGGTTCCTTGCTGCCAAAAATCCCAAGAAAAATCATAAAAAATTTGGAGCCCTTTTGAACCCCTCTTTTATGGTGTGTAGATAGAGATGAGCTTCTAAATTTTAGGAGCTCATCTTTATCCCTTTGTGAATTCAAAATAGGAGGGGCATGGCCCCTCCTTTTTCCTTCACGCCACCAGCCAAGGGAGGGGCATAGGCCCCTCCCTCTTCTCCCATTTGGTTAGCCCCCACTTAATCTAATTAAGTGGGGAGGGTTGGGTCCAAGTGCTAGGATTCAATCCTATTCAAAATAGGATTTGCACCCATTTCAATTTCCTCCAAATCCTAATCTATTTTGCATTTAATTGAACCATGACTCAATTGAACTCTTCAATCCTAATCCAATTAGGAGTCTTTGTTGTCCAGAGATGGTCACCCAAGAGGGGGGTGAATTGGGTGTTTTAAAACTTTTTGCCTAATTAAAAATAAAACACACAAATGTATGAACTAAAGTAAAGATAGAGGTATGAGAACAATCAATCGCAAACACAAGGTTTTATAGTGGTTCGGAGCTTCCACTGCTCCTACATCCACTCCCCAAAGCACCTTTGGGAATTTTCACTATAATCCAAGATTACAGTCCGGTAGTTTTGCGAGTGCACTACCCAACTCGTTGTTTTACACCGGGCTAACAACGAACCCTATAACCCCCAATTTCACCTAGGCTTGGGACGCCTTTCCCTTGTTCCAAGTCCCTTGACTGGAACAAGCACAATATTGAAAAAGTTTTGCAAGGATTTAAAAGCTCTCAAGAAGCAAATAAAACAGTGAGAAATAATAGAACCCGGAAGAACCCTTTTAGCCGTTGGAAGCGTGGGAAATGGTGGTTCTTCCGATGTGGATCGTGTTGGCTTGAATGTGAGCTTTGAATGCCTAGCGGAAGAGAGTAGTTGAGCACGAAATCACTTGGGAAGCTTGAAGGCACTTGATTTCTTCACTTGAATGCACTAACTCCCTTGAACCTCTTTTTCTTTCTTCTCTCTTGAATGATCTTGTGTTGGGTTGGTGAGAAGTTGTTGGAAAGCACTTAAGAGCTCCCTTTTATAGCCCAAAAAGCAAATATAGCCATTAGAGATAAAGTTAAGGGAGTTTGAAATTCAAACCAAACCTGAAAAAGTTGTCAGTCGCGTCCCAGGCGCTTCGGAGATGTCTCCGCTTCAACGCGAGACATCTTGGCTGTAAGATTTTACTTTTGACGTTGTTTGGGGTCGACTCGGCGCTTTACGGGGACGACTCCGATGATGAACGGTTTGAATCCTTGTTTTTCTGTTTTTCTGAGAGGGTCGCCTCGGCACTTTACGGGGACGTCTCGGCTTGTTTGCGCTTTTTGCATGGGGACGACTCCGCTGCCTTGGGGACGACTCGGCCGTTATATCTCCAAAAAACAAGTCTTCTGGAATTTTCTGAGAGAGTCGACTCCGCTCTTTCAGGGGACGTCTCCGCTGCCTTATCACCGAAAAAGACATCCTCTGGAATACCCTGAGAGAGTCGACTCCGCACTCTCTGGGGACGACTCGGAAACTCAGCTTTTACTTGCGGGGACGACTCCGCGTACTGTGGAGACGGCTCGCGCGCATCTCTTGAAATCGGCCTTTCTGCCGCCACTGAGAGAGTCAACTCCGCTTCTGAGAGAGTCGACTCCGACCCTGCGAGACGCCTCGCCAGGTGCCGGGGACGTCTCCAAACGTGCCAGTTCTTCCTGTTTGTGCCAGAGACGTCTCTGGAACAAACCGGAGACGTCTCGGCTGTCCCTGATCTGTTTTCTTCATCTCAAAAATTCTTCAATAAATTCATAAAAATTATGGAAACTTGCCTAGACATTTCTTAACAATATTCTTAATTAAACACATGAAATCCTCAAGTAAATTGTTAAGATAAATGGAATTATACTCTAGTATTTTGTATTCATCAAAATTCATTAGGGGGTCAACAATCTCCCCCTTTTTGATGATGACAAAACACTGAGTATATGCAAAATTCGAAATTTAAACATATACACAGTATTTGATCAGATGTAGAAGTATAATATTTTGATTAGAGCTAGATACAGTGTGCATAATTCAAAGTAGTCAATTTTCAGTTCTATCCTTATGCATAAGATTGATCTTAATAGCTCTTAAGCAATTTTAGCATATCAACTGAATTTGAATCAAGTTAAAATGAAATATTGATGCTAAAGATAATTGAAAGCTAAGTTCTTTTTGACTCCCCCTTTCTTTTCCAGAAGGGCAATTATCTTAAAGCCAATATTCTTCAATTTTATCTTTTCTAATTCAACTTTAAGTATGAGTGTAAATTTTGCATTCCATATTCAGGTTCTACTCCATATATAAGTTCTATATATCTACTCCCCCTTTTTGTCATCAACAATGAAGGGGACAAATTATACGTAGGTACTTAAAGCACAATTCCTAAGGGAATTCAGCATATTACAATGAACCACTCAAGGATATTCAAGTTATGCTCCCTCTGTCTATTGTTTTATTAATGAATTCAGAATTCATTTCACTCCCCCTTTGATATTCAGGTTGTGCTCCCCCTGTTTCATATGCATTGATAAGTTGTGTCAAATTTGAACACTTAAGGTATGTTATGAGATTTTTATGGCACAACACAGATTTACATACACAAGATATCAAAAGGAATTGTATGTCATTCATTGTAAACATCTGAAGTCATTACAAGGTTAAAATGGAAATCATTACAAGTATTGATTCCTAATACAAAAGAAGTTTCAAAATGAGCCTAGGGTTTTACAAAAACAGATGAACTCTAGATGTCTACAAAATGTCCCTCATCGGCGACGTTGCTCATAAGCCCTAGCAGCTGCATCTATAAATGCATTAATTGAGTCCAGTAGAGTTTTGAACTGCTCTCCTTGAGATTGATGGAAGGCTGCCACTAGTGCTTCAAATTCAATGCTTGCCCTTTCAATTCTTCCTCTAAGTTGGGCAGCCACGGTGCCCACATTGCCTCCAGGGCTTGTCAACTCTTGAAGACCATCTGAAATGTTCCTCAAGCTGTCTTGTAGCTCAATTGATCTGAAGGTTTGGGTGGCACTCACACTAACTAGTTCTTGCGCTGTAGCTTCTATCTGAGTTCTGATTTCCTTCAACTCTTGTAGAAGCCCTTCATGTGAGGCTCTGATGGGGGCCAACTCAGTAGAGATCATCGATCTCATTTCCTCCCTCATTTGCTGGCATATCACAGATGCTAAAGTGCACATCTGTTCTTCTGATAGGGAGAAGGGCCCAGTGACTGTAGGAGGAGGTGGCATAGAGGTGGAAGGTCCAGCTGAGCTGGAGGGTATATCAGGGAAGTCCATGTGGCTGAGTGGAGGAGAGTGGTGGTCAGGCTCCTGATGTGGGATCTCAGGGTCTAAGGTTTGAGCTTTTCTTTTTGGTACCTTAACCCATGACCCATCTACCTTGTGAAACTCCATTCTACGCATTGTGCTCTCATTATAATAGTCGGTGTTTCTCAAGGGTTTTGCAGGTTCATTTTCTGGAATGTGAACCTTAAAATGTTTGAATACTAGGGTAAAGATCATCCCATAGGGTATGCTAAACCTAGAATACCTATGACATATAGCAATGTAGTTCAACATAAGTCTAGGGAGGTTTAGGGGAATCCCTAGTAGGATGTGGTGCATGATAACTAGGTCTCGCTCCGAAACAAAATCGAAGCGACCGGTTTTTGGAAACAAGACCCGGTTGACAATACTCAAAAGTAGTCTCATTTCGGCATTTAGGTCTTGTGAGTTCACTACATCAAGAGGCCCGCAGTCCTCTCGTCCTAAAAGCAAGTTTAGGGCTATTTCTCTTTGGGGATGTGAGGTCGGAGCCTCACCGTCCTTAGGGATTTGCAAGACGCTAGATAGGACATCCTCATTAATCTCTACCAACGTCCCCCGGACATGTGCAGTGTACCCTAAGTCCCCTAAGGCCATATTACTAAACATCTCTCTAACTAGGCCGGGGTAGGTCGATGTATTGAGGGTACAAAGGTATTCCCACCCTTGGGCACGGAGTTTCTCTCCAATAGAGAACCCCTCACTATCTAGAAAATGGAAATCTATGTACCTACCGGTGGTTACTGTGCGATTCGCACAGGAAATGGTCGTGGTTGGCGGAGCAACCGGAGGGGACGGCGCGGATGGCTCTTCCCTCCGTTCCTCACCGTCGGTTGCTACCCTAGGACGCCTCCCACCGGTTCGTCTAGCCCTCTTAGGTGCCATGGATGCTAGGGTTTGTGATGGAGAGCAAATGGAGGCTAGGGTTTGTGGTGGAGAGCAAATGGAGGCTAGGGTTTTTGTTTTTGTCGGGGATGGAAGAGAATAGCTCGGGTCGGCTCGAGCTGTTTCACCTATTTAAAAACCCTCGTTCGGTCCCCGAGACGTCTCCGCGACTGATGCGAGACGCCTCGCCGGGGGGACGTCTCTGCGATTTGCCAGAGACGTCTCCGGCACTGAAAAATTTCAGACTAATTTCTATCTTTTCCTAATTTATTTTACTCAATCACACTAATCAACATGATTTCTTTTGGTGAATACAGAGTGAGTTTGTTTGTGATCCTCCCCCTTAATAATACATCCTATAAAAGTTTGATAATGATTTTTTGAATTATTAACATTGAAATGAGGAATGTTTGACCAAATTTCGAATACCTATGAAATAGGCTCTGAAAATATCTCCATGAAGAGTCCAAGGGAGGGTAACCATCCTCCGGAAAGTCGAACAATTCGTCATTTAACTTAGATAGATTCATGCTTTCACTTATGTTGACCTTGAGGTGGATTACTAGTTTGAGTAGCAAAGCATTGCAATGCAAGTTCAATTTAATTGCTAGGATCATACAAGCTCAATGCGTTCCTTAAGAAGTTGAACCTATCTTTACAAAGGGGCTTTGTAAAGATATCGGCCAATTGATTTTCAGTACATACATACTCAATCATCACATCATTTTTCAGCACATGATCCCTAATAAAGTGATGCCTAATCTCTATATGTTTTGATTTTGAGTGTTGGACAGGATTTTTTGTTAAATTAATTGCACTTGTATTATCACATTTAATTGGTATATTGTCCATTTTGATACCGAGGTCTTCAAGTTGTTGCTTAATCCATAGAACTTGGGCACAACAGCTTCCAGCTGCAATGTACTCAGCCTCAGCTGTGGATAAGGCAACTGAATTCTGTTTCTTGCTAAACCAAGAAACCAAATTAGCACCCAAGAATTGACATGTGCCACTTGTGCTTTTTCTGTCGAGTTTGCACCCGGCAAAATCAGCATCGGAATAAGCAATTAAATTTATGTCAGATTGTTTAGAATACCATAAGCCTACATTAGATGTCCCTACTAGATATCTAAAAATTCTTTTAACAGCTTGCAAGTGTGATTCCTTAGGACATGCTTGGTATCTAGCACACATACAAATACTGAATAATATATCTGGTCTACTAGCAGTAAGGTAAAGTAAAGAGCCTATCATACCTCTGTACAATTTGCAGTCTATACTTTTACCTTTTTCATCTTTGTCAAGCTTGCAACTTGAGCCCATGGGTGTGCTGATTTCCTTTGCATCCTTCATCTTAAATTTTTCCAACATCTCCTTGATATATTTGGACTGACTGATGAAGATGCCTTCCTCTGATTGTTTTATTTGTAGCCCAAGGAAGAAGTTGAGCTCACCCATCATGCTCATTTCAAATTCTCCCTGCATAAGCTTAGCAAACTCTTGACAAAGACTATCATTAGTAGCACCAAAAATTATATCATCCACATAAATTTGCACAAGCAGTAAGTCATTTCCTTTTCTTTTAATAAAGAGGGTTTTGTCTACATTTCCTCTTTTAAATTTATTTTCAATTAGGAAATTACTTAATCTTTCATACCATGCCCTAGGGGCTTGCTTAAGTCCATATAATGCTTTATGCAATTTAAAAACATAATCTGGATGTAAGTGGTTCTCAAAACCTGGAGGTTGTCCTACATAAACTTCCTCCATTATATAACCATTTAAAAAGGCGCTTTTTACATCCATTTGATAGAGTTTGAAATCCATAAAGCATGCATATGCCAAAAGTAGTCTAATAGCCTCTAATCTAGCAACAGGAGCAAAAGTTTCATCAAAGTCTATTCCTTCCTCCTGATTATATCCTTTGGCCACTAGCCTAGCTTTGTTTCTTATTACTATTCCATCTTCATCTAGTTTATTTCTATATACCCATTTGGTGCCTATAATTGAAACATTAGGGGGTCTTTTCATTAGAGTCCAAACTTCATTTCTTTCAAATTGGTTTAATTCCTCTTGCATAGCATTCATCCAATTATCATCTTTTTCAGCTTCTTCTAGTGATTTAGGCTCGATTTGTGAAACGAATGCAAGATAATTACTAGTGTTTCTTAAAGAGGATCTAGTTCTTATTCCTTGTGAAGGATCACCAAGGATTAGATCCCTTGGATGACCATGTGCATACCTCCATTCCTTAGGAAGATCTTGATTTCTCGATGGAGGTTGATCTTCTTCATCTTGCTGAATTGTATTTTCTTTGATCTCATCCTCATGTTGTTTGTCTTGTATGGAGAATTCCTTCATTCGGTCTTCAAGTATACCTGCATCACCATCTTCTTCTTTTCTAGAAGAATCTCCATTTGCTTCATCAAAAACAACATGAATGAATTCTTCAACAACGAGAGTTCTCTTGTTGAAGACCCTGTATGCTCTACTAGATGAGGAATAACCTAAGAAGATCCCCTCATCTGATTTAGCACTAAATTTACTTAGATTGTCCTTTCCATTGTTTAAAATAAAGCATCGACAACCGAAAACATGAAAATAGCTTATATTTGGTTTCTTACCTTTTATCAACTCATAAGGTGTTTTCTTTAAGATGGATCTAACTAAAGCACGGTTTAAAATATGACATGAAGTATTTATTGCTTCAGCCCAAAAGTACTTTGGTAAATCCGATTCGCACAATATGGTACGAGCCATATCTGCTAGTGTGCGATTCTTCCTTTCTACCACCCCGTTTTGTTGGGGTGTCCTAGGTGCCGAGAAGTTGTGATTGATACCATTTTCTTCACAAAATTTTTCAAAATACTGATTTTCAAACTCGGTACCATGATCACTCCTAATTGCCTTTAGTTTAAGATTGAGTTCATTCGAAACCCTATTATGAAACTTGATAAAAGCGGGAAAGGACTCATCTTTGTGTGCAAGAAATGAAACCCATGTAAAACGTGAAAAATCATCAACAATTACAAGACCAAATTTCTTACCCCCTAGACTAGCAGTTCTAGTGGGTCCAAATAAATCCATGTGAATTAGTTCTAAGGGTTTTGATGTTGAGACTATGTTTTTAGACTTGAAAGAGCTTCTCGTTTGTTTTCCTAATTGATATGCAGCACAAATTTTGTTCTTTTCAAAATCTATTTTTGGTAGTCCTTTGACTAGATCTTTTGTAATCAATTTAGAGATTAAATCCATGCTAGCATGCCCTAACCTACGATGCCATAACCAACTAGTCTCATTGACTTTGGGATCCATGGCTACAAGACATTGGCCATCCTTCATGGTGAGATCATCAAGATCTACCATGTAAATATTTCCATGCCTATGTCCTGTAAGTATGATCTCATTGTCAACTGGACTACTAATTATGCAAAGTGAAGATTCAAATGACACTTTAAAGCCCTTGTCACAAAATTGACTTATACTTAATAAATTATGTTTGAGTCCATTAACTAACAATACATTGTCAATAAATGAGGAGGGTGATATGGAGATTTTACCAACACCAATGATTTGACCTTTAGCATTGTCTCCAAATGTGACTACTCCTTCTTTTGATTTGAAAGTGACGAAGAGACTCTTGTCACCGGTCATATGCCTTGAGCAACCACTATCAAGATACCACATTCTCTTTTTATTCCCGACTGCAAGGCATACCTGCAAAATGATCATGTGAAGCTCTTAGGTACCCAAGTTTTCTTGGGTCCTTCGTGGTTAGTGTAGTTGGTTCCCTTAGGCACCCATACTTTAGTTATGTTTCTAGCTTTTACAAATGTACTCTTGTTAGTTTGGATCTTTCTTTGAATACAAGAGTAGGCTTTATGTCCACTTTTTCCACAATGAAAGCATGTAGGTTTTTCAGTTTTGACATCTTTTGCTTTCACAAAGAAATTCTTTAGATACTTTTGTTGCTTGTTAGTTTTATATCCTAATCCGGCTTTATTAAAAACAGCTCTTTGATTTGAAAGAATAAGATTTAATTTTTCAGAGCTTTGTGTAAATTTTTCAACAATTGGTTTGTACTTATGTACCTCATTCTTAAGATCCAAATTTTCTTTAACTAGTTCTTCCTTATCCTTTTTAAGGGATTTAACATTTTGTGCAAGTGAGGTATTATTATTGAGTAGAGATTTAACTTTTAGATTCAATTCCTTAACTAGTGCTTTTGCCGTTTCATTTTCAATGCTAAGTTTTGAATTTTTATTTTCTAGATCAATGGTGTTAACATTTTCAACGCTCTCTTTCTCAATCAATAGTTTTTTAATATCATCCTTTAGTTTTTGATTGGAGGCCTTTAGTTCTTTATTCTTTGCTCCTAACATACTACAATCACTCATAAGTTCTTGAAAAGCTTCATATAATTCTTCTAAAGTAAAATTTATAGTTGAGCTTTGACATACCTCGTCGTTTTCAAATGCCATGAAGCACAAATTTGCGGTCTCTTCCTTCTCTTCCTCGGAGGAGGATGTGTCACTATCGTCCCACGTTGCCTTCAACGCCTTCTTCTTCTTCTTTCCAAAGTGCTTCTTTTGTTGAGGGCATTCGGAACGAATGTGTCCCGGTCTCTTGCAATCATAGCATATGATTGGGTCTCTTTATTTTTCCTTTTTTTTTTCCCAATCATTTCTCCCTCCAAATTTCTTTCTTGGGAAGGGTTTCTTTCTTCTCATGAATTTCTTAAACTTCCTTACTATTAAACCCAAGTCCTCATCTTCGCTTTCTTCTTCACTCTCACTACTTTCTTCTTCACACACACTCGAAGTAGCCTTGAGTGCAATTGTCTTCTTCTTTGGCAACTCTTCTTCATATTGCTTCATTGTGAGCTCATGCGTCATCAATGAGCCCAATAGTTGTTCTAGTCCCAAAGTGTTGAGATCTTTGGCTTCTATGATCGCCGTGACCTTTGCTTCCCATGCTTTCGGCAAAGACCTGAGAATTTTACTCACAAGTTCCGGATTAGTATAGGATTTACCCAAACTCTTTAGACCATTAATTATATCGGTGAAGCGTGTAAACATGCATGTGATGGTCTCATTGGGTTCCATCTTAAACAACTCATATTTGTGAACTAGAATGTTCACTTTAGACTCTTTGACTTGATTTGTACCCTCGTGGGTAACTTCAAGCCTATCCCATATTTTCTTGGCGGAACTACAGGTGGAGACTCTATTGAACTCATTTACATCTAGAGCACAGAATAATGAGTTCATGGCTCTAGAATTGAGTTGAACCATCTTACTGTCATTCTCATCCCAATCCTCCTCAGGTTTGGGAACTTGAATGCCATTAACCATGTGAGATGGTTCGTGTGGTCCCTTGATTATGACCCTCCACAAGGCATAATCTTGTGCTTGAATAAAAATCCTCATTCTAGTCTTCCAATAGGTATAATTTGTCCCATTGAAGAGTGGAGGTCTATTGGTTGCCTGCCCCTCAGCAGGAACATTGTTAAAGGGTGTTGCCATCTAGATCTTTGGCTAAGACGGTTAGGTCTTTCAAGAAATACACAGAGCACCCGCTCTGATACCACTTGTTGCCCAGAGATGGTCACCCAAGAGGGGGGTGAATTGGGTGTTTTAAAACTTTTTGCCTAATTAAAAATAAAACACACAAATGTATGAACTAAAGTAAAGATAGAGGTATGAGAACAATCAATCGCAAACACAAGGTTTTATAGTGGTTCGGAGCTTCCACTGCTCCTACATCCACTCCCCAAAGCACCCTTGGAAATTTTCACTATAATCCAAGATTACAGTCCGGTAGTTTTGCGAGTGCACTACCCAACTCGTTATTTTACACCGGGCTAACAACGAACCCTATAACCCCCAATTTCACCTAGGCTTGGGACGCCTTTTCCTTGTTCCAAGTCCCTTGACTGGAACAAGCACAATATTGAAAAAGTTTTACAAGGATTTAAAAGCTCTCAAGAAGCAAATAAAACAGTGAGAAATAATAGAACCCGGAAGAACCCTTTTAGCCGTTGGAAGCGTGGGAAATGGTGGTTCTTCCGATGTGGATCGCGTTGGCTTGAATGTGAGCTTTGAATGCCAAGCGGAAGAGAGTAGTTGAGCACGAAATCATTTGGGAAGCTTGAAGGCACTTGATTTCTTCACTTGAATGCACTAACTCCCTTGAACCTCTTTTTCTTTCTTCTCTCTTGAATGATCTTGTGTTGGGTTGGTGAGAAGTTGTTGGAAAGCACTTAAGAGCTCCCTTTTATAGCCCAAAAAGCAAATATAGCCGTTAGAGATAAAGTTAAGGGAGTTTGAAATTCAAACCAAACCTGAAAAAGTTGTCAGTCGCGTCCCAGGCGCTTCGGAGACGTCTCCGCTTCAACGCGAGACGTCTCGGCTGTAAGATTTTACTTTTGACGTTGTTTGGGGTCGACTCGGCGCTTTACGGGGACGACTCCGATGATGAACGGTTTGAATCCTTATTTTTCTGTTTTTCTGAGAGGGTCGCCTCGGCACTTTACGGGGACGTCTCGGCTTGTTTGCGCTTTTTGCATGGGGACGACTCCGCTGCCTTGGGGACGACTCGGCTATTATATCTCCGAAAAACAAATCTTCTGGAATTCTCTGAGAGAGTCGACTCTGCTCTTTCAGGGGACGTCTCCGCTGCCTTATCACCGAAAAAGACATCCTCTGGAATACCCTGAGAGAGTCGACTCCGCACTCTCTGGGGACGACTCGGAAACTCAGCTTTTACTTGCGGGGACGACTCCGCGTACTGTGGAGACGGCTCGCGCGCATCTCTTGAAATCGGCCTTTCTGCCGCCACTGAGAGAGTCGACTCCGCTTCTGAGAGAGTCAACTCCGACCCTGCGAGACGCCTCGCCAGGTGCCGGGGACGTCTCCAAACGTGCCAGTTCTTCCTGTTTGTGCCAGAGACGTCTCTGGAACAAACCGGAGACGTCTCGGCTGTCCCTGATCTGTTTTCTTCATTTCAAAAATTCTTCAATAAATTCATAAAAATTATGGAAACTTGCCTAGACATTTCTTAACAATATTCTTAGTTAAACACATGAAATCCTCAAGTAAATTGTTAAGATAAATGGAATTATACTCTAGTGTTTGTATTCATCAAAATCCATTAGGGGGTCAACAGTCTTTTAATTAATTAGATTAAAATTAAAATTAATTAGAACTTACGAATGTGTTGCAGATGGACAGTTGATTGAATTCCTTGATTTGATGGATCCTATTTATCAAGATAATTAAGGATGTACTGTGTCTGGCTGAAGACGTTAAACTTAGCGCATGTTGGGAGGCAACCCAATTCTCAAAGATTATTTTTGCATATTTTCTTGTCGCATTTTTTTTCAGGAGTCCTCATATTACTGATGCAATTAAGGTAAAATGTTTCTATCCTCCATATGCATCATATTTTCGTGAAAAATAATATTAAAAAAAAATTTAGGACAATGTCTGATCTAGGTTGGGGGGTATAAGATTCAAATTTTTTTTACGAAATTTTTAGCATTTTCGCATTTTTGAATAAGTTTTTTAGAAAAAAAAAACCTAATTTCTATGCCTTAGTGCTGAAATGATAAGCACACAAAGTATATAAAATCTAACAAGCCCAATGATTAGTGATTAGTCAGAAGTAAGACAATTTGAGTTCTTTTTATTAAAAGTTCTTTTAGTGAGTTGTAAGATAATTTTTACTTTGGAATTTCACAACACACATGGCCTGCACTTCTAAGGGTTAGGTTCAACATTATGTTGTTAAGTCTGGTAGCAACCTTGAGTCCTGATGAATCATACCTATCTAATTCACTATTATCCCATATTTATTTATTTAAAAAAAAGTGAATTTAGTCAGGTACATCGAAAAAGGCTACCTATTGTCAAAGGTCAGCGGGATGAGGGACCCGAGCATAGGTTCGTAGGGGAGTCTTGATGCCCAACACCTTATGCCATCTGGCGTGGGAGTGTTGACTGAATGCTCGCTACACGGAGGAATCATTACAAGAGTAAAAGTGCGTAATTTATAAATACAAAATAAAAAAATAAAAAAAAAGGAGAAAATAATATTGACCTTGAAAAAAGACGATAGTGTGAAAGCCGTCGTTGTAAAAATTCGAGTAAACTGGAATATTACAGATAAAGCCCATGAGGTATTAAAGTAAACATCCACAACTCTCGAAATCCTGCAAGATAGGATGATTTTGAATTAGTGAATAGGCCTTATCTGACCAATTCTTGGAAATTACTAGCTTTAGCAGTATTTTGGAAATCTAAAGCCTTAGCTTGTGTATGGTCCAGATATCACCGAGCACCCAAGTATAAATAAGTCTTACAACTCTCTAACAAAAACTTAATAACTTCAACTTAAGTTGCGTACTAACCTAGAATTTGGGCTGACTTAGTAATTAAAACTTTGTGTGATTTTGAAATTCTAGCACTTATGCATTTGAAATCAGATCTTATAAAACAATAAAATAAATTCTTTCGACAGTAGTTTGTGGGTATCTGCGCCGGAAACCCTCACGAGATAAAACTCATCCACTAGGGCTACCTAGGGGTTTAAAGCCTTATTGCATACGGTAAATGCAATCGCGATTCCTGCGAAAGTGAGTTAGTTTTTATTTTGCTCGAGGACTAGCAAAATGTAGGTTGGGGGTGTGATAAGTGCTAAATAATGCATAAATTAAAATCTTATTCATAGCACTTATCATTATTTTAATTCACATATTTTGTAAATTCAACTAAAAAATTGAATTACCTTCATCATTGCATTATTAAAAATAATTCAATTTTGCTTGATTTTATTGGTCCATCTAATGTATGCAGGTCGAATCAAATTCATCTGGGATGACCCCTGAACCCAAATTGTATGCACCCCATGAATCGGATCTTCCCAACCAATTAAAGTCGACACCAATTTTTTTTTCAACACATGGCCACCCCAAGTTCACGTATTTTCTCCCCTGTTTCCTGCCCTAGCCATATCTAAGCTACTATACTACAACTTCAACTGCAAGTCATCTCAGCCATCCATCAAGTCCCAAGCTTATCCCATGATCCTCTTCTTCCGACTTCTTCTTAGCTCACGAATCCAAGCCTCATCCGAATCCCCTGTTCCCAACCGTATCCACCGTTCCCTCTTCCCACAAACTCCTAACTCATCTCCCCATCCCGTGAGCATCAAAGGATCACGTCCACGAATCAAACCAAGTTTCCTCCCGTATCCAACGAGCGAAACCAATCCTTCGTCCACGGATTTCCCCCAGCACCCTCTCCCCGGTTTTACGTGTCTCTTCTCTTTCGGATAAGAACCAATCAACCTCCGAATCCCCTGTTTCTCCGCGACTTCCTCCACGAATAGAGCCGTCATCCCATTCAGATTCATCCCAGCGTTCGCAGCCTCCTTCCCATTCGCGATGGCATTCAACCACCCACGGATAAGTTCCGGTTGTTTGCATGTGATTCTCCGCGTCTGTTCTTCAAGCGTCATCCATCTTCTTCCGCTAGATCTCAGCGAGGATGAGCCTTCCGAACCAGCCCAACCTCAAACGACCACATATCTTCTGCGTTGAAGCCGTCCCAGCTCCACTGTTCCCAGCATCTTCCTTCTCCCTCGATTCTTCTTTATCTTTCCGATTCTTCCGGCACCTCTTCAACCGTGAACAGCATCCCCTGCTCCCAGCTCATTCTATGCTTCGGTCATTCAAGATCATCCCTTCATTACTGTTTAGCATCCATCATCAAAGCCCCAGCTCATCTCCTCTGTTCACGCTCCCAGCCAGCAATCTTCTTCCAGATTCCCTGCATCCCAAAACAAAATCCCATCTTCCGGCTTGATCCCAGGGAGTCATCCTCATCCCGTGAGCATCTCAAACCCTCCAGGATCTTCTCCACGTCCACGAACAGATCTCCCGACCCATATCCTCTCCGGTTTCTTCTCATTTGCGATGGCTTCTCTCCCAGTCGGATGAACATCTCCCAACATACCTCCCCTGTTCCGCGTCCAAGCCAAAGGAAATCAAACATTCAAACCCACCCGAATCCAGATCCTCTCATTTCGGATCATCTCCCAGCCTATCAACGGATGAGTCCACGTGTTCTTCCCAACTCTGCTTTAACCGTTCCGAGCTTCACGTAAATCACAACCAGTAGCAACCGTGGATCGACCTCTTGCGAATCAGCATCTTCGGCCGTCCTTATCTTCCCATTCGGAAGACCATATCCATAGGAAGAAACAGAGGAGGAGGGGGGGGGAGGCAGCCTATAAAAGGAGTCAAGATGTGAAGGGGAGGAGGCATTCTTCTCTTCCATTCCTCTTCTTTTCCCACCGGGGGCTCATCCCATCTCTTTGGAGGGGGGAATACCACAGCAATAAAAAAAAGCAGAGGAGGGAGAATAGTTTGGGCATTTCAGAAAACACTTCCCATATAAAAAAAAAAAAAATGAAGTGCTGAGGCAGAGGAAGCCGATCATGATGGAAGCCCGTTGCTGCGCCGCTGCTGCCGTCCACCACTGCATGAAAGCCTAAGCTTTTCACTAGGGTTGGATGCAGCCCTAGCAAAAGGATAAGGGTTTTGTATTTTTTGATTTCTATTCGTGGGGTTGTATGAACTTATGGTTTTTTAATGGATATTTTCTTTTATCTCACGTTTAATTTCTGTGACTTTAAATGTGAAGTTTATACAATTGTTCTTCATGATCACTAGGTAAATATAAAATAGTCCATGCTTAAGGAAGATGTGGTGTGCTACCACTTTAGATTAGGGTAGACATTGCATGCCAACTGAAGATGGATTATTCTCAAATTACTTTTGTGACATTTTATTTGAATGCTTATTAGGCTTGTAGCCAATTTGCATGTTTATCCAAGAATAAATTAAAATACAAATAACCCTTGTTCCGATGTTAGTGGTGAATTTTCTGCCCTAGGTTCTCCCAAACTGATATCATTTTAATTGCATTTATTTATTAAATTCCTTAGTTTAATTTTCTTCACAAACTCTTCCTTTTAAATATTTTTATTTTTTTTAAAGAAAAGCAACTGTACCCCAATCCCTGTGGATCGATACCCGTAATCACTATCCTACTAGATACGTGCTATTGCGTGGTCTTTAAAGTTGACTATCAATATCATTCTCGAGTACATACCCTAGTTTCTCACAATTCAAAACGATTTTCAGATTTCTTAGCCTGTCTTTATAATTGGTTTCGGTCAATCGGTTGGTCTCAAGGATACGGGTCAAAGGGTTTGAAGCTGACATTGTGATCTGTAGAGAGTAAAGATTCTAGTTAGACTTTGTACTTGATCTTAATTTATTCTAGGGTCTTTTAGAATAATTGCACTCCCACTATTTTCTCAAATCCCAATACTTTCCTGATGGAGAAACGAAAACCCTACGCGACTAGAATTTCTAGTGGGTACTGTGGTCTCACCGATTTACATGCCGCCTCACCTAACAGTTATTGGTGACATATAAATGGATGAGTGTACAACTCTTATACGATGCTTCTCAAGCAAATTGCAGTGGTACTTGATCTTTAAGTCATGAAGACCTCACCTAACAGTTATTGGCCCCATTACTTAGTTAAGTCAGACCCACCGTATAACCGAAAAAATAAAGTCATCATTGGGTCCTCACCTAACAGTTATTGGTGCCCAACCCCACCTTTACCCCGCAACATCTTATGTCTAATAGAGAGGTCCAGCCCCCCGATGCAACTTGCCTACTGTGTCCAGCCGAGACAAATCAACACCGAAAAGACCTTAGCAGCTCTACTACGGTGGAAGACCTATGGACTTAATATTGTGAAATCATGTCTTAGTGTTTGCAACTTGAGTTCTTCATGAGAGGTAATCGAACAATTGGCCAGGTAAGCAGGTGGGAGGCTCCCCTTACTCGGAGAGTAAGGTCCTAATTAAGTAACCACCTTTTAGGCTTGCCTAGACACCAATTAGATTAATTAATCTAATATGACTAGCTCATGTTGGTTCACTCTCGACTGATTGGGGAGGTTTGTATTTAGGTCTCTCTCAATCGACTATTCACATCTCATGCAAATATATATCTACCCGCATAGACATAAGCATTAAACATCCAGGCATTTATCAACAAATAAATTTAAATGGTGATGATCATGGATCCAGGATGGGGTCATTTTACAAGCACATGCACGTCAATTGGTTTGATCATCTTCATCTCTTGACTTGATTTTTATCCCTAGGTCCAATTGTGATCAACTCCTTGATCCATCTTCAATCAACCCTTGATCTCGATCCGCGCATGTTGAGCTTGTTGATGTTCATATCGATCAACCATCGACGTGCAACACATATCACAGATTACATCCCAGATTACTTTAAAAATTAAATAAAATTAAAGAATAAATTACAACCCTTTTTAATGAGACACGCAGGTCTCTAATACATGAATTTAAGATGCACGCAGGCATCTGAAAAATTAAAAATTACATAGCATCACAGAACATTGCGGAACATTTCAGCACATGTAAAGGGTCCATCCATGATCATCACCATATGCATCTCATGCATAAATATTATTTTCAGATCTATAATTTAACTGATTATTTCATCTCATGACTTGCTGATTATGCAAGATATGATTTTAAACAATTGTAATCACATTATCAAAGCATTAGAATCATTAATCTAAACATCTAAAAATCAGCATGCAGAAAAATTAGCAAGCTGAAAATTCTGCATGCAATAAATTTCAGCAAGCATAATCCTTTAAATTTCAGATCTAAAATGTCTTTAAAAATTTAATTCTAATCTTAATCTACATAACCATGGCTCTGATACCGCTGTTAGAATCTGATGCATGCCGCAAAAAAATTTCAAAAATTTTCAGATCTGCAGCGGAAGGCATGCAAGATCTCGTTCATCGCATGAACATATTTTAAAACCATCGTTGGTGGATAGATTAGGATTAAATTCTTATAAATCATTTTAAAATTATTAAGAAGATCGGATCTTCACCTTGTACAGGTAGAAGGTCTCTGCAAATCTGATTTACGTGGTATTTAATAAAGGTTAAGTGGAAGCCGCACGTGCGTCTGGCCTCTACGAGTATCCATACGAGGCAAAGCACCGATCAAAGCTTTTAGATCTCCCCGAGGTGCTAGCTCCCTTGCAGAGATGGATATTGATGGCTGATATCCTCCCTATCAATCAACTCTTGAATGCCTAAGGGAGGAGGAAGAAGAAGGATGGTTCAATGGAAGGAGAACAAAAACCCGCAGCCTTTTCTTTTTCCTTCGCGTTGGAACCAAGGAAGGGGATGAAGTAGACCACGCCAAGAGCTTCTTTTCCCTTGCTTCGTTGTGGCTGAAAGGAGGAATGGAAGGAGGTTTCTTTCTGCCAAAAATCCCAAGAAAAACCATTAAAAATTCAGAGCCCCTTTGAACCCCTCTTTTATGGTGTGTGCATAGCGATGAGCTCCTAAATTTTAGTAGCTCATCTTTATCCCTTTGTGAATTCAAAATAGGAGGGGCATGACCCCTCCTTTTTTCTTCACGCCACCAGCCAAGGGAGGGGCGTAGGCCCCTCCCTCTTCTCCTATTTGGTTAGCCCCCACTTAATCTAATTAAGTGGAGAGGGTTGGGTCCAAATGCTAGGATTCAATCCTATTTAAAATAGGATTTGCACCCATTTCAATTTCCTCCAAATCCTAATCTAATTAGGATTTAATTGAACCATGACTCAATTGAACTCTTCAATCCTAATCCAATTAGGAGTCTTTCAATTAATTAGATTAAAATTAAAATTAATTAGGACTTAAGAAAATCCTAATCTAATTAGGACTTATTAAATTTCAGCCCTAAGGCAATTAGGACTTCAGAAATCCTACTCCAAATAGGACTCTGATTTAATTTGAAATCCTAATCTAATTAGGACTCCAAGGATCCTACTCCAAGTAGGACTCGTGATCAAGTCCAATTAATTAAATTAAATTGCAATCCGATTGTAATTATTTCTTCTTCAACTCACTAACTCTTAGCGGGTTAACCAATTATCAATCAAATTAATTATTTGTGATTTCTAATCACAATTTAACCATTGGATCGGTCAATACCTCTAATGTGTGTGATCCTATAGGTTCTACTTGTTGGGAACCGGCCCATGCCGCAGAAAATTAAAAAAAAAATTCAGATGGCAGCGGAAGAGGCATGCGCGGAATCGATGTTCATCTCATGAAAGTTGTTCAAAAATCGTTCGTAGATAGATTAGGATTAAAAACTTTTTAAAACATTAGGAAGATTAGATCTTCACCTTGTGCGGGTAGACGATCACCGCAAACTGAAGTTCGTGGTTTAGGATGAAGGTTCACTTGAAGCCGTTCACGTGTCCGGCCTCTATGGGTATCCACACGAAGTAGAGATCCGATCAAAGCTTCCTTGTATCCCCGGGGTGCTAGCTCCCTTGCAGAAACAACTTTGGATGGCTGATTTCCTCCCTTTGAATCAACCCTTGATTGTGCTTGGGAGGAGGAAGAAGAAGGATGAAAACTTGAAGAAGAATCAAAGCACCTTGTAGCCTTTTTCTTTCCCTTGCGTTGAATGAAGCAAAGGAGGAGGGAGGAGGCCGCCAAGCTTTCTTTTCTTCTCACCTTGCTTGCAGCTAAAACCAAGAGGAAAGAGGAGGGTTACGGCCACAAGGAGGAGGGTTTTAATAATACCCTAGGTGCCGCCCACAACTCCTTTTATAAGCATGTGAAGCTCCTAAAATTTAGGAGCTCCTCACTACTTTCCTAAGAGGGGCGCCGAGCTCCTACTTTCCTAAGAGGGGCGCCAGCCCCTCTCTTCATGCCGCACCATGAGTGAGGGGCATGCGCCCCTCCCTCATGGTTAACCCTGAGCATGATAGTGGTATTTTGATGATTAATACAATGATTAATAATGAGATAAAATTTGCGATAGGAAAGGGATAGTGAATTCTAAATTCTAATTCGGCAAAGTTTCAAGTGAAACGTACTCTTAAGTGGACAGTAGTAATTTTCATTGTTTAGAGTATGTAGCACCACCATGATATATATTCAAAATTGTTTAAAGTTTATTTCATTGATTATATGGATAAATCTAACCTTAAGTTGCAGCAAAGTATAGATTGAGTCGACCCCAAGCTTGATTGAGTCGACCCCGGCACATCAAGGAAACATCTGGCACACTTCTGCAAAAATGGCATGGATGAACAGTACTTAGGTCGACCCAAGTGAAAGTTGAGTCGACCCCATCTTCAAGCTTCAAGAAAACAAGTCTCTGGAATCCCTGAGAGGGTCGACCCTAATGGAACTTGAGTCGACCCAACCTTGAGTTGACCCCAACAGAACATGAGTCGACCCAAAGGCTATGTCATTCAAAAATCAGTTCTCTGGAATCTCTGAGAGGGTCGACCCAAGTGAAATTTGAGTCGACCCAACCCAACCTTGAGTCGACCCAAAAAGTGTTGAGTCGACCCAAGTGAAGGAAGGCTGAAACACAAAGTTCTGTGATTCCTGAGAGGGTCGACCCAATGTTGCATGAGTCGACCCCAGTAAAAGTTGAGTCGACCCAAGCACGGGCAGAAGCATAACGGCTAGTTCTGCAGAAGTACTTTTTGACCTCCAAATAGTAAGTAACGGCTAGTTTTTGAAATCTGACCAATGAGAGATGTCCAATGGGTGAGGAAAACTATTTAAAGAGACACTATTCATCAAAGAAGCATATCCTTTTGCAAAAAGATCAAAGCTTACACAAGAAAGACAAGTGCCCTAATCTTCTTCATCCAAGTGCTTCATTCAAGAGTTGAAAGGAAGTGGTTGAGCAGATTCCAAGAGATATCAAGAGCTTCATCCACCCTTGAAGAGTGAAGCATTCTTGACAAAGAAGAGAGAAGTCTCATCAAGCGATAACTATTCTCTAAACTCTTCTTTGTAGCTTATAATTATTATATTTGCTCATCTAGGAGCTTCAACTTTCTTCTTTCTTTTGTTAATCATCTTGTAAAGGTTTGTTGGTGAGCCCGCAAAACCAACGGTGTAGGTTTATTGGGGAACCCGTAAAACCAATTGTGAAGGTTCGTTGGTGAGCCCGTAAAACCAACAAAGGTTATTGGTGATCTCGGAAAACCAAAGTGTAAAGATTTTTGGATTGTGAGCCCGAAAAACAATCCAACTGTAATCCGAGGAATTATAGTGAATTTTCAAGGGGTCGCTTGGGGAGTGGACGTAGGTGCTTAGGAGAGCACCGAACCACTATACTTCTTGTGTGTTTGTATTGTGCATTGTTCTAATATCACTCACTCATCAATTAACTAAAGTAAGATAGCAAAAATTTAGAAAAATCAATTCACCCCCCCTCTTGGCTTGTCACCTTGGGCAACAAGTGGTATCAGAGCGAGGTGCTCATATAATATTTGTTGATCTCACAATCAAGAGACAAAGATCATGACAACCCAAATGGGATGTTCTATGAGTGAGGGGCAATCCACAAATAGACCTCCTCTATTTAATGGCACTAATTACACATACTGGAAAGCTAGGATGAGGATATTCATTCAAGCTCTAGACTATGAATTGTGGTATATTATAACTAGAGGACCTCACACACCCATAATTAGTGTAGAGGGCACTATCATACCCAAACCAGAAATGGATTGGAATGAAAGTGATAGAAGACTAGCACAACTAAATGCTAAAGCGATTAATGTACTTTACTGTTCACTAGATGTAAGTGAATTCAATAGAATATCTACATGCATCTCCGCAAAAGAAATTTGGGATAAACTTGAGGTCACACATGAAGGAACTAATCAAGTTAAGGAGTCAAAAATAAACATATTAGTACATAAGTATGAGTTGTTTAAAATGGAATCCACTGAGTCCATAACTGAAATGTTTACTCGTTTCACAAAAATCATAAATGGGCTAAAGAGTTTAGGAAAGTCTTATACTAACTCTGAATTGGTGCGAAAAATTCTCAGGTCTCTACCAAGAGTTTGGGAGGCCAAGGTAACAGCAATTCAGGAAGCAAAGGACCTCAATACACTGCAATTGGAGGAACTTCTAGAATCACTCATGACCCATGAGTTGACCATGAGGCAAAATTCAGAAGATGAAGTCAAGAAAAGAAAGACCATTGCATTAAAGACTACCACTCCAAAACAGGAAATTGAATCGGAAGAATCTGATGATGATGAGGAATTTGATGAAGAAGGAATGGCTATGCTTGGAAGAAAATTCAGAAAATTTATGGAAGGAAAGAAGAAACTTCATAAAAAGAAGCCCTTCTTCAAAGGTAGTTCAAGCAAAGAAAAGGGTAAGGACAAGGAAAAAGAAAAGGAAACGCCAATTTGCTATGAGTGTAACAAGCCCGGGCATTTCAAGATAAATTGTCTGGAATTGAAGTGGATGGCACGAAAACTTAAAAAGAAGAACTTCATGGCTGAATGGAGTGAAAGTGAGGCATCAAGTTCGGAAGAGAAAGATCAACAAGAGACGGCTCAAATCTGCCTTATAGCTAATGACGATAAGGTAGATTCTGAACTTGAATGTGATTTTACTGTTGATGAATTACATGATGCATTTTTAGAACTCATGGAAGAACACAAAATCAACAAAAATAAAGTTCTAAAAGATGAAAATCAATCTCTTATCAAAGATAAGCTGAAACTATCTAATAACTATGAAACATTAAGTAGGAGATTCTCAAATGAAACCAAGAATCTAATTGCTGAAAATATCAAGTTAAAAGAAGACGCTGAAAAATACAAATCCTTAGTAGACAAATTTACACTTAGCTCAACCAAATTAAATATGATTCTTGATAGTCAAAAAGTTGTATATGATAAAGCTGGATTAGGATATAAAACAAATAGAAAACAAAAATACTTAAAGAATATATTTGTGAAAGCCAAAAATAAAAATATAAATTGTCATTGCTGCAATAAATTAGGACATAAAGCATATGAATGTAACTATAGAAAGTCCAGCTACAACAAATTGAGTAATAATTATAAGCTTAAATCTAAGAAAGTTTGGATTCCAAAAGGAACATCAAGTACTAACCCTAAAGGACCCAACATAGCTTGGGTACCTAAAGCTTATTCTTGATCTTGATTACAGGGGTGTCTTGCAGCTAATAAGATGGATAAACGATGGTATCTAGATAGCGGCTGTTCAAGATACATGACAGGTGACGTAGAATAATTTATCACCTTGGAATCTAAAAAGGATGGAGTAGTAACCTATGGAGACAATGGAAAAGGATATATCATTGGAAAGGGTAAAATTTTCATTACTCCATCTATCTTTATAGAAAATGTCTTATTAGTTAATGGTTTGAAACATAACTTACTTAGCATAAGTCAATTTTGTGATAAAGGATTTAAAGTCACATTTGAAGCCTCAGTTTGCATAATCACAAATCCTAAAGATAATAGCATTGTACTTATAGGTCAAAGGCAAAGAAATATTTACTTAGTAGACCTTCATGAATTAGGCAAGAAAAATGGATTATGTTTAATTACTAATGAAGAAAAGAAAAATGAAACAAGTTGGCTTTGGCATCGTAGACTAGGACATGCTAGTATGGACTTAATATCAAAACTAGTCAAGAAGGAATTAATAAAAGATGTGCCAAAATTGATTTTTGAAAAGGACAAAATCTGTGGACCATGTTCATTAGGAAAGCAAACAAAATCATCCTTCAAATCAAAGAATATAGTATCGACCACTAGGCCCTTTGAACTCATACATATGGATCTATTTGGACCTACTAGAACCGCGAGTCTAGGAGGGAAGAAGTATGGACTAGTTATAGTAGATGATTTTTCAAGGTATACATGGGTTTCATTTCTTGCACATAAGAATGAAGTATTTTCAGCATTCTTTAAATATTATAAAAATATCATAAATGAAAAGAAGCTCACCTTAATAGCAATTCGAAGTGATCATGGAACTGAATTTGAAAATCAACACTTTGAAGAATTTTATAATGAAAATGGTATCTCACATCAATTTTCAGCACCTAGAACGCCTCAACAAAATGGGGTTGTTGAAAGAAAAAATAGGACCTTGGCAGAAATGGCACGCACAATGTTGTGCGAGTCAAATCTTCCAAAGTACTTTTGGGCTGAAGCTATAAGTACCGCTTGCCATATTTTAAATTGGGTTTTAATACGACCAATAACCAAGAAAACTCCCTATGAACTTTGGAAGAATAAGAAACCAACTGCTAAGTATCTTAGAGTATTTGGATGTAGATGTTTCATTTTAAACAATGGCAAGGAGGATCTAAGTAAATTTGATGCCAAGTCAGATGAAGGTATCTTCTTAGGATACTCTACATCTAGCAGGGCATACAGAGTATTCAATAAAAGAACTCTTATAGTTGAAGAGTCAGTTAATATCATTTTTGATGAGTCTGATAGTGAGTCTCCTAGGAGAGAAAGTATTCTTGATGATGATGCAGGAATTATTGACTTTGAAAAATTGAATCTTGATGACGTGCCAAATCAAGAGATGGAAATGATTGCGTGCCACCACAATCTCAAGACTTAGCAAAGGAATGGAGGTATGCATATGGACACCCTAAAGACTTAATCATTGGTGATCCATCTCAAGGGGTAAGAACTCGATCCTCTCTTAGAAATTTAAATGATTATCTTGCTTTTGTTTCACAGTTAGAACCTAAGACTTATGAAAAAGCTGAAAAAGACATCAATTGAATAAATGCTATGCAAGAAGAATTAAATCAATTCAAAAAAAGTAATGTATGGACATTAACTGAGAGACCAAAGCATAACTCTGTAATTGGAACAAAATGGATCTTTAGAAATAAATTAGATGAAAATGGGGTAGTTATAAGAAATAAAGCTAGACTTGTAGCTAAGGGATACAATCAAGAAAAAGGGATAGATTTTGAGGAAACATTTGCTCCCGTGGCTAGATTAGAGACTATTAGATTACTTCTAGCTTTTGCATGTTTCATGGATTTCAAATTGTATCAAATAGATGTAAAAAGTGCCTTCTTAAACGGTTTTATAGGGGAAGAGGTATATGTTGAGCAACCTCCTGGTTTTGAAAATCATGAATTGCCAAATCATGTGTTTAGACTACATAAGGCATTATATGGATTAAAACAAGCACCTAGGGCTTGGTATGATCGACTAAGCAAATTTCTACTGAATAATGATTTCAGTAGAGGAAATGTAGATAAAATACTTTTTCTCAAAAGAAAAGACAAAAATCTGCTAGTGGTACAAATATATGTAGATGACATAATTTTTGGTGCCACAGATGATAATCTTTGCAAAGAGTTTGCTAATTTAATGCAAGGAGAATTCGAGATGAGTTTGATGGGAGAACTAAATTTCTTTCTCGGATTACAAATCAAACAAACTAAAGAAGGTATCTTTATTCATCAAACTAAGTATACAAAGGAAATATTAAAGAAGTTTGGGAATGAAAATCACAAGGGAGTAGGCACCCCAATGAATCCCACTAGTAAGCTAGACAAAGATGAGAAAAGAAAAAGTATAGATATGAAGCTTTATAGAGGATTAATTGGATCCTTGCTCTACCTTACTGCTAGTAGACCAGACATAGTGTTCAGTGTGGGAATATGTGCTAGATACCAATCAGATCCTAAGGAGTCACATTTAAGTGCTGTTAAAAGAATTCTTAGATATTTGAGAGGAACTACAAACATAGGATTATGGTACTCAAGAGACTCCTGTCTAGATTTGCTTGCCTACTCTGATGCAGATTTTGCTGGATGCAAATTAGATAGGAAAAGCACTAGTGGAACATGTCAATTTTTAGAAAATAATTTAGTATCATGGTTTAGCAAAAAGCAGAATTCAGTAGCACTGTCAACGGCTGAAGCCGAATATATAGCCGCCGGCAGTTGCTGTGCTCAAGTATTATGGCTTAAGCAACAACTAGAGGACTATGGAATTAAACTAGATAACATTCCTATAAAGTGTGATAATACTAGTGCCATCAACCTTACTAAAAATCCGGTTCAGCACTCTAAAGCCAAACACATTGAAATAAGATATCATTTTATTATAGATCATGTGCAAAATGGGAACATATGTATTGAGCATGTATGTACTGACAAACAATTAGCTGACATATTCACAAAATCTTTGAGTGAAGATAGATTTTGCATGCTTAGTAGGGAATTAGGCATATGTGATCCTTTTGATTAAGGAGATATACAAAGGAGCAAGATGTCTCATGATACTCTCCTTCCATTTCTAAAAACCTATGAAACATTAGTCAAACTAGTTGTCTATAGATTCCTTACTAATGTATCATTGTCCCAGTAAGAATTTGTAAGGATTGGAAGAAAGAAAAAATTTTTTGAAAGGAAAAAGGAAGAGAAGGAAAAATTTCTGAACTTGGGTCGACCCAACCCAGAATGGGGTCGACCCAAGAAAAATCTAGGGTCGACCCAACGACGGGACCCCACTGTTAAAAGGGGGACCCGTGAGCAATCTAGGGCACTGTTTTCACTTTGTTCTCTTCCAAAAATCCTATTTCCCACTCTCAAATCTCCTCCAATCATCTCCAAACAGTAGAAGGAAGCTTCCCAAAGCCGTTAGATCAAAATCTTGAAGAAATGGGACCCAAGAGAGCCGTAGCCAAGCGATCCGGGAGGGTTTCACGGACCACCCGTGTTGATAGAAATGCTACAGAGCCTTCTACAGTGCCTCCACAAGGTGAGACACGTGTAGAGCCTCCTCCTCCTCCCTCCCCTTCAGTCCAACTTGCAAAATCTGCGGGGAGACCGGTTACCACGGGAAGAAGGATCCACTCCGAGTTTTTGGATCAAGAAGGGTTCCGGTTGGGTGATTGGATCCGAAGGCAAGGATGGGAGTATCTTTGCTCCCTAGATGTGGTGATCTACCCAGGGTTGGTTCGTGAGTTCTATGCCTTCCTGAAATCTGGAAAGGAAGGGCTTATATCTGAAGTCCGAGGAGTAAGGGTTAGGGTTTCCGAAGAAAGTTTGAGTGAGTTGCTTCATCTCTCCTGCGAAGGAGCAACTCCAGAAAAGCCTGAAAATAAGTTGAGAGCTCTACAGTTGATTCTTGAGAATGATGATTTCGACTATTCCAAAAATGTAATAGCAAGCTCTCTTTCAGCTGAGATGAGGTTGTTGCATAACTTCATAGGTCGGATTTTGTTTCTGAAAAGCGGGAGATTTGATCTCATTTCTGAGCGAGACCTGGTCGTCATGGAGCACATTATTCAGGGCATTCTCCTGAACCTCCCAGCTATGATGCTTAGGCAGATGAGAAAGGTCATATGCAACTCGAGAGTCTCCCTGCCTTATGGTATGATACTCACCCTGATCTTCCGACAGCATGATATATCAGTAGAGGGAGAGATCTCCAGGCATCTACTATTTACTGACACATACACTGCACGATCCCTTATTCGCATGGGGTATGAGAAGGTGAACGGGCAGTGGGTGCGTGCAGGAGCTAGGATTCATGCTGTATCAGAGGGTGATGCACCAGAGGGTGATGCACCAGAGATTGGAGATCCCATCCCTGAGGATGAGGAGCCTGAGGATCATCCTACAGCACCTTCAGGGCTGGACCTTCGTCATCTGTTCCCGCGGGATACACAGATGAGTTTTGGAGTAGGATGACTGAGCTTATGACAGCTCAGGCGAGGACTATCACTGATGGATTGACGAGCAGATTGGATATTATGACTGCTGAGATTAGCGATCTTAGAGAGCAGGTAAGAGCTCTACGAAGAGAGAGAGGTTCATGGACCATCTGTGCCCCAGGCAGCTGAGTCAGAGATTTCGGCACAGAGTCATCCAGCTCACCGAGCTCCACGCCAGACTCAGTCCCATCAGGCCCGACCTCCCCTCGCCACATATGCTCGGAGGATGAGGACTAGATCACAGCCATTAGATACCCCCTAGGCTGATGTTAGCACTTTTGGTATTAGTGCCTAGGATTTATCTAGTTCTCATATGTATTTTGTGATTGATCATGTACTTTGTGTGATTGATCATGTACTTTGTACTTTGATTGAGGAATATTGTATTTGTTTTGTTTTGGTATTAATGTACTACAATGTTCCATTTTGATCAATGAAACTGAACTGTTTATTAATTATTGTGTCTATTTATCTATTACCATGCACCTATTTGATGATAACAAAAAGGGGGAGAAGTAAGGAAAGAGAAATAAGTTGACAAACAAGGTTGAAAATTATAATAGGAAAGACTATACATTTAAGGGGGAGCAATTTGTACAATGAAAATGTTAAAGTCTAAAATTTAAATCGAATTTTAGATTTTGGCACATACCTTTCATACCTCGATACATAATCTGAAACTCTTTCATTATCTCAAATTTTTGAAGTGTCATCTTTAACCAAGTATAAAAGAAAGGGAGAGAAGACCATAAGTTCAAATTGGCAATATTTGGATGAAATAGGGGAAGACTTCACTCTCATATTTGAAAAGCTGAAATTCAGCAACTTGAGCCCTTCTAAAATTAATTTTAAGATAAGAATCAATTTGATCATACTCAATATTTTGTAATCATCAAAAAGGGGGAGATTGAGGATGATAGTGGTATTTTGATGATTAATACAATGATTAATAATGAGATAAAATTTGCGATAGGAAAGGAATAGTGAATTCTAAATTCTGATTCAGCAAAGTTTCAAGTGAAACATACTCTTAAGTGGACAATAGTAATTTTTATTGTTTAGAGTATGTAGCACCACCATGATATATATTCAAAATTGTTTGAAGTTTATTTCATTGATTATATGGATAAATCTAACCTTAAGTTGCAGCAAAGTATAGATTGAGTCGACCCCAAGCTTGATTGAGTCGACCCCGGCACATCAAGGAAACATCTGGCGCACTTATGCAAAAATGGCATGGATGAACAGTACTTGGGTCGACCCAAGTGAAAGTTGAGTCGACCCCATCTTCAAGCTTCAAGAAAACAAGTCTCTGGAATCCCTGAGAGGGTCGACCCAAATGGAACTTGAGTCGACCCAACCTTGAGTCGACCCCAACAGAACATGAGTCGACCGAAAGGCTATGTCATTCAAAAATCAGTTTTCTGGAATCTCTTAGAGGGTCGACCCAAGTGAAATTTGAGTCGACCCAACCCAACCTTGAGTTGACCCAAAAAGTGTTGAGTCGACCCAAGTGAAGGAAGGCTGAAACACAAGGTTCTGTGGTTCCTGAGAGGGTCGACCCAATGTTGCATGAGTCGACCCAAGTGAAAGTTGGGTCGACCCCAGTAAAAGTTGAGTCGACCCAAGCACGGGCAGAAGCATAACGGCTAGTTCTGCAGAAGTACTTTTTGACCTCCAAACAGTAAGTAACGGCTAGTTTTTGAAATCTGACCAATGAGGGATGTCCAATGGGTGAGGAAAACTATTTAAAGAGACACTATTCATCAGAGAAGCATATCCTTTTGCAAAAAGATCAAAGCTTACACAAGAAAGACAAGTGCCCTAATCTTCTTCATCCAAGTGCTTCATTCAAGAGTTGAAAGAAAGTGGTTGAGCAGATTCCAAGAGATATCAAGAGCTTCATCCACCCTTGAAGAGTGAAGCATTCTTGACAAAGAAGAGAGAAGTCTCATCAAGCGATAACTATTCTCTAAACTCTTTTTTGTAGCTTATAATTATTATATTTGCTCATCTAGGAGCTTCAACTTTCTTCTTTCTTTTGTTAATCACCTTGTAAAGGTTTGTTGGTGAGCCTGCAAAACCAACGGTGTAGGTTTATTGGTGAACCCGTAAAACCAATTGTGAAGATTCGTTGGTGAGCCCGTAAAACCAACAAAGGTTATTGGTGATCCCGGAAAACCAAAGTGTAAAGGTTTTTGGATTGTGAGCCCGGAAAACAATCCAACTGTAATCCGAGGGATTATAGTGAATTCCCAAGGGGTCGCTTGGGGAGTGGACGTAGGTGCTTAGGAGAGCACCGAACCACTATACTTCTTGTGTGTTTGTATTGTGCATTGTTCTAATTTCACTCACTCATCAATTAACTAAAGTAAGATAGCAAAAATTTAGAAAAACCAATTCACCCCCCCTGGCTTGTCACCTTGGGCAACAAACCCTAATCCTCCTCTAAGGAGGATTGGGAGGCCCTAATGTGACTAAACCCTAATCTAATTAGGCTTAGTTCAAGGGTGAACCAATTTCAGGTTTAATCCATACTAGTTCTAATCCAATTAGAACTTGAATGAACCATGACTCAATTGAACTCTTCAATCCTAACCCAATTAGGAGTTATATTGATTCATTAGATTAATAATTAATTAGGACTTAAGAAATCTTAATCCAATTAGGATTTAATTAATTTTAGTCCTAATCCAATTAGGACTCTTATTTGAATCCGAAGTCCTAATCTAATTAGGACTTCTAGGAATCCTACTCTAAGTAGGAATCCAAATTGAATTCAAAATTCTAATCTAATTAGAATTATAGAATCCTACTCTAAGTAGGACTCCCAGTCCTAGTCCAAGTAGGAATTCTAGTCCTAATCCAATTAGGACTGTAGGAATCCTACTCTAGGTAGGATTCTTGTTTTAAGTCCAATTAATCAATCCCATTGTTCCTTCTTCAACTGATTATCAATCGAATTGATTACTCGTGATTCATAATCACATTTCAACCATCGGATCGGACAATACCTCTAGTGTGTATAACCCCATAGGTTCTATTCTAACTGGTAGTGAGATATATTGCGATCTCTATCACAATATCATTGAAAACTCCTTTCAATGGGTTGAAACAGTTCCAACTCAACTCATTAGAGTTTATCGATCATCAAGATATTTTCTGTGAGTCTCACCATCCACCAGTGACACCTAACAGCATGTAGTGGCTACCCAGCAGAATGGAATGATAAACCTCTAGGTGCAGTTATCGTATGATACAGTCCTACTATCATGGACCCCTACAGGACGGAGGTCATGGACAACTCGTCAAACTCCATCGTCTGTCATATGTCAAGATTTATTCGACTTAAGTTTGAGAGTGGAAAACTCTTTCTCCACTGTTTTTACTGCCCCGGCCGAGGTCTTACGAACTCAGTCTTATAAATCACATAGGATCTCTCCTTATCTACCAAGATCGATAGATTCCATATAGGTGCATACCCTACTCCTACAGTGAACCTATTGCAGCCAATCTATACTGCATGGACCCATATGTCTAGAGATCATGTATACGTGCAGTCAAACTACAATAACCTCATTGTGAGTAGCAGAAGCACCGCAGGTCAAAGGACCAGTCACACTACTGCAACATCAAGCAAGTCACTAACGAGTGGATAGACATCCAAGTAACTTCTTGTCTTGGTCACGCTCAGTACCCTTATTTTTTAACAAGCACCTGCACTAATACTTTAGTGTCCCCACACCGTAGACTCGAGCCTCATCCATCCTCAAGGAAAGTAGGGTGTGCACTGATCTCATTGGATCGATCACCGTCCTCGCGATGATCCATCGATCAGGAGCATTTAGAAATTAATCACCAATGATACATGGCTCAAATTCTCAACTCTTGAGAATATGCATCATCATCTTATTAATTCCTTGGACGATTCATAGACACATAAACAATATGAATGAAAAAGATGCCTTTTATTTATTCAATAATAAATAGTCAAGTACAAAATTATGTCCTAGAATTAACAATGTGTCAGCCAGATTGGCTTCTAGTGCATACATCTAACAATCTCTCACTTGCACTAAAGCCAATTAGTCATATATCTAAGTTCCATCTTCTCAAGGTGGGCTTCAGTCTTTTGCTGACTCAGCTGCTTAGTGAACGGGTCCGCCACGTTGTCCGCGGAGTCTACTCTCTACACCTCGACATATATCTTCTCAACATAGTCGCGTATGAGGTGAAAGCGCCGCTCTATATGCTTTGACTTCTGATGAGACCTTGGCTCCTTAGCAAGAGCTATGGCGTCATTATTATCGCAGTAGAATGTTATGGCATCTGATGACATTACATCCAATTCCGCAATGAATTTCTTGAACCAGAAGCCTTCCTTAGCAACTTCAGAGGCGGCGATGTATTCAGCTTCCATAGTAGAATCAGCAACGATCGGTTGTTTAGAACTTTTCCAATTCACTGTACCACCATTGCACTAGAACACATATCCAGATGTTGACTTTCTATCATCGACATCAGTCATGAAGTCTGAATCTGTATATTCTTCTACCTTTAACTCTGATGATCCTCCAAAGACTAAGAATAAATCTTTAGTTCTTCTCAAGTACTTAAGAATACAAGAGTAAGGGGGAGCAAAGCTAAAACTCATTTGGCATCCATTTGGATAGGATAGGGGGAGTTCTTGGTTCATTTATACAAACTCTAAATTAGACTACTTTGAAACTCTTGAACCAAAAGTACTTTATGAATGTTAAATCTAACTTTTCATATGAATGCCAATTTGCTTACACTCAATGTTTTGTAATCATCAAAAAGGGGGAGATTGAGGATGATAATGTTATTTTGATGATTAACACAACCATTGAGGCCATATCAAATTAGAAATGCAAATTAACTCGATACATCATTGATGAATGGCACACTCTTGATACACTCATGATACATTAGGACTATATGGTCAAAACCACTCTCAAGAATTAATAAACGAGATAAAATTTGTAATAGAAAATGGTAGAAAGCTTAAGAATCCATTTTGGCAAAGTTTCACGTTAAAAATACCTAAAAGGGCAATTCGGTAATTTCTACTATTAAGGGTATGAAACTCTATTGTGCCTTGCATCGTAATTTGCTTGAAATATCATATTGTTGTTTCAATGTGCATAACTAACCTTCAAAGTGCAGAAAAACATGGTTAGAGTCGACCCCAATTAGTTTGGAGTCGACCCCGATACATTTGGCACGTCTTGAAACGAAGTGGCACGCCTTTGGAACACTTGGCACAGAGTAGGAGTCGACCCTAGAAGAGATGGAGTCGACCCTGGCACGTTTTAGAAATATTCTGGCACATTCTAGCACTTATGGCATGGATGAACAGTACTTGGGTCGACCCAAGTGAAAGTTGAGTCGACCCCATCTTCAAGCCTTAAGAAAACAAGTCTCTGGAATCCCTGAGAGGGTTGACCCCAATGAAACTTGAGTCGACCCCACCTTGAGTCGACCCAACCTTGAGTCGACCCAAAAAGAGTTGAGTCGACCCAAGTGAAGAAAGGCTGAAATACAAGGTTCTGTATTTTCTGAGAGAGCCGACCCAAGAAAAGCTTGAGCTGACCCAAATCTGATGAACAGTGGTTTGGGTCGACCCAAGAAAAGTTTGGGTCGACCCAAGCACGGGCAGAAGCAAAACGGATAGTTATGCAGAAGTGCTTTTTGGACTCCCAACGGCTATAAACGGCTAGTTTCTTCAATCCAACGATCAGGAAGGACTATTTGGAGGTTGGAGAAGTATTTAAGAGGAAGTATTCATCAGAGGAAGCAAGCTTTGGAAAATACATCAAGTGCATTCAAGAGAAAACCCTAGCAAGGCAAGCTTCATTCAATTGCTTCATTCAAACAGCCAAAAGGAAGTGGTTGAGCAGATTCCAAGAGACATTAAGAGCTCCACCAACCCTTAAAGAGTGAAGCAATCTTGACAAAGAAGAGAAGAGCCTTATTAAAGAGATAACTATATTCTAAACTCTTCTTTGTAGCTCATAATTGTTTTATTTGCTCTTTTAGGAGCTTTCATTCTTTACTTATTACTCTTGTTGTAAGGTTTGTTGGTAAGCCCGTAAAACCAACATTGTTAGGTTATTGGTAAGCCCGTAAAACCAACGTAGGTTGTTGGTAAGCCCGTAAAACCAACATAGGTTGTTGGTAAGCCCGTAAAACCAACGTAGGTTGTTGGTAAGCCCGTAAAACCAACGTAGGTTGTTGGTGAACCCGTAAAACCAATTGTGAAGGTTCGTTGGTGAGCCCGTAAAACCAACATAGGTTCTTGGTGATCCCGGAAAACCAAAGTGTAAAGATTTTTGAATTGTGAGCCCGAAAAACAATCCAACTGTAATCCGCGGGATTATAGTGAATTCCCAAGGGGTCGCTTGGGGAGTGGATGTAGGTGCTTAGGAGAGCACCGAACCACTATATTTCCTGTGTGTTTGCATTGTGTATTGTCTTACTTTACTATAATTACTTACTCATCAATTAACTCGATTAAGGAATCAAAAAATTAGAAAAACCAATTCACCCCCCCCCCCCTCTTGGCTTGTCATCTTGGGCAACAGCATCTCATGCACACATCCATCTACCCGCTATGCATAGGCATAAACATTAAATATCCAGGCATATATATAAGAAAGTAAATGTAACTGGTGATGATCATGGATCCAGGATGGGTCATAGTACAAGCACATGCACGTCAATTGGTTTGATCGTCTTCAACTCTTGACTCGATCTTAATCCCTTAGGTTCAATTATAATCAACTCCTTGATCCATCTTCAATCAACCTATGATCTTGATCCGTGCAAAGCTTGCTTGTAGGAGGCGTGCATCGATCAACCATCGACGTGCATCATACATTACACATTACATTCCAGATAAAATTCAAAAATAAAAAAATAATTACAACCCCTTTTTGATGAGACATGCAGGTCTCTAATACATGAATTTAAGATGCTCGCAAGTATCTGAAAAATGATTTACATGTTATTACATAACATCACATATTACATCGCAGAACATTTCAGAACATTCACAAAGTGTCATCCATTATCATCACCGTACGCATCACATGCATACATATAATTTACAGATCTGAAACTTAATTGATTACCTCATCTCATGAGTCGCTGATCATGCAAGGGATGATTCTAAATAATTGTAATCATATTAATTACACAACAGAATCATTAATCAATGCATACTAAATTCAGCATGCAGAAAAATTCTGCAACCTGAAATTCTGCATGCATAAATATCAGCAGGCTTAATCCTTTAATTTTCAGATCTAATATGCCTTAATCCTTTTAATTCTAATCATAATCTACGAAGCCTAAGCTCTGATACCACTGTTGGGAACCTGCCCATGCCGCAGAAAATTAAAAAAATTCAGATGGCAGCGGAAGAGGCATGCGCGGGATCGACGTTCATCTCATGAACGTTGTTCAAAAACTGTTCGTAGATAGATTAGGATTAAAAACTTTTTAAACCATTACGAAGATTAGATCTTCACCTTGTGCGGGTAGATGATCACCGCAAACTGAAGTTCGTGGTTTAGAATGAAGGTTTGCTTGAAGCCGTTCACGTGTTCGGCCTCTACGGGTATCCACACGAAGTAGAGATCCGATCAAAGCTTCCTTGTCTCCCCCGGGTGCTAGCTCCCTTGCAGAGACAACTTTGGATGGTTGATTTCCTCCCTTTGAATCAACCCTTAATTGTGCTTGGGAGGAGGAAGAAGAAGGATGAAAACTTGAAGAAGAATCAAAGCACCTTGCAGCCTTTTTCTTTTCCTTGCGTTGAATGAAGCAAAGGAGGAGGGAGGAGGCCGCCAAGCTTTCTTTTCTTCTCACCTTGCTTGCGGCTGAAACCAAGAGGAAAGAGGAGGGGTACGGCCACAAGGAGGAGGGTTTCAATAATACCCTAGGTGCCGCCCACAACTCCTTTTATAAACATGTGGAGCTCCTAACATTTAGGAGCTCCTGACTACTTTCCTAAGAGGGGCGCCGACCCCTCTCTTCATGCCGCACCAAGGAGAGAAAGGGGGAGGGGCATGCGCCCCTCCCTCATGGTTAACCCTAATTCTCCTCTAAGGAGGATTGGGAGGCCCTAATGTGGCTAAGCCCTAATCTAATTAGGCTTAGTTCAAGGGTGAACCAATTTCGGATTTAATCCATACTAGTTCTAATCCAATTAGAACTTGAATGAACTATGACTCAATTGAACTCTTCAATCCTAACCTAATTAGGAGTCATCTTGATTCATTAGATTAATAATTAATTAGGACTTAAGAAATCTTAATCCAATTAAGATTTAATTAATTTTAGTTCTAATCCAATTAGGACTCTTATTTGAATCCGAAGTCCTAATCTCATTAGGACTTCTAGGAATCCTACTCTAAGTAGGAATCCAAATTGAATTCAAAATCCTAATCTAATTAGGATTATAGGAATCCTACTCCAAGGACGACTTCCAGTCCTAGTCCAAGTAGGAATCCCAGTCCTAATCCAATTAAGACTGTAGGAATCCTACTCCAGGTAGGATTCTTGTTTTAAGTCCAATTAATCAATCCCATTGTTCCTTCTTCAACAGATTATCAATCGAATTAATTACTCGTGATTCATAATCACATTTCAACCATCGGATTGGTCAATACCTCTAGTGTCTGTGACCCTATAGGTTCTATTCTGACTGTAGTGAGATATATTGCGATCTCTATCACAATATCATTGAAAACTCCTTTCAATGGGTTGGAACAGTTCTAACTCAACTCATTAAGATTTATCGATTATCAAGATATTCCCTGTGAGTCTCACCATCCACCAGTGACACCTAGCAGCATGTAGTGGCTACCCAGCAGAATTGAATGATGAACCTCTAGGTGCAGTTATCGTATGATACAGTCCTACTATCGTGGACCCCTATAGGACGGAGGTCATAGACAACTCGTCAAACCCCATCGTCTGTCATATGTCAAGATTTATTCGACTTAAGTTCGAGAGTGGAAAACTCTTTCTCCACTATTTTTACTGCCCCGGTGATAGTCAACTTTAAAGACCATGCAATAGCACGTATCTGGTAGGATAGTGATTACGGGTATCGATCCACAGGGATTGGGGTACAGTTGTTTTCTTAAAAAAATAAAAATATTTAAAAAGAAGAGTTTGTGAAGAAAATTAAACTAAGAAATTTAATAAAGAAAATGCAATTAAAAGGATATCAGTTTAGGAAAAACCTAGGGCAAGGAATTCACCACTAACATCAGAACAAGGGTTATTTATAATTTATTTCGTTCTTGGATTAACATGCAAATTGGCTACAAGCCTAATAAGCATTCGAATAGAAATTCACAAAAGTAATTTAGGCATAATCCATCTTCAGTTGGCATAAAATGTCTACCCTAATCTAAGGTGGCAGGACATCACATCTTCCCTAAGCATGGACTATCTTATATTTACTTAGTGATCGTGAAGAACAATTGTATAAACTTCACATTTAAAATCACAGAAATTAAACATGAAATAAAAGAAGATATTCATTAAAAACAATAAGTTCATACAACTCTAAGAACATAAAATAAAATATAAAACCCATGTCCCTGTGTTAGGGCTGCATCCAGCCCTAGAGAGGAGATCAGCCTTCCATGAAGTTGTGGGCGGCAGCAGCAGCACAGCAGCGGGCTCCCATTTGCATCATGATCAGCTTCCTTTCTTCCTCCCTCAGCACTTCATTCTTATTTTTTTATATACATGGGAAGTTATTCCCAAAATATCCAAACCTCTCTCCCTCCTCTGTTTTTTTATTTCTATGGGACTCGGCCTGTGAAGAGATTGATAGGGAAAACCCCCCACCCCGGTGGGGAATTTGGCCTCTGAGGAGATGGGTTTCAAGGAAGAGAAGCCTCCTCCTTTTATAGGCTGCAATCTTCTCCTCTCTCCTCCTCTGTGGCTGATCCGAATGGAAGATAAGCTCATGGAGGCTTGATCTGATCCGTCGATAATGGAAGATATTGT
This sequence comes from Phoenix dactylifera, assembly GCF_051530095.1. Classification (NCBI taxonomy): domain Eukaryota; kingdom Viridiplantae; phylum Streptophyta; class Magnoliopsida; order Arecales; family Arecaceae; genus Phoenix; species Phoenix dactylifera. The sequence continues at coordinate 4,398,881 of NC_143204.1, read as the reverse complement.
CGTATCTCATCCGGACATTGGGGAGAATATGACCTGGGAGCTAACCGCGGAGAAGAGATGCGAACGGTTGGTATACTTCTTCAACGTGGTGGAGACGCGGACGGAAAATCTGGGAGGTAACGTGGAGATCAAGATGGAGTTGATTTCACAGTTGAGAAGAGATGGCTCCACGCAGACGGGAGGAAGGTTGGCTTGATTTGGAACAGAATAAGGATGATACTCTGCTTGAAACAGGGGAGGGTGCATTTGGATGCCGTGGGGCTCGGGAGGTTGTTACACCAGATGCTAAGATTTGCTGGTTGAAGAGAAGGATTGCATGCGAGAGTTGATCACGGGAAGTTGATACGCTGCTGGGATTCTGGAGGTTGGAATCAATCCGTGAACGAAAGAAAGGGTGAAGGCTGCTGACGTAGATGCAGGGGATGAGCGTGGACGTGTGGCGGAGATGAAGGCTGGATCGGTGGATGGATGCTAAGCTAGGAGGATGTTACTGTTAATCTGAATGCTGGGATAAGGATGCAAGGCTGGTTCGGATCCGGGAGCTGCTTTCCGTGGAGTCTGGGGTGCATGCGGAGGCTTAGATTTGCTAGGAATGATCGCATGGGATGCTGAGATTGAAACTTATCCCGTTGAGTCAATCTGGCATGCCAAGATGCGTGGGAGGAATTCGGCAGAAGAGAATCATGTACGTGGGATGAAGATGGAGTTGATCCAGAATGGGAGGAATTCTGGATTCGGCTGGCAGTTGAGATGAAGCTCGCGATGGGAAGACTTGGGTTTTGTTCCGCTGAAGCAGGGGATGATGTGGATGAATCCGTGGATCGTGAAAGCTTGATTCGGCTGGGATGGGGAGATGAGCTGGGAAGAAGGGTTGATCTTGGATGACCGAAGCATAGAATGAGCGCAGGAAGTGGACGAGATAGGCTTAGATGCTGGGAAAATCCGAGAGATAAGATTTCACTCGGAGGGGATGAAGCTTGGATCAGGAAATCACTCGAGGTTGGCTGGGATCAATTCGGAATGCCAGGATGCATGGGAGGCTGGGATGTTTGAAGTTTTTATTCAGCTAGGAACAAGTCACCGGTTCTGTTCTTTGGACGTGGATATGGTTGTGATGTGGAGCAGGGGATGAACTTGTGTACGTGAAACAGGGAATATTGTGGGACACGGGAGCTGGGAAGTTTAGTTGGTTTTGTTAACGGAGAGGAGTTCGGGGTTGTGTTTAGAGATGGAATGAGGATGGGTTGAGGCTTTGGGATCCGTGCAACTAGATGATATACTTTGAGATATGAGAAACAAATAATTGAAGGGATTTTATTAAAATAGGATCATGTGAAAAAAGAGTTGGAATGAGTGAGGAGAAATTTAGGTGAACTTGAAAAGCACTGAATTTTGGAAAAGAATTCTTGGAGTCGACTCTTAAAAATATAAAATTGTGAAATGATGTAGTGTCCGTTTAGGCTTTACCTAATTGAGCTTGACTTGACCTACATGCATTAAACTTAATCAATAAATAATCAAATCAAACTTGAATTACCTTTGATAATTCATTAAAATGCACTGGTGAAGGTAATACATTTTTTTAGTTGAATTTACAAAATATGTGAATTAAAATAATGATAAGTGCTATGAATAAGATATTAATTTATGCATTATTTAGCACTTTTCACACCCCCCAACCTACATTTTGCTAGTCCTCAAGCAAAAATAGAAAAAGAAATTAACTCACTTTCGCAGGAATCGCGATTGCATTTACCTTATGCAATAAGGCTTTAAACCCCTAGGTGGCCCTAGTGGACGAGTTTTGTCTCGTGAGGGTTTCCGGCTTAGATACCCACAAACTGGTGTCTTTCACCAATAGAATTTATTTTATTGTTTCATAAAATCTAATTTCAAATGCATAAGTGCCAATAATTTCAAAAACACACAAAGTTTTAATTATTAAGTCAGCCTAAATCCTAGGTCAGTATGCAACTTAAGTTGAAGTCATTAATTTTCTGTTAAAGAGTTGTAAGGCTCATTTATACTTGGGTGCTCGGTGATATCTGGACCATACACAAGCTAAGGCTTTAGATCCCCCAAAATACTGCTAAAGCTAGTAGTTTCCAAGAATTGGTCAGATAAGACCCATTCACTGATTCAAAATCATCCTATCTTGCAGGATTTCGAGAGTTGTGGATGTTTACTTTAATACCTCATGGGCTTTATCTGTAATATTCTAGTTTACTCGAATTTTTACAACGACGGCTTTCACACTATCGTCTTTTTCAAGGTCAATATTATTTTCTCTTTCTTTTTTTTTGTGTTTTTTTCTAATTTATTTATTTTGTATTTATAAATAAATTATGCATTTTTACTCTTGTAATGATTCCTCCGTGTAACGAGCATTCAATCAACACTCCCACACCAGATGGCATAAGGTGTTGGGCATCAAGACTCCCCTACGGACCTATGCTCGGGTTCATCATCACAAGCCCGCTGACCTTTGACAATAGGTAGCCCTTTTCGATGTACCTGACTAAATTCACTCTTTTTTTTTTGATAATAGTGAATTAGATAGGTATGATTCATCAGGACTCAAGGTTGCTACCAGACTTAACAACATAATGTTGAACCTAACCCTTAGAAGTGCAGGCCATGTGTGTTGTGAAATTCTAAAGTAAAAATTATCTTACAACTCGCTAAAAGAACTTTTAATAAAAAGAACTCAAATTGTCTTACTTCTGACTAGTCATTGGGCTTTTTTAGATTTTATATACTTTGTGTGTTTATCATTTCAGCACTAAAGCATAGAAATTAGGTTTTTTTTTTTTTGAGATGAAATATGTCTTCAAAAAATGCGAAAATGCGAAGAATTTCTTCAAAAATTCAAATTCTATACCCCCCAACCTGGATCAGACATTGTCCTCAATGTTGTTTTTTTTCTCTTTTTTTTATAAATAATATTATATTATTATAATTTTTTTATTTTTTTTTTGTTATTTTATTGTGGACGAAAATATGATGCATATATGGAGGATAGAAGCATTGTACCTTAATTGCATCAGTAATATGAGGGATCCTGTTAAGAAAATAACAAAAAAAAATGCGACAAGAAAATATGCAAAAATAACCTAGGAGAATTGGGTTGCCTCCCAACAAGCGCTAAGTTTAACGTCTTCAGCCAGACGCAGTGCATCTTTATCAAATCATATCGGGTATAGTTGATTCTAATGTTCTAATCTCAGCTCGAATATTCCTAAGGGTCCGTTCTATTTCAGGGTCAAAAGGTAATAGTTTAGGAGATCTGGAACGACACCCAAGCATGCACCAATACTTTTCTGATCAATCACGTGCAGCAAGCATGCATTAAAAGAAAAATACATCAAATCCTTGTATTCGCCCTAAAATCACTAGACAGCTCCTAACTGGTTTGAAGAGGGCACCTAAGCCTCCAATCCTGTCTAATGAACTGAGTTGACCAGGTAAGCTCTTAGGTAAGTGGGGGGGTCACGATGCGTTGCAAAGGTCCCACTTAAAAACCACTTGCCTCGAACAGATGAATTGTCTCCCTTGGGACAAAGCTTACCTAGACATCAACTGAGCCACAGAGCGAAATTGGTGCAACTTTCGGTGATCTTCGTCCTATTGAGTAGAATGTCCCTAGGGGCCAACGTCTAATTGATTTTAATTAACGTGATAGCTATGTGAGAATTGATTCACCTAATTTGGGCAAGAATCTGGTGATGAAATCCAGTTCTTATCTTGTTGGGGTGATTGCCCTTACTATGTGCAGATTAATTGGTGTATGTGTATCAAGCATGCATTCACACTTTTACTGAAATTAAAATCAAACAATCACCACAATATTTCAGGCTAATTGGGAATCAATTTAAATAAGAAAGGTTCAGATGTTACCAAAGGAAATTTCCCCAGCAATTTTTTTATTTTATTTTAAAGCAAACCTCTACAGCATTCCTTTTCCAGCAATTTTCTTTTTGATCGTCCCAGATGTCATCTTCGATTCCTGATCAAAAAAAATCAAAAATTAGTAAGAGAGAGAAAGGAGATAAAAAAAGTAATAAAAATAGAAAATATTTTTATTTTATTTTAGATATATATTTTTTTTTGGAAAGTTTTTAAAGAGTTTATATATATATATATATGAAAAGAAAAACAACTATACTAACAATCCCCGGCAACGGCGCCAAAAATTGATAGTCAACTTTAAAGACCATGCAATAGCACGTATGTGGTAGGATAGTGATTACGGATATCGATCCACAGGGATTGGGGTACAGTTGTTTTCTTAAAAAAATAAAAATATTTAAAAAGAAGAGTTTGTGAAGAAAATTAAACTAAGGAATTTAATAAAGAAAATGCAATTAAAAGGATATCAGTTTAGGGGAAACCTAGGGCAAGGAATTCACCACTAACATCAGAACAAGGATAATTTATAATTTATTTTGTTCTTGGATTAACATGCAAATTGGCTACAAGCCTAATAAGCATTCGAATAGAAATTCACAAAAGTAATTTAGGCATAATCCATCTTCAGTTGGCATGAAATGTCTACCCTAATCTAAGGTGGCAGCACATCGCATCTTCCCTAAGCATGGACTATCTTATATTTACTTAGTGATCGTGAAGAGCAGTTGTATAAACTTCACATTTAAAATCATAGAAATTAAACATGAAATAAAAGAAGATATTTATTAAAAACAATAAGTTCATACAACTCCAAGAACATAAAATAAAATATAAAACCCATATCCCTGTGTTAGGGCTGCATCCAGCCCTAGAGAGGAGATCAGCCTTCCATGAAGTTGTGGGCGGCAGCAGCAGCACAGCAGCGGGCTCCCATTTGCATCATGATCAGCTTTCTTTCTTCCTCCCTCAGCACTTCATTCTTATTTTTTTATATACATGGGAAGTTATTCCCAAAATATCCAAACCTCTCTCCCTCCTCTGTTTTTTTATTTCTATGGGACTCGGCCTGTGAAGAGATTGATAGGGAAAACCCCCCACCCCGGTGGGGAATTTGGCCTCTGAGGAGATGGGTTTCAAGGAAGAGAAGCCTCCTCCTTTTATAGGCTGCAATCTTCTCCTCTCTCCTCCTCTGTGGCTGATCCGAATGGAAGATAAGCTCATGGAGGCTTGATCTGATCCGTCGATAATGGAAGATATTGTCGTATCTCATCCGGACATTGGGGAGAATATGACCTGGGAGCTAACCGCGGAGAAGAGATGCGAACGGTTGGTATACTTCTTCAACGTGGTGGAGACGCGGACGAAAAATCTGGGAGGTAACGTGGAGATCAAGATGGAGTTGATTTCACAGTTGAGAAGAGATGGCTCCACGCAGACGGGAGGAAGGTTGGCTTGATTTGGAAGAGAATAAGGATGATACTCTGCTTGAAACAGGGGAGGGTGCATTTGGATGCCATGGGGCTCGGGAGGTTGTTACACCAGATGCTAAGATTTGCTGGTTGAAGAGAAGGATTGCATGCGAGAGTTGATCACGGGAAGTTGATACGCTGCTAGGATTCTGGAGGTTGGAATCAATCCGTGAACGAGAGAAAGGGTGAAGGCTGCTGACGTAGATGCAGGGGATGAGCGTGGACGTGTGGCGGAGATGAAGGCTGGATCGGTGGATGGATGCTAAGCTAGGAGGATGTTACTGTTAATCTGAATGCTGGGATAAGGATGCAAGGCTGGTTCGGATCCGGGAGCTGCTTTCCGTGGAGTCTGGGGTGCATGCGGAGGCTTAGATTTGCTAGGAACGATCGCATGGGATGCTGAGATTGAAACTTATCCCGTTGAGTCAATCTGGCATGCCGAGATGCGTGGGAGGAATTCGGCAGAAGAGAATGCCGGGATGAAGCTTGGATCAGGAAATCACTCGAGGTTGGCTGGGATCAATTCGGAATGCCGGGATGCATGGGAGGCTGGGATGTTTGAAGTTTTTATTCAGCTAGGAACAAGTCACCGGTTCTGTTCTTTGGACGTGGATATGGTTGTGATGTGGAGCAGGGGATGAACTTGTGTACGTGAAACAGGGAATATTGTGGGACACGGGAGCTGGGAAGTTTAGTTGGTTTTGTTAACGGAGAGGAGTTCGGGGTTGTGTTTAGAGATGGAATGAGGATGGGTTGAGGCTTTGGGATCCGTGCAACTAGATGATATACTTTGAGATATGAGAAACAAATAATTGAAGGGATTTTATTAAAATAGGATCATGTGGAAAAAGAGTTGGAATGAGTGAGGAGAAATTTAGGTGAACTTGAAAAGCACTGAATTTTGGAAAAGAATTCTTGGAGTCGACTCTTAAAAATATAAAATTGTGAAATGATGTAGTGTTGTTGCCCAAGGTGACAACCCAAGAGGGGGGGGTGAATTGGGTCTTTTAAAAACTTTTCAACTACTTCTAATCTTTTAGAGTTAATTAAGCTAAGTTGTATGAATGCATAGTGGAATTTAAACTTAGCAAGAGTATGATTCTAATCTAATCAACTATTAAGCAGCGGACTCAATAAAAGATTAGTCTAAGTTTGCCCAAGTATGCAATTCAATACAATGAGTCTTAATGTTGTTATATTGAATGAGACTTGATTAAGTAAATTGAATATGCTTGCAACTAAAGCATGCACGGAGAAGAGTTAAGCAAGCAATGTATCTAAGTAAGTAAGTGAGTGAGAAAGTTAGATAACAAAGAGCATCACAAACACAACAAAAGTATAGTGGTTCGGTGCATCCCAGCACCTACATCCACTCCCCAAGACCTCTTGGGAATTTCACTATAATCCCTCAGATTACAGCCGGTTGTTTTACAAGCTCACAACCCAACTTGTTGTTTTACGAGATCACAACGAACTCGGTCGGTTTTCACAGGCTCACCGACTAGAACCAACCGATTGTTTTCACGGGCTCACAATCCAACCCAGTTGGTTTTCCCAAAGGCTCACCAACCACAACCTTACAACGATTGTTTTCCGGGTTCACAATCAACCCAGTTGGTTTTCTCAAAGGTTCACCAACCACAACCTTACAACGTTGGTTTTCCCTTTGGCTCACCAACAAACCTTAACCCCTTGATTCAATTCCTTGATTGAATCAAGTTACAAGATATTAGAACAAGAGTTTAAATCAAATACAAGCTTCTCACATAAGCAAATATAGCAAATATAAATAAGTAAAGAAAAGAGAAGAAGCCCTCAAACTAATTTGTAGATGGAGGAACTCGGCTTCTTCTTCACTTGACCCTCTTCTGATTTTGCACGAAGTAGAGGATCTCCGAGGCAGCACACGGATGGAGAGGAAGCTTTGGGATTCACTTGGATGCTCTTCTTCTCTCTATTTTACTTTGAATGGCCCTTTTGTGCTTATGGGAGATTTCCCTTGTAATCTCTTTCAAATCTCTTCCCTAAATGTTTTCTCCCACTTCCATACCCTCTTTCCTAGCTCTCCTCTTGATTTTATAGCTTTAGAGGGAGTGGAAACAAAAATCTAGCCGTTAGAGACAAAAATAGAGCCGTTGGAATCAACAAAAAACTAGCCGTTATGCCTCCCAGCGTGCTGGAGTCGACTCGGCTGAAGTAGGAGTCGACTCGGCTGAAACAGAAGTCACTTGTGAATAGTAGTCTGTCGGCACTGTAGCTGGGAGTCGACTCCGCACTGTAGCACTGAAGTTGGAGTCGACTCGAGATCACTGTAGCGCTGAAAATCAACTTTCTGTTTTTTGTTTGTTCTCAGTCGGAGTCGACTCGTAGAGTCCCGGAGTCGACTCGAGCACTGTTTCTTGAAACTCTAGAGTGCCAGAGTCGACTCTAAACTTCCCGGAGTCGACTCGAGGACTATTCTTTTGAATCTTTCTTCGAATTTGCTCCTCCAACTTAAATCCTTTGAACTTGAAACTTGGGCCAATAAATTGTAGCTTTCTTCTAACTTTTCTTGAGAGCTTTTGAGGCCTTCTTGTATTTTTCCAACTTGCTATGTTCCTTGCAAAATAAATTATCTTTCTTCTTGCAACACAAACATTAGTAATTATACTTCAAGGTTTTGTGATCATCAAAATTAATCTTTAAATCAATTTTTGGGTCATCAATCTCCCCCTTTTTGATGATGACAAAACTTGAAGTATATGCAATATAAAATATAATGTGTTCTAGAAGTAATGCATAGCTAAGTTGCATGAAGTAGAAAACATATATATTTAAAAACATACTTCATGATAATGCTTTAGATTTATTCAGCTTAACACAATCAACATATTTCAATTTAAGCTGATTTGTATTCAATTCACAACATAAAGCATTATGAGCATATACTTAGATATTTCTCCCCCTTTTTGACAACATCAAAAAGGTTGCAAGATAATGAAACATTAAGCACAAAGATAAGAATACTCAAATATTTCTTTTTCTTTTTGTACTCTGATTTGCATGTCAAATTATTGCAAGAATATGAATCATAGTGAGAACACATCGAATGTGGTTCCAAAGATAGTTTTCAAATCAAGTGTAGGTGGAATCTTTCTCAAGTTAATTCAAGAAGTACCAAGAATGATATTCAAAGAAAGCACGAATGAAAATCTCACCATTCTTTAATAATAAATATGAAAGCTTGTTCATTTAAGATCTTTTGCCCAATATATTAAGTATTTTAGCAACATGAGAGCAATTTAACTAATTTTCAGAGTATAAGAGCAATATATTAAGTATGATTGTAAAGGTTTTTTTTTTAATGGTGTAAAAATATTGTGGAATAAATATTAAAACATGAATTCATGCAATTTATGATATATCTTAGAGTATACATAAAAATGAAAGCTTTGAAGGTTCTTTTAAAGCTCTTTTAAAGACTTTATTCCTTTAAAAAGAAGCACATTTTGGTACATATAATAATGAATTGGCACTAAATTGAAGTTCTAAAGAATAAGCCAATAAGAACTCATTAGTGAATTCCAAAAATAGGTTTTCTAAGAGATACTCAAGAAAATTCAACACATTATTCTTCCTCTATTTCATTAAACTAGAGGCTCTTAAGATCAACTGTTTGAATTGTAATTTGGTTCATGATTGATGCATAAGATATACTAACCAAATAACAAGCCTCAAGGTGTATCATAAAGATTTTCAAATTTAAATTTCAAATGATACATATTGGAGAGTATTAGGATCACATCTCATTTAGTATTCTTTCTCTCTCCTTTAGTTATAGATTTATGCGATTAAGTTCCATTTAAGAGTTTAGAATTTGAAAATAATGTTCAATAAAATTGTCAATCTCAAAAAAATATTTTCTATAAGTTTCAACTTATTTTCATAAGACTCAAGGTTTGAGATAAGACAACCTTTATAGAACTCATCTCAAGGTATAAACTTATTATATAATTAAAGCAAGTTTTGCAATATAAGGAGGTTCATCAAAATCAATCCATAAAAAATAAGGTATGCATCAAATTAAAGTAACTTTAGGATAAGATACTGAATATCTAAAGCTCCCCCTCAAAAGATGCATTCCTTTTTAATCATTGAGAAAATGTACTGAAATATTAATCAGAAAATGATTCATTTGAAGCTCAAATTCTTTCAAAAGCACTTACATTTTCTTTCTTTTAAGAGTCATTTGAGTGAGCTGAAATATTTCTAGACTTAAGATCATTCACTCTTTTAAGAATATACATATATATATATAGTTATAGATCTCAATTTCTTAATCATAGTTTTTCAGCAATGTATACATGAAGCCCAATAAATTTTTAATATCAAAATGAAATCATATAGTTAAAAAATATTTGTTTGCAATCAAGATCATTGAAAGACACATCATTTAGACCAATATTAGTACATTTTAACGATAAGAAAAGATATGTTTCGGATGCGTATCGAGACAATCAACCAAGGCGTTAAAATTAATTCTGTTTTTCTTGTGTTAAAGTTTTCATTTAGAAATCATATTGAGTTATTCTTCAAAATGACACGATCATTGAAGCATATAACTAAGGTTATAATGATGTAACGATATAAGCATTGTTAAGTTAAGTTTAAGCTTTTATATAAAATCAGATTCTGAATTTCATAAAGATTTTCAATAGAGGCTTTCAAAGTCATAATTTGAGATATGTATCTTCCACATTGTAGCTCATCTTAAATCATTACGATTGAAAACACATATTTCAAACATATAAGAGCATATTCAGAATATTTGCATTTAAGTTGAGTTTTGGTATGAATTAGAACATTATATACCAAAGTTAAGCAAGTTGAAGGATAAAACAAACTCAATTCATTTTGCCTAAATAGAGATATCCTTCTCTTCTCCTTTTTACAAATTTATTCACCTTTCAGATTTTAACAATGATTGTGAAGTATTTCTTTTCAATAATACCAAACAAAAATTTATGTAGTATTTTAAACATTTAATCAAATTGTCCAAGCATGGAGCATTACAAAATATTGAGAGCCCATAATTCAAGACATCATGCCACATGCAAAATATATTATGTGTTAAGTCATGTATTAAAATAACAAGCATGTCAATGATCAAAATCAATTCTTTTCAAATAAAACTCCCCCTATTTAAATATACTCTTGCATTGATTTCATCCCTAAATTGTGTTTTCAAGTGATTAAAAAAAAAAATTGACTTGATTCTTCTTATATACTTTCATTAACTTTGTCTTTCATGTTTACTTTTTTTGCTCTATACTCTATTTGCTCCCTATCCGGTGGAGTTGGGAAGGGGCACGAGGTACTACCACTAGCCTCCCTCTTGTGCCGTCCCTAATATGCCCTACACCGAATAGTTGGGTCAAATAGTGCCGGGTACTACCACTAGCCTCCCCATTGGCACCATCCCTATGATGAGCAATATAGAAATGTTAAAATGTTTACTTCAAACTCTCCCTGTTTAAGTGTAATTAATTACAGATTTTATCCCTTCCAAAAGAATGCTCACACAAGTCTCACAAATGTGCCGAATATATTATGCTTGTTTTGCTTTTTCTTAAGATTGGAGTATTTGCCTTTACTTAGATTTTACTTCTCTTGAATAATATCCATTTTCTTTTCTTTATCTCTCTCTCTTTTTGTTATTCTCAAGTAATTTACATGAAAGAGCAGAATAAAGAAATAATCTTATGTATCATATAAATGTATATCATGCAAACAACATATTCATTGTGCTCAAGGATTCATAACTTCTCACAAGTTATTTTAAATCAAAATTTTAAGCATTTACTTGTATATTTCATGGTTATAATATAGGCAAAGAATTATTTTAGTTTGAGCAAACCATGAAACAATTTCTAAAAACATAAGTCAATTAATGCATATATAGACATGATATCTAGAAATTAATATTTAAAGATTTTAATCATGCCACAATAAGATTTAAGTTATTGACTTTGCTTAGCTAATTTATGAGAGAGGTATCTAAAATTACCGATTCATTCTGCATTCTTCAAGTCAAATACCTACTAGATTTCTTATGTATGAACTTTTGGCTGAAGAAGGTCCTCTCTCTTGTTTGCATGTGAATGTTTATTGTATCTTACATGGAGATATCCTTCAAGTTGAGATCTCTCATTTTCTTGCTCAAGGATCCTGCATTATTAACAAACTCCTTTTCTTTTTTGAAAGAAAGTCTTTAGTTTCTTTAAGATACAAACCATTCATCCAACATATTTCTAACTAGATGACTCAATATAAGATATGACAATAGTTGAATATTGAGTCACTTTACTCAAGAGATTGCCTAAATATAAGCAAGCACATATCACTTGAACTAAAGAGATAGTTTCATTAACCAAGATAGTTCAAGGACAAGCATGTGAGGCAATAGGAAGATTTATCAAGGTCAAATCAATTTCTTATTTTCAAAATCGATTTAGTTTAGATTTTATTTACTTAAGATAATTATCAATAAGACACGCTAGCTAAGTTTTAATCAACTTATCTTAAACAGTTGTTTCTATCAAAATTCAGATTATGATTTATTTGTTATCAATAAAATATGATTCATTAAAGTTAGATTGAAGTCTTGCACAAGGTCACATAATGAGAATACAATCTGGTCTACTAGCTGTATGATAAAATAATTATTCTATCATGCTTCAGTACAGCTTTAAAACAATAGATCTACTTTGCTCAACCTTTTCAAATTCTACAAGATGGGGTCATAGACATACCTTCTTCATGCCAATCTTCTATAAGAGTTTTCTTGTGGACTAACTTTGGTCAATGAAGATCCCCTTTCTTGTTTGTCTTAATTTGGAGTTTGAGAGAAGATGTTAATTCATTCATCATACATATTTCAAACTCACCTTACATGAGCTTAGTAAAATCTTCATATAACTCTTCATTAGTAGAACCAAAAAAATGAAGTCATCAATGCATGCCTTGAGCAAATAAGATATCACAAATTCTTCTTTTTGATGCATAGATTTATCACTATTACTTTCTATCAAAAAGGTTACTTAAGCTTTTATATATCATGCTTTTGATGCTTGTTTCAAATCATATATTGCTTTATCATATTTGTAATGAGTGTTTTCAAATATGGTGGTTATTTAACATATATCTTCTTTAATAAAGTAAGCACATAGGAGTCCATTCTACACACTCATTTGATGGACTATAAAGCTCATAAAGCAAGCAAATGATGATGGTGATCTTTACTTCTAATCATGCAAAAATTTCATCAAGATCTATTTCATCTTTTCTTGATTTAGTCTTTTAGTAGTCATCAATTTTTCTTCATTAAGTGCATTTCTGAAAAACTCAATTTGGTTCTAATTATTAACATATTTTTAGATTGTTATATGTAAAAGATTAACCATATACATATATAATTTGATCTTAGTATCTTGATAATAAATCATTAGTCTCATAAAGAATAAATGACTTGATATTTCTGCAACTAAAATCTTTTCATTGAATATTCTATATGCATTGCTTGATGAATGATATCCAAGGATAGACATATCTCTATCAGATTTGGCATTATTTTCATAATAACATGTACGACTGAAAAATATGAAAGATATGCAATGGTTCATTTTCCATTTTTCAGAAGATCAAAAGGAGTTTTCATCAAAAATAGAACTAATAGAAATCATATGTATGACAAGCAGTGATGATAGCTTTTAAAAATCATTTGAGTAGATGACTATCATACACAATTGTCTTTTTCATTTCTTCAAGAATTCTATTAACCCTATTTTACTTAAGGTGTCCTTGGTGCTGAAATAATTAATTTCTGTATAAACTTTATCAGGATTTTGGTTTTCAACACTGTGCCATTATACTCTTTATCTTCACAGTTTGGAAACCTTTATCATTTGAAACACTTTTACAAGATTTAGCAAATACAGAAAATATTTCAATTTTATTTGCCAAGAACAAATCCAATGTAAGCTTTTGAAAACTTAGTGATGGAAACAACATCTTTAGATTTAGAAATTGATTTTTGTTTGTTTTCTTAGTTAGCATGCATAGCAAACTTTGACCTTTCAGAAGATAATCTAAGTAAGCCAATGGCAAGGTCTTTTGAGATTAAGTACATACTAGCATGAGTTGATTTTATATGCCAAAGATGGTTTCTTTAATCTTGGTATTCATAGTGCATATATTCAAAAGCACACCAAGTACACATTATCATATCTATGATCAATAAACAATAATGCCATGGATAAAAACTCTCAATCAAGCATATAGAGAATTCATAGAGTTATTCTTAATAAATTGATTAATCATTTAGCAACTTATCCAATAGTGAGTAAAGTATACTATAAAATGAAGTGATTTGATTATATTTCCAAAAGTATTTTCTATATCACAAAATTGATCAATACATGCAATTCATATTTTAATCAAATACTAAAGCAAAAATAATGATGAGATGCAAGGATTACTGAATTCATTATTATTATTATTATTATTATTTAAAATTACTTTTCATAAGTATGTTTTAAGTTTCATTTTTTTTGACGTGTGTCTAGAACACCCATTTGTATGAATCTATTTGTTCCATGGGTATCTTGGCACATCTATGTCTACATCCTCATATTTTCATTTTGGGTATCCAAGCTTGCTTGGATCCTTGAGAGTTAGGACATATGGTTCCTTTTGGAACCCAGATTTGTTTAATTGTAATAACTTTACCACTTGATTTAATTATGTTAGAACGATAGGTAAAGTTGTTATGCCCATTCTTTTTATGTTTGAAATAAGTTATCTTATTTAATGGTTTGCTTGGTGAATTGATAACCTTTTTCTCTAGAGATTTATTATTAAGTAAAGGAGTCAAGCTAAATTTTGATTTATCATAAGCAACATATTGACTTTCAAACATTATTTTTAATCTTTCTGAACTTACAGTGAATTTGTTAATAAAAGATTTTAATTGGTTAATTTCTTCATTTAAGTTTTGATTTTCTTTAATTAAATTCTGATTTTTCTGAATCAATTGTTCTGAATTTAACCTTAAGCTTTCATTTTCAGAATTTAGTTTGTCATATATTTCAGCAATAGAATTTTTTTCTTTTGAGATTTTGAGATTTAGCTTTTTAAGATTTTTATTTTTGAGAGCTAATCTTCTACATTCACTATACAAATCATGAAAAGCATTTAATAGTTCATCATAAGAATATTCTTCATGAAATTCATTAGATTCAGATTCTACTTTATCTTCTAGTGCCATAAAACATAAGTTAGTTACCTTTTGTAGTTCATTGTTGCTTCTAGCTTTTAATTTCTTGCTTGACTCTTCCTTGGTCAAAACTTTCTTCCTTTTTATCTCTTTCTTTCTTTCTTCTTGCTTCCTCTTCTTCTTTGTCTTTAGGAAGCTTTTGAATTTTTTTGTTGTTCTTTCTTCCTCGAGTCGACTCGGGTTTACTTGGAGTCGACTCGACTGACTTGAGAGTCGACTCGAGATCTTCGGGAGACGTCTCGTTCTCAGAGGCCTAAAAGATGATTCTCTGTCTTTTGAACTATTCTGCCTCGGAGTCGACTCGGGCCTTGTCGGAGTCGACTCGACTAACTTGGGAGTCGACTCGGAACTACTTGGAGTCGACTCGTTCACAGGGTCTTCAAGACTGTGTCTCTGCCTTTCAGATTGTTCTTCTCTAGGAGTCGACTCGGACAAACTGGGAGTCGACTCGGCTACTGTGGAGGATTCTGCAATCTCATTGTTAGTACGCAATTGAAGCACATGTGAGCTAATCTGAGATTTATCATAAATATTTTCTAAAGTATCCCAGATCTCCTTAGCAGATAAGCATGCAGAAATTTCATTAAAGTTCGTTTCATGAATAGCACAATATAATATGTTCATAGCATTAGCATTCAATTGTGCTAAGTCCTTTTCATTAATAGTTTGAGAGAGTGTGTGAAGGTCATTTATTATGATTTTCCATAAATAATAGTTTTGTGATTGAATAAAAATGCGCATGCGTGCTTTCCAATATGTGTAGTTTATGCCATTAAACAGTGGAGGCCTATCAATTAACTGTCCCTCTCCTAGAAAACTATCTATTTGAGTTGTCATGATCTTTGGCTCTTGATCGTGAGATCAATAATTAATCTTGAGCACCTGCTCTGATACCACTTGTTGCCCAAGGTGACAACCCAAGAGGGGGGGGTGAATTGGGTCTTTTAAAAACTTTTCAACTACTTCTAATCTTTTAGAGTTAATTAAGCTAAGTTGTATGGATGCATAGTGGAATTTAAACTTAGCAAGAGTATGATTCTAATCTAATCAACTATTAAGCAGCGGACTCAATAAAAGATTAGTCTAAGTTTGCCCAAGTATGCAATTCAATACAATGAGTCTTAATGTTGTTATATTGAATGAGACTTGATTAAGTAAATTGAATATGCTTGCAACTAAAGGATGCACGGAGAAGAGTTAAGCAAGCAATGTATCTAAGTAAGTAAGTGAGTGAGAAAGTTAGATAACAAAGAGCATCACAAACACAACAAAAGTATAGTGGTTCGGTGCATCCCAGCACCTACATCCACTCCCCAAGACCTCTTGGGAATTTCACTATAATCCCTCAGATTACAGCCGGTTGTTTTACAAGCTCACAACCCAACTTGTTGTTTTACGAGATCACAACGAACTCGGTCGGTTTTCACAGGCTCACCGACTAGAACCAACCGATTGTTTTCACGGGCTCACAATCCAACCCAGTTGGTTTTCCCAAAGGCTCACCAACCACAACCTTACAACGATTGTTTTCCGGGTTCACAATCAACCCAGTTGGTTTTCCCAAAGGCTCACCAACCACAACCTTACAACGTTGGTTTTTCCTTTGGCTCACCAACAAACCTTAACCCCTTGATTCAATCCCTTGATTGAATCAAGTTACAAGATATTAGAACAAGAGTTTAAATCAAATACAAGCTTCTCACATAAGCAAATATAGCAAATATAAATAAGTAAAGAAAAGAGAAGAAGCCCTCAAACTAATTTGTAGATGGAGGAACTCGGCTTCTTCTTCACTTGACCCTCTTCTGATTTTGCACGAAGTAGAGGATCTCCGAGGCAGCACACGGATGGAGAGGAAGCTTTGGGATTCACTTGGATGCTCTTCTTCTCTCTATTTTACTTTGAATGGCCCTTTTGTGCTTATGGGAGATTTCCCTTGTAATCTCTTTCAAATCTCTTCCCTAAATGTTTTCTCCCACTTCCATACCCTCTTTCCTAGCTCTCCTCTTGATTTTATAGCTTTAGAGGGAGTGGAAACAAAAATCTAGCCGTTAGAGACAAAAATAGAGCCGTTGGAATCAACAAAAAACTAGCCGTTATGCCTCCCAGCGTGCTGGAGTCGACTCGGCTGAAGTAGGAGTCGACTCGGCTGAAACAGAAGTCACTTGTGAATAGTAGTCTGTCGGCACTGTAGCTGGGAGTCGACTCCGCACTGTAGCACTGAAGTTGGAGTCGACTCGAGATCACTGTAGCGCTGAAAATCAACTTTCTGTTTTTTGTTTGTTCTCAGTCGGAGTCGACTCGTAGAGTCCCGGAGTCGACTCGAGCACTGTTTCTTGAAACTCTAGAGTGCCAGAGTCGACTCTAAACTTCCCGGAGTCGACTCGAGGACTATTCTTTTGAATCTTTCTTTGAATTTGCTCCTCCAACTTAAATCCTTTGAACTTGAAACTTGGGCCAATAAATTGTAGCTTTCTTCTAACTTTTCTTGAGAGCTTTTGAGGCCTTCTTGTATTTTTCCAACTTGCTATGTTCCTTGCAAAATAAATTATCTTTCTTCTTGCAACACAAACATTAGTAATTATACTTCAAGGTTTTGTGATCATCAAAATTAATCTTTAAATCAATTTTTGGGTCATCAAGTGTCCATTTAGGCTTTACCTAATTGAGCTTGACTTGACCTGCATGCATTAAACTTAATCAATAAATAATCAAATCAAACTTGAATTACCTTTGATAATTCATTAAAATGCACTGGTGAAGGTAATACATTTTTTTAGTTGAATTTATAAAATATGTGAATTAAAATAATGATGAGTGCTATGAATAAGATATTAATTTATGCATCATTTAGCACTTATCACCCGGCCGAGGTCTTACGAACTAAGTCTCATAAATCACATAGGATCTCTCCTTATCTACCAAGGTCGATAGATTCCATATAGGTGCATACCCTACTCCTACAGTGAACCTATTGCAGCCAATCTACACTGCATGGACCCGTATATCTAGAGACCATGTATACGTGCAGTCAAACTACAATAACCTCACTATGAGTAGCTGAAGCACCGCAGGTCAAAGGACCAGTCACACTACTGCAACATCAAGCAAGTCACTAACGAGTGGATAGACATCCAAGTAACTTTTTGTCTTGGTCACGCTCAGTACCCTTATTTTTTAACAAGCACCTGCACTAATACTTCAGTGTCCCCACACTGTAGACTCGAGTCTCATCCATCCTCAAGAAAAGGAGGGTGTGCACTGATCTCATTGGATCGATCACCGTCCTCATGATGATCCATCGATCAGGAGTATTTAGAAATTAATCACCAATGATACATGATTCAAATTCTCAACTCTTGAGAATATGCATCATCATCTTATTAATTCCTTGGATGATTCATAGACACATAAACAATATGAATGAAAAAGATGTCTTTTATTTATTCAATAATAAATAGTCAAGTGCAAAATTATGTCCTAAAATTAACAATGTGTCAGCCAGATTGGCTTCTAGGGCATACATCTAACACTATTCTAACTGGTAGTGAGATATATTGCGATCTCTATCACAATATCATTGAAAAATTCTTTCAATGGGTTGAAACAATTCCAACTCAACTCACCAGAGATCAAATCATTCTTTGTCGCGAACATTCCTCTCGGATTTTTCATAAGTTCCAGCAGCTCTCCTATTCACCAAAATGGAGAAAGAGACCGTATTGGTGCAGCAGCGGTGATTGATTCCGGTCGAACGACTCTGAAGAACGAAACTATCTTCCCGTCTTGCGTGACTGACCACTGCAAGTAAAGTCGAAAGTGCTTATATGCTTAACAAGTTTTTGTCTCAATGACAGACGAGCTCTTTCCCGTGGCGGCTATCTATCTTAAAAAGGCGGCTGATTCCCGACCTCGCGTTGGCAGTGAGTGTTCGTGGGTCCCGAAATGACTTATCTTCTCTATCCCTGATTAGAGACTCATCGACCATCAAGATGGTCCCTATGAGTCTCACCATCCACTAGTGACACCTAGCAGCATGTAGTGGCAACCCAGTAGAATATAATGATGAACCTCTAGGTATAGTTATCGTATGATACAGTTCTTTTATCGTAGATCCCTACAGAACGAAGGTCATGAATAACTCGTCAAACCTCATCGTCTGGCATATGTCTAGATTTATTCGACTTGAGTTCGAGAGTGGAAAACTCTTTCTCCACTATATATACTGCCCTGGCCAAGGTCTTAGAACTCAGTCTTATAAATCACATAGGATCACTCCTCATCTATCAAGATTGATAGATTCCATGTAAGTGCATACCCTACTCCTACAGTGAACCTACTGCAGCCAATCTACACTACAAGAACCCATATGACTAGAGACCATGTATATGTGTAGTCAAACTACAATAACCTCACTTTGAGTAGCCGAATCACCATAGGTCAAAGGACCAGTCACACTACTGCAACATCAAGCAAGTCACTGACGAGTGGATAGACATCCAAGTGACTTCTTGTCTTGGTCACGCTTAGTACCCTTGTTCTCTAACAAGCACCTGCACTATCACTTCAGTGTCTCTACACTGTGAACTCAAGTCTCGTCCATCCTTAAGGAAAGCGATCTGTGCACTGATCTTATCGGATCGATCACCGTCCTCGTGATGATTCATTGATTAGGAGCATTTAGAAATTAATCACCAATGATACATGGCTCAAATTCTCAACTCTTGAGAATATGTAATATCATCTTATTAATTTCTTGGACGATTCATAGACACATAAACAATATGAATGAAAAAGATGCTTATTTATTATTCAATAATAATAAAGTCAAGTACAAAACAATGTCCCAGAATTAATAATGTGTCAGCCAGATTGACTTCTAGGG
The DNA here is from genome assembly GCF_051530095.1 of Phoenix dactylifera. NCBI lineage: Eukaryota > Viridiplantae > Streptophyta > Magnoliopsida > Arecales > Arecaceae > Phoenix > Phoenix dactylifera. Next base: position 4,379,305 of record NC_143204.1, on the reverse strand, counting down.
CATATATCTAACATGTGGAAAGCTTGAAACATGAAGGGATGAGAAGTCCTATTGGAAGGGCTCTGGATGGCTTTGGCTTGTGCAAAGGAAGGAGATTGGTGGCGTGGGATTTGGATAAGACGAGATAACTAAGGATTAGGATGAGAGAGTCCCACTCTCAACCAATCCTAAGGTGGGCGTGAAAGGAAGATGGAGTCTCACCAAAATCCTTCAGTCCCTCTTGGCGTTGCGCTAAGAAAAAGAGAAAACACTTCTCTCACATGAAGAATTCAAAATTTCTCAAAAACATCTAATCTGAAATTTATTCTTCAACCTCCTCTATTTATAGAATAAGAGGTTGGATGAACTTGGACGCTTACAATTTGAAATTTAAAGGACTCCTTTTTTAATTAGGACTCCTACTTCAACAAAAACTCTTTTAAATTTAATTCAAATAATTGACATGTTCAACCAAATTTAAACTAGACTCCTAATAAGATTAGGACTCCTTATGGTGCATAGAAGAGAGTCCAAATCAACTAGGACTCTTCCCTAAACACCATATGGAACGAATCAACAAACTCCTAATCAATCAAGGACTTCTCAATGCCATGGACTCAATGTGGTTTCATGGCATTGGAGCACAACTCCAATTGGGCCACATGCCCAAACCAAAAGGACTCAAAGGGGACTTGACATGTCCCAATAAATAGACTCAATCTTCCATAACTCAACACATCCAAACAAAAGGACGCAATCGTCACATGGACTCCATCTAACATTGGACATATCCAATGTTGGACTCAAACTCCTTAATTCAAGACTCCTAATCAACTTAGACTCTTTAATTGATACATGACTAAGCGTCTAAATTAGCTAGAACCCTTTTACACGACTCATGGACTCGTTGTAACTTGACCCATACACACGCTGCATTATGGTTGCTGGAACTCTTGGAACTCAATATGCTTTGGTGCTCACCTAAAGAGAGGACTCAATCTCCATGCACGGCCCAAGCTTGGGCTCATGCTCCTACATCAATAATAAGTATCCAAACTAATTTACTTTATCTACTAGTGAAGATTACCCTCTTTTGGACAACTGGTGGAGGTGGTGCCATCTACAGCTACAACTCGTTGGGTTAGATTGACTAATCGTTACCCAACTTAATCTCTATATTTGCTCATTCTGACTCAATATGACCCTATCTTAAGTTAATCTCATATTTGGTTTGATCAATATGCTGGATTTGGTTGGGGCAATAACAATGTTAGATCAAGTTGAATAAGAATTTTAAGATAGGGAAAATGCTTAGATATGTATTGGATTGATACACATTGGCCTGAAGTCTCAACCATCCATCAATTTTGATGGTACTATATACAATTTTATAAGTTTAACAAGATGCCAAACAAACCCAATGCGAGGGTAAGTTCTTATTAAGCCCAACACAAGTTGCACCCCTAGTGCCATCAAGCAAACCTGTATGATACTGGGAATATAATGTTACAAGGCAAGGGTCTGAATGGAATCATGTTGAGATAGATCAAAGGCCTACTTCTAGAACTCAAGCAGCAGTTGATAGATCTGTAAGATTTCAGTCAATAATCCTCAGAATACCAATAGATGCAATATAAATTTACAAAAAGACAAGTTTATAGTGGCAGATTATGACATATTGCCCATATAAACTTTATTTGATACAAAATCCTGGAAACCAATGGTAATCGTTGGTAGTCGATTTTCCCGATCAAATCTATCATTTTTCAGCCAAAATGGCCTGCTATATCCATTTCTACCATTGAGAGGAACATGGCAGATTCTTTAGTTATAGCAATATGGCCTGAAGGAAGTTTCCTTCAGATGCAAAGGATCAAGGATCTTGCTGCACTCTGCTCTGAATAAACACGCAATCTACAGGTATGCTAGCTGAAAGAGTAGATGCCCTATAAGCCAATCATTTGATGGGTTTCTCTTTGTAATCCTCCAAATTATGTACTTTGACACTCGATATATATCAATAAAGACATTGTGTTTCATCATTTGCTGCTTATCTGTTTTATTATTGGATGATGAACCCCATAAATTAGGACATTGGTTTTAGGGTTATGACGACATCATACCAGTGAGACCTAAAATTCTAAAATCCTAATTTAGAATATTTCCAGTCAAATTGGTATATTGAGTCGGGGATCAATATTACTGGAAAGACTGGCACATCTTATGTATGCTCAATGTAGAGGGTGATTGATCTCACAATCACTTGTGTGAGACACTAATACAAAGATGTGGGTGCTCATTAGAGGAATGAGTTCACTGAAATGACCAGCCATGAGAACATCTTATGGATTCTTACTTAATTGTCAAAAGATAGTTCTCATAGTGGGAGTTGTGCAAGTGATCCTTAGACCTGAGATCACCATGGTATTTTGTGCACTTGAACCTATATTTTGGTTTACCCTCATTCACGACATTGCGTTGTGTACGGGGTATTCTGGATATGGTGGATTTTGTACGAAGGTTGTGAGTAGGTCAACAAAGAATCAGTCACTTCTAGTAAGAGAAGGTAACATCCTATTTACTCTAATCTTATGATGATTCAAGAAGCCTTTGATCAAAGCAAAATGAATATTAGAAAGAGTTTCTAATGTTTCATTATTTGAATTATCATATAAAAGATTGAGAGAGACATGAATAAGTGATTGAGTTTGATATTGATCCATACTCATGCACTTATTCAAGATGTAGTATGACTGAGGGATTGAATTGCACGGTAACTTGCCACTGAAGGGTATGTTTGGATTTGTCCAATACATTCCTCATCTTCCGGGTAGACATGTTACGTTGCTAGACGTCAATCTTGTCTTATGGGTTGATCAGATCAAAGAGTTTGATTAGATCAAAGCATCAGAAAGGTTCTGATTGCTAAGTTAGGTTTAGCACTAAATTGAACCTAAATTGGATTAGAAGTATTCTAATCAGGTTAGGTCAACTTGCACCTGCACCTACTGCTGGCTAAGATAAGAAACCCAATGGGTCACACACAAGGGAATTGATCAAGGGTCTAATTGGATTAGATCATGTTTGCAAGATGAACATGCTAGCACGTGTTGCAAACCCTAGCTCCTGATTCAAATTAAATTCGAATCTGATTCTTAGATTAGGTTGATCTAATATGATTAAATCATGACCTAATATGGGTTAGCCAAAAGTTGAAACCCATTTGGCTTTAATTAGACCTGATTTGATTAGGTTTAATGTTTTCTTTAAGTTGGTTAAACCCAATTGGATTGGGTTTGATAGGGCCTTCACTTCTGGACCATTGGATCGCTCCATGGATGAAGGATCTGGTCCACTGGTTGGCGCCTTCATATGGACCATTGGATGGCTTCCTGGATGAAGGATCTGGTCCACTGGTTGGCGCTTTATTCTGGACCACTAGATGGCTCTCTGGATGAAAGATCTGGACCGTTGCTCAGCACCTGAATCTGGACCACTGGATGGCTCTCTGGATGAAAGATCTGGACCGTTGCTCAGCGCCTGAATCTGGACCATCGGTGATGGCATCTTGCTTCTGGACCATTGGATGGCACCCTGGATGATGATGCCTTGATCTGGACCATTAGATGGCACCTAGATCTGGACCATTGGCTTTGGTTCACTGCATTTGGGCCCTTGGATCATCAGAATTTAAGAGGAAGACATGAGAAAGAAGTTGATACACCCTTCTCCTTACACCCCATCATGATGGGATGCTTCTCTTGGCACATGCCTCATCATGATGAGGTGTGTGGATGGGATGCATCCCTTTATGATGCATCCCTCCATCTCTTATAAATAAGGAGGTGCCTTGGAGTTCTAAAGATCATCCAAGAAAAAGCCTCTTCTTCTCTCTCCCTTATCCCTTGTTTCTTACAAGCCTCTCTCTTTTGTCCTAACCCAAGACAAGAGGGTCTTCTTTAGGACAAAAGGACTAGTAAATGTTTTAGAGGTAGAAAGGAAGAAGGAAGTGAAGGAAAATCAGCCAATTAAATCCTTTGGAAGAATTGAACAATTAGAATCAAGTTTTGGTGGAGCTAGAGTCTTGAACCCATTCTTGTGTGGATCAACATTGGAGGGTGAACATTTGGGCACCTTAGGACATCTTCAAACATATTGGATATAGCGTGATAGGTATTCTTCTATACCAAGATTATATTTTCTACATTATTTGGTTATACTATTAAGATGATCTTGGCTTATTAGGGTTTCATATAATAAGTTTTATAAAAAAAATTTATAATCCCATATCTTCCGCTGCGCCCTAGGGCACTGAGAAACCCAACACTAGCTTCTGAAAACAGGCTTCTTGAATAGCATCAGCTATATCATTCTGGCAGGCTGAAACAGATGTGTTCGTCTTGAGCCTTTTACCCTGTCACACCTGCTAGCCTGCCCTGCTGTAGGGTGATAATTCACAGATCAATGTTTAGGTGTTCATGCTCTCTGGTCATCAGAACTTATTCAAGAATCAAAGGTAAAAAATTTAGATGTTACTTTAATATTTCAAAGATTGGTTTAGATACATCTGATATGAAGAAACCAGACTACAGGACAGTATATGAAAGAAGCTGTTGGAGTGAGGAAAGGGTCTAAGTTTGAGTATATCCTCCCACAAAATTCAAGCTCCACACTCCAGAGTTCAAGACCGAAAAGAGAAAAATCTATGCATATGTTTCCAGTCATAGACCTGAGTGAATCACAAAAACAGGAACAAAACTTAGATCGTCGGACAATGATGGTTAAGATGCAAACAATTAAAAACAAGTATATCCTTACCTTCAGGTGGTGCATGGCAACTTGATGTGATAATGAGTGCAATACCACTGTTCCTTTTTTCACTCGAAGAAAAATGTTGTTGTTGATGCATCAAAGAATATGAGATGAGAAAAAATGCTTGCAGATCTCATGGGGCAACAATAAAGTAATCACGAATGGTTCTCCTTTTCAAAGAGGGAGGGGGATTGAGAACAGAAGATGGGCTGCTTAATTCAGCATCTGGGCTCTTCTGCATCTCTTCTTCTTCTCCTAGTAATGATCTAAAATGCGTTTTCTTTCCAGATTCAGGTGTACTAAACTCGAGACTTTTAGTCTGAACAGGTGAGTGTGGGTTCGTTGCTACTTCCCTTGAAGCACAGAGGCTGTCAGCCATCTCTGTGGAATACAGATGTTCATCCATGGCCAGCTTTCTGCCCTCAGTGTTTGGAGCAATTACTCTCTTTCTAACAGCTTTTGGAGATCCTGAACTTATGCAACCCCCTTTCTTAAAATTCCAAACACGAACCTAGCATGTAAGCTGTAGTTAGTAGCTGAATTTGGAAGAGTATTAATTATGGCAAATATAACAGCATTTCTATTGTTTGTTGGTGATTAATCCAGTAATACATTTTGTAAATTATATAGTCAGAAAAGTTAGAATTGAAATGTGATATCCTATGACTCCAAAGGGTGGTTGGAAGTAATGGAGTTCAGGCATCAGGCATTCACTTACGCAGCTTAATCAAGTACTGGAGGAAAAACTCTTAAAAATATAAAAATATGTTTAAAAAAAATCCTTAGCTAGGCAAACTAACCATAAAATCATCTGAAGTAGTTGCAATCTTCCCGATCTCTGATGAGCACCTGAAAGAAATGAAAGTTTATAGTCGATGGATGGTAGTTTAAGGAAGAAGAAAGTGTCAAGCAGCTTCATCTTTCTTTTGTCAAGTGCATACCAATCTACTGCAGTAACTTCTCCTTCATGACCCTTCAACATGACTGGGAGTCCTTCCGGTTTCCTAACCTGGTAGAATGAAAAAATGTTGACATGCAAAATGACATGGAGACGGAAGGAGAAAGATCATTTTAGCAGTAAATAAAATGAACATTTACCTGCCATATGTAGGCATTGCCATCACTAGAACCACCAAGAATGTAAGCTCCATCAGGGCTAATTGCAGACTGCAGTGTCGAAAACATTTAACATCTTATAAAATAAATATATAAATAAATATTGAGTCACCAGACAGAAGTTAAAATCCTTCTTGTTAGTTTTTCCAACCTCTGCACTTCTGCATAGAACTCAGCAAACAGACACATATATTGCATTACCTTTACAAAGAATGACTCAATTTTGCTGCCAGAAAAAATCTTCATAGGACCTTTGTCGAGGTGTAAAACATCATATAGGTAAATCCTGACAGGTAGAAACAAGACAAAATAGCTGTTTAATGGTACATTGGATGCTTAAAGGTGTTGCTGCTATCAAAAAAGCTATTAATTTAATATACCTATTGTCCATGCAAGAAGCTGCAACAAACACACCATTTGAATCTTGAGACAGGCAAGAAATCCCATGTAACCCTCTTTCCTACAGAGATAAGAAATACAGCAACCAATGAATTGAAGATGCATGAATATTTTTTTGGTTTGACAAAAGCCAAAAGAGCAAACTTTAGCTTTTGGCTAAACCGTTGAAGCCTTATGAATCCATTCATTAGCCCCAAAGCATCCTATCAATGTAGATCTCCATATATGGATCAATATCTCTTTCTTTCCATTGTCAGTCGATCTTATATTGAATTTTCATTTGTACATAGTGATTAGACTGTAAATTACCTTTTCCAGTGATGGTTCAACATAAGGGCATGCTTGTGTGACTGGTGATTTCAAGTTGCGAGTGTCCCAGAATTTCACAACACTGACATAAAACAGAATAATCAGGGTGGAAAAAACTAAAGCATTAACATAAACTGCAGAGCATGAAATTAAAAATGCAATTTCAGGTTTAGATGGCTAAACCGTAGCATGTGAATTAATGATTTTATTTTCTCAAAGTAACAAGATTTAGAAGTTTTAAAAAAGTATGGGCATCCATCACATCAACAAAATTAACAGGTAAAAAGGTTATTTATTGTATATCTTACTTACCTGTCCACTGCTCCAGCACTGGCAAGGGAGACATTATCTTTGAGGTACAGAACCGAAGTAATACTCATTGAACCAGCCTAGGCATGTAGAGTAACAATTAACAGCATGAGGCAGGAAAAATGTATTAACTTGCAAAAGAAATGGGAAGGAGCAAACCTTTCCTCGCCTAACCCGCTTTCCTTGAATAGAAGTATGGGCTTCTTTGACAACAGCAGTATATCTAAAACAAACACAGGGATAAACATTTATAAACTAGCATAAAGGCCTCGCTTGTATGCACAGCAAACTTTTGACTAGATGGAAAAAAGGCCATACCCCAAGCATATTTCTCCATGGGTATTTTTGTAACTTGATTCGCATCTCAGATCCCAGAGAGCAAATGAGCCATCTCTTGAGCCGGACACAACAAGGTCTGCCTCAATACCAAAAACATCTCCAATTATAGAACATCTGTGCATCAATGCTTGATAACCAATGCCTGCAGAATGCAGACAGCGAGTGGAAAGAAGACTACCTGGATTTGATGAGTGAGAACAAAGTGATTTTACACTGCCAGTATGCCCAACCAAGATTCCAGTGCACTTTCTCTTCTCTACATTCCATATCTTGATCTGGTAAAGAACAATTGCAGAATCAGCTCTTCAGTCATTTCAACAGGATACATGGAAGCAGGAATATATAATTACAAAGATAAATAATATCATCTTAAGAAATTTGAAATCTAGGTAGTTATAAAGTCATTCTAAATGTGGAGAAATACTTGAATTTTGTAATCAAACAATATTGAAAACATGCTCTCAATCACTTACAGTCTGATCACCTGAAGCTGTTAGAATATGGTTGTCATCCTGCAAAAGATAAATGAAGGATAAGCAGCAGATTTTTGTTAAACAAACCTAATAGAATATTTTCAGACATTTTAGTCTGTTCCATCTAATTAATAACCAGCAGCATCAATTTCCTTCAGAAAAATGCATTATCTTTTTGCTAATTCCGCTTGCACTTTATCTAGATTTTTGTATGATTATATGTAATTGATTGGAGGAGAGGAGTACCTTTATCCAGCACACATCAAAAATGGCATTGTTATGAGCAATCCAATCACAGACCCTAGCTTCCACTGCTTGGGGAGAAGAGGAAGTAACTGAATCAGAAAGATGCAAAATTATCCAACTCTAGCCCAAGCTTCCACTAATATCCCCTTCTAGCAAGAAAAAATGATTTGCTTCTCCTAAAGACCAAATTTTAAGAGTCTAAAAGGCAAAATTTTAACCCTAATTCCACCGACCTGCCTTCTCCCAACATGAAGCAACAGAACCGAGACTCTGGCAAGTATTATAGAAGCTCAGATAACCATCCTCATCGGAAACAGCAAGAAGATGAGAATTCCGGCTTGTCTGCACCAAATACCCAAAATAAAGTGTAAAAATTATTTTTTTTAGGGAAAAAACACATTTTTAATGGTGAAAATTTTCCAATATGCAGAAATTAAAACAGAAATTAGCCCAAAACCTTGCAGAATGAGATGGCGAGAGGAGGTGTGGAGACACCATCGTGCTCGATCGCCACCACTCCGGTGCCAAGACCGCTGGGCTCCGATGAAAGGTCGCCGAGATAAGGTCTTTTCCGCACTAGAGAGGCAAGAGGGAGTGGCGAGAACGCAATTAGGAACCAGATGGAGCTCGGGCCCGAATTTGGGGCTCCGAGGATAGGGACAGCGAGAGGTGGGGGGAGAGGAGAGAAAGGTGGTACCTTTGAAGCCATTGAGCTCTCTGCTTCTGAGATCGCCGAAGAAGGATGAGGGATGGCTCCACCGCCGCATCGTCGATCGCAACGGATGTGGCGGGGGGGGGGGGGGGCGAGAGAGAGAGAGAGAGAGAGGGAAATGGGGACGGCCGACGAAACGGCGGGTGGAGCTTGTTTTATTATTGCTGTGATGGCGGGAAAGTGTGTATTTCGGATCTTGCAGCGGGAAGAGATTCTGGGTTTTGCTAACGCGGCGCATCGACCACGAAACCGTTATTTCTAACGGGAAGGACGGCCGTTATGTCTGAAAAGGATATTTTTGGGAATAAAATTGTTGAGGGAAAAACGGATTGCTCCGAAGTACATGAACGCATCGCCGGTATATGACCAAGGTGCCCGACCTAGAAGCCCCCGACCTGAGGGCGCCCGACCTGGAAGCGCCCGACCTGAAGGTGCCCGACCTCGGTATCCCCGACTTTAAAACGCCGAGCCGACCTTTAAGGGCCGATTTGGTCGTTTACACGTTAAGGTCACACCCTGCGACGACCTCACCATGTCACGTTCCACCCGCCGACCATGCTACGACATATCAGAGACCATGCCCGGAGCGACTGTCAACAATTAATGCGCATGGTCTCTACTAATCTCCGGCTCACTCAACAATCAATGTGCATGCATGCTATCTACAGATCTCAAGCCCTTCACGACAAACAGCTGACTCGCTCGGCTATGTCCGATCAGCCACGACGACTCATTGGCTCCGGCCTAATCTCCTACGGCGATGCATTAATTCACACGATCGTGCATTAATTCATACGACATGCTCAAACATGACGGTAACTCGTTCGCCCCGTCACATCACAGGTAATCCTGTACCCCTCTATAAAAGGGGAATCCCTCCATCTTAGAGAGAGTTGGACTCTGAAACTCCTGAGACATATTTTCTCTCCCTCCATATATTTGCCCCCTCTGACTTAGGCATCGGAGGGCCGGCGCCGGAAATCCCGGCCACCGGCTTTTTGCAGGTCCTCCGGAGGACACCGCCCGCCGACGGATCGCCACCCGCCATCTCATGCCGGAGCTCCTCCTTCTCAGCCGACGGCCGCCCCCGGGTCCAATTTCCAGCAACAGTTGACGCTAGAGGAAGGGCCCGAGTTGTAGCCATGAAGTTAAGAAGCAAAGGAGCCTCTAATGCCTCCCTGCGTCTCCCACCAACTTTTGGACATTCTGTCCAGAATTCGCCATCTTCGGCTGACCCAGTTCCCCAAGTCCAGCCGGAACAGTTCAATATCCTAGTGCAGCAGGTTCAAGCCTTAGCCGCAGTCGTCCAAGGCCTGCAACATGAGGAAGCCCCACCTATACCGCCTCCACAAGCCCAGGTCCAGCCAGTGCTTCCTCCAAACGGACTGGTGCCCCCGGGCCAAGATCTTCATGGCTCCTCGAGGGCCAACAATGAAGAACGATGCTGTCGCCAAGGCTCAGCCCGAGCGTCTCCCCGGAGAGAACTGCCGGGGAGGAGCATAGACAAAAGGCCGCAGCTCTCGGAAGCTGAGTCAGTCCAGCCTCGGACCGACACGAGCCGGAGCAGACTACTATGGCAATCCCCCAGGTTGGGGAGCTCGACAAGAAGGTCGACAAGCTTGAGCGCCAGATTGAAGCGCTTCACAGCAGGAAGGCAAGACGTGAGGGTGACTTTGAGTTTACCACCAAGTCTCCCTTTTTTCACTAGATCGAGGATGAGCCGGTCCCACCGAGGTTCAAAATGCCCCAAGTGGAGCCCTACAATGGAACTACCGACTCCCTCAATCATTTGGAAAGTTATCGAGCCCTCATGACATTGCAAGGGTCCTCGGAGGCTGTGCTCTGCAAGGCTTTCCCAGCGACTCTTCGGGGAACAGCTCAGCTTTGGTTCTCTGGACTGAAGCCGAGCACGGTATCCTCTTTTGAGCAGCTCAGCAGGCAGTTCGCCACCAACTTTGCTGCCAGCCGGCGCCAGCGGCGAACATCGGATTTCCTCCTGGACGTCAAGCAAAAGGAGGGGGAATCCCTCAGAGAATACCTCGACCGTTTCACTGCTGCAATCTGGGAGGTTCGCGAGCTCGACCAGTCGATAGCCATGTCGGCACTAAAGACTAGGGCTTGATCCTATAGGTTCCTCTTCTCTATTGAGAAAAACTTCCCTACTGACTTTACCGAGATATTGGCCCGAGCTCGGAAGTATGCGAAGGCCGAGGAGGCTGATAGTCAACTTTAAAGACCACGCAATAGCACGTATCTAGCAGGATAGTGATTACGGGTATCGATCCACAGGGATTGGGGTATAGTTATTTTTCTTTTAAAAATACAAATATTTAAAAGGATGAATTTGTAAAGACTATTAAACTAAGCAATTTAATAAAAGAAAATGCAATTAAAGGGATATCAATTTAGGAGAACCTAGGGCAAGGAATTCACCACTAACATCGGAACAAGGGTTATTTATATTTTATTTCGTTCTTGGATTAACATGCAAATTGGCTACAAGCCTAATAAGCATTTAAATAAAAATTCACAAAAGTAATTTGGGCATAATCCATCTTTGGTTGGCATGAAATGTCTACCCTAATCTAAGGTGGCAGCACATCGCATCTTCCCTAAGCATGGACTATCTTATATTTACTTAGTGATCATGAAGAACAGTTGTACGAACATCATACTTAAAATCACAGAAATTAAATATGATTCAAAAGAAGATATCTATTGAAAACAATAAGTTCATACAACCCCAAGAATATAGAATAAAATATAAAACCCGTCTCCTTTTGTTAGGATTGCATCCGGCCCTAGTGGAAAGTTTAGCCCTCCATGAAAAGTTGAACAGTGGCAGCACCGAGAGCTTCCATTTCTTCTTGTCTTCCTCCGGCCTCTGGTTCCCTCCTTCCTCTTTTATCTCCTGTGGGAATTCCTCCGAAGGATGAATGGGATTAGTCGGCTCCGAAGAATGCCGTTCTCTGTTCACGCTTGGATCTTATATAGGCTGCATACTTCCCTCTCTCTTCTCCTCTGTGGTTGATCCAAATGGGAGGATAAGGTTGTGGAAGTTGATCTGACCCGGACGTTGGGAAGATGAACTCGATCGCAGTGCTGTGGAAGACGTGATCTGTCAATACGGGAGGAAAGGAAGTGCTCTGTTTTGTTTCCGTAAAGTGGAGCGGTTGGGAAGATTGGTTGATTTGCATCGCGGGATAAGATTTGTTCCGCGGAGAAGACGTGTGAACGAGAGAATAGGAAATCTGGGAGGAACTCGGATCAAGCTTTGGAGCGGATGTTTCGGGAGGATATGGCTCACGGCTGAGATGCAGACCGGATCAACATGGACGTGAAACAATGGCTGGGACGTCGGGAGATTAAGCCGAAAGATGGGATTTTGAAACAGGGGATTTTGTTTAGACTTGGTCCGTGGAGACTAAAGGAAATGAAGACACGGAAGGGAAGAAGTTTTGTGGCTCTGTTCCTTGGTTCCATTTTGGGTCTGAATGAAGGCTGGGAGTGTGAACAGAGAAGTTTGTTCGTTGACGTGGGATTCAACACGGAGCAAGGAGAAAATGCATGAATTCGGGATAGCCATGGGGTAAGGATGGATCGCGGGAAACTCGGAAGGAAGATTGGAATCGATCCAGGTTGGATGAAGGGTTGATTAGTTTGTTCAGTTTGAAGATTTTATTCAGCTGGGAAGAAGTTCATGTGGCTGGGAATAGGGGATGATGAATCGGTTGAAGATGCCGATGGGAAGAGGATGAGGATGCTAGGATTTGGATTCGGAGTGTGGAGTTGGGAGGTTGGTTGTGCTTCCGTTGGCTGGAGATCTGGAAGATGGGCGTGAGATAAGGATAAACTTGGAACAAGATGAGAGCTGGGAAATGTGATCCGAGAAGATAAACTTGGGAAAGAATGGGAATAGAAACAGGGGAAGCGGAACGGCTGGGAAGTTGAGTTCTTGGGATTCTTTTTGATATGGATGAAGGGAAGAAATGATTCGTGAGCTGGGAGTTTGGTTGGATTTGTGAGGTGCGGGAGATCACAAGTGGTCGCTGTGATGTGGAGCAATGTATGCGGATGGGAAGCAAGCAGAGGAGGCTGTGAACGGTGGATAAGAACTGAAGTCGGTTGGGAGATGATGAGGTTTCGGATGCTGGATTTGTTCCGAAGAAGGGATAAGAGAGGCTTTGATTTGCGGTTGGCTTGGTTCTGACTAGGACACAGAGCAGGGGAAGACATGGAAGCTTGATCTCTGAGCACTAAAAAGGGTGACGTAGATACGGGTTCAGCTGTAAACGCGACTTGCACACATTAGTTCAGACATCATCCCAATTAATTCGACTTGACCTGCACACATTAGACTTAACCAATAAAATCAAGCGAAATCGAATTATTTTTAATAATGCAATGATGAAGGGGAACACATTTTCTTATGTTAATTTTAAAATATGTGGAAGGAAAATAATGATAAGTGCGGTATAAAATAGTTAAATATATATATTATTTAGCTCTTATCACACCCCCCAACCTACATTTTGCTAGTCCTCAAGCAAAATAAAAACTAACTCACTTTCGCAGGAATCGCGATTGCATTTACCGTATGCAATAAGGCTTTAAACCCCTAGATAGCCCTAGTGGACGAGTTTTGTCTCGTGAGAGTTTCCGGCTCAGATACCCACAAACTGCGGTCTCTACCCAGTTTATTTTATTGTTTTATAAAATCTAATTTCAAATGCATAAGTGCCAAGAATTTCAAAAGCACACAAAGTTTTATTACTAAGTCATTCCAAATCCTAGGTCAAGATGCAACTTAAGTTGAAGTCATTAAGTTTCCGTTAGAGAGTTGTAAGGCTAATTTATACTTGGGTGCTCGGTGATATCTGGACCATACACAAGCTAAGGCTTTAGATTTCCCAAAATACTGCTAAAACTAGTAGTTTCCAAGAATTGATCATATAAGACCTAATCACTGATTCAAAATCATCCTATCTTGCAGGATTTCGAGAGTTGTGGATGTTTACTTTAATACCTCATGGGCTTTATCTGTAATATTCCAGTTTACTCGAATTTTTACAACGACGGCTTTCACACTATCGTCTTTTTCAAGATCAATATTATTTTCTTTTTCTTTCATTTTTTTTTGATTTTTTTTTTGATTTTGTATTTATAAATAAATTATGCACTTTTACTCTTATAATGATTCCTCCATGTAGCGAGCATTCAGTCAGCACTCCCACGCCAGATGGCATAAGGTGTTGAGCATCAAGACTCTCCTACGGACCTATGCTCGGATTCCTCATACAAGCCCACTGACCTTTGACAATAGGTAGCCCTTTTCGATGTACCTGACTAAATTCACTCTTTTTTTTTTAATAATGAATTAGATAGGTATGATTCATCAGGACTCAAGGTTGCTACCAGACTTAACAACATAATGTTGAACCTAACCCTTAGAAGTGCAGGCCATGTGTGTTGTAAAATTCCAAAGTAAAAATTATCTTACAACTCACTAAAAGAACTTTTAATGAAAAGAACTCTAGTTGTCTTACTTCTGACTAATCATTGGGCTTTTTAGATTTTATATACTTTGTGTCATTATCATTTCAGCACTAAAGCATAGAAATTAGGTTTTTTTTTTTTTTTTTGAGATAGATAAACTTATTTAAAAATACGAAAACTTTCTTCAAAAATTCGAATCCTATACCCCCCAACCTAGATCAGACATTGTCCTCAATATTTTTTTTCTCTTTTTTTAAATAATATTATATTATTATAATTTTTTTTATTTTTTTTATTTTTTTATTTTATTGTGGACGAAAATATGATGCATATGGAGGATAGAAGCATTTTACCGTAGTTGCATCAGTAATATGAGGGATCCTATTAAGAAAATAAAAAAATGCGACAAGAAAATATGCAAAAATAACCTACGAGAATTGGGTTGCCTCCCAATAAGCGCTAAGTTTAACGTCTTCAGCCAGACGCAGTGCATCCTTATCAAATCATACCAGGTTCATGCGGGTTCTCCAAGGAAGAAAATTTGTGGAAGACTGATTGTCGGGCAAGGAGTTGACGGCTTCTATGGCCCTGTCTATATTAAAGTCAAAATGGGCCAAGTATGTTTTCAGAGGGTTATCTGCCAAAATATAGGAAAGAGTTTCTTCTACAAGATCGTCCATTTTGTCTATTAGGAAGCACTCAACTTCCTTTGCAGGTTGATCAGAGGCACGAAATATATTTAACTTGACCTTCATATTCCCAAAGGATATATTCATTACCCCAGTTCTACAATTTATACTTGCATTGGCTGTAGCTAAAAAGGGACGACCTAGAATCATAGGAATCTGTTTCTTAAGATTAGGCACAGGTTCCATATCAAGGACGATAAAATCGACTGGGAAATAGAATTTGTCTACCTTGACTAGGATGTCTTCAATTGTTCCTCGTGGTATTTTTATAGATCGATCAGCCAATTGAAGGGATACCGAGGTTGGTTTTAACTCACCTAACCCAAGTTTCTCATAAACTGAGTAAGGTAAAATGTTGACACTTACCCCTAGATCTAAGAGTGCTCGATCAATGAAATTATTTCCTAAGACACAGGAGATAGTGGGAGCACCAGGATCTTTGAATTTCAGAGGGGTGTTGTGTTGGAGAATAGAACTCACTTGCTCAGTTAGGAAGACCTTTTTAGGCACATGTGTCCTAGATTTTCGCTTTTGGGTACAAAGGTCTTTGAGAAATTTGGCATAGGAGGGAACTTGTCTAATAGCATCAAGAAGCGGGAGGTTGATTTTGACTTGTTTGAAAACCTCCATCATCTCCTCTAGTGAAGTTCCTTTCTTGCCAAAGGGAGTGGGTGCATTAAGTGCTTCAGGAAATGGGGCCTTTGGAATGTGAGTTTTGGCAGAAGGTAGACTAGCTGAAGAAGAAGAAGAAGGTTTTAGATTTTCATTTGATACATTTCTATCCTCTTTTTCACCTTCCTTATTGTTATCCTCCCCAATCTTATTGTCTACTACACGTCCACTCCTTAGGGTAGTCAACGCATTGGCTTGTTCATGATGAAGTGTATTTAGTTGATTTTCTTGAGCCATGTATTGTCCCCTAGGATTACTCACTGGTTGGCTTGGAAGCTTTCCTTCCTCTCGCTTGTTCAGTGCATTAGCTAGTTGCCCCATTTGGGATTCTAGCTTGGCGATAGATTGCGTGTGAGAGTGCACCAATTGTGTAATAGTTTCCAAACCTTGAAGGGAGGTCAACACTTTCTCCTCAAAGGCTGTGTTTCTATGGGGTGGAGGAGGAGTGTGTTGAAATTGAGTCGAAGGACGGTAGGGATTAATATTCTAGAATGGTTGAAAGTTTTGGGAATAAGGTTGGGAAGTATTGGGAGTCTGCTGCTTCCAAGAAAAATTCGGATGGTTGCGCCATCCCGGGTTATAAGTGTTAGAATACGGATCATTACCCGGTCTAGACTGTGCTTGGGCAGCATTCACTTGTTCTTGCACAAATTCAGGAAATTGTGCTGCCGAAGGGCACTCAAAAACAGTATGAGACGGACTAGAATAGAGAGCACACACTGGTGTTTGGGAAAAGTTTGGAAGCTGTTCTCTAGACATTAACTGGTCCAACTTGCGGGATAGTGCATCTACTTTGTAAGATAGACCTATGGACTGGCTAACTTCATATATGGTTCCTTTTCTTTGAGAACTTGGGGGTGCTTGACGAGCAGAGGAGGCATGGTGGAGGGAATTTTCATTGAGGTTTTCAAACATTTGCCATGCCTCATGTTCACTTTTAAGCATGAAAGTACCCCCACAAGAAGCATCAACCATTTAACGATTTCGTTCGGATAGTCCGTCATAAAAGCATTGCACTAATTGCCATTTGGGTATTTGATGATGCGGGCATTTTCGGAGTAAGTCTCTAAATATTTCCCAAGTTTCATGAAATTCTTCCCCGTCAGATTGGGAGAAGCTCGTGATAGCACGGCTAAATTGGTTTGTTCTTCCTATGGAAAAATATTTCTTTAAAAATTCATGTTGCATTTGAGCCCAAGAGAGAATAGAATTGGCTTCTAATGAATGGAGCCATTGTTTAGCTCTATCCTTAAGGGAAAAAGGAAACAGCCTAAGTTTCAGAGCATCATCAGTGAAGTTCTGAATTTTGACAGTAGTGCAGATCTCAAGGAACTCATCCAAGTGTTTATATGGGTCTTCATTGTTGAGTCCATAAAAAGAGGGAAGCATTTGGATGACACTAGACTTAATTTCAAAATGTGCAGCAGCAGTGGTATCAGGTAATCGGATACAAGATGGAGAGGTATAAATGGAAGGAGTGAAATACTCCTTTAACAGCTTGGGTTGTTCTTCAGCCATCTTGATAGGTGAAGCAGATCCTAGGGTTTTATAAGTGCGGATTTTAGCTCGAAGGGTCCTAATAGAACGCTCTATTTCAGAGTCAAAAGGTACTAATTCAGGAAACCTGGAACGACACCCTAGCATACATTAAGACTCCTCTGATTAGTCAAATACAGTCAAGCATGCACTAAAAAGAAAACACATCAATTCCTTAAGTTCACCCTAAAATCACTAGACAGCTCCTAACTGGTTTGAAGAGGGCACCTAAGCCTCCAATCCGGTCTAATGACTGAGCTGACCAGGTAAGCTCCCAGGTAAGTGGGGGGGTCACGATGCATTGCAAAGGTCCCACTTAAAAACCACTTGCCTCGAACAGATGAACTGTCTCCCTTAAAGGGACAAAGCTTGCCTAGACATCAACTGAGCCACAGAGCGAAATTGGTGCAACTTTCGGTGATCTTCGTCCTATTGAGCTCGAATGTCCCTAGGGGCCAACGTCTAATTGATTTTAATTAAGGTGAAAGCTATGTGAGAATTGATTCACCTAATTTGGGCAAGAATCTGGTGATGAAAACCAGTTCTTATCTTGCTGGGGTGATTGTCCTTACTATGTGCAGATTAATTGGTGTATGTGTATCAAGCATGCATTCACACTTTTGTAAAAAAAATTGAAATCAAACAATCACCACAACTTGCAGGCTAGATGGGAATCAATTTGAAATAAGAAAGGTTCAGATGTTACCAGAATTTCCAGCAATTTTTTTTTAAAAAGCAAACCTCTACATTATTCCTTTTTCAGTCGTTCCCTTTCTGATTGTCCCAAATTTCCTCTTTGGTTCCTGATCAAATGATACCAAGAAAAATCAAAAATTAGTAAGAGAGGAGAAGGAGATAAGGAAAGTAAAAATAGAAACTATTTTTATTTTATTTTTTTTTATTTTTCAAAAAAAATTTTGAAAAATTTTTTTAATAAAAAGAAAAACAACTATGCTACCAATCCCCGGCAACGGCGCCAAAAATTGATAGTCAACTTTAAAGACCACGCAATAGCACGTATCTAGCAGGATAGTGATTACGGGTATTGATCCACAGGGATTGGGGTATAGTTATTTTTTTTTTTAAAAATACAAATATTTAAAAGGATGAATTTGTAAAGACTATTAAACTAAGCAATTTAATAAAAGAAAATGCAATTAAAGGGATATCAATTTAGGAGAACCTAGGGCAAGGAATTCACCACTAACATCGGAACAAGGATTATTTATATTTTATTTCGTTCTTGGATTAACATGCAAATTGCATACAAGCCTAATAAGCATTTAAATAAAAATTCACAAAAGTAATTTGGGCATAATCCATCTTCGGTTGGCATGAAATGTCTACCCTAATCTAAGGTGGCAGCACATCGCATCTTCCCTAAGCATGGACTATCTTATATTTACTTAGTGATCATGAAGAACAGTTGTACGAACATCATACTTAAAATCACAGAAATTAAATATGATTCAAAAGAAGACATCTATTGAAAACAATAAGTTCATACAACCCCAAGAATATAGAATAAAATATAAAACCCGTCTCCTTTTGTTAGGGTTGCATCCGGCCCTAGTGGAAAGTTTAGCCCTCCATGAAAAGTTGAACAGTGGCAGCACCGAGAGCTTCCATTTCTTCTTGTCTTCCTCTGGCCTCTGGTTCCCTCCTTCCTCTTTTATCTCCTGTGGGAATTCCTCCGAAGGATGAATGGGATTAGTCGGCTCCGAAGAATGCCGTTCTCTGTTCACGCTTGGATCTTATATAGGCTGCATACTTCCCTCTCTCTTCTCCTCTGTGGTTGATCCAAATGAGAGGATAAGGTTGTGGAAGTTGATCTGACCCGGACGTTGGGAAGATGAACTCGATCGCAGTGCTGTGGAAGACGTGATCTGTCAATACGGGAGGAAAGGAAGTGCTCTGTTTTGTTTCCGTAAAGTGGAGCGGTTGGGAAGATTGGTTGATTTGCATCGCGGGATAAGATTTGTTCCGCGGAGAAGACGTGTGAACGAGAGAATAGGAAATCTGGGAGGAACTCGGATCAAGCTTTGGAGCGGATGTTTCGGGAGGATATGGCTCACGGCTGAGATGCAGACCGGATCAACATGGACATGAAACAATGGCTGGGACGTCGGGAGATTAAGCCGAAAGATGGGATTTTGAAATAGGGGATTTTGTTTAGACTTGGTCCGTGGAGACTAAAGGAAATGAAGACACGGAAGGGAAGAAGTTTTGTGGCTCTGTTCCTTGGTTCCATTTTGGGTCTGAATGAAGGCTGGGAGTGTGAACAGAGGAGTTTGTTCGTCGACGTGGGATTCAACACGGAGCAAGGAGAAAATGCATGAATTCGGGACAGCCATGGGGTAAGGATGGATCGCGGGAAACTCGGAAGGAAGATTGGAATCGATCCAGGTTGGATGAAGGGTTGATTAGTTTGTTCGGTTTGAAGATTTTATTCAGCTGGGAAGAAGTTCATGTGGCTGGGAACAGGGGATGATGAATCGGTTGAAGATGCCGATGGGAAGAGGATGAGGATGCTAGGATTTGGATTCGGAGTGTGGAGTTGGGAGGTTGGTTGTGGTTCCGTTGGCTGGAGATCTGGAAGATGGGCGTGAGATAAGGATAAACTTGGAACAAGATGAGAGCTGGGAAATGTGATCCGAGAAGATAAACTTGGGAAAGAATGGGAATAGAAACAGGGGAAGCGGAACGGCTGGGAAGTTGAGTTCCTGGGATTCTTTTTGATATGGATGAAGGGAAGAAATGATTCGTGAGCTGGGAGTTTGGTTGGATTTGTGAGGTGCGGGAGATCACAAGTGGTCGCTGTGTTGTGGAGCAATGTATGCGGATGGGAAGGAAGCAGAGGAGGCTGTGAACGGTGGATAAGAACTGAAGTCGGTTGGGAGATGATGAGTTTTCGGATGCTGGATTTGTTCCGAAGAAGGGATAAGAGAGGCTTTGATTTGCGGTTGGCTTGGTTCTGACTAGGACACGGAGCAGGGGAAGACATGGAAGCTTGATCTCTGAGCACTAAAAAGGGTGACGTAGATACGGGTTCAGCTGTAAACGCGACTTGCACACATTAGTTCAGACATCATCCCAATTAATTCGACTTGACCTGCACACATTAGACTTAACCAATAAAATCAAGCGAAATCGAATTATTTTTAATAATACAATGATGAAAGGGAACACATTTTCTTATGTTAAATTTAAAATATGTGCAAGGAAATAATGATAAGTGCAGTATAAAATAGTTAAATATATATATTATTTAGCACTTATCAGAGGCCATCACCTCTAGGCGGGGCACGACCGAGCAAGCCTCAAAGAAGCAGAAAAAATGCCGTGAAGAGCATGGCCGCCCGAGAAGTCGATCCCCCCGCCGAGATAAGAACCAACCTCGGCTGAGGAGTCCACCTCGACAGCGGGGACAGCTTCGACCAAGGTCCCCCCCTCGACCGAGATCTCCGCCGCGGCCATGAATGCCCTCGGGGAGGTACGAGAATTATACCCCCTGAATGTTCCCCGAGCAGAGGTCCTAATGGAGATAGAAGGTCGAGACTATTTCTGACCTCCACCCTCGATGTGGGATACAGAAGCTCGGCGCAATCCTAGGAAGTATTGCCATTTCCACCGGGACCATGGCCACGACATGAAGGATTGTTTCCAGCTCCGAGATGAGATCGAGGAGCTTATTCGTCGTGGAGTACTCAACCGGTTTGTGCGAAACCGGCGTGAGGAAAGGAGGCCAGTGGAAAATACCGCACTGCCCGAAAATCCAAATGACAACGAACCTATCGCTGGCACCATCAACACCATTGGAGGAGGAAGCTCGGTTGAAGAACTAATCGAGGGAAGGATCCCTCCGAAGCGCCCGCGCACCTCCGAAGCCATCTCATTCTCGGACAAGGACTTGGAAGGAGTTAAGACTCCTCATGATGACGCTGTAGTCATCTCCATGATTGTAAACAAATTTGATGTAAAGCGCATCCTAGTTGATAATGGAAGCTCGATAAATATTTTGTACTACGATTCCTATCAAAAAATGGGGATGACGGAAAGCCAGCTTCGGAGAACAAATGCTCCACTGGTCGGATTTATTGGGGATTCGGTCCCGGTTGAGGGTGAGGTCGGCCTCCTTATCACAGTCGGGCTCGCTCCTCGAGAAAATACTGTGAGGATGGATTTTCTTGTGGTCCTCCTATCCTCGGCCTACAGCGCCATTCTCGGACGACCAGGGCTAAATGCCCTCCGAGCTGTGGTCTCGACCTATCACCTGCTTATGCGGTTCCCCACCGACCAAGGAGTAGGCAAAGTTCATGGGGACCAGTCAATAGCTAAGCGGTGCTACATGGCAACTCACCAAGCAAAGCAACCAGCTCAGGCACCAAACCGGCAGGAGCTACCGGCCAAGGCGCCAACTCAAACGTTAGATCAGATGCTGCCCATCGAAACCTTGGAAGTGCGGGACGACCTCCGAAAAGGACGTGTAGAATCTGGTGAGCTTCTTACCCAGATTCCTTTTCCAAAAAATTGCCCAGAGCTAACCGTGCAAGTCGGCTCCGGCCTGAGCTCCCTCGAAAGAAACCGCCTGTTCGAGTTCCTTTGGTCCAATATGGACGTCTTCACCTGGTCGCCCGCCGACATGCCGGAAATAGATCTTGAGGTCATGATTCACCGACTCCAGGTGAAACCGACCTGTAGACCTGTGCGGCAGAAGAAACGGAGCTCCGCCCCGGAACGACAACGAGCAGTGGCCGAGGAAGTGGACAAACTTCTCGAGGCCGGCTTCATTCGGGAGGTCTCCTATCCAGACTGGCTCGCCAACGTGGTCCTCATGAAGAAAGCTAACGGAAAGTGGCGCATGTGCGTGGACTACACCGACTTGAACAGAGTCTGCCCAAAGGACAGCTTCCCACTCCAGCATTGACCAACTTGTGGACTCCACCTCGGGACACCAATTGCTGACCTTCATGGACGCCTTCTCGGGATACAAGCAAATCTGAATGGTGCCAGAAGATGAAGAAAAGACGACCTTCATCACCGACAAGGGTATTTATTGCTACAAAGTGATGCCTTTCGAGTTGAAAAATACCGGAGCAACTTATCAAAGGCTGGTCATGAAAGTGAATCCTAGGTTCTTCGGTGTTAAGCATGCGGATTTTTTTTTTTTAAAACCATGGCTGAACCTGATCGGGTTGCCTACGTACCTCTTCATAAGGGGGATCAAGCCATCCGTAGTTCTTTTTAAGTTTTAAAACGCAGCGGAAAAATCGAATCAAACAATTTAATTCATGCATGCTTACAAGATCAAATCTAGAAATCAGCACCTTAAGAACACATAGGATTATGCCGGAATCGTTTAAACAATTATGCTAAAACTTTCATGCATGATTAACTATCAGATCTGAAACTTAAGAACTCTATTCCGATTAATCTCCGAATATCCATTGAATGGATTCTGGAGATATCTCCGTGAGGAGCCCCAAAAGAGGGTAAAACCTCGGGGAATCAGACCTAGATCTTGACACCATAATAAAAGATTAATGTAGGATTAATACCTTTTATGATGGATGAAACTTGTGGATCTGATCCTCGACTTCGCAGCCACGCACACGAATGGCCTCTACGAGAAGTCCACGCGAAGTTCCTGAAGAGATCCAATCCTACGGAAGTGCTAGCTTGCGCAGAATTTCTTGAGGCTGAAATTTGATCTTCCAAACGCTATCAACTTTTGATCCGCCTTCTTGGAAGAACTTGGAGGAAAGGTTTAAAGGGATTGAAGAGGACTTAGATCTGATCTAAAGACTCTTATCAGGGACCCCTAACACTAATGGCGCGATGGACTTAGAGGAGGAAGAAGTCAGCTAGATTGAATGCAGAATTTTTCCATGCATGAACTAGGGTTCCTCTCTTTTCTTTTCCCTTTTTTCTTCTTCTTTTTCTCTCTTTTTTCCTTGAATTCGACCACCAGATGATGGAGGTCCTTTTAATGTTGCTCTCCTACCTAACTTCACGCCAACCATCCCATATTTGTGGAGGATTTTGTGGGGTTTTGAATTTTGAATTCAAAATTCAAGTTCATGTGCCATTACATGATGAAGCTTGATCTAATCTAAACCATTCATCATGTTGCCACTTCCCTCTTTCAATTTCGAAATTCCCATGCCCCTAATCAGATTAGAGGGTCACGTGGTGATTTTGTGGTGATTAAATTCGAAATTCAACCTTAATTAGAAGTGAGATAAAGATAAGGATGGCATATGTCATGAAGAGAGAGAATTTGATCTTATCCAATTCTTTTCATGAATTTATCTCTCCATTTCGACCCATCTAATGATGAAAGAGGTCCCTGATGTTGCCAAGTGTCCCATGGCACCATTAAATAAATTAAATTAATTTTTAATCATATTAAAAATCAATTTATGGCGCCATGCATGGATATGTGACAAGTGGATTTCAAGATCCGAATAGTTTCAGATCAAACCCATTTAATTTAATTAAATCCTAACAATTAGAATGATTCAATTACCATGGGTTGAACCTAATCCAATTAGGTCAATCCCTAATTAAGCACAAATTTAATCTAATTTAATTTGGTCAACCTAAGTCCTCTTGATTCAGACCTAATCCAATCAGGTCAAAAACCCTGATTGAGCCCAGAATTGAATCTAATTCAATTTGGCTCATCCTTAGTCTAATTACTCAATCCAATTGAGTTCATTAGCAATCTAATTACTAATTAATCCTCCGATAATTACTTTAATTATTTTATAAGATAATTTGCCAATCGAATTGACCAAATTACCCCTGAATGATTCTTAATCATTCATCAGCCTTCTTGATCAATCAGGAATCTTCTATGCGTGTGACCTCATAGGTTCGAACCTAAGCCGGTAGTATAGGAACGACTTCCTACACTAATCGATGTGACCATCTAGCAATGGTACCCGACGTCCGAATAGGCCGAATATATGCGAAGCAAATATTCTGGAACCCTAAACTATGGTTACTGTATAATTCAATCCCTTTGACTCTTAATGCCAGGATGACTTAGAGCTCACTGTCAACCCTATAATTAGTACATCCATTATGTGATTAACTTTAGATATCCCGTGACTCCTCACTGAGATTACCCTGGCCAAGGTTTTGCTAAATTAGTCACAAGACATTATCTCCTGTTTGCAGGAGGGGTCAATTCCATCTTGACTCACAACTGACTATGCAAGTACTTGACTGCACCCAGTGACCTTCCGTCACTGAATTAGAAATTCAGGTAGTCCGGTACCAAAGTACAGTGAGTTGCTTGCTAGTCACAGGTTGCGGTCTCAGGTCAGAGGGCCAAACTTATACCCATATCCACTCGGAACATCTCTCGACAGTAGAGCGTTCCGGAATTGGTCACGTTCAGTGAAATGTACTCCTACACTTCACCTGTATGGCATACCAGTGTCTCCACACTCCTTGGTTAAGAGGACAACCAACGTATATGTCACACAACGACCTAATCTCGATAATGTTGTCGTCCTAGTAACAACATATCATTTGGTCGCGAACAAGTTTAAGGACTCAAAGATAAATCCTCCTTTATCATAACATAAGTCCTAAGGACTTCATCATATAAGAGTTCATTTGAAGATGAAATGATGAATAATGCCAAATAATACTTTATTAATTTGTCAATTTATTTACAATATTCAATCATCAATATGCTGACGATTGACGTTTAGGATACAATTCCCAACAACTCCCACTTAGCCTAAAGCCAATCGGCACAGTATCTAATACCCATCTTCGACTTGTGTTCGTTGAACTCTTTGATGCCGAGGACTTTGGTAAATGGGTCAGCCAGATTTTCTTTTGTGTCAATCTTCTGAAGATCAATATCACCTCGTTCTATAATCTCTCGAACCAGGTGATAACGTCGCAGAATATGCTTGGTCCGCTGATGTGCTTTAGGTTCCTTTGCCTGAGCTATGGCTCCAGTGTTATCACAAAATATAGGAACTGGACCATCAATGGAAGGTGCCACTCCCAGCTCGGTGATGAACTTGCGCAACCATACGGCTTCCTTGGCTGCATCAGATGCTGCAATGTATTCTGCTTCACATGTAGAATCTGCCACTGTATGCTGCTTGGAACTCTTCCAGCAGATGGCCCCACCCTTAAGAGTGAAGATATATCCCGACACGCTCTTGCTATCATCTTGATCTGACTGAAAACTTGAATCGGTATATCCCTCAAGTTTTAAGTCAGAATCACCGTAGACAAGCCACTGATCTTTAGTATTTCTCAAATACTTAAGGATGGTTTTGACAACCTTCCAGTGGTTGCTACCTGGATCAGACTGGTATCTACTCACTACTCCTAGTGAGTATGCCACGTCTGGTCTAGTACATGTCATGGCATACATTATAGATCCCACTGCCGAAGCATATGGAATTCTATCCATAGTCTCTCTTTCTTGAGAGGTTGTCGGACAATCCCTTTTAGAGAGGTTAATTCCATGGCCCATTGGAAGATAGCCTTTCTTGGAATTAATCATACTGAACCTTTTCAGTATAGTATCAATGTATGTGGATTGGGATAATCCAAGCAATCTTCTAGATCTATCTCTATAGATCTTCATCCCTAGGATGTAAGATGCTTCTCCCAAATCCTTCATGGCAAATTGAGATGATAGCCAAACCTTTATTCCTTGTAATGCAGGAATGTCATTCCCGATTAAAAGAATGTCATCCACATACAAAACAAGAAATATAATAACTGAACCATTTGCCCATTTATAAATGCAAGGTTCCTCTTCATTCTTAATGAAGCCATATGATTTGATCACCTTATCAAATCGTATGTTCCAACTCCGTGAAGCTTGCTTTAATCCATAAATGGATTTTTGAAGCTTGCACACCTTAGACTCATCTGCAGATATAAAACCTTCAGGTTGCATCATATACACCTTTTCTTCTAAATTCTATTTAGAAAAGCGGTTTTAACATCCATCTGCCAGATTTCATAATCTAAGTGTGCTGCTATCGCAAGCATAATCCGAATGGATTTGAGCATTGCCACAGGAGAAAACGTCTCGTCATAGTCAATACCATAACGTTGACGATATCCCTTGGCAACCAGACGGGCTTTATAGGTCTCTACTTTTCCGTCTGCGCCCCATTTTCTTTTGAAAATCCACTTACACCCTATGGGTTTAATCCCTTCGGGTGGGTCAACTAATGTCCATACATCATTGACCTTCATGGATTCCATTTCGGATTGCATGGCTCCAAGCCATGCATCAGAGTCATGCCTCTGCATAGCATCTATATAGGTGATCGGATCCTCATTGTTTTCATCAAGTTCGACAGGATCCCCGTCCTGGACCAAGAAACCGTAGTATCTGTTCGGCTGACGTGGTACTCTACCTGATCGCCTTAATGGTGCATCTAAGATGGGTTCTGGATCTGATCTAATCAAATCTGACTCAACTAGTTCAGTAGATGGTGTCGGATCTTCTACATGTTGAACTTCCCTAAGCTCAACATTAGAGCTTTTAGTTCCTTCACTAAGGAATTCTTTCTCTAAGAAAACAGCTCTATTGCTTACGAATAACTTTTGTTCTTCAGCAAAGTAGAAGTAATATCCTTTAGTTTCTTTAGGATAACCAACAAAGAAACATTTGTCAGACTTGGGTTCAAGTTTGTCTGTCTTCAAACGTTTGACATATGCTGGACACCCCCAAACCCTAAGGTGAGACAGCATTGGCTTACGTCTAGTCCACATCTCATGTGGTGTTTTATTTACAGACTTACTTGGAACCTTATTTAGAATGTAGCAGGCTGACTCAAGTGCATATCCCCAAAAGGATATGGGCAGACTTGCAAACCCCATCATGGATCGAACCATGTCTAACAGAGTTCGATTTCTTCTTTCTGATACACCGTTATACTGTGGTGTACCAGGAGGAGTCCATTGGGAGAGAATTCCATTCTCTCCTAAATATGTCAAAAACTCATTGGAAAGGTATTCGCCTCCTCGATCTGATCGAAGAGTTTTAATACTCTTTCTAGTTTGTTTTTCTACTTCATTACGATACAATTTGAACATTTCAAATGCTTCAGATTTATGTCTCATTAAATAGACATAACCATACCTAGAAAGGTCGTCTGTAAACGTAATGAAATATGAATACCCACCTCTAGCATTTGTGCTTATTGGCCCACATACATCAGAATGTACAAGGGTCAATAAATCACTGGCTCGTTCACCTTTTCCGGTAAAAGGTGATTTGGTCATCTTACCAAGAAGACATGACTCACAGGTTGTCAATGATTCACAATCATTAACATTGAGGATTCCCTCTTTACTTAACCTGTTCATCCTGTTCTTGTTAATATGACCTAGCCTATGATGCCAAAGGTAGACATCCGTGACATTATCTATTCTAGGACGCTTACTTGACGTGTACATTACATTAACAGGTTGTGATAACAAGTAGATGCCATTGCTCAATTGTCCATTCATTACAGTAACACCATTCATAATGATATCACAAGAATATTTCTTTATTGAAATTTCATAACCGTTCATGGCCAAAAGGCCTACGGAAATTACATTCAATAAGAATGCAGGACAATAGTGACAATCACTCAAGACAACTACATGAGAATTGAAAACAAGTTTGAGATTTCCTAAAGCTAGAACTGGAACAGATCTTCCATCTCCAACATTCAGGAATCTCTCGCTGTTTTCAAATCTCTCATTGACCTGAAGTCCTTGCAATGAATTGCATATATTAAACGGACTTCCAGTATCTAATACCCAGGTTGAATTATCACATATAGAGAAATTACAAGGTGTTATCATATAAATACCTTGATCAGCAACTGATTGCCCTTTTCTCTTGCTTAGCCTGTTCGGGTCAAGTGAGGTAAGGTACTGAGGACAATTCCTCTTCCAATGCCCCTGCTTCTTACAATAGAAGCATTCTGCCTGACTTTGGTCATCCTTAATCCTTTTGGTCTGACTATGCTGAGTTTTCAGCTTTCTATACCAATTATTGAAGTTGGGACTAGTCAACTTGTCATTATCCAATAATGAGCGAAGTGACAAACTTGTGGCCATTTCTACATAAAAGAAAATTTGGCTATTAGTATATGAATTGACTAAACACAGTAGACTTGGACTTTAGTCTAAAGATACTCCCACTATTTTATACGAATTGGTAGCCTCTACCTCCAATTCGAAAAATTACTCCTAATTCTTTAGTGGGCACTAGAACCCAATAGATCGCATATAGGCCCGAGTGTGGCTCAGCTAACCCATATGCACCTATTGGTAGGTTCTAAACCAGTTGCTTCACCAAGCAACTTCTAGTGATAATTTTGCCCTAGGTTCTTCGGCAGGCGTGTGGCGCCTCCACCGAATACCCTAGTCAGGTCCAACCATTAAATGATAGGGTTAAGTCTAATCAACTAATAGACGACCAAGCCCGAGTGTGGCTCGGCTCACCTGACCGCCTATTGAAGGTACACTTAACTCATCATATATTGAATGACAATTCCAATGCTTGATAAGTACCAGGCGTGTCGCGCCTCCAATAATTATCAAAACATTGGACCCATTATCACCCAACTTAATGGGAGGCTATGACCTAGTTATCCCCATAACCATTTCATTTTAAGGACCTAATAATTTTAGAGGATTTCATAATTAGGATAGATGAGAAGATCCGGTTAGTCTAATTTCTCCCACTGACTTCACCAAATCAGATTAGACTCAAACCGGTTAAGGAGACACCTAAATCAGTCAAACTGATTTTCCTTATAGGCATGGGCTAACTCGAATCATTAAGTGATCCAATCAAAATGTGATTGACCATGTCGGCCAGGTAAGTGAGATCGGTGGAAGGGATATGCCATTAACTCGGCAAAGACGAATCAGTGCGAGTAGCTCCCAATTAAAAACCACCGGTCAAAACTGCCAAACTTACCTTAGACACCGACTGGTTAATCAATTTTGATTTGATTACTCAAATGACTCGGGCTACACCTCTGAGCCTAAATCAAGTTCCATCTTGGTCTAATCAAAGACATGGACTTGATCCATGTACAACTATTGTAAATTGATCTAGAATTTTCTTGACCTAATCTAGTTACTACTTAATTAGATTTGATCAATTAATTCTATTTGTCCATGTATGATTCTAACCTTAGGTCTAACCCAATCCTAGGAACTTGATTCAAGCTAACCCATATGCCCAAAGAATTATGCAATGTCAATTAATTGAGTTACAATTCTATTTCATAACACTTAATTCTCAATTAAGTTTAGACTTATGAAAGTTTTGATCATTGCATATTTTTTTTTAATTACATATTAATTACAATCTTTCAGTTCTTAAAACATATTTTCAGATCTGAGTTTTTGTAATTAATCACATGTAATCAGATTAAATTCATGTTTAAGTCATTATATTTAATGTTCATGCATCACATATACATAACAACATGAATTAATACAAACAACATACATCTTATGTATTTGTTTTTTCACTTTTATTTTCAGATCTGATTTGTTCATTAAAATCAGAGATCATATGAATCATAAATTTTATTTAGATCTAATCTATACAATATTATGATTTCAGATTTATTTATGTTACAAATCTTAACACAAACATGCATCATATGCATTCAAAATTTCAGATCTAGTTAATCATGCATAATCAGCAATTAAATCAATCATAAAAAAATACTTTAGATCTAATCTAAGCATGCTCATGATTTCAGATTTAATTACAAGAATTAAAACATAAAAGTTTAAACATGAACCTGGCTCTGATACCACTGAAAGTGAATCCTAGGTTCTTCGGTGTTAAGCATGCGGATTTTTTTTTTTTTAAAACCATGGCTAAACCTGATCGGGTTGCCTACGTACCCCTTCATAAGGGGGATCAAGCCATACGTAGTTCTTTTTAAGTTTTAAAATGCAGCGGAAAAATCGAATCAAACAATTTAATTCATGCATGCTTACAAGATCAAATCTAGAAATCAGCACCTTAAGAACACATAGGATTATGCCGGAATCGTTTAAACAATTATGCTAAAACTTTCATGCATGATTAACTATCAGATCTGAAACTTAAGAACTCTATTCCGATTAATCTCCGAATATCCATTGAATGGATTCTGGAGATATCTCCGTGAGGAGCCCCAAAAGAGGGTAAAACCTCGGGGAATCAGACCTAGATCTTGACACCATAATAAAAGATTAATGTAGGATTAATACCTTTTATGATGGATGAAACTTGTGGATCTGATCCTCGACTTCGCAGCCACGCACACGAATGGCCTCTACGAGAAGTCCACGCGAAGTTCCTGAAGAGATCCAATCCTACGGAAGTGCTAGCTTGCGCAGAATTTCTTGAGGCTGAAATTTGATCTTCCAAACGCTATCAACTTTTGATCCGCCTTCTTGGAAGAACTTGGAGGAAAGGTTTAAAGGGATTGAAGAGGACTTAGATCTGATCTAAAGACTCTTATCAGGGACCCCTAACACTAATGGCGCGATGGACTTAGAGGAGGAAGAAGTCAGCTAGATTGAATGCAGAATTTTTCCATGCATGAACTAGGGTTCCTCTCTTTTCTTTTCCCTTTTTTCTTCTTCTTTTTCTCTCTTTTTTCCTTGAATTCGACCACCAGATGATGGAGGTCCTTTTAATGTTGCTCTCCTACCTAACTTCACGCCAACCATCCCATATTTGTGGAGGATTTTGTGGGGTTTTGAATTTTGAATTCAAAATTCAAGTTCATGTGCCATTACATGATGAAGCTTGATCTAATCTAAACCATTCATCATGTTGCCACTTTCCTCTTTCAATTTCGAAATTCCCATGCCCCTAATCAGATTAGAGGGTCACGTGGTGATTTTGTGGTGATTAAATTCGAAATTCAACCTTAATTAGAAGTGAGATAAAGATAAGGATGGCATATGTCATGAAGAGAGAGAATTTGATCTTATCCAATTCTTTTCATGAATTTATCTCTCCATTTCGACCCATCTAATGATGAAAGAGGTCCCTGATGTTGCCAAGTGTCCCATCACCATTAAATAAATTAAATTAATTTTTAATCATATTAAAAATCAATTTATGGCGCCATGCATGGATATGTGACAAGTGGATTTCAAGATCCGAATAGTTTCAGATCAAATCCATTTAATTTAATTAAATCCTAACAATTAGAATGATTCAATTACCATGGGTTGAACCTAATCCAATTAGATCAATCCCTAATTAAGCACAAATTTAATCTAATTTAATTTGGTCAACCTAAGTCCTCTTGATTCAGACCTAATCCAATCAGGTCAAAAACCCTGATTGAGCCCAGAATTGAATCTAATTCAATTTGGCTCATCCTTAGTCTAATTACTCAATCCAATTGAGTTCATTAGCAATCTAATTACTAATTAATCCTCCGATAATTACTTTAATTATTTTATAAGATAATTTGCCAATCGAATTGACCAAATTACCCCTGAATGATTCTTAATCATTCATCAGCCTTCTTGATCAATCAGGAATCTTCTATGCGTGTGACCTCATAGGTTCGAACCTAAGCCGGTAGTATAGGAACGACTTCCTACACTAATCGATGTGACCATCTAGCAATGGTACCCGACGTCTGAATAGGCCGAATATATGCGAAGCAAATATTCTGGAACCCTGAACTATGGTTACTGTATAATTCAATCCCTTTGACTCTTAATGCCAGGATGACTTAGAGCTCACTGTCAACCCTATAATTAGTACATCCATTATGTGATTAACTTTAGATATCCCGTGACTCCTCACTGAGATTACCCTGGCCAAGGTTTTGCTAAATTAGTCACAAGACATTATCTCCTGTTTGCAGGAGGGGTCAATTCCATCTTGACTCACAACTGACTACGCAAGTACTTGACTGCACCCAGTGACCTTCCGTCACTGAATTAGAAATTCAGGTAGTCCGGTACCAAAGTACAGTAAGTTGCTTGCTAGTCACAGGTTGCGGTCTCAGGTCAGAGGGCCAAACTTATACCCATATCCACTCGGAACATCTCTCGACAGTAGAGCGTTCCGGAATTGGTCACGTTCAGTGAAATGTACTCCTACACTTCACCTGTATGGCATACCAGTGTCTCCACACTCCTTGGTTAAGAGGACAACCAACGTATATGTCACACAACGACCTAATCTCGATAATGTTGTCGTCCTAGTAACAACATATCATTTGGTCGCGAACAAGTTTAAGGACTCAAAGATAAATCCTCTTTTATCATAACATAAGTCCTAAGGACTTCATCATATAAGAGTTCATTTGAAGATGAAATGATGAATAATGCCAAATAATACTTTATTAATTTGTCAATTTATTTACAATATTCAATCATCAATATGCTGACGATTGACATTTAGGATACAATTCCCAACAGGTCAGCCAAATATTTAAAAATCAAATAGGCCGAAACATGGAGGTCTATGTGGACGACATGCTGGTAAAGAGCCGAATAGCGGAGGACCATGTGGTTGACCTCAACGAGACATTCTCCACACTTAGAAAGTATCGGATGAAGCTCAACCCTGCTAAGTGCGCATTCGGAGTCACCTCGGGCAAATTTCTTGGCTTCGTACTCACCCAGCGTAGAATCAAAGCAAATCCCGAGAAGATCCGAGCACTGCAAGAGATGGTGCCGCCAAAGACGGTCAAGGAGGTACAGTAGCTCACTAGGCGGGTCACGGCTCTGGAAAGATTTGTTTCCAGGTCGGCCGAGCTGTGCCTCCCATTCTTCACAATCCTCAAGCGACCGAAGAACTTCTTATGGTCGGAGGAATGTCAGCAAGCTTTTGAAGAGCTTAGGCACCTCCTTGCTTCCCCTCCATTACTCACAAAACCCCAGCAGGGTGAGCTCCTCTATTTGTACCTGGCCGTCTCCCGGGTTGTGGTAAGCTCGGTCCTGGTCCGAGAAGAGAACAAGCTTCAAAGACCAGTGTATTATGCCAGCCGGATCCTGAGGGATGCCGAGACCTGATATTCTAAACTGGAGAAAACAATTTTTGCCCTGGTCATCTCGGCTCGAAGGCTCCGGCCCTACTTCCAGGCCCACACTGTGGCCATACTGACCGACCAGCCTATGAAGCAGATTCTGCAACGCTCGAATCGCGCCGGGAGGATTGCCAAATGGACAGTCCAGCTCGGAAAGTTCGACCTCGAATACCGTCCGAGGCCGGTGATCAATGCCCAAGCGCTCGCCGATTTCATCGTGGAGTGCACTTTGCCGGACGATCCGGAGCTCCCACTCATCCCAATGGAGGAGACCCTGAGGCAGCCATGGGTCCTATATATGGACGGCTCCTCGACCTCGGAGGGGAGCGGAGCATGTCTTATCCTTATAAGCCTAGATAGGGTAGTTGCGGAGCAGGCCCTACGCCTCGAGTTTCTAGCCTCAAACAATGAGGCAGAGTACGAGGCGCTCATCGCCGGGCTCAAATTGGCAAAGGAGCTGAAAGCAGAGAACCTGAAGGTCTTCAGTGACTCCCAACTGGTCGTAAGCCAGATTTTGGAAGACTTTGAAGCAAGAGAGCCGTCGATGCAGAGATATCTCCAAAAGGTACGGGACCTCACGTCCACCTTAGGCTCCTTCAATATCCAGCACATTCCCAGAATGGAGAACCTAAGGGCAGACCAACTGTCAAAGCTAGCGACTTCCTACATGAGCGAGCTTCCTAAGGCAACAATGCTCGAATATCTCCAAACGCCCAGCACAGAGGAGCCTGAGCCAACCCTCTGCGTCGACATCGAGCCAAGCTGTTTGGACGAGCTCGTCAACTATCTACAAAATGAGGCCCTCCCCAACGATGAGCTTGAGGCTCGCCGAATCAGGCATCTAGCCTCCCGATACATATTATATGAAGGCAAACTTTACCGAAAATATTTCACCTCTCCCCTCTTCAAATGCCTCCGCCCGTTAGAGGCGGACTATGCTATGCGAGAGGTTCATGAAGGGATATGCGGAAACCATCTGGAAGGCCGAGCACTGGTCCACAAAATCTTGCACCAAGGATACTATTGGCCCACACTTCAAAAGAACGCAATGGACTTCGTCCGAAGGTGCGATCGATGCCAGCGGAACGCCAACATCCAGCACCGATCCTCGGCCCCGCTGACCTCGATCAGTGCCCCCTAGCCATTCGCCCAATGGATGATTGACATTCTGGGACCATTTTTCTTGGCTACCGGGCAAAAAACATTTCTGGTCGTCTCCATCGACTACTTTACCAAATGGGTCGAAGCCGAACCGGTGGTCCGAATCTCCAAGCAAAAAATACGGAACTTTGTTTGGAAGTTAATAATCTGCAGATTTGGACTCCTCCGCATCCTTATATCTGATAACGGCCATCAGATGGACAACATCCATTTCAGAGAATTCTGCTCCGAGCTCGGCATCGATCACCGCTTCACCTCGGTAGCCCATCCACAGACGAATGGAGAAATCGAGGTAACAAATCGCATCATTCTTCAGGGTCTCAAGGCTAGGCTCGATCGGTCCAAGGGGCATTGGGTCGAAGATCTCTACAATGTCCTTTGGGCCTATAGAACCACATTTCGACTTCCTACCGGCGAGACCCCCTTCAACCTGACATACGGAGCGGAAGCTGTCATCCCTCTAGAAGTTGGACTCTCCTCACTAAGAGTGGAACATTACGACGCAACCTCCAACTCCTCCCAACTCAGGGACAATCTGGACCTCATCGAGGAGACAAGGGAGGCATCTCGAGTTCGTATGGTAAGATATCAACGAAAGACAGCGCAGTACTACAACTGCAAAGTGAAGGCCTAGCTTTTCAAGGCAGGAGATCTTGTCCTCAGGAGAGCAGAAGTTTCTCAGCCCACCGAGCAGGGGAAGCTTGCCCCGAACTGGGAAGAACCTTACCGGATCGCGCGAGTCCAGCGGCTCGGAGCATACAAGTTGGAGTCTCTCGAGGGGACCTCGTGCTTGATTTGTTAGATGTATGCCCTAGAAGCCAATCTGGCTGAGACATTATTAATTCTAGGACATAATTTTGTACTTGACTATTCATTATCGAATAAATAAAAGGCATCTTTTTCATTCATATTGTTTATGTGTTTATGAATCGTCTAAGAATTAATAAGATGATGATGCATATTCTTAAGAGTTAAGAATTTGAGTCATGCATCATTGGTGATTAATTTCTGAATGCTCCTGATCAATGGATCATCACGAGGACGGTGTCGATCCGACCAGTGCACACATTGCTTTCCTTATGGATGGACGAGACTTGAGTCCACAGTGTGGCGATACTGAAGTAATAGTGCAGGTGCTTGTTAAGAACAAGAGTACTGAGCGTGACCAAGATAAAAAGTCACTTGGATGTCTATCCACTCGTCAGTGACTTACTTGATGTTGCAGTAGTGTGACTGGTCCTTTGACCTGCGGTGCTTCGGCTACTCACAGTGAGGTTATTGTAGTTTGACTGCACGTATACATGGTCCCTAGACATACGGGTCCATGCAGTGTAGATTGGCTGCAATAGGTTCACTGTAGAGTAGGATATGCACCTATATGGAATCTATCGACCTTGGTAGATAAGGAAAGATCCTATATGATTTATAAGACTGAGTTCGTAAGACCTCGACCGGGGCAGTATGCATAGTGGAGAAAAAGTTTTCCACTCTCGAACTTAAGTCGAATAAATCTTGACATATGACAGACGATGGAGTTTGACGAGTTATCCATGACCTCCGTCCTGTAGGAATCCACGATAGTAGGACTGTATCATACGATAACTGCACCTAGAGGTTCATCATTCTATTCTGTTGGGTAGTCACTACATGCTGCTAGGTGTCACTAGTGGATGGTGGGACTCACAGGGATTATCTTGATGATCGATAAACCCTAATGAGTAGAGTTGGAATCGTTCCGACCCATTGAAAGGAGTTTTCAATGATATTGTGATAGAGATCACAATATATCTCACTACCGGTCAGAATAGAACCTATGGGGTCACACACACTAGAGGCATTGACCGATTTGATGGTTGAATCGTGATTAGGAATCACAAGTAATCAATTCGATTGATAATCAGTTGAAGAAGAAACAATGAAATTAATTAATTGGACTTAAACACAAATCCTACTTCGAGTAGGATTCCTAGAGTCCTAGTTGGATTAGGACTGGAAATCCTATTTGGAGTAGGACTGGAATTCCTACTTGGAGTAGGATTCCTAGAGTCCTAATCGGATTAAGACTTCGGATTCAAATTAGAGTCCTAATTGGATTAGGACTAAAATTAAATAAGTTTTAATTCGATTAGGGTTTCCTAAGTCCTAATTAATTATTAATCTAATGAATCAACATGACTCCTAATTGGGTTAGGATTGAAGAGTTCAATTGAGTCATGGTTCATTCAAGTTCTAATTGGATTAGGACTAGTATAGATTGAACCCAATTGATTCATGATTTGGTTAAATCCTAATTGGATTAGGACTAAACCAAATAGGGGCCTCCTAAGGAGGATTAGGGCAACACAAGAAGGAGGGGATCACGCCCCTCCTCCTTTTCTTTGTTGGTGCGGCAACACAAGAGGGGCCGGCGCCCCTCTTGAAATGGGTCAAGGGCTCCTAATTTGTAGGAGCCCTAGATATCTATAAAAGGGGACTTGGGCGGCACCTAGGGCATTCAAGTGAAGCCCTCCTCCTCTCCAACTCGTGGCCTCCCTTCTCCTCCTCTTGTTTCAGCCGCAAGCAAGGAAAAGCAAAGAAAAGGTGTTGGCGGCATCCTCTTCCTCCCTTCCTCCTTCCAACGCATGCAAGGGAAAGAGGCTGCAAGGCTTAGTGATCTTCTTCCTTGAGTCCTCCATCTTTCTCCTCCCAAGCACATTCAAGAGTTGAAAGAAAGGGAGGAGATCAGCCATCAAAATATATCTCTGCAAGGGAGCTAGCACCCCGGGGAGATTGGAGCGTTTGGATCGATTTTTGCTTCGTGTGGATACCCGTAGAGGCCGGACACGTGAACGGCTTCAAGCGAACCTTCATCCTAAACCATGAACTTTAGTTTGCGGTGATCATCTACCCGCACAAGGTGAAGATCTGATCTTCATAATTAGTTTAAAAGTTTTTAATTCTAATCTATCTACGAATGATTTTTGAACAACGTTCATGTGATGAACGTAGATCCCGCTTATGCCTCTTCCGCTGCCATCTGAATTTTTTTTAAAATTTATGCGGCATGGGTGGTTCCCAACAGTGGTGTTGCTGGGGGTCCAAACCGAGAACGATTGGCACAGCGGTATGAACGGAGTTCCCTTGGAATTACTTCGGTTGCGCTCCACCTTCCGCCGGAAAACCTGCAAGCAAGCCTCGCACCACCACCGGGGTAGTGGGGGCCCTCCGACGATCAAGTTAGGGGAGATCGAAGGAGAAGGAGAGGTAGCAGGTAAGATAATACTCTGAAAAATCTTGCTTACCCTCCCCTTCCCCCCCAGCCGCATATATATCAGGCTGGGGGGTTTTTCTGGGGATTGGTCATCGTGTGGCACGATGGGGTTGCCACTGACATGGTCGTTACAGGGCGTCGTGGGGCAGCGCTGGGTACGGCCATGGCAGGGTGTAGTGGAGCTCCGCTTTGTACGGCTGTTACACGGGATCGTGGGGCAGCGCCGGATACAGCCGTTGCAGGGAGTAGTGGAGCAGGGGGCCGCGGCGTGCCTCAGGGGAACAGTCTGTTGTTGTCAAGAGATTGCCGACTTGGGATCGGATTGCTGGATCAAGGGGCACCCGACTCGGGGTCGGGCTGCAGAGCCGAAGATATCCGACCCGAGGTCGGATTGCTGGATCAAGAGGCACCCGACTCGGGGTCAGGCTGCGGAGCCGAAGATATCCGACCCGAGGTCGGATTGCTGGATCAAGGGGCACCCGACTCGGGGTCGGGCTGCGGAGCCGAAGATATCCGACCCGAGGTCGGATTGCTGGATCAAGGGGCAGCCGACCTGGGGTCGGGCTACGGAGCCGAAGATATCCGACCCGAGGTCGGATTGCTGGACCAAGGGGCAGCCGACTCGGGGTCGGGCTGCAGAGCCGAAGATATCCGACCCGAGGTCGGATTGCTGGATCAAGGGGCAGCCGTAGTCTTCCTGGGCGCGCGTGCCGGTCACGTGGGGCATGGTGGCTAAGTTCCCCCGTAACAGTAGCCCCCCACTTCCGAGCCTGGAACCAGGAGGGGAACGGGTGAAGGGAGTGACGCTTCGAGATTGCCGCCATCCCTCAAAAAGGCGCGCGCGCTCCGAGCTCCCCACCTTCTTTATGGCGTATGGCGGTTGTCGCTGATCTGGCGGTCTGCGTATTTCGGCGGACATCCTTCCTTAATGGCGTCGATTCGCCTTTGGGGCGCGAACGATCCTTCGGCAGCCAGGCGTGCTCTGGCGTCACCGAGGCGTCACCCGCCTTCCCGCCTATTCAACCGGGGGCCCTCCCCCGTCCGCCTTTCTCTTCACAGGCATCCTCGAGTTTCTCCCTTGTGCTGCTGCCGTTGCCGTCGGACTGTTCGTTCGCTCCTCCTTTGACGCTCTCGGAGCCGTTTTCCCTTCCCTTCGCGGACGTGCTCGCCGTTCCAGACCCAGGGGTTCCTCCAAGCTGACTCTCTATACTTTTCTTTGTTCTTTTCTTTGTATGTTGGCGTTTTGCCATGTTGTATGGGTCTCGGCCCTGATGCAACGAAAGTTAATGCAAACAAAGTGTTTCCTCATTTCACTTTCGTCCTTCCTGGTAGCGTTTTTAACTCCTGGTAGCGTCTCGCCGACTCCTGACTCTTGAAGTTCCTCCGGCGCTAGGCCAGGCATCCGAGGGTTAGGCCTCAGGAAATTCTTCCGGCGCTAGGCCAGGCATCCGAGGATTAGGCCTCAGAAAATTCTTCCGGCGCTAGGCCAGGCATCCGAGGGTTAGGCCTCAGGAAATTCTTCCGGCGCTAGGCCAGGCATCCGAGGGTTAGGCCTCAGGAAATTCTTCCGGCGCCAGGCCAGGCATCCGAGGGTTAGGCCTCAGGAAATTCTTCCGGCGCCAGGCCAGGCATCCGAGGGTTAGGCCTCAGGAAATTCTTCCGGCGCTAGGCCAGGCATCCGAGGGTTAGGCCTCAGGAAATTCTTCCGGCGCTAGGCCAGGCATCCGAGGGTTAGGCCTCAGGAAATTCTTCCGCTGGTCGGCCAAGGCTGGCGCAAGCCGAGGCGACCGGTCGGGGCTTCAGGCTAGTCTGCTCCCGGGATGATCATCGGGTTAGCCTGGCATCCGAGGGCCGAGCCTCGGGGAATTCCGCTCGTTGGTCGGCCAAGGCTGGCGCAAGCCGAGGCGACCGGTTGGGGCTTCAGGCTAGTCTGCTCCCGGGATGATCATCGGGTTAGCCTGGCATCCGAGGGCCGAGCCTCGGGAAATTCCGCTCGTTGGTCGGCCAAGGCTGGCGCAAGCCGAGGCGACCGGTCGGGGCTTCAGGCTAGTCTGCTCCTGGGATGATCATCGGGTTAGCCTGGCATCCGAGGGCCGAGCCTCGGGGAATTCCGCTCGTTGGTCGGCCAAGGCTGGCGCAAGCCGAGGCGACCGGTCGGGGCTTCAGGCTAGTCTGCTCCCGGGATGATCATCGGGTTAGCCTGGCATCCGAGGGCCGAGCCTCGGGGAATTCCGCTCGTTGGTCGGCCAAGGCTGGCGCAAGCCGAGGCGACTGGTCGGGGCTTCAGGCTAGTCTGCTCCCGCGATGATCATCGGGTTAGCCTGGCATCCGAGGGCCGAGCCTCGGGGAATTCCGCTCGTTGGTCGGCCAAGGCTGGCGCAAGCCGAGGCGACCGGTCGGGGCTTCAGGCTAGTCTGCTCCCGGGATGATCATCGGGTTAGCCTGGCATCCGAGGGCCGAGCCTCGGAAAATTCCGCTCGTTGGTCGGCCAAGGCTGGCGCAAGCCGAGGCGACCGGTCGGGGCTTCAGGCTAGTCTGCTCCCGGAATGATCATCGGGTTAGCCTGGCATCCGAGGGCCGAGCCTCGGGAAATTCCGCTCGTTGGTCGGCCAAGGCTGGCGCAAGCCGAGGCGACCGGTCGGGGCTTCAGGCTAGTCTGCTCCCGGGATGGTCATCGGGTTAGCCTGGCATCCGAGGGCC
Organism: Phoenix dactylifera; assembly: GCF_051530095.1. Classification (NCBI taxonomy): domain Eukaryota; kingdom Viridiplantae; phylum Streptophyta; class Magnoliopsida; order Arecales; family Arecaceae; genus Phoenix; species Phoenix dactylifera. The sequence goes on along the minus strand of NC_143204.1, from coordinate 4,339,034 downwards.
GAGCCTCGGGGAATTCCGCTCGTTGGTCGCGCGCCTATCACTTGCCGCTCAACGGGGTTTCTCCGTGGCCAGCTGCGATCGTGTTTCTCCTCCTCTCGAAGCGTCGCCTGGGGAACACCAGAAGGCCATTAAATGCTAATTGAGGCGTTACCTGGGAAATCGGACCGGCCAGTTGCTGCTTGCGAGGAGTGCCAGTTAAGCGGCCGCGATACGCGCGTTCTTCGAGGCGGATGCGGCCTGGGCGCATGCGGAGATACGGGGGCCGTGGGATACACGCCGCCCGGAGTGTCCTGCACGAAGAATACAATTAAGGAGAACGACGCTTAGGAGATCGTGGGGGGATAAGCCTCGAGAGCCGGAACGGCTCCGGATTCGATGTGCCCGCATTTATTGGAGCCACCCGCATCGGAACGACCGGGGGGCCACAGTTTGGCTATAAATATAAGCGTAGGTGCGGTGGAGCCTGCCAAGCCGGAGCTGTTCAGGTTGCCATGGGTCGTGGACCTCCTCTCCGGCGCGTGGCTGGGAAATCCCTGCCGGAGGAACGGGAGGCGCGCCCCTCGCGACTTCCGCCAACTAGCCGTTTCATCTGGGATCAACGGGAAGATTCTCCCCGGTGGAACTCCGCCCTAGGCGTTTCATCCGGGATCACATCCTCCCTCTTTTCAGTCCCACCTCCCGATTGAGCTCTACGCTAGACGCTTCATCCGGGATCGCGCCTCCTCGCGCTCTTCTCCCTTGTATTCCTTTCCTCCCCTTCTCCTGGGGAAGACCGGAATATCTCTTGGAGGTGGCGTTCCTCTAGAAGCAGTGTGAACTTCTTCTTCGTCCGCGCCGGCTCTTCGTCTTTTGCGTGAGGCGTCGATGGCGCCTCCGGAGGGAAGCACCGACGGCCAGTGGGATTGTAGCTGCTTCGGGCGGAGGGTTCGGGATCCCAGATCTTCAGCTCCACGGAGTTCCCACCTCTTCCTTACTTTCTTTACTCCCCAATCCCCCTCTGGAAATTCTTTGTAATCACACGAACACGCCATTGTAACCAGGAATTATTGAAATGAAAAGAACTATATATTTTGTCGAACTGTCTTTCTGGCTTTGTCTTTCTACTGGTAATACACCCGCAGGTTAGCGGAATTTCAGCTCCTTGGAATTTCTCGACCATCTAGGGCCTCCAACTGGTAGGAGCCAGGTCGGTTTACCCAGCGAACCCTATACGGGCCTTCCCAATTTGGCGCCAGCTTCCCACCTTCCGCGGGTTGAGATGCTTTGGCTCGCCTTAGCACCAGATCTCTGATTCTGAAAAGTTTTGGTCGGACCTTGGAGTTATAATATCGGGCCACCCTCCGCTGATACATCGCCATCCGAACCTGCGCCATTTCCCTCGCTTCTTCCAAGAGGTCCAGGTTCCCTCGGAGTTGCTCCGAATTGGCCTCGGGTCGGTGCGCGGCCACCCGGGGCGAGGGGAGTCCGAGCTCCACGGGGACAACCGCTTCCGTGCCATAGGTTAGGCTGAAAGGCGTCTCCCCGGTAGGGGTCCGATGCGTGGTCCGATACGCCCAAAGGACGTTCTCGAGTTCTTCGACCCAAGCTTGCCTCGTCCGACCGATTCGCGCCTTAATTCCTTGGAGGATTGTCCGATTTGTCACCTCGGCCTCGCCGTTGGTTTGGGGATGCGACACAGATGTGAACCGATGCTCGATCCCGAACTCCTCGCAGAAGTCACGGAAATGCTTGTTGTCGAACTGTCGACCATTATCCGAGATGAGGACCCGGGGTACCCCAAATTGGACAATGATGTTTTTCTTCACGAACTTCCGGACTTGCGCCTCCGTGATAGTGGCCAGCGGCTCTGCCTCCACCCACTTGGTGAAGTAGTCGATTGCAACAATCAAGAATTTCCGCTGGGCGGAAGCGACGGGGAATGGTCCGAGGATATCCATTCCCCACTGTGCGAAGGGCCAGGGTGCGGCGATTGGTGCCAAGGGGACAGAAGGGACTCTCTGGACGTTGGCGTGGCGCTGGCAGGCGTCGCATTTCCGTACGTGATCCTTTGAGTCCTCCAACAAGGTAGGCCAATAATAGCCTTGCCTCATGATCTTGTGCGCCAAGGACCTAGCCCCCGAGTGCGATCCGCAGACGCCCTCGTGGACTTCGCCGAGGACGTAGGCCGCCTCCGAGGGGCGGAGGCACCTTAAGAGGGGGGCGGTAAACGAGGTCCGATACAGCCTCCCTTCATAGAGTACGTAGTGGGCGGACTTCCTGACAAGTCGCCGAGCTTGATCTTCGTCTTCAGGGAGGATCCCTTCGGCGAGGTAGGCGACGAGCGGGTCCATCCAAGATGGCTCCGGATCAATCGCCATCACCGCTCCAGCCTCGCCGATACTCGGGGCATCCAGGGTCTCCAGGTAGATTGCCCTCGACAAGTTGTGCGCCTCTGCGCCCACCAAGCGGGACAACCTGTCGGCCCTGGCATTTTCGCTTCTGGGGACCTGCTGGAGGTCGACGCTGCCGAGGTCGGGAATGAGTGCTTGCACCTTTCGGACGTAGTTCTACATGGTCGGGCTCCGGGCCTCGAACTCCCCACGGACCTGCCCGACCACCAGCTGGGAGTCGGTGAAAACCTTCAAACGCTGGATGCCGAGCTCCTCGGTGAGTTTGAGTCCCGCGACTAGGACCTCGTACTCCGCCTCGTTGTTGGTCACTGGAAATCCAAACCTCAAGGCATACTCGGCTATCACTCCATCAGGACTGGTAAGGACCAGCCCGGCTCCTCCACCCTCAGGGTTCGACGACCCATCGATGTGAAGCGTCCAGGTCGGGAGGTCGAGGCTGGGCGTTTCCGACGGTCTAGGCTCCGCCTCCTGCACCGTGCACTCAGCGAGGAAGTCCGCGAGCACCTGGGCCTTGATGGCGGGTCGAGGCTGGTAGCGGATGTCGAACTCACCGAGTTCTACTGCCCACTGCACCAGCCGTCCCGCATTCTCGGGGTTGCTGAGGATCTGTCGTAGTGGTTGATCAGTTAAGAGGGTGACAGAATGGGCCTGGAAATAGGGGCGGAGCCTCCTAGTCGCGGTCAGCAGCGCGAAGGCGATCTTTTCAGCCTTCGTATACCGCGTCTCGGCATCCCGTAGGACCCGGCTGATGTAGTACACGGGCTTCTGGAGCTTTGCCTCTTCCCGAACCAGCACCGCACTGACCGCGGTTGGGGAGACCGCCAGATAGAGGTAGAGCATCTCCCCTTCTTGCGGCTTGGACAGCAGGGGAGGAGACGCCAGGTATTCCTTGAGCTGGTCGAATGCTGCTAGACATTCGGCCGTCCAGAGAAAGTCTTTCGGGCGTTTTAACACTTTGAAGAATGGTTGGCAGCGTTCGGCCGATTTTGCCACAAATCGTCCGAGCGCGGCGACCCTTCCAGCGAGCTCCTGAACCTCCTTCACTTTGGTCGGAGGGGACATACCTTGGATGGCCTTGATTTTATCTGGGTTGGCTTCGATACCCCGCTGGTTGACAATAAAATCGAGGAACCTCCCGGCCGAAGCGCCAAAGGCGCACTTCGCTGGGTTCAGCTTCATGCGAAACTTCCGCAAGGTGGTGAAAGTCTCCTCCAGATCCACGATGTGCTGGTCTGCCTGGCGGCTCTTCACCAGCATATCGTCCACGTACACCTCCATGTTCCGGCCGATTTGCTCTTTGAAGATTTTGTTGACGAGGCGCTGGTAAGTGGCGCCAGCATTCTTCAGACCGAAGGGCATTACCTTGTAGCAGTACAGCCCCCGATCTGTTATAAAGGCAGTTTTCTCCTCGTCCTGTGGGGCCATCATTATCTGGTTGTAACCGGAGAAGGCGTCCATGAAAGACAGCAGCTGATATCCGGAAGTCGCGTCGACCAGTTGGTCTATCCGCGGAAGCGGAAAGCTATCCTTAGGGCACGCCTTGTTCAGGTCGGTATAGTCGACGCACATCCTCCACTTCCCGCTCGCCTTCCGGACAAGTACGACATTTGCCAGCCACTCGGGGTAACTCACCTCCCTTATGAATCCTGCCTCCAAGAGCTTGTCTACCTCCTGGTCGACCACCCGGATCCGATCCGGGGCACAGTGTCTCTTCTTCTGCTTCACTGGCCGGTGGGTCGGGTCGACGTTGAGGGCGTGAGAAAAGACCTCCGGGTCGATCCCAGGTACATCGGCCGCCGACCAAGCAAATACATCGGCATTGGCTCGGAGGAATTCCACCAACCGGGCCCGAGCTCCCGGGTCGAGATTGGCGCCGACCCGGACCGCCCGGTCCCGGCGGCCTTCCTCGAGGGGAACTTCGACCACACCCTCGGCCGGCTCCCCCTGCCGCAAGGCCACCTCGTCTCTGGCATCAAGGGACTCGACGCTTAGGGCTTCTGCGGGCTTCTTTCCTTTGAGGGTCGATAGGAAACATTGCCGTGCGGTCGGTTGGTCACCTCGGACCTCCCCGATCCCGGCCGTCGTGGGGAACCGCATAAGCAAGTGGTACGTGGAGACCACCGCGCGAAGGGCGTTCAGCCCGGGTCGTCCGAGGATAGCGTTGTAGGCCGAGGGAACACGGACGACCAAGAACCCGAGTCGCACCGTGGCTTCTGCGGGTGCGACGCCCGCAGTCACAGGCAGCTCAACGACACCTTCCACCGGGACAGCATCACCGGTGAATCCTATGAGGGGGTTGGATATTTTGTGCAACAATTGTCTGGACAAGCCCAGCTTTTGGAAGGCCTCGTAAAACAAGATATCAGCTGAGCTTCCACTATCCACAAGAACACGCCTTACATCATAGTTTGCCATAGTGAGGGAGATCACCATGGCGTCATCGTGGGGGGTCTGAACCCCCTTTACGTCCTCATCACAAAAGGTGATTACATTGCCGACCCTCTGCCTCTTTGCGACGGCCGCACCTGACACCTCCGTCGAGCCCCCTGTGTTCCTCACGGGCCGGGGGCAGCCCCCAGTGATAGTGTGGATCACGCCCGCAACGGGTCGATTCTGCTCCCGAGGCTTCGGAGGAGCCGGGTCGGCCGGACGCGGGTCTGCGGGGGGACGTCGGTCACTCACATATCGACCGAGACGCCCCCGGCGGATGAGAGCCTCGATCTCGTCCCGAAGCTGGAAGCAGTCTTCTGTGTCGTGGCCATGGTCTCGGTGGTACTCACAGTACGCCCGGGAGGGCCTCTTCCCAGGGATCTTCCGCATCTGTCTAGGGGCCGGGAGGTCCTCCCGCCCCTTGATCTCCATAAGGATCTGGGCCCGGGGAGTCAGGAGAGGGGTGTACCGGTTGAAACGTCGGGGCGGAGAACGAGGGCGTGGGGCGCCGTGGTTCTTCGCCGGCGACGAGCTTCTGCGCCGACGCTGGGGCGTCGGGCTCCTCCTCTGGCGTGCCTCTTTCCGCCTTTTCTTTCCAAGCTTTGGAGGGATCTCGGCGGCCTCCTTGCTCCGGTGGGCGGCCGCCTCCTCGGCGTCCGCATACTGGTTCGCCCGGGACAACAGCTCTGGGAAGCTCCGCGGCAGGCGTTTGTCCAGGGAGAAGGTGAGTCTGCCCTTCCGGAAGCCACGCTTCAGGGCTGAAAGAGCTACCTCCTGACTCAGGTTCCGGACCTCCAGCGTAGCCCTGTTGAATCGGGTAAGATAATCCCGCAGGCTTTCTCCCTCGTTTTGCCGGACATCAAAGAGGGAGTCGGAGACCAGTCGCCGCCGGCTACTGACGGCGAAATGAGTGACGAAGAGGCGAGTGAACTGGTCGAAGGACCGGATTGAGTCAGCCTCCAGCCCGGCGAACCACGCCCTCGCCGGGCCACGGAGGGTTGCCGGGAAAGCCTTGCAGAGAAGGGGATCTGATGCTCCGTGGAGGAGCATAAGGGTCCTGAAACTCTCGACGTGATCCCGCGGGTCCGCCGCCCCGTCATAGGGCTCGATCGCCGGTATTTTGAACCCCGACGGATTCGGGGTCCGCAGGATCCTCGAGGCAAGCGCCGGCTGGGAGGAGATCTCTAAGTCGGCGAAAGGATCTTTGGAATGGCCCTTCAGGACCTGGAGTTGTCGGTGGAGATCGTCCACCCGCCGGTCCAGGGAGCGCGACCGGTGGGTGGGAGACAAGGGGCGGCGAGAGGGGGACCGACTGGAGCGCGGGTTCCTCGAGGACTGGGGGGTCTGGGAACGCGCCCGGGCCCGCCTCTCAGACCCCGCGCAGCTCCGGCGGGAAGGTCCCGGCAGAATGGAGCGTGCTCGAGAATCCTCCTCGCGCCGGCGCTCCTCCCCATGGGAGAGGAAGGAGCGCGGGTTGAGGAGGACAGGCGAACGCTCAGGCAGCGGCGGCTCCTGAGCCCGCTGCGGCGCCCGGGACATCGCACCCTGCAGATTCTGCACCGCGAGGGTGCGAACCTGCTGGGTTAGCTGGTCGAACCGGGCGGCTTCGACCGTCTGAACGGGCGGTGGGGAGGTGGAGTGTTGCTGAGAGTGTGTTGGAGATGCAGCGGCCCTCCGGCCAGAGGCGCGAGAGGCCCCGCGACCGGAAGCATTGGAAGCTCCACGACCACCTCGCCGTGCCATTACGATCGCTCTGAGATCCGGTTCCCTTCCTCTAGCGCCAACTGTTGCTGGGGGTCCAAACCGAGAACGATTGGCACAGCGGTATGAACGGGGTTCCCTTGGAATTACTTCGGTTGTGCTCCACCTTCCGCCGGAAAACCTGCAAGCAAGCCTCGCACCACCACCGGGGTAGTGGGGGCCCTCCGACGATCAAGTTAGGGGAGATCGAAGGAGAAGGAGAGGTAGCAGGTAAGATAATACTCTGGAAAATCTTGCTTACCCTCCCCTTCCCCCCAGCCGCATATATATCAGGCTGGGGGGTTTTTCTGGGGATTGGTCATCGTGTGGCACGATGGGGTTGCCACTGACATGGTCGTTACAGGGCGTCGTGGGGCAGCGCTGGGTACGGCCATGGCAGGACGTAGTGGAGCTCCGCTTTGTACGGCTGTTACAGGGGATCGTGGGGCAGCGCCGGATACGGCCGTTGCAGGGAGTAGTGGAGCAGGGGGCCGCGGCGTGCCTCAGGGGAACAGTCTGTTGTTGTCAAGAGTTTGCCGACTCGGGGTCGGATCGCTGGATCAAGGGGCAGCCGACTCGGGGTCGGGCTGCGGAGCCGAAGATATCCGACCCGAGGTCGGATTGCTGGATCAAGGGGCGGCCGACTCGGGGTCGGGCTGCGGAGCCGAAGATATCCGACCAGAGGTCGGATTGCTGGATCAAGGGGCAGCCGACTCGGAGTCGGGCTGCGGAGCCGAAGATATCCGACCCGAGGTCGGATTGCTGGATCAAGGGGCAGCCGACTCGGGGTCGGGCTGCGGAGCCGAAGATATCCGACCCGAGGTCGGATTGCTGGATCAAGGGGCAGCCGACTCGGGGTCGGGCTGCGGAGCCGAAGATATCCGACCCGAGGTCGGATTGCTGGATCAAGGGGCAGCCGACTCGGGGTCGGGCTGCGGAGCCGAAGATATCCGACCCGAGGTCGGATTGCTGGATCATGGGGCAGCCGACTCGGGGTCGGGCTGCGGAGCCGAAGATATCCGACCCGAGGTCGGATTGCTGGATCAAGGGGCAGCCGTAGTCTTCCTGGGCGCGCGTGCCGGTCACGTGGGGCATGGTGGCTAAGTTTCCCCGTAACATATATATCTGGTTGTTTTTCTGTGATGTGATGTACGTCAACGATCAAGTCAAAAACACATGAGATGAACGGCGAATGTGATCGGTTGATGGCGATTGGATCAAGAGTTGATCAGGGATCGAATCAAGAAGGCTCGGGACCAATTCAAGAGTTGAAGACCAATTGATCGATTGACGTGCATGTGCTTGTAATATGACCTAATTAGAATCCATGATCATCATCTATTTAAAATTCAGCTTTTATTTATTGCTGCAATTATAACTGCCTGTGATTTGCTATTTGCATGTGATGCGAATGTGAGCGGGGTAGATAGGTTTACATGTGATGCAAACTAATAGACCAATCCAAATGAGACCTAAACTAAAACCTCCTCAATCAAGTTGAGAGTGAGCCAACATGAGCGAGTCATATTAGATTAATGATCTAATTGGTGTCTAGGAAAGATGAAAGGTGGTTACTTAATTAGGACCTTACTCTCTGAGTAAGGGGAGCCTCCCACCTGCTTACATGATCAATTGTTCGATTACCTCTTATGAAAAGCTCAAGTTGTAAACACTAAGACCTGATTAACCGATATTAAGTCCATAGGTCTTCCACCGTAGTAGAGTTGCTAAAGTCTTTCTGATGTTGACTTGTCTCGGCTGGATATAGTGGGCAAGTTGCATCGGGGGGCTGGATCTCTCTATAGCATGTGATGTTGTAGGAATAAAGATGGGGTTGGGCACCAATAACTGTTAGGTGTGTTGGGAACCCGCCCATGCCGCAGAAAATTCAAAAAAATTCGGATGGCAGCGGAATCGGCATGTGCGGGATCGACGTTCATCGCATGAACGTTGTTTCATGAACCGTTCGTAGATAGATAAGGATTAAATATTTTTTTTAAAAAAAAAATATTTAAAGATCAGATCTTCACCTTGTGCGGGTAGATGATCACCGCAAACTGAAGTTCGTGGTTTTGGAAGAAGGTTCGCTTGAAGCCGTTCAAGTGCCCGGCCTCTACGGGTATCCACACGAAGCAAAGGACCGATCCAATCGCTCTAATCTCCCCGGGGTGCTAGCTCCCTTGCAGAGATATGTTTTGATGGCTGATCTCCTCTCTTTCAATCAACCCTTGATTGTGCTTGAGAGGAGGAAGAAGAAGAAGCAACCAAGGAAGAAGAACACAGCCCCTGCAGCCTTCTTTCTTTTTCCTGCGTTGGAAGGAAGAAGGGAGGAAGAGGATGCCGCCAACACCTTGGACTTGTTCTTCCTTGCTTGCGGCTGAACCAAGGAGGGGTGAGAGGTGGCCACGGTTTGGAGGAAGAGGGCTTCAACTTAATTAGGGCGCCGGCCCCTTTGCTCCCTTTTTATAGCCATCTAGGGCTCCTACAATTTAGGAGCCCTAGACTAACTTCCTAAGAGGGGGCGCCGGCCCCCTCTCTTCATCCCTCACCACATGGAAAGGGGAGGGGCGTACGCCCCTCCTCATGGTAAACCCTAATCCACATTAAGTAGGGTTTGGAATGCCCTAATGTGGTCAAGCCTTAATCCAATTAGGCTTAGCCCAAGGGTGAACCAATTTGGATCCAATCTAGGTAAGTCCTAATCCAATTAGAACTTAAATCAATTTTGACTCAATTGAACTCTTCAATCCTAATCCAATTAGGAGTCTTATTGATTCATTAGATTAATAATTAATTGTGACTTAAGAAACCCTAATCCAAATTAGGACATATTTAATTTTAGTCCTAATCCAATTAGGATTCTTATTTGAATTCGAAGTCCTAATCCAATTAGGTTTTCTAGAAATCCTATTCCAAGTAGGAATCCAATTTTAATTCAAAACTCCTAATCTAATTAGGATTTTAGGAATCCTATTTCAAGTAGGAATTCCAGTCCTACTCCAACTAGGATTCCCAGTCCTAATCCAATTAGGACTCTAGGAATCCTACTCGAAGTAGGTCTCTTGTTTTAAGTCCAATTAATTTAATTCCCTTTGTTCCTTCTTCAACTGAATATCAATCTAATTGATTACTTGTGATTCCTAATCACGATTCAACCATCGGATCGGTCAATACTTCTAATGTGTGTGACCCCATAGGTTCTACTCTGACTGGTAGTGAGATATATTATGATCTCTATCACAATATCATTGAAAACTCCTTTCAATGAATTGGAACGATTCCAACTCTACTCGTTAGGGTTTATCGATCATCAAGATAATCCCTATGAGTCCCACCATCCACCAGTGACACCTAGCAGCATGTAGTGGCTACCCAGCAGAATAGAATGATGAACCTCTAGGTGCAGTTATCATGTGATACAGTCCTACTACCGTGGATCCCTACAGGACGGAGGTCATGGACAACTCGTCAAACCCCATCGTCTGTCATATGTGAAGATTTATTCGACTTAAGTTCGAGAGTGGAAAACTCTTTCTCCACTGTGCATACTGCCCCGGCCGAGGTCTTACGAACTCAGTCTTATAAATCACATAGGATCTCTCTTTATCTATCAAGGTCGATAGATTCCTTATAGGTGCATACCCTACTCCTACAGTGAACTTACTGCAGCCAATCTACACTGCATGGACCCATATGGCTAGAGACCATGTATGTGTGCAGTCAAACTACAATAACCTCACTGTGAGTAGCCGAAGCACCGCAGGTCAAAGGACCAGTCACACTACTGCAACATCAAGCAAGTCACTGATGAGTGGATAGACATCCAAGTGACTTCTTGTATTGGTCACGCTCAGTACCCTTGTTCTTAACAAGCACCTGCACTATTACTTCAGTGTCGCTACACTGTGGACTCGAGTCTCGTCCATCCATAAGGAAAGTAATCTGTGCACTGATCTCATCGGATCGATCACCGTCCTCGTGATGATCCATCGATCAGGAGCGTTTAGAAATTAATCACTAATGATACATGGCTCAAATTCTCAACTCTTGAGAATATGCATCATCATCTTATTAATTCCTTGGACGATTCATAGACACAATAATAATATGAATGAAAAAGATGCCTTTCATTTATTCAATAATAATAAAGTCAAGTACAAATTATGTCCTAGAATTAATAATGTGTCAGCCAAAATTGGCTTCTAGGGCATACATCTAACAATCTCCCACTTGCACTAAAGCCAATCAGTCATATATGTTAGTCCCATCTTCTCAAGGTGGGCTTCAGTCTTTTGCTGACTTAGCTGTTTAGTGAATGGGTCTGCCATGTTATCCGCGGAGTCTACTCTCTGCACTTCGACATATTTCTTCTCAACATAGTCGCGTATGAGATGGAAGCGCCGCTCTATATGCTTGGACTTCTGATGAGACCTTGGCTCCTTAGCAAGGGCTATGGCGCCATTATTATCGCAGTAGAGTGTTATGGCATCTGATGACATTACATCCAATTTCGCAATGAATTTCTTGAACCAGAAGCCTTCCTTAGCAGCTTCGGAGGCGGCGATGTATTCAGCTTCCATAGTAGAATCAGCAATGATCGGTTATTTGGAACTCTTCCAATTTACCGTACCACCATTGCACAAGAACACATATCCAGATGTTGACTTTCTATCATCGACATCAGTCATAAAGTCTGAATCTGTGTATCCTTCTACCTTCAACTCTGATGATCCTCCAAAAACCAAGAATAAATCTTTAGTTCTTCTCAAGTACTTAAGAATATTCTTCACAGCTGTCCAGTGTTCTTCACCTGGATTTGACTGATATCTGCTTGTGACACTCACAGCAAGAGCTATATCAGGTTGTGTACATAGCATGGCATACATGAGGCTCCCTATTGCCTATGCATAGGGAATCTTGCTCATGCGTTGAATCTCTTCAGATGTGTTGGGGCACATCTTCTTGGAGAGATGAATTCCATGCCTAAGGGGTAAAAGACCCCTTTTGGAGTTTTCCATGCTGAACCTTTTCAGCACTTCCTCTATGTACATCTTCTGTGATAGGCCAAGCATCTTTTTAGATCTATCTCTATAGACCTTTATTCCCAAAATATAGGATGCTTCCCCAAGGTCTTTCATGGAGAACTCTTTTGACAACCAGACCTTGACCGAGGTTAGCACGGGAATATCATTCCCTATCAGGAGGATGTCGTCCACGTACAGTACGAGAAATACGACAGCGCTCCCACTAACCTTTTTGTAAACACACGGTTCCTCTTCGTTTTTGATGAAATCAAACGTTTTGATTGCATCATCGAAACGAGTGTTCCAACTCCGAGATGCTTGCTTTAGTCCATAAATGGACCTTTGCAGCTTGCAGACCTTGTGATCTCCATCACTGGAAGTGAAACCCAAAAGCTGTTCCATGTAGATATCTTTATCAAGATGTCCATTTAGGAAAGCAGTTTTCACATCCATCTGCCAGATTTCATAATCATGAAATGCTGCAATGGCAAGTAATGTTCGGATGGATTTTAGCATGGCTACAGGTGAAAAGGTCTCCTGATAGTCAATGCCTTCGCGTTGACTATACCCTTTCGCCACAAGCCTTGCCTTATAGGTCTCTACCTCTCCATCCGAACCTATTTTTCTTTTGTAGATCCATTTGCATCCAATAGGTACAATACCTTCTGGTGGGTCTACTAAGGTCCAGACTTGGTTGGAATGCATGGAGTCTAACTCTGACTTCATGGCTTCCAGCCATTTCTCGGAATCGACATCAAATATCGCCTCGTCGTAGGTTTTGGGATCTTGTGTATGATCCCTATCTCCCACTAGGAACATTTCCTCGGTATCCTCTTCTAGTATACCTAAGTATCTATCGGAAGGATGGGAGACCCTACTTGATCTGCGAGGTGGTTGAGGGACATCGTGTACTGGCTCTATATTAATGGGTTCGATAGGATCCATGACTCGTTGCTTTTCAGAGACTTTCTCTTCAAGCTCAATTTTCCTCCCACTGCCTCTGTCAAGGATAAACTGATTTTCCAAGAAGATGGCATGACGGCTCACAAACACATTGTGATCCTCTGAGATGTAAAAATTGTATCCTAATGACTCTTTAGGATATCCTATAAAACGAGCACTTATGGTCCTAGCCTCTAGTTTGTCCGCCTGTAGTCTCTTGACGTGGGCCGGACATCCCCAAATCTTGAGATGACCAAGACTTGGTTTCTTACCATGCCATATCTCATACGGTGTGGTAGGAACGGATTTAAAGGAAACTCTATTCAGTAGATATACTGCGGTAAGTAAGGCATCTCCCCAAAGAAACATAAGTAAATCAGTGAAGCTCATCATGGACCGGACCATATCCAATAGAGTCCGATTTCTTCTTTCTGACACTCCGTTGAGTTGAGGTGTACCCGGAGGAGTCCATTGTGAGACTATGCCATTGTCTTTGAGATAGTCCCAAAATTTTCCACTAAGGTATTCTCCTCCTCGATCTGATCGAAGAGCCTTAAGGGGTTTTCCAATTTATTTTTCTACTTCATTTCTGAACTCTTTGAACTTTTCGAAAGATTTAGATTTGTGTCTCATAAGATAGACATACCCATACCGTGAATAATCATCGGTAAAGGTAATGAAGTACGAATAACGTCCCCTGGCTAGCACATCGAATGGGCCACATACATCTGTATGTATTAGGGTAAGTATTTCAGTGGTCCTCTCCCCATGTCCTACAAAGGGCAATCTAGCCATTTTTCCTTGAAGACAGGATTCGCAAACTGGATATGACTCGGAAGTCAATGAGCCGAGAAGCCCATCTTTATCCATTTTGTTCATTCTGTCCTCTCCAATATGGCCAAGCCTGAGGTGCCACAAATATTTTTGGTTTATCTCATCCCTGGATCTTTTGGATCCTTTGGCATTCACTACTTGCTCAGACACATTTATAGATACATCCATATGCAAATGATAGAGACTGTCAATCATAAAACCACGTGCGACTATTTTATTTCTTAAATAAATAGAACAGCAGTCTTTGTCAAATGTAAAAACATGACCTTTCTGTGCTAGACATGAAACAGAAATCAAATTTCTGCTAGCAGCAGGTACATAATAGCAGTCTCTAAGTAATAAACTAAAACCAGACGGTAGTCGCAGATGGTAGGTGCCGACAGCCACAGCAGCAACTTTTGCCCCGTTGCCAATCCGAAGGGTTACCGCACCTTCCGCCAGCCTTCTACTTTCCTTTAGACCCTGCATGGTAGTGCACAAATGAGCACTAGAACCAGAATCTATAACCCAACTAGAAGTAGAAGAAACCGTTAGATTAGTTTCAATTATGAGCAAGTCTATACCTTCTGAAGGTGTGTCAGTCTTCTTGTTCTTCAGGCTCTCGAGGTATGAAGGGCAGTTCCTTTTCCAGTGGCCGTCGACATTGCAGTGGAAACATTTTTCTTTGTCATTAGCCTTTTTCTTTTGAACTTCCTTCTTTGGCTTCTTGTCTTTCTTCTGCTTCTTTGCAGGCTTCTTTTTCTTCCAAGCAGACTTTCTCTTGGAACCAGAAGTCAACTCAGCAGCAATGACATTGCCCCTTGAACCTTTCAAGGCTCCCTCAGCAGTTACCAACATGTTGATCAGTTCAGTCTTAGTGCATTCAATCTTATTCATGTGGTAGTTTACTATAAACTGACCAAATGAATCAGGAAGTGACTGTAGGATCAAATCCACTTGCAATTCCTTGTGCATGTTCATTCCGAGCTTCTCAAGCTCCTCTAGATCCTTGATCATAGTCAGACCATGATCATGGACAGACTGCCCTTCGCGCATCTTTGTCTAGAAGAGCCTCTTGGACACTTCAAAACGAGCTGTGCGACTCTGCTCACCATACAACTCTTGCAGGTGTGCTAGTATGTCCCTAGCAGTCTTGAGATTCTCATGCTGGCATTGGAGTTCATTTGACATGGATGTCATCATATAGCATTTAACTCTAATGTCATCATCCATCCACTTTTGATGCATGTGACGCTGAACATCAGTAGGACGTGTTGGTAGTGTGGGGCTATCTGAATCGAGTATGTAGCCTATTTTCTCACAGTCCAAAACAATTTTGAGGTTTCTAAGCCAGTCCTTGTAATTGGTTCCGGTCAATCGGTTGGTCTCAAGAATACGGGTCAAAGGGTTTGAAGCTGACATTGTATCTGCAGAGAGTAAAGATTCTAGTTAGACTTTTGTACTTGATCATTAATCTGTTCTAAGGTCTTTTAGAATAAATGTAACTCCCACTATTTTCTCGAATTCCTCACACTCCCCTGGTAGGACAACGGAAATCCTACACGACTAGGATTTCTAGTGGGTACTGCGGTCCCACCGATCTACATGGCACCTCACCTAACAGTTATTGGTGACACATAGATGGATGAGTGTACAACTATTGTACAATGCTTCTCAAGCATGTTGCAGTGTAACTTGGTCTCTAAGCCATGAAAACCTCACCTAACAGTTATTGGTCCCATTTCTTAGTTAAGTCAGACCCACCGTATAACCATAGGAATAAAGTCGTCATTGGGTCCTCACCTAACAGTTATTGGTGCCCAACCCCATCTTTATCCTACAACATCTCATGTCTATAGAGAGGTCCAGCCCCCCGATGCAACTTGCCCACTGTGTCCAGCCGAGACAAATCAACATCAGAAAGACCTTAGCAGCTCTACTACAGTGGAAGACCTATTAACTTAATATTGGTTAATCAGGTCTTAGTGTTTGCAACTTGAGCTCTTCATAAGAGGTAATCGAATAATTGGCCAGGTAAGCAGGTGGGAGGCTCCCCTTACTCAGAGAGTAAGGTCCTAATTAAGTAACCACCTTTCATGCTTTCCTAGACACCAATTAGATCAATTAATCTAATATGACTTGCTCATGTCGGTTCACTCTCGACTTGATTGAGGAGGTTTTAATTTAGGTCTCAATTGGGTTTGCTACATCACATGTAAACCTATCTACCCGACTCACATTCACATCACATGCAAACGACACATTGCAGGCAGTTATAATCGCAGCAATAATTAAAGCTAAACTTTAAATAGGTGATGATCATGGATTCTAGTTAGGTCGTATTACAAGCACATGCACGTCAATCGATCAACTGGTCTTCAACTCTTGAATTGGTTTTAAGCCTCCTTGACTCGATCCTTGACCAACTCTTGATCCAATCGCCATCAACCGCTTAGACCCCTGTTCATCTCATGCATCATCTTCGACTTGATCGTTGGCGTACATCATATCACAGAAATACAACCAGATATAAAATAAAAATAAAAATAAATTACATCCCCTTTTAGGAGGCACACAGGCCTCTCAAAACATCAAATAAGATGCATGCAAGCATCTGAAAAATTACATGACATTACAGATCACATCGCAGGTCATTACATTTGATACCAAAAGGGTTTGAATCCTATGATCATCACCACATGCAGCAATTATAATTTTCATATCTGAAAACTAACTGATTATCTCATGACATAGGTTGCTGATCATGCTAATCATGATTCTAAACTTTGTAATCCCATTAACAATGCAATTAGAATCATCTTTTTATCACATAAAAATCAGCATGTAAAAATCAGCACCCTAGAAAAAATCTGCATGCAGAAATTTTCAGCATGCATGATCATTCAATTTTCAGATCTAATAAGCCTTTAGATAATTAATTCTTACCTTAATCTACGAAGCCTAGGCTCTGATACCACTGTTGGGAACCCGCCTCTGCCGCTGATATTTCAAAAAATTCAGATGGCAGCGGAATCGACATAAGCGGGATCGACGTTCATCGCATGAACGTTATTTCATGAACCGTTCGTAGTTAGGCAAGAATTAAAAACTTTTAAAAACATTAGAAGATCAGATCTTCACCTTGTGCAGGTAGATGATCACCGCAAACTGATGATCGTGGTTTTTGGATGAAGGTTCGCTTGAAGCCGTTCAAGTGCCCGGCCTCTACGGGTATCCACACGAAGCAGGATCCGATCCAAGCTCTCTATCTCACCGGGGTGCTAGCTCCCTTGCAGAGATAACTTTTGATGGCTGATCTCCTCTCTTTCTTTCAACTCTTGAATGTTCTTGAGAGGAGGAAGAAGAAGGATGAAGAAGAGGAAGAAGAAGAATCCCCACGCAGCCTTCTTTTCTTCCTTGCGTTGGATGAAGGAAGAAGGGAGGAAGCGGATGCCGCCAACACCTTGGACTTGTTCTTCCTTGCTTGCGGCTGAACCAAGAGGAGAGGAGAGGGAGGTGTACGGCAGCAAGGAGAGGGAGAGCACTAACTAGGGCGCCGGCCTCATGCCTCCTTATAAAGCCATCTAGGGCTCCTACAAATTTGGAGCCCTAGACAAGTTTCCAAAGAGGGGGCGCCGGCCCCCTCTCTTCATGCCGCACCATGAGATCAAAAGAGGAGGGGCGTGAGCCCCTCCCTCTTATGTTGCCCTAATCCTTATTAAGTAAGGTTTTGGTTGCCCTAATGTGGTCAAGCCCTAATCCAATTAGGCTTAGCCCAAGGGTGAACCAATTTGGATCCAATCTAGGTAAGTCCTAATCCAATTAGAACTTAAATCAATTTTGACTCAATTGAACTCTTCAATCCTAATCCAATTAGGAGTCTTATTGATTCATTAGATTAATAATTAATTGTGACTTAAGAAATCCTAATCCAAATTAGGACATATTTAATTTTAGTCCTAATCCAATTAGGACTCTAATTGAATCCGAAGTCCTAATCTAATTAGAATTTCTAGGAATCCTATTCTAAGTAGAAATCCAAAGATGAATTCAAAATCCTAATCTAATTAGGATTGTAGGAATCCTACTCCAAGTAGGAATCCCAGTCCTACTCCAAATAGGATTTCCAGTCCTAATCTAATTAGAACTCTAGGAATCCTACTCCAAGTAGGATTTGTGTTTTAAGTCCAATTAATCAATTCTCATTCCTTCTTCAACTTCTTATCAATCGAATTGATTACTCGTGATTCATAATCACTTTTCAACCATCGGATCGGTCAATACTTCTAGTGTGTGTGACCCCATAGGTTCTACTCTGACTGGTAGTGAGATATATTATGATCTCTATCATAATATCATTGAAAACTCCTTTCAATAGATTGGAACGATTCCAACTCTACTCATTAGGATTTATCGATCATCGAGATAATCCCTGTGAGTCCCACCATCCACCAGTGACACCTAGCAGCATGTAGTGGCTACTCAGTAGAATAGAATAATGAACCTCTAGGTGCAGTTATCATGTGATACAGTCCTACTATCGTGGATCTCTACAGGATGGAGGTCATGGACAACTCGTCAAACCCCATCGTCTGTCATATGTGAAGATTTATTCGACTTAAGTTCGAGAGTGAAAAACTCTTTCTCCACTGTGCATACTGCCCCGGCCGAGGTCTTACGAACTCAGTCTTATAAATTACATAGGATCTCTCCTTATCTATCAAGGTCGATAGATTCCTTGTAGATGCATACTCTACTCCTACAGTGAACTTACTGCAGCCAATCTACACTGCATGGACCCATATGGCTAGAGACCATGTATTTGTGTAGTCAAACTACAATAACCTCACTGTGAGTAGCCGAAGCACCGCAGGTCAAAGAACCAGTCACACTACTGCAACATCAAGCAAGTCACTGACGAGTGGATAGACATCCAAGTGACTTCTTGTATTGGTCACGCTCAGTACCCTTGTTCTTAACAAGCACCTGCACTATTACTTCAGTGTCGCCACACTGTGGACTCGAGTCTCGTCCATCCATAGGAAAAGTAATCTGTGCACTGATCTCATCGGATCGATCACCGTCCTCGTGATGATCCATCGATCAGGAGCGTTCAGAAATTAATCACTAATGATACATGGCTCAAATTCTCAACTCTTGAGAATATGCATCATCATCTTATTAATTCTTTGGACGATTCATAGACACAATAATAATATGAATGAAAAAGATGCCTTTCATTTATTCAATAATAATAAAGTCAAGTACAAATTATGTCCTAGAATTAATAATGTGTCAGCCAAAATTGGCTTCTAGGGCATACATCTAACAGATGTGCCCCAACATATCTGAAGAGATTCAATGCATGAGCAAGATTCCTTATGCATCGGCAATAGGGAGCCTCATGTATGCCATGCTGTGTACGCGACCTGATATAGCCCTTGCTGTGAGTGTCACTAGCAGATATCAGTCGAATCCAGGTGAAGAGCACTGGACAGCTGTGAAGAATATTCTTAAGTACTTAAGAAGAACTAAAGATTTATTCTTGGTCTTTGGAGGAACATCACAGTTAAAGATAGAAGGGTACACAGATTCAGACTTCATGACTGATATCGATGATAGAAAGTCAACATCTGGATATGTGTTCTTGTGCAATGGTGGTACGGTGAATTGAAAAAGTTCCAAACAACCGATCATTGCTGATTCTACTATGGAAGCTGAATACATCACCGCCTCTGAAGCTGCTAAAGAAGGCTTCTGGTTCAAGAAATTCATTGCAGAGTTGGACGTGATGACATCAGATGCCATAACACTCTACTGCGATAATAATGGCGCCATAGCTCTTGCTAAGGAGCCAAGGTCTCATCAGAAGTCCAAGCATATAGAGCGGCGTTTCCGCCTCATACGCGACTATGTTGAGAAGAAGTATGTCGAAGTGCAGAGAGTAGACTCCGCGGACAACATGGCGGACCCGTTCACTAAGCAGGTGAATCAGCAAAAGACGGAAGCCCACCTTGAGAAGATGGGACTTAGATATCACTACAAAAGAAGGAATAACTCCCGGCGGTTTTTTTTGTCTCTACCGACGCTTATAAGCGTCGGCGAATTCCCAGCCCACGCTTCACAAAGCGTGGGTCAGACGTCGGACAGGTGGGCGTGGGTCGGGTTTAACCCGATGCGTCAAAAAAGCGTCGTCGGTCTATGCCGACGCTTTTAAGCGTCGTTCCTTTTATAAGACTCCGATGCTTAAAAGCGTCGGCGTACCTCAACCGACGCTTCACACCGTAGTTT
Organism: Phoenix dactylifera; assembly: GCF_051530095.1. Classification (NCBI taxonomy): domain Eukaryota; kingdom Viridiplantae; phylum Streptophyta; class Magnoliopsida; order Arecales; family Arecaceae; genus Phoenix; species Phoenix dactylifera. The sequence goes on along the minus strand of NC_143204.1, from coordinate 4,319,404 downwards.
CCGTTGGGCTATGCCGACGCTTAAAAGCGTCGGCCTAATCTGCTTTACCGACGCAATAAAGCGTCGTTAATGGCGTTTCACATTCCGTGCCAGTTTGTATTTCCGACGCTAAATAGCGTCGGCAATGGCATCTTTTTTAAAAAAAAAAATTTGTAAATGCAATTTTTAATACTCTGTATACATTAATTTCTAACAAAACACATACACTAAATCACATAGATAACAAAATACACAACACAGACAAGAACTTTTCATTCAAAATCTCAATATTATCATATTTGATTACATTGTACTTCAAAAACATTCTAAAAACATCCATCTCAAATTCCTAAGTACACAATCTACGATGTATCAAGAGTCGACGGCATCATCTCTACGAGTAGATGAAGTATCAGCAACCTACAAGAAAAAAATACTTTAGAAACTAAAAATACGAAAGTCATCACGCTAATACAAGAATACATTATAATTATATAAAATATTCAAATATATTTAGTTATGTACCGGAGGAGCAAATCTCTGCAAAAAAGATTAAATATGGTCAAGCTGATCCTGCAAAGATTGTATCTTCAACTCTTGGCTCTGTTTCAACTCCGCCATATCAGTCATATGACTCTGCCTCATCTTTTCTATCCTTGTCTCATATCACTGCTTTATCTGTGCCATCTCTGTCTTCAAACTACAAACCTCTGCAGTGCTATTACCTTGTCTGGCGTCTTGGGTATATCGGCTCACTGCAGACAGCTGAGTGGGGGTAACTCCGATACCGTAACCCCTCACGCGACCATAACGTTCTGGGCCCATCAATTCGGCATAGACTTGAGCCTCGACGCGACTGGCCGCGTCGGATGATGATGACTCCCCGACGCGCTCTGAAATAAGATTTGTAGCTCTTTCCTATATCTCTCTCAAAAAAACAAACAGTCACATTAATAATTTAAAAGAAGTAAAATTAATTAAAAAATTATGATAAAATAAAAAATGAATACATACAACTATATCTCTCGACTCGTCCCGGACAAAGCTGCCATCTCGGTGAGTGTGGGTCATCTTATAAAACTCTACCTCACCAGGCTCCCTTCCATGCTCTACTATCTACACATACGGAAAGTATATGGGCAAACTATATATCATGATACGTGCTATATGTTAGTAGAGTTTCAAATAGTTTCAAAAGAACTTACGAATTCATTTCTACGTCTCGCATAACTCTTCGAGCCTGAAGTATGAGGAACTGCTTGAGATGCTCGTGCAGCTCTACCAATATTAGAATATGTCTGCCAAAATAAAAGCACACAGTATAATATGATTCAATGTATATATTTGCAATCTATATTAATAATAAAGATAATAGAAGATATTGAAACAATATACGTGACCTGTCCTCTTTCAGAAAACCAGTAATGAACAAGCTCCCGCCACTGCTGAGGGTATACATCAGGAGGAGTCACACGAGCAACCTCCTCCTCTGTCATACCCTCGCGCTTGAAGTCCGTCTTCAATTTTGCTTTATATTCTTTCCATTTGCGATTGAGGGACTTTAGCACCCAATCATGGCTCTCTGGAGGGAGTACAAACTTACCCTACAACAAGATTCAGAATGTTATAATAATATTAAACATCTAAAATAAAATTATGATACTAAGCAAATTAATATACAGGAGGTGTTGAATTAAAAAGAATAAATTCAATTCATTACCTGTATAAGTCTAAGAAGCTCAACCTTATACGAAGGAAGCATGTCATTTCACTTCGTATAGTTGAGTGGAGACAGCTGACCCTTGCGTGCAACCGATCCTAAAAAGCTTGATAGTAGACTTCCAGCTCTATTGATGGGCTGCCCCAATTCGTTGCATCGGATGATGATCTTCTCACCCGGAGGAAGCTTCCACACATCCTTTGCTTGAGTGGGTCCCCGTCTCGTCTTCACTGTCCCTTGTCCATCTATTCAAATTAAATAAAATGTCTTAAAAAGTTGAAGACAAATATGAACATAACTTTAAATCGAATTACCCTGGATCCGGAGCTCATCCTCCGGACAATCAGTAGGAGGCTCACGCTGAGATTCTGACTCGTGCTGCTGATGCTCACATGACTGCTGGGACTGATCAAAAGTAGATCCCACCTGAGAATGCTGGAACTCCACATCTCTAAATCGTCTCCCTCGGGGCATATTGTTACCTGGTATGCATAAAAAAGAATCAATATTTGGTTAAATGATAAATTTATACTAAATAAAGGGCTAATAAAAGAGAAGATCAAATTTTACATGGATCATTCTGATTTTTAAGGCATTTAGAACATGGATCATCATACAACTATATCATCTTCAAACTTCATATGCATATCAGTCTACATATTCAAACTTCAAAGTATATGCATATCAAATACACATTTGAAACTCCAACTGCATATCAGCAACATTTGAAACTCCAACTGCAAGACCTTTCATCAAATACACATACACGCAATTAGTGGAGAGCGAACACATGCAATAAAGGTGGCATTTCATTATTTCATAACAACGTCAGTCTAATGAACAAACTGATGATTCTCTAGTTAGCCTGTCTGCACTTTGTAAGAAGTACACAGCAACTTTCTACCACTTGACGAAGAAAGCAAATAGAATTATCAACCCTGAAGATAAACAGACGCAAAGGCAGCAAGGTCCATGGGACATTACTGTCAATGGAGGGGTCGCGTGTGCCCATGAGCAATCCACTTTATGTAAAGACCTCGAAGGCTAATGAATTGATTGAAACAACCGCCAACCAACTGCAACACGAAAACCTCTAGCTTAGGAAGCAGGGTTCTCAATTCTGTTAACAAAAAGAAGGATGTTCTCCTGCAGCCAGTCAGGTCCAGATATGTCAGATAAACATGATAAAGAGGAACAAGGAAATCAATCTCACCATCTAGAAAACCTATAAACCAACATCAATCCATGGATACACTATATTCAGAGAATTCGAGACTTGCAATTGTGTTCAGATACTCCAACCTCACAAACAAATTTCACTTCATTTCCGACAGTAGAGCCAGCCATGCTGTCACACAGTTCTAGCTTCCAATGTTGGGCTGCCCAGTTTTAAAATCGTGCACCCAACTTGATCTTAGTATGAGCGATCAAACCAAATGTTGGGTGCACCTGCTTGAGTTCAGGCAATCATCAAGAAGAAAATAATCTAAAATAATCACTGTCATTCTTCTCTTTTTGATATGAAGTTAGAATAAATTTAAAAGGAAAAAGAGAGGCGCCGAAACGATGGTAGCAGGCATCAGAGCACCAAATACAAAAATTGAGATAGGAGGAAATTCTACACACATCGATGCCGTTGTTTCGAAGTCTTCTTCGGTGCTTGTCCTTATCTCGCCCGCTACCCCCTCCTTCCTCTGGGTCTCAGCCCCGTATTCTTTTTCGGCTCACGGTAGCAGAGAAGGATCGAAAACCAAGGCATTACCCAGACCAAGAAGCCCGTCCCCCGACCATGGACAATAGATGTATTTCCATCCTACTCAAAAAGCTCATAAGCGCATCGAGCATGTTGCTCCCATCTATCCAGACCTTCAAACTGATGGACACTTAATGTAGCCGCACAGAACTCATCGAAATCCATTCTTCTGTACTGAAGAGCACTAAGCTGGCAAATGGCAATATAGTTTTTTCTTTATAACACAAATAGTAAGCTGAGCAATATAAAGGAAAAAACAAAAACTTTTAACAATCAAACACATACTGAGACCAGAAGATCTTGTACACGGGATTCCTTCATTGCATCAAACTCGTTGGCGCATTTACTTCATCAGTTGGCACAACATTATAAGGCATACACTGAGTATAAGTATCATCGTCCTCCTCTTCCAACTTTTTTCCCATATCATACAAGTCCCTAGGTTTCGTTTTAATAACAAGAGACCAATTTTTATCTTTTGAGTTTTGCACAAAAAATACTTGTCGAGCTTGAGATGAAAAAACAAATGGATCATCTTTCAATAACACACCAGTATGTATCAACCTTGAAAAATTTACAAGTGTGAATCCATTTATGTCTTGCCTCAAACCTCTAGGTGAGTTTATATCCACCCAATCACATCGAAATAATACTACCTTAAAATTTCCATAATAATCCAGCTCATAAATATCTGTTAGAGCACCATAATAATTTTTTCCGTCCGCCTCAACTATAACTCCACTATTTTGGGTTTTTCTAAATTTCTCACGCTCTTTAGTATGAAATTTAAAACCATTTATAATGAACTCAACATATCTGTTGACAATATTATTCGGACCTCGAGCAATGACTATTAACTCATCAGAACAATTCTTCTCCATCATCACTGGTACCTATAAAAAATTATGGAAGTAATGATTAATTTCTCTCTATAAAATTTAAAAAAAAAGCTTAATATATTAGACATCTAACCTGTTTGGAAAGCCATTCTGGAAATAATTCAACCAACCATCGTTGCTCAATCCTTGGTGTAGGACGAATGTTATGGTTGAGACTTCGCTGAGCTATTAGAAGGATGGCCTACATATAAATTTCAGAAGATATTTTGCCTTGCAAATAGCCAGCTCTTGACAGAGTCGGATAGCTCCCTCCAGCCGTCAATTACAGGCTTCGTTTTAAATTTATATATCTAACTGGAATGCTACTTCTTGTATCAATGTCCATATAAATCTTAAAGACGCAACATTTCAGACTTTCAGCAATGTATTGGTTTCAGAGAATACCAATAGTTCACTAGTGTCTTCTCTTGCTTTGACCTAAAATCAAACCTTGATTATCTGAAACAAAGTGAAATGATTGAATTAGTTATATGATTCAAAGTAAACCAAAACATGTTGATAACATAACTTTGATCAATCCAAGAATGCTACATATTCCTTTGATGAAGAAACCATATTAAGAGTGGTTCCGTATTGGTTCTGGTCGATTATTGTTGGTTTAAGTGGTTACAAAGGGAGATCCTAAAGGCAAAGTAGTGGAGGACTCTTTAAGTGTTACTCAGTTCTTTACATAGCTTCTATCTTTTGAAACAGGTTTCTGGGATTTAGCTACATGTTTTGAAAACAGAATTCTGTATGGTGCAAGATGATTCCACGTGGAAGGAACCATCTCTCACCAGCATTTGTTAGTGGGAGGGTTGGACATTCTGAAGACAGGCACAATACATGTTTGACTTGAAGCACACTACCATGGCATTCACAATAATCTCTTTCAAGGATCCCAAGGGGATCACTGACAGTTGAATTCCCATTAGAGAGTTCACATTGAAGGAGGGTATGTCAACCTTTATATGTTCAAGGATTTATATCTATCTTGTCTGCAAGAAAATTCATGTGTTTTGACTCTAAATCCTTTTAACCACATTTCAGTTTAGTTCTTCAACATCTTCATTTTTAAGGTAGTACTGGAATTAAGTTGTGGACAAGTTCTGCAGCTGCCTGATAAGCTAACTAGTCAGTCGAAGGACTCTTTCAGTTGGAAGAACCCATCTTCCATGAAAGTGAAGACTAACTTCATAAATCAGGGAAGACTAACTTCATAAATCAAATAGAATGCCATTGGGCTTCAGATACCAACTACTTAATTTCTATGTACGAAAGCATGTTTTCAACATCACAATCAAATTTTAGTTGAAGTCCATGGTTCATAAAAGGTGGCATTTAAATCAATGCATCAACAATTCCACAATCATGCTAACTTAAATACAGCCATCTGGAGGAAGTTCACCCCCTGCCCCACCATGGATGTCAGAAATACCTTTAGTCATATCAGAACAGGTGTAAATCCTCTGTATAAACGATAAAATACAGGTGTTGAGAAGGGCAGAACCAAATTTTCAGAATTTTAAACAAGATATATATATTGATCAAGAATTTATATCAAACGAACAGAAGAATGAAAAAAATTTCAATAACCAAAATATCAGTGATACAAAAGTTGACTTGCCCAATCAAAAAGGTAGAAGAATTTTATATATTGATCTCTCTTTACTAGGAATATAGATCGTGATCTCTCAATGATTCTTGAACTCAATTTTCAACCATGATGCAATCTGAGTGCTGCATGGAGGCCATGTGCTTATATTAGGGAGGTTAAAATTTAAGATGTCAAGACATCAACCTGTAAAGGTCTTATTATGTGCAAGTGGAGTGAACAATTGCTCTAGCTACCAACACACTAAATAGGGCCCTGATTTAAGGTTAAATTACAGCCAATCTAGAGCAAAACATATCTAGTATGTTTGCATTTCCAATGTATTCTTATCGATGTACTGACTAGATGGATCGAACTAAAATCGACATAATTAGTGATGCTATTGACATAGGCCGGGATTAGGAAAATCCCTTTTCTTGAGCAAGATTCAGAGTAGCATAGCAAAAATTAGAGTTGAAGCAAAAGCAGAAAAGGAAAACAATATATAATCAAACATTGTACAAAAAAAAATAAAATAAAAAATAAAAAATAAAATAAAGGAGAATCAAATGCTCTGGAGATTCCCTACTTATACATCACACTATCGTAGGAATGGATTAAAAACAATATATAATCAATAATAAATCAATAATGGAAGCTGGAAGCTGAAATCAGAGGCATCTACAGTAAAATTAGAAATATCTATAAACCTGGAATATAATATGTTGCAGGCAAAAATCCTCGGGCGGAGGCAGGCCTGGATCGATCGGGACTTCGGGCCAGTCGGTCGACGCCGGAGAGGAGGGAGGAGGAGAAGATCCTCGGGCGGAGGCGAAGCTCGATCAAGGCTTATACCAAAGAAGAGGAGAAGGAGCGTGTTGAGGAAGGAGGAGAAGGAGGAGAACAAGCGAGACGGAGGGAGAGAAGGGAGTAGGAGAAACTACCTCGGGCGGAGCGCGTTGGGGTCAGTCGGTCGACGCCGGAGAGGAGGTAGGAGTCGGACGGTCCGCGCCGGAGAGGAGGGAGATGGGGGCAGCGCCGGAGACGAAGGCAAGGGCAGTGCCGGAGAGGAAAATGAGGGGTATCGGGAGTAGCTAGGGCAAGTATGCGGGCTTGGGGTCGGGCGCTGGGTTTTAAGGGGGCTTTGGCGACGCTTATAAGCGTCATTTTAGCGTTTCAATTAACCAGGCTTATAGCCGTCGTCTTAGGCAAAAACAACGGCGCTTTAAAGCGTCGTTTAGCATCAAGTCTACGACGACGCGTTTAAGCGTCGTCCACTGCTTCAAATTAGCCACGCTCACCAAGAGCGTCGGAAAAGTTTGGCGCAGGAACAGAAAATGCCGACGCTTTCCCCTAGCGTCGGCATTTAAGCGTCGGCTTTTTCCACTTTTACTATAGTGTATATGACTAATTGGCTTTAGTGCAAGTGGAAGATTGTTAGATGTATGCCCTAGAAGCCAATCTGGCTGACACATTATTAATTCTAGGACATAATTTTGTACTTGACTATTTATTATTGAATAAATAAAAGGCATCTTTTTCATTCATATTATTTATGTGTCTATGAATCGTCCAAAAATTAATAAAATGATGATGCATATTCTTAAGAGTTAAGAATTTGAGCCATGCATCATTGGTGATTAATTTCTGAATGCTCCTGCTCCAAGTTCTTCCAAGAAGGCGGATCAAAAGTTGATAGCGTTTGGAAGATCAAATTTCAGCCTCAAGAAATTCTGCGCAAGCTAGCACTTCCGCAGGATTGGATCTCTTCAGGAACTTCGCGTGGACTTCTCGTAGAGGCCATTCGTGTGCGTGGCTGCAAAGTCAAGGATCAGATCCATAAGTTTCATCCATCATAAAAGGTATTAATCCTACATTAATCTTTTATTATGGTGTCAAGATCTAGGTCTGATTCTCCGAGGTTTTACCCTCTTTTGGGGCTCCTCACGGAGATATCTCCAGAATCCATTCAATGGATATTCGGAGATTAATCGGAATAGAGTTCTTAAGTTTCAGATCTGATAGTTAATCATGCATGAAAGTTTTAGCATAATTGTTTAAACGATTCCGGCATAATCCTATGTGTTCTTAAGGTGCTGATTTCTAGATTTGATCTTGTAAGCATGCATGAATTAAATTGTTTGATTCAATTTTTTCGCTGCGTTTTAAAACTTAAAAAGAACTACGTATGGCTTGATCCCCCTTATGAAGGGGTACGTAGGCAACCCGATCAGGTTCAGCCATAGTTTTTTTTTAAAAAAAATCAGCATGCTTAACACCGAAGAACCTAGGATTCACTTTCATTGGTATCAGAGCCAGGTTCATGTTTAAACTTTTATGTTTTAATTCTTGTAATTAAATCTGAAATCATTAACATATTTAGATTAGATCTAAAGTATTGATTTAATTGCTGATTATGCATGATTAAGTAGATCTAAAATTTTGGATGCATATGATGCATGTTTGTGTTAGGATTAGTAACATGAATAAATCTGAAATTATAATATTATTTAGATTAGATCTAAATAAAGTTTATGATTTATATGATCTCTGATTTTAATGAACAAATCAGATCTGAAAATAAAAGTGAAAAAATAAATACATAAGATGTATGTTGTTTGAATTAATTCATGTTGTTGTGTATATGTGATGCATGAACATAAAACATAATGACTTAAACATGAATTAAATCTGATTACATGTGATTAATTATAAAAACTCAGATCTGAAAATATGTTTTAAGAACTGAAAGATTGTAATTAATATGTAATTAAAAAGAAATATGCAATGATCAAAACTTTCATAAGTCTAAACTTAATTGAGAATTAAGTGTTATGAAATAGAATTGTAACTCAATTAATTGACATTGCATAATTATTTGGGCATATGGGTTAGCTTGAATCAAGTTCCTAGGATTGGGTTAGACCTAAGGTTAAAATCATACATGGACAAATAGAATTAATTGATCAAATCTAATTAAGTAGTAACTAGATTAGGTCAAGGAAATTCTAGGTCAATTTACAATAGTTGTAGATGGATCAAGTCCGTGTCTTTGATTAGACCAAGATGGAACTTGATTTAGGCTCAGAGGTGTAGCCCGAGTCATTTGAGTAATCAAATCGAAATTGATTAACCAGTCGGTGTCTAAGGTAAGTTTGGCAGTTTTGACCGGTGGTTTTTAATTGGGAGCTACTCACACTGATTCGTCTTTGCCGAGTTAATGGCATATCCCTTCCACCGATCTCACTTACCTGGCCGACATGGTCAATCACATTTTGATTGGATCACTTAATGATTCGAGTGCTTATAAGGAAAATCAGTTTGACTGATTTAGGTGCCTTCTTAATCGGTTTGAGTCTAATCTGATTTGGTGAAGCCAGTGGGAGAAATTAGACTAACCGGATCTTCTTATCTATCCTAATTAAGAAATCCTCTAAAATTATTAGGTCCTTAAAATGAAATGGTTATGGGGATAACTAGGTCATAGCCTCCCATTAAGTTGGGTGATAATGGGTCCAATGCTTTGATAATTATTGGAGGCGCGACACGCCTGGTACTTATCAAGCATTGGAATTGTCATTCAATATATGATGAGTTAAGTGTACCTTCAATAGGCGGTCAGGTGAGCCGAGCCACACTCGGGCTTGGTCGTCTATTAGTTGATTAGACTTAACCCTATCATTTAATGGTTGGACCTGACTAGGGTATTCGGTGGAGGCGCCACACGCCTGCCGAAGAACCTAGGGCAAAATTATCACTAAAAGTTGCTTGGTGAAGCAATTGGTTAAGAACCTACCAATAGGTGCATATGGGTTAGCCGAGCCACACTCGGGCCTATATGCGATCTATTAGGTTCTAGTGTCCACTAAAGAATTAGGAGTAATTTTTCGAATTGGAGGTAGAGGCTACCAATTTGTATAAAATAGTGGGAGTACCTTTAGACTAAAGTCCAAGTCTAATGTGTTTAGTCAATTCATATACTAATAGCCAAATTTTTTTTTATGCAGAAATGGCCATTAATTTGTCACTTCTCTCATTGTTGGACAATGACAAGTTGACTGGTCCAAATTTTAATAATTGGCATAGAAAACTGAAAATAGTACTAGAGCATGAAAGGATCCTTTATGTGATAACGGATCCAGCACCTGAGCAGCCCGCTGCTAATGCATCAAGATCGGCCAGAGACACTTATCAGAAGTGGCTTAGTGACCGGATCATTGTTCGATGCATCATGTTGGCAGCAATGAGTGATGAGTTTAGTAGGCATTTTGAGAATACGCAGCCGGAAGATATTATTCAAGTGTTGAATGAATCATTCGGTGTTCCTGACGACGTTGAGAGGCACAAAACTAGTTGTGCCATCTTCAGCGCCCGAATGAAAGATGGGACCTCGGTAACTGATCATGTACTGTACATGATTGAGTTGATCGAGCGTCTAAGCTCTCTTGGTTTTTCCCTTCATGATCAATTGGGGAAGGATGCCATACTAAACTCATTGCCTGGATCATACCGTCCTTTTCTCACTCATTTTCGTATGACGAAATCTGTAGTGAATTATCACCAATTGTTGGGGTTACTACAGACGTTTGAGAATGATCACCAACTTTTCAAGAAGACGGTGAACTTTGTGGGAGGTTCATCCAAGGGTCGCCCCTTTAAGAAAGGAAAAAAAAATAAAATCCAAAAGAAACAAGTGCACCATGCTCAGCCTAGTCAGAAAAAGAATAAAAAGGCTGATCAGAGCAAGGCAGAGTGCTTCTTCTGCAAGAAGCAAGGACATTGGAAGAGGAACTGTCCTCTTTACATTGCATCTCTCGATCCGAACCGGCTTAAGAAAAGTGGGCAATCAGTTGCCAATCAAGGTACTTATATGATAACACCTTGCAATTTTTCTATTTGTGATAATTCGACCTGGGTATTGGATACCGGTAGTCCTTTTAATATTTGCAATTCGTTGCAGGGGCTACAAGTCAGTGAGAGATTTGAAGAAGGAGAAAGGTTCCTGAATGTTGGAGATGGAAGATCAGTTCCAGTTCTAGCTTTAGGAATTCTTAAACTTGAATTTAGCTCTCATGTAAATGTCCTTAGTGATTTTCACTATTGTCCAAGTTTTTTATTGAATGTCATTTCTGTAGGCCTTTTGGCCAAAAATGGTTATGAAATATCAATAAAAAAGGATTATGGCAATATCATTTGGAATGGTGCTGCTGTAATGAATGGAACTCTGAGTAATGGCATTTACATTTTGTCACAGCCTGTTCATGTAATGTACAAGTCTAATAAGCGCCCTAAAATAGATAATGTCACGGATGTCTACCTTTGGCATCATAGGCTAGGACATATTAACAAGAATAGGATGAATAGGTTAAGTAAAGAGGGAATCCTCGATGTTAATGATTATGAATCATTGACAACCTGTGAATCATGCCTTCTTGGTAAAATGACCAAATCACCTTTTACCGGAAAAGGTGAACGAGCCAGTGACTTATTGACCCTTGTACATTCTGATGTATGTGGGCCAATGAGCACAAATGCTAGAGGTGGGTATTCATATTTCATTACGTTTACAGACAACCTTTCTAGGTATGGTTATATCTATTTAATGAGACATAAATCTGAATCATTTGAAATGTTCAAATTATATCGTAATGAAGTAGAAAAACAAACTAGAAAGAGTATTAAAACTCTTCGATCAGATCGAGGAGGTGAATACCTCACCAGTGAGTTTTTGACATATCTAGGAGAAAATGGGATTCTCTCTCAATGGACTCCTCCTGGTACACCACAGTATAACGGTGTATCAGAAAGGAGAAATCGAACTCTGTTAGACATGGTTCGATCCATGATGGGGTTTGCTGATCTGCCCATATTCTTTTGGGGATATGCTCTTGAGTCAGCCTGCTACATTCTAAATAAGGTTCCAAGTAAGTCTGTAAATAAAACACCACATGAGATGTGGACTGGACGTAAGCCGATGCTCTCTCACCTTAGGGTTTGGGGGTGTCCAGCGTACGTCAAACGTTTGAAGACAGACAAACTTGAACCCAAGTCTGACAAATGTTTCTTTGTTGGTTATCCTAAAGAAACTAAAGGATATTACTTCTACTTTGCTAAAGAACAAAAGTTATTCGTAAGCAATAGAGCTGTTTTCTTAGAGAAAGAATTTCTTAGTGAAGGAACTAAAAGCTCTAATGTTGAGCTTAGGAAAGTTCAACATGTAGAAGATCCGACACCATCTACTGAACTAGTTGAGTCGGATTTGATTAGATCAGATCCAGAACCCATCTTAGATGCACCATTAAGGCGATCAGGTAGAGTACCACGTCAGCCGGACAGATAATACGGTTTCTTGGTCTAGGACGGAGATCCTGTCGAACTTGATGAAAATGATGAGGATCCGATCACTTATATGGATGCTATGCAGAGGCATGACTCTGATGCATGGCTTGGAGCCATGCATCCGAAATGGAATCCATGAAGGTCAATGATGTATGGACATTAGTTGACCCACCCGAAGGGATTAAACCCATAGGGTGTAAGTGGATTTTTAAAAGAAAACGGGGCGCAGACGGAAAAGTAGAGACCTATAAAGCCCGTCTGGTTGCCAAGGGATATCGTCAACGTTATGGTATTGACTATGACGAGACGTTTTCTCCTGTGGCAATGCTCAAATCTATTCGGATTATGCTTGCGATAGCAGCACACTTAGATTATGAGATCTGGCAGATGGATGTTAAAACCGCTTTTCTAAATAGAGATTTAGAAGAGAAGGTGTATATGATGCAATCTGAAGGTTTTATATCTACAGATGAGTCTAAGGTGTGCAAGCTTCAAAAATCCATTTATGGATTAAAGCAAGCTTCACGGAGTTGGAACATACAATTTGATAAGGTGATCAAATCATATGGCTTCATTAAGAATGAAGAGGAACCTTGCATTTATAAATAGGCAAATGGTTCACTTATTATATTTCTTGTTTTGTATGTGGATGACATTCTTTTAATCGGGAATGACATTCCTGCATTACAAGGAATAAAGGTTTGGCTATCATCTCAATTTGCCATGAAGGATTTGGGAGAAGCATCTTACATCCTAGGGATGAAGATCTATAGAGATAGATCTAGAAGATTGCTTGGATTATCCCAATCCACATACATTGATACTATACTGAAAAGGTTCAGTATGATTAATTCCAAGAAAGGCTATCTTCCAATGGGCCATGGAATTAACCTCTCTAAAAGGGATTGTCCGACAACCTCTCAAGAAAGAGAGAGTATGGATAGAATTTCATATGCTTCGGCAGTGGGATCTATAATGTATGCCATGACATGTACTAGACCAGACGTGGCATACTCACTAGGAGTAGTGAGTAGATACCCGTCTGATCCAGGTAGCAACCACTGGAAGGTTGTAAAAACCATCCTTAAGTATTTGAGAAATACTAAAGATCAGTGGCTTGTCTACGGTGATTCTGACTTAAAACTTGAGGGATATACTGATTCAAGTTTTCAGTCAGATCAAGATGATAGCAAGAGCGTGTCGGGATATATCTTCACTCTTAAGGGTGGGGCCATCTGCTGGAAGAGTTCCAAGCAGCATACAGTGGCAGATTCTACATGTGAAGCAGAATACATTGCAGCATCTGATGCAGCCAAGGAAGCCGTATGGTTGCGCAAGTTCATCACTGAGCTGGGAGTGGCACCTTCCATTGATGGTCCAGTTCCTATATTTTGTGATAACACTGGAGCCATAGCTCAGGCAAAGGAACCTAAAGCACATCAGCGGACCAAGCATATTCTGCGACGCTATCACCTGGTTCGAGAGATTATAGAACGAGGTGATATTGATCTTCAGAAGATTGACACAAAAGAAAATCTGGCTGACCCATTTACCAAAGTCCTCGGCATCAAAGAGTTCAACGAACACAAGTCGAAGATGGGTATTAGATACTGTGCCGATTGGCTTTAGGCTAAGTGGGAGTTGTTGGGAATTGTATCCTAAATGTCAATCGTCAGCATATTGATGATTGAATTTTGTAAATAAATTGACAAATTAATAAAGTATTATTTGGCATTATTCATCATTTCATCTTCAAATGAACTCTTATATGATGAAGTCCTTAGGACTTATGTTATGATAAAGGAGGATTTATCTTTGAGTCCTTAAACTTGTTCGCGACTAAATAATATGTTGTTACTAGGACGACAACATTATCGAGATTAGGTCGTTGTGTGACATATACGTTGGTTGTCCTCTTAACCAAGGAGTGCGGAGACACTGGTATGCCATACAGGTGAAGTGTAGGAGTACATTTCACTGAACGTGACCAATTTCGGAACGCTCTACTGTCGAGAGATGTTTCGAGTGGATATGGGTATAAGTTTGGCCCTCTGACCTGAGACCGCAACCTGTGACTAGCAAGCAACTCACTGTACTTTGGTACCGGACTACCTGAATTTCTAATTCAGTGACGGAAGGTCACTAGGTACAGTCAAGTACTTGCGTAGTCAGTTGTGAGTCAAGATGGAATTGACCCCTCCTGAAAACAGGAATAATGTCTTGTGATTAATTTAGCAAAAACTTGGCCAGAGTAATCCCAGTGAGGAGTCACGGGATATCTAAAGTTAATCACATAATGGATGTACTAATTATAGGGTTGACAGTGAGCTCTAAGTCATCCTGGCATTAAGAGTCAAAGGGATTGAATTATACAGTAACCATAGTTCAGGGTTCCAGAATATTTGCTTCGCATATATTCGGCCTATTCGGACGTCGGGTACCATTGCTAGATGGTCACATCGATTAGTGTAGGAAGTCGTTCCTATACTACCGGCTTAGGTTCGAACCTATGAGGTCACACGTATAGAAGATTCCTGATTGATCAAGAAGGCTGATGAATGATTAAGAATCATTCAGGGGTAATTTGGTCAATTCGATTGGCAAATTGTCTTATAAAATAATTAAAGTAATTATCAGAGGATTAATTAGTAATTAGATTGCTAATGAACTCAATTGGATTGAGTAATTAGACTAAGGATGAGCCAAATTGAATTAGATTCAATTTTGGGCTCAATCAGGATTTTTGACCTGATTGGATTAGGTCTGAATCAAGAGGACTTAGGTTGACCAAATTAAATTAGATTAAATTTGTGCTTAATTAGGGATTGACCTAATTGGATTAGGTTCAACCCATGGTAATTGGATCATTCTAATTGTTAGGATTTAATTAAATTAAATGGGTTTGATCTGAAACTGTTCGGATCTTGAAATCCACTTGTCACATATCCATGCATGGCGCCATAAATTGATTTTTAATATGATTAAAAATTAATTTAATTTATTTAATGGTGCCATGGGACACTTGGCAACATCAGGGCCTTCTTTCATCATTAGATGGGTCGAAATGGAGAGATAAATTCATGAAAAGAATTGGATAAGATCAAATTCTCTCTCTTCATGACATATGTCATCCTTATCTTTATCTCACTTCTAATTAAGGTTGAATTTCGAATTTAATCATCACAAAATCACCACGTGACCCTCTAATCTGTTTGGGGGCATGGGAATTTCAAAATTGAAAGAGGAAAGTGGCAACATGATGAATGGTTTAGATTAGATCAAGCTTCATCATGTAATGGCACATGAACTTGAATTTTGAATTCAAAATTCAAAACCCCACAAAATCCTCCACAAATATGGGATGGTTGGCATGAAGTTAGGTAGGAGAGCAACATTAAAAGGACCTCCATCATCTGGTGGTCGAATTCAAGGAAAAAAGAGAGAAAAAGAAGAAGAAAAAAGGAAAAAGAAAAGAGAGGAACCCTAGTTCATGCATGAAAAAATTCTGCATTCAATCTAGCTGACTTCTTCCTCCTCTAAGTCCATCGCGCCATTAGTGTTAGGGGTCCCTGATAAGAGTCTTTAGATCAGATCTAAGTCCTCTTCAATCCCTTTAAACCTTTCCTCCAAGTTCTTCCAAGAAGGTGGATCAAAAGTTGATAGCGTTTGAAAGATCAAATTTCAGCCTCAAGAAATTCTGTGCAAGCTAGCACTTCCGCAGGATTGGATCTCTTCAGGAACTTCACGTGGACTTCTCGTAGAGGCCATTCGTGTGCGTGGCTACGAAGTCGAGGATCAGATCCACAAGTTTCATCCATCATAAAAGGTATTAATGCTACATTAATCTTTTATTATGGTATCAAGATCTAGGTCTGATTCCCCGAGGTTTTACCCTCTTTTGGGGCTCCTCACGGAGATATCTCCAGAATCCATTCAATGGATATTCAGAGATTAATCGGAATAGAGTTCTTAAGTTTCAGATCTGATAGTTAATCATGCATGAAAGTTTTAGCATAATTGTTTAAATGATTCCGGCATAATCCTATGTGTTCTTAAGGTGCTGATTTCTAGATTTGATCTTGTAAGCATGCATGAATTAAATTGTTTGATTCGATTTTTCCGCTGCGTTTTAAAACTTAAAAAGAACTACGTATGGCTTGATCCCCCTTATGAAGGGGTACGTAGGCAACCCGATCAGGTTCAGCCATGGTTTTTTTTTAAAAAAAAAATCAGCATGCTTAACACCGAAGAACCTAGGATTCACTTTCATGGCCTACTAGCAGTAAGGTAAAGCAAAGATCCAATTAGTCCTCTATAAAGCTTTATATCTATACTTTTTTCTTTTTCATCTTTGTCTAGCTTACTAGTGGGATTCATTGGGGTGCCTATTCCCTTGTGATTTTCATTCCCAAACTTCTTTAATATTTCCTTTGTGTACTTAGTTTGATGAATAAAGATACCTTCCTTAGTTTGCTTGATTTGTAATCCAAAAAAGAAATTTAGTTCTCCCATCATACTCATCTCGAATTCTCCTTACATTAATTTAGCAAACTCTTTGCAAAGATTATCATTAGTTGCACCAAAAATTATGTCATCTACGTATATTTGAACTACTAGCAGATTTTTGTCTTTTCTTTTGAGAAAAAGTGTTTTATCTACATTTCTCCTACTGAAATCATTATTCAGTAGAAATTTACTTAGTCGATCATACCAAGCCCTAGGTGCTTGTTTCAATCCATATAATGCCTTATGTAATCTAAACACATGATTTGGCAATTCATGATTCTCAAAACCAGGAGGTTGCTCTACATATACTTCTTCCTTTATAAAATCATTTAAGAAGGCACTTTTTACATCCATTTGATACAATTTGAAATCCATGAAGCATGCAAAAGCTAGAAGTAATCTAATAGCTTCTAATCTAGCCATGGGAGCAAATATTTCCTCAAAATCTATCCCTTCTTCTTGATTGTATCCCTTAGCTACAAGTCTAGCTTTATTTTTTATAACTACCCCATTTTCATCTAATTTATTTCTAAAGATTCATTTTGTTCCAATTACAGAGTTATGCTTTGGTCTCTCAGTTAATGTCCATACATTACTTCTTTTGAATTGATTTAATTCTTCTTGCATAGCATTTATCTAATTTATGTATTTTTCAGCTTCTTCATAAGTCTTAGGTTCTAATTGTGAAATGACGCGTTTGCAAAAATGCTTTTCCGACACTAATCTCCCAAGTATAGGAGAATCACACAAGTAGTAAAATCTCGAAAGTCCGAGGTCGAATCCTCAGAAAACGAAATATATATAAGATTATTTAATATAATTTTAGATTAATTAATTCAATAAATTTGTGGATTAAGATGATGTTTTGATTTTTAGAAATTAAAATCGGAGAACAATATAGCAATAAACAAAGTTCAATGAAATAAAGATGGTAGGAATCTGGAATCCCCCTTGATGATATTGCATCCAAGAAATACACTCTATGGTTCTTGATTAACAATGAATGGTAGGATAGATCTAATCATGGTATATGTTTCATGAACATATGAACTCAATTTCTAAGCATTCGTCGTGCTTTCTACGTCTACGACGAATCAAATACTAAAGCAATCCATATATCAATAATCATAATCCATTAAAGAGCTATCTACGAAATAACTATGCATGGATCAAAAACATATCAGTAAATATAATTCATTCAAGGCGAGAGTTTAGAGTTTACTTCAAAGAGCAATAGATCAAAGGTTCCTCCATCTCCCTCCCTAAGAAATTAGCCGGCCATCAATATAAAAGAAATCTCCCCTGTTCCTCTTCCTTCTCTTTTTTTTTTCTTTTTATTTTCGGAAACAGGGCATGCCCTGTTTCCTCTCTTTTTTTTTTCTTTTTTTTGAATGGGCCTGAGGCTCTCCTCTATTTTTCGAATGAAGTCCCCCCAACCGAGAGAACTCCCTTCATAAAGATCCCCCTTGATGGTTCCCCTGATCGCGCGTGGAGAGCTGAGAATGCGGAGCGGACGCGGAAGAAGTGGACGGCCGGTATGAAGTGCAGAAGAAAGCTAGGATGCGAGTGAATCGGCACGGACGGCTGGATCGTAGGAGGATTGAACTGCTGGCACTTGGGAAGAGATGCGGAAGAGGCTCGCGGGATGTGCTGTGAACGCGGACGAGATCTGATTGCGAACGGAAGGAGGATTGGAGCTGGGATGCGGACACTGGGATCACGGGAGAGCTGAAATCGCTGGGGAATCCAACGCTTGAGATCTGGACTTGGAGGAGTGCTTCGCGGACGGCTGGAGCTTGATCGTTGGAGCTGGGATGCATGGACTGCGAGGAAGATGGAAGCCGCGGACGCAAACAGATGCAGAGATACGGGATGCTGGGAACTCGGCTGAACACGTGTACTCGGAAGCATGGATGCGGAAGCTGAGATCTGGGGGGTTGCACGAACGCGGGATGATGGGCTGCACGTGGATGCTGGGAGAAGCTAGGAGATGCGTGAGATGGGCGGACGCATGGGATGAAGTGGGAGAATCACAAACGGGTGCACAGGCTGCTTTGAATTGGCTGTAGTGAACCTAAAAGGCTGAACTTAACCTCCTTCTAGTATGCAACTGGGGTTGACCCATACGGTTGGCTGGTCACATATGGTGATGCATCTTTTTGGACCCAATGCGTATTTTAACTTTAATTTACGATCACCTGCACCCCACAAAAATATAATATTAATACAACACTTCTATCATCATTTGTTAGCAATAATACTAATTTGAGTGATGTGTAGATCGTACTTTTGTGCTCTCATCACACCCCCCAACTAGTTTATTGCTAGTCTTTAGCAATTAATGAACAGATAATAAAATGAGAGTGCAAAAGGTGTTCGTTGATCCTTTGATGTTTTATTAGAACTAATTGCATAAAATTAAGATAAGCACTCACTTTCATAGGAATCACGATTGCACTTAGCACGTGCAACAAGCCGTTAAACCCCTAGGTTATCCTAGTGGACGAGTGTTGTCTCGTGAGGGTTTTCAGGGATGTTACCTACAAACATCATGAATTATATGACCTGAGATTCTAATAAAGATATGAAATAAATCTTAAGCTAATACACATGTAATTAATTGATATATATTTTCAAGCATGGCAACTGTCAAAGCAAGGAAATGTAAAAGTGTAGTATGCATCAAATCGCATGGCTTTCTCAGAGTACTAATACCTCCACCACAATAGGACACTGCCTGAGTTTTAGGTGCACTACTCAAGTTCACAAGTGTTTTCTACAATTTGTTAGAACCTGATCCATCAAATTTTCAGAATATCACATGTTGTCTAAATTTGTCAAGAATGGTTGGCATGTAAAGAAAGAGCTATCAATCCCAACTAAACAACCTGGGTATATAGAGGTCCAACACAATGGAGTCAAACCAGTCATTACCACATGTCACTAGGTTCAGCCTGACCAACTCATTCATGCTTATTGTTATTTCATTTTTTTTATTTTTTTTCCAATACACATGACAACTATAGCTGTCCAACCCCATTAGGCTCTAGTAAGGTCCATGTAGCGAGCTTTCAGCCAATGACCCCCGATCCAGTTGGCTCAAGATATTAGGTGAAACACCCCTCGGGCTTAATTACTCGAACCAGACTACGCCACGAGGCCAGACTTGTCATCAGAATTTTTTTTTTTTTTAATTATCATGCAAGAAAAAAGATGGTAGACTGAACCATATAGATATTTTTATTATATATGTGACTGCATCGTGACTATAGGTCAACCAAGGTCGGATCATAAGGCATTTAAGTAATCTAGCCGGGATATTCAACCTCTATCTTTATGTGAAGACCAAATCAAGAACCTTATGGTACGAACAAGGATACTCGTACTTCTTTTACGGATAAGGCTAACAAAAATGCAGTTAACAAATGTGAACTCCTGAGGCTTTCCTATTGTCATTAAGTACACGTGTGAGGATCTAATAATAGATCTCTGATCAGTCATAGTATGCATGCGTTCCTTACCTTAATAGTTGCACAAACTCAATATGAAAATACATGTGCATTTGCTCAAAAAAGAAAGTAATAGAATAAATCAAATGCAAAAATAGTTTTTTTTTCAAAATATTTTCCTCCCCCCCAACTTAAACATTGCATTGTCCTCAATGTAAAAAAATGCAAGAAAACTATATATGAGAGACAATAGAGAAAATAATAGAGAGAAGAAGAATACCTTGAGCTGTTGATTTTTAGAAAAGAAGACCTACAAAATAATAAGAAAACTAGAAATAAAAAAAAATTGAATTCTAACTAATATACACATACCTTGGCCGTCATGCTCAGTCATAAGAAGGCTCCTCCAAGGGAAAGGAGTCCTCTTCATCTGCAAAATTTTCAAGAAAAGGTTTTAATCTGTGTCCATTTACCTTAAAAATTTTGCCATCCTGTGGATTCTCAATTTCAATTGCCCCGTGTGGAAAAATAGTTTTTACAATGAAAGGACCTGTCCATCTTGATCGTAACTTTCCAGGAAATAGATGTAAGCGAGAGTCATAACAAAGAACTTTTTGTGCAGGTTTAAAAGATTTTCTTAGAATTGATTTATCATGCCTAATTTTCATTCGTTCTTTATAAAGTCTAGCATTGTCATACGCATCCCGACGAATTTCATTTAACTCACTTAGTTGTATTTTTCTAGCTAAACTAGCATCTGACAGTTCAAAGTTTAATTTTCTAATGGCCCAATACGATTTATGCTCTATTTCAACAGGTAGATGACATGCTTTTCCATAGACTAGCTGATACGGGGACATACCAAGAATAGTTTTATAAGCAGTACGGTAAGCCCACAATGCGTCAGAAAGTTTTAAAGACCAGTCTTTGCGTGATGGATTCACCGTTTTCTCTAAAATTTGTTTAATCTCCCGATTGGCTAACTCTACTTGGCCACTAGTTTGCGGGTGATAAGGAGTTGCAATTCTATGGGTGATACCGTACTTTCGTAATAGGATCTCAAAAGGCTTATTACAAAAATATTTTCCACCATCACTAATTATAACCTTGGGCATCCCAAACCTAGAAAATATGTTTTCTTTAAGAAAGTTTAAAACTGGTTTGTGGTCATTTGTTCGACAAGGCACATCTTCTACCCATTTGGACACATACTCAACACCAACTAAAATATACTCATATCCAAAAGACGGTGGAAATGGGCCCATAAAATCGATGCCACACATGTCAAAAATTTCAATAGCAGTAATGGGCTGAAGAGGCATCATTTGCCTACGAGTTAGACTCCCAACACGTTGACATGGGTCATATGTCCGACAGAACTCGTAGGCATCTTTAAATAGTGTTGGCCAATAAAAACCACATTGTAACACCTTAGCTGCCGTTTTCTTAGATGCAAAGTGTCCTCCACAAGCACTGTGTTGACCCCCTAATGGATTTTGATGAATACAAAACACTAGAGCATAATTCCATTATATCTTAACAATTTAATTAAGGAATTCATGTGTTTTATCTAGAATATTGTTGAGAAATATCTAGGCAAGTTCCCATAATTTTTATGAATTCATTGAAGAACATTTTGAGTTAATGAAAAAGTTCAGGGACAGCCGAGACGTCTCCTGATGGTTTCAGAGACGTCTCTGGCACAAACAGGAAGAACTGGCACACTTGGAGACGTCCCCGGCACCTGCCGAGTCGTCCCCGCGTTAGCGGAGTCGACTCTCTCAGTAGCGGAGTCGACTCTCTCAGTGGCGGCAGAAAGGCAGTTTTCAAGAAATATGCGCGAGACGTCCCCACTGTACGCCGAGTCGTCCCCGCAGGTAAAAAGGAGAGTTCCAGAGTCGTCCCCAAGATAGCCGAGACGGCTCTCTCAGGGTTTTCCAGAGAATGGTTTTTTCGGTGATAAGGCAGCGGAGTCGACCCTGAAACAGCGGAGCCGTCCCCATGCATAAAGTGCAGACGAGCCGAGACGTCCCCTGAAAGAGCGGAGTCGACTCTCTCAGGGAATTCCAGAGGACATGTCTTTCGGAGATAAAGAAGCGGAGTCGTCCCCAAGGCAGCGGAGTCGTCCCCACTCAAAAAGTGCAGACAAGCCGAGACGTCCCCGTAAAGTGCCGAGTCGACCCCAGACTACATAAAAAGTAAAATCCTGTAGGCGAGACGTCCCTCGTTGTAGCGGAGACGTCCCCGGAGCGCCTGGGACGCGACTGACAGCTTTTCAGGTTTGGTTTGAATTTCAAATCCTTCTCTTTTTGTTTCTAACGGCTATATTTGCTTTTTGGGCTATAAAAAGGGACCTCTTAAGTGGTTCTCAACAACTCTTCACCAACCAAAAAGCTAGATCATTCAAGAGAGAAGTTAGAAAGAAAAGCTCAAGGGAGTGAGTGCATTCAAGGAAGGAAATCAAGTATTCTCAAGTCTCCCAAGCAATTTCAAGCTCAACCAGTCTCGTGCGCTCGGGATTCGAAGCTCACACTCAACCCTACGCGCTCCACCTCGGAAGAATCAACATCTCCCACGCTTCCAACGGCAAAAGGATTCTTCCGGGTTACATTATTCATAATTATTATATTTGCTTCTTAGAGCTTTTATTTCCTTTTGTAAACTCTTTTATTGTGGTGCTTGTTCCAGTCAAGGGACTTGGAACAAGGGAAAGGCGTCCCAAGCCTAAGAGAAATTGGGGGTTTTAGGGTTTGTTGTGAGCCCGGTGTAAAACAACGAGTTGGGTAGTGAACTCGCAAAACTACCGTACTGTAATCTTGGATTATAGTGGAAATTCCCAAAGGCACTTTGGGGAGTGGATGTAGGAGCGGTGAAGGCTCCGAACCACTATAAAACCGTGTGTTTGTGGTTGTCTCTTCTTATCTCTTTATCCTTATTTTAGTTCATATATTTGTGTGTTTTATTTTTAATTAGGCAAAAAGTTTTTAAAACACCCAATTCACCCCCCTCTTGGGTGACCATCTCTGGGCAACAAGTGGTATCAGAGCAGGTGCTCTGTATATTTCTTGAAAGACCTAACCGTCTTAGCCAAAGATCTAGATGGCAACACCCTTTAACAATGTTCCTGCCGAGGGGCAAGCAACCAATAGACCTCCACTCTTCAATGGGACAAATTATACCTATTGGAAGACGAGAATGAGAATTTTCATTCAAGCACAAGACTATGCCTTGTGGAGGGTTATAGTCAAGGGACCACAAGAACCATCACACGTGGTGAATGGCATTCGAGTTCCCAAACCTGAGGAGGATTGGGATGAGAATGATGATAGGATGGCTCAACTCAATTCTAGAGCCATGAACTCATTATTTTGTTCTCTAGATGTAAATGAGTTCAATAGAGTCTCTACATGCAGTTCCGCTAAGGAAATATGGGATAGGCTTGAAGTTACCCACGAGGGTACAAATCAAGTCAAAGAGTCCAAAGTGAACATTCTAGTTCACAAGTATGAATTGTTTAAGATGGAACCTAATGAAACCATCACATGCATGTTTACACGTTTTACCGAAATTATTAATGGTCTAAAAAGCTTGGGCAAATCTTACACTAACCCCGAACTTGTGAGTAAAATTCTCAGGTCACTGCCAAAAGCATGGGAAGCAAAGGTCACGGCGATTGTGGAAGCCAAAGACCTCAACACCTTGGGGCTAGAACAACTCTTGGGCTCATTGATGACGCATGAGCTCACGATGAAGCAGCATGAAGAAGAGTTGCCAAAGAAAAAGACAATCGCACTCAAGGCTACCTCAAGTATATGTGAAGAAGAGAGCAGTGAGAGTGAAGAAGAAAGTCAAGATGAGGACTTGGGTTTGATAGTAAGGAAATTTAAAAAGTTCATGAGAAGAAAGAAACCATTCCCAAGAAAGAAATTTGGAGGGAGAAATGATTGGAAAAAAGAAAAAGAAAAAGAAAGAGACCCAATCGTATGCTATGACTGCAAGAGACCGGGACATATTCGTTCCGAATGCCCACAACAAAAGAAGCATTTTGGAAAGAAGAAGAAAAAGGCATTGAAGGCAACATGGGATGACAGTGACACATCATCCTCCGAGGAAGAGAAGGAAGAGACCGCCAATCTATGCTTCATGGCGCTCGAAGATGACGAGGTATGTCAAAACCCAACTATAAATTTTACTTTAGAAGAATTATATGATGCTTTTCAAGAACTTATGGGTGATTGTAGTATGTTAGGAGCAAAGAATAAAGAATTAAAAGCCTCAAATCAAAAACTAAAGGAAAATATTGAAAACCTATTAACTGAAAAGGAGAGCGTTAAAAATATGAACACTACTAACCTAAAAATCGAAAATTCAAGACTTAGCACTGAAAATGAAAAGGCAAAAACACTAATCAAGGAATTAAATTTAAAAGTAAATTCCCTACTCAATAGTAATACCTCACTTGCGCAAACTGTTGAATCTCTTAAAAAGGATATGAAAGAACTAGTTAAAGAAAATTTGAATCTTAAGAATGAGGTACATAAGTACAAGCCAATTGTTGAAAAATTCACACAAAGCTCTGAAAAATTAAATATTATTCTTTCAAATCAAAGAGCTGTTTTCAATAAAGCTGGATTAGGATATAAAACTAATAAGCAACAAAAGTATCTAAAGAATTTCTTTGTAAAAGCAAAAGATGTAAAAACTGAAAAACCAACATGCTTTCTTTGTGGAAAGAACGGACATAAAGCCTACTCTTGTATTCAAAGAAAAATCCAAACTAACAAGGGTACATTTGTAAAAGCTAAAAACATAACTAAAGTATGGGTGCCTAAGGGAGTCAACTACACTAACCACGAAGGACCCAAGAAAACTTGGGTACCTAAGAGCTTCACATGATCATTCTGCAGATATGCCTTGCAGCCGAAAATAAAAAGAGAATGTGGTATCTTGATAGTGGTTGCTCAAGGCATATGACCGGTGACAAGAGTCTCTTCGTCACCTTGGAATCAAAAGAAGGAGGAGTAGTCACATTTGGAGACAATGCTAAAGGTCGAATTATTGGTGTTGGTAAAATCTCCATATCACCCTCCTCATTTATAGATAATGTATTGTTAGTTAATGGACTAAAACATAATTTATTAAGTATAAGTCAATTTTGTGACAAGGGCTTTAAAGTGTCATTTGAATCTTCACTATGCATAATTAATAGTCCAATTGATAATGAGATCATACTCACAGGACATAGGCATGGAAACGTTTACATGGTAGATCTTGATGATCTCACCATGAGGGATGGCCAATGTCTTGTAGCCATGAATCCCAAAGTCAATGAGACTAGTTGGTTATGGCATCGTAGGTTAGGGCATGCTAGCATGGATTTAATCTCTAAATTGATCACAAAGGATCTAGTCAAAGGACTACCACAAATAGACTTTGAAAAGAATAAAATTTGTGCGGCATGTCAATTAGGGAAACAAACAAGAAGTTCTTTCAAGTCTAAGAATATAGTCTCAACATCAAAACCCTTAGAACTAATTCACATGGATTTGTTTGGACCCACTAGAACTGCTAGTCTAGGGGGTAAGAAATTTGGTCTTGTCATTGTTGATGATTTTTCACGTTTTACATGGGTTTCATTTCTTGCACACAAAGATGAGTCCTTTCTCGCTTTTGTCAAGTTTCATAATAAGGTTTCGAATGAACTCAATCTTAAACTAAAAGCAATTAGGAGTGATCATGGTACCGAGTTTGAAAATCAACACTTTGAAAAGTTTTGTGACGAAAATGGTATCAATCACAATTTCTCGGCACCTAGGACACCCCAACAAAATGGGGTGGTAGAAAGGAAGAATCGCACACTAGCCGATATGGCTCGTACCATGTTGTGCGAATCGGATCTACCAAAGTATTTCTGGGCTGAAGCAATAAATACCTCATGTTATATCTTAAATCGTGCTTTAGTTAGATCCATCTTAAAGAAAACACCGTATGAATTGATAAAAGGTAAGAAACCAAATATAAGTTATTTTCATGTTTTCGGTTGTCGATGCTTTATTTTGAATAATGGAAAGGACAATCTCAGTAAATTTAGAGCTAAATCAGATGAGGGGATCTTCTTAGGTTATTCCTCATCTAGTAGAGCATACAGGGTCTTCAACAAGAGAACTCTCGTTGTTGAAGAATCCATTCATGTTGTTTTTGATGAAACTAATGGAGATTCTTCTAGAAAAGAAGAAGATGGTGATGCAGGTATACTTGAAGACCGAATAAAGGAATTCTCCATACAAGACAAACAACATGAGGATGAGGTCAAGGAAGATACAAATCAGCAAGATGAAGAAGGTCAACCTCCATAAAAAATTCAAGATTTTCCTAAAGAATGGAGGTATGCACATGGTCATCCAAAGGATCTAATCCTTGGTGATCCATCACAAGGTATAAGAACTAGATCCTCTTTAAGAAACACTAGTAATTACCTTGCTTTCGTATCACAAATAGAGCCTAAATCACTAGAAGAAGCTGAAAAAGATGATATTTGGATGAATGCTATGTTGGGAATTATGTCCCAAAGCCAATTTTTAATTGTAAGAAATTGGATTATGTATATATTTTATTAAAATGAATAAAAATTTATTCTGGCAATTTTCTATTCATCACAAGTGTTACATCTTCAAATTGAACTCCTGTGTATTGTGATGAAGTCCTTAGGACTAATTTAGTGGATAAAAGAGGTTTTATCATTTAGTCCTTAAACCAGTTCGCGACCAAATGATGAGCTGTCAATTGGACAATAGCTATGTCAAGTATAGGTCGTTGTGTGTCATTTAGTTGGTTGTCCTCTTAAACCAAGAAGTGTGGAGACATTGTATGGCATACAGGTGAGATGTAGGAGTACATCATCACTGAACAGTGACTCACCTGCGTAGCACTCTACTGTCGGGAGTTAGCTCGCAAAGCGTATGGGCATAAGTACCCCTTAGACCTGAGACTGTCACGGTGACTTGCAAGCAACTCACTGTACTTAGGCACTGGATGACCTGAATTTCTAATTCAGGGATCGGAAGGATGCTGGGTGCAGTCAAGTACTCGCGAAGTCTGTGTACGAGTCAAGATGGGATTGACCGCTCCAGATTATAGGAGTTGATGTCTCGCTGTATTTCAATTCAGTAAAACTTTGGCCAGGGTAAACCAAGTGATGGTCACTTGATTTGATTAATTGAAATACACTATGGATGACCGGACCCAGAATTCGACAGTCCACTCTGAGGTCATCTTGAGCATCGATGGTCATAGGGATGAATTATGCAACAACCATACGTCTAGGTTCTTGAATGTTGCTTTGCATATTCGACCTATCCGGACGTCGGGTATCATTGCTAGATGGTCACCTCGATTAGTGCATGGAGTAGTCCATGTACTACCGGCTTAGTGTTCGAACCTATCGGAGTCACGCACATTAGTCAAACTAAGTAAGAAGGTCTTGACCCAATTTAATTAAGAATTAAATTGTGGGTCATTTGGAATTTGGTTCTGTCTATGTTCAGCTAGCACTGAACATGAGGTACATGCTAAATTTCATGGATGAACAACTAATTAAGTCTGTATTTCGGGTCAATCAAGTTTCAATTAATGTAATGGAACTTGATCAGGATTCAATTGTTGAGATTGGATTTGATTGGGTCTAAATTAGTGTAATTGGGCTCGATCATGATTTAATTGGGATTTAATTTCATATTTGTTCTGATCTAAGTCGGACTTGGATCGAGCCGAAACTGGACCTAATTGTATCTCTCATGAGTCGGACTCATGTGGAATTTTTTCGGGTCAAACATCATTCAAATGGGCTGTCAATTTGGTTTAGAACCAAATAGGCTTGCTTTATTTCAAAATGGGCTAACCCATTTCCTATTTGACTAATCCCATTTAAATGGTTACGGCTGACTTGTTTTTAAACTCCCATGGACCCGTGGACCACTCCCCCTCATGGACCCTTAAGGATTTTTTTGTGAACCGCGATGGAGAAAAGCCTGGGAGGAGAAAACAGAGCCTTCTTCCTCCCGGCTTCGTCCCCACACCGTGCCACCGTCTGGCCTCCGACCGCTCTGTCGTCTGGACCGGAATGTCCGGTTTTGAACCCGCTACATTCCGGTTAAATTTGATTTTTGAAATTCGGCTGTTATCGGATGGATTTACTATTTTTTCCCCACGTTTGTTTTTGAAACAAACGTTTTGAATTCATAACGTATGGATTCGTAAAGACAGTCATTACTCCTCTTAAATCCTCTCTGCGTTGGCCTATAGATAGACCAACATTTTCCTCTTGAATACAGAACGAATCAGAGAGAAAAAGGTGTGAATCTGTCCGTGAAATTTTGGGAAGAAACTTCACAGACAGAGGCGGCTTCGGTGGGATTTTTCTAAAGGAGAAGAGGAAGAGAGAAGAAGTGGTCCTTCTCTCTCAATCTTCTCCCAGTGGCAAGCATTCAGATCCGGCTTTCTAGTCTCCTCTCTTCTCCTCTGCGATCAGTCCAAAATTGAAGCTCTCGGGTTGGAAACGGGAGAGAAGGAAGAAGAAGAAGAGAAGAAAAGAAAAGTGTTTCTTCTAGGGTCCTTTTTGCAAAAAGTGGTTTTGCAAAATACAGATATCGTCCAACCTTCCTACGAAGCTCGACGTGCTTGCGAAGTAGAGGGCTTGCAGATCCAGGCCTTACAGAGCTACCTTCAGGGATCTAGATCCAGATCCAGATTCAAATTACCTCGACCAACTGCCGCTACGGGCTTGAGGTAATTTTACATAAAAGTTAAATTTAATATTTATAATTGTTATAAATAAAATAAAAAAAATTAAAACTGATTTTTCATGCCTGGCGTTCGATTTTATCGGACAACTCGGAAATTTTTTTCCTTCATGCTATGCAAGAGGAATTAAATCAATTCGAAAGAAATGAAGTTTGGACTCTAATGAAAAGACCCCCTAATGTTTCAATTATAGGTACCAAGTGGGTGTATAGAAATAAACTAGATGAAGATGGAATAGTAATAAGAAACAAAGCTAGGCTAGTGGCCAAAGGATATAATCAGGAGGAAGGAATAGATTTTGACGAAACTTTTGCTCCTGTTGCTAGATTAGAGGCTATTAGACTACTTTTAGCATATGCATGCTTCATGGATTTTAAACTTTATCAAATGGATGTAAAAAGTGCATTTTTAAATGGCTATATAATGGAGGAAGTTTATGTAGGACAACCTCCAGGTTTTGAAAATCACTTACATCCAGATTATGTTTATAAATTGCATAAAGCATTGTATGGACTTAAGCAAGCCCCTAGGGCATGGTATGAAAGGTTAAGTAATTTCCTAATTGAGAACAAATTCAATAGAGGAAATGTAGACAAAACCCTCTTTATTAAAAGTAAAGGAAATGACTTATTGCTTGTACAAATTTATGTGGATGATATAATTTTTGGTGCTACTAATGATAGTCTTTGTCAAGAGTTTGCCAAGCTTATGCAGGGAGAATTTGAAATGAGCATGATGGGTGAGCTCAACTTCTTCCTTGGGTTACAAATAAAACAATCAGAGGAAGGCATCTTCATCAGTCAGTCCAAATACATCAAGGAAATGCTAGAAAAATTCAAGATGAAGGATGCAAAGGAAATCAGCACACCCATGGGCTCAAGTTGCAAGCTAGACAAAGATGAAAAAGGTAAAAGTATAGACTGCAAATTATACAGAGGTATGATAGGTTCTCTACTTTATCTTACTGCTAGTAGACCAGATATATTATTCAGTGTTTGTATGTGTGCTAGATACCAAGCATGTCCTAAGGAATCACACTTGCAAGCTGTTAAGAGAATTTTTAGATATCTAGTAGGGACATCTAATGTAGGCTTATGGTATTCTAAATAATCTGACATAAACTTAATTGCTTATTCCGATGCTGATTTTGCCGGGTGCAAACTCGACAGAAAAAGCACAAGTGGCACATGTCAATTCTTGGGTGCCAATTTGGTTTCTTGGTTTAGCAAGAAACAAAATTCAGTTGCTTTGTCCACAGCTGAGGCTGAGTACATTGCAGCTGGAAGCTGTTGTGCCCAAGTTCTTTGGATTAAGCAACAACTTGAAGACTTCGGTATCAAAATGGATAATATACCAATTAAATGTGATAATACAAGTGCAATTAATTTAACAAAAAATTCTGTCCAACACTCTAAGTCAAAGCATATAGAGATTAGGCATCATTTTATTAGGGATCATGTGCTGAAAAATGATGTGATGATTGAATATGTATGTACAGAAAATCAATTAGCTGATATCTTTACAAAGCCCCTTTGTAAAGAAAGATTCAATTTCTTAAGGAATGCCTTGAGCTTGTATGATCCTAGCAAATGAGTTGAATTTGTATTGGATTACTTTGCTACTCAAACTAGTAATCAACCTCAAGGTAGACATAAGTGAAAACATGAATTCATCTAAACTAAATGACGAACTGTTTGACTTTCCGGAGGATGGTTACCCTCCCTTGGACTCTTCATGGAGATATTTTCAGAACCTATTTCATAGGTATTCGAAATTTGGTCAAACATTCCTCATTTCAATATTAATAATTCAAAAAAAATTATCAAATTATTATAGGTTGTATCATTAAGGGGGAGGATCACAAACAAATTCACTCTAAGTTTATCAAAAGAGATCATGTCGATTAGGGTAATTAACCAAAATTGGGAGAAGATAGAATACAGTCTGAAATTTTTCAGTGCCGGAGACGTCTCTGGCAAATCGCAGAGACGTCCCCCCAAGGGGAGACGTCTCGCCTTAGTCGCGGAGACGTCTCGGGGACCGAATGAGGGCTTTTTAAATAGGTCGAAATCGCTCGAGCTGACTCGAGCTTTCTCCCTCATTCCCGACCAAAACGGAAAATCCTAGCCTCCATTTGCTCTCCACCTCAAATCCCAGCCTCCGTTTGCTCTAAATCACAAACCCTAGCATCCATGGCACCAAAGAAAGCTAGGACAACCCGTGGGAGGCGACCTAGAGTAGCGGCCGACGGTGAGGAACGGCGGGAAGAACCCTCCGCGCCTTCTCCTCCGGTTGCTCCGCCGACCACGACGATTTCCTATGCAAATCACACAGTCACGACTGGTAGGTACATCGATTTCTCCTTTTTAGATCATGAGGGGTTCTCTATTGGAGAGAGACTCCGAGCTCAAGGGTGGGAGCACCTTTGCACACTAAATACCTCGACCTATCCCGGCCTAGTTAGAGAGTTTTTTAGCAATATGGCATTAGGGGACCAAGGGTACACTGGATGTGTCCGGGGGACATTAGTGGAAGTAAATGAAGATGTCCTATCCACTGTCCTACAATTCCCTAAGGACGGTGAGGCTCCAACCTCACTTCCCCAAAGGGAATTAGCCCTAAATCTGCTGTTAGGACAAGAGGACTGCGGCCCTCTTGATGTTATCAACTCCCAAGACCTAAACGCCGAAATGAGATTACTTTTAAGTATTGTCAACCGGGTCTTGTTTCCCAAAACCGGTCGCTTCGATTTTGTTTCGGAGCGAGACTTAGCTATTATGCATCATATCTTACAAGGGATCCCTCTAAACCTTCCTAGACTCATGCTAAATTACATTGCCCTATGTCATAGGTATTCTAGATTTAGTATACCCTATGGCATGATCTTTACCTTAATCTTTAAACACTTCAAGGTTCCCATTCCAACAAATGAACCTGCAAAGGCCTTGAGAAACACCGACTACTATAATGAGGGCACAATGAGAAGAATGGAGTTTCATAAGATAGATGGGTCGTGGGTCAAGGTTCCAAAAAGAAAAGCACAAACCATAGAGCCTGAAATCCCACATCATGAGTCTGACCATCACTCTCCTCCGCCTAGCCACATGAACATCCCTGATATTCCCTCCAGCTCAGCTGGACCTTCCACATCCATGCCACCACCTCCTCCAGTCAGTGGGCCCTCCTTCCTATCAGAGGATCAGATGCACACCTTAGCATCTGCCATTTGCCAGCAGATAAGGGAGGAGATGAGATCCATGATCTCCACAGAGTTGGCCCCCATCAGAGCTTCACATGAAGGGCTTCTACAAGAGATGAAGGATATTAGAAGTCAAATTGAAGCTACAACACAAGAAATAATTGGTATGGGTGCCACCCAAACCATCAGATCATTAGAGCTCAAGGACAGCTTGAAGAGCATTTCCAAGAGTCTTAAAGAGCTAACAAAGCCAGATGGCAATGTGAGCACCTTAGTTGCCCAACTCAGAGGAAGAATTGAAATGGCAACTATAGAGTTTGAGGCACTTGTGGCAGGTTTCCACAAGTCACAGGGAGATCAATTTAAGACCCTCATGGATTCTATCAATGCATTCATAGATGCAGCTTGTAAGGCTTATGCACAAAGTACAACTAGTAGGCCCCATGAGCAACGTCGCCGATGATGGATATCTTGTAGGATCTTCTTTTTGTAAATCCTAGGCTATTTTGAAACACCTTTTGTATTAGAAATCAATACTTGTAATGATTTCTTCTTTTGACTATGTACTGACTTCAAAGGTTTATGATGACATATGAATGAATACAATCTCTTTTGAACACTTTGTGTACATTGCCAATTCTGCGTATGTGTTTCTGTGATTGTGTATGTGATTGTATGATATGCCATAAAAATCTTACCACATACCTTGAGTGTTCAAATTTGATACAAAGAAACAATGCACATAAAACAGGGGGAGCACATCTTGTGATAACTATGTTAAACTAAAAGATAAGTCTGAAATGAATTCCAAAACAAAGGGGGAGTGATATGAATACATTAATAGAAATGACTTGGACAGGGGGAGCACAACTTGAATATCCTTGAGTAAAATGAATGCTGAATTCCACTATAAATTGAGTCTTAAGCACCTAAGGATAATTTGTCCCCTTCATGTTGCTGACAAAAAGGGGGAGTAGATAGTATATGGAATGCAAAATTTATAATAGATATTGAATATGGAGATATTGAAAGGGGGAGTATGAAAGGGGGAGTAGACATGGATATTGAATATGGAATGCAAAATTTTTAATCTTACTCCAAAGTTGAATT
The DNA here is from genome assembly GCF_051530095.1 of Phoenix dactylifera. NCBI lineage: Eukaryota > Viridiplantae > Streptophyta > Magnoliopsida > Arecales > Arecaceae > Phoenix > Phoenix dactylifera. Next base: position 4,286,078 of record NC_143204.1, on the reverse strand, counting down.
AGGAAAGATAAAATTGAAGAATATTGATTTTAAGATAATTGCCCTTCTGGAAAAGAAAGGGGGAGTCAAAAAGAATCTAGCTTTCAATTATCTTCAGCATCAATATTTCATTTTAACTTGATTCAAACTCAGTTCATATGCCAAAATCATTTAAGAACTATAAAGATCAATCTTATGCACAAGGAAATATTATATCCGATCAAATACTGTGTATATGTTTAAATTTCAAATTTTGCATATACTCAGTGTTTTGTCATCATCAAAAAGGGGGAGATTGTTGACCCCCTAATGGATTTTGATGAATACAAAACACTAGAGCATAATTCCATTATATCTTAACAATTTAATTAAGGAATTCATGTGTTTTATCTAGAATATTGTTGAGAAATGTCTAGGCAAGTTCCCATAATTTTTATGAATTCATTGAAGAACATTTTGAGTTAATGAAAAAGTTCAGGGACAGCCGAGACGTCTCCTGATGGTTTCAGAGACGTCTCTGGCACAAACAGGAAGAACTGGCACACTTGGAGACGTCCCCGGCACCTGCCGAGTCGTCCCCGCGTTAGCGGAGTCGACTCTCTCAGTAGCGGAGTCGACTCTCTCAGTGGCGGCAGAAAGGCAGTTTTCAAGAAATATGCGCGAGACGTCCCCACTGTACGCCGAGTCGTCCCCACAGGTAAAAAGGAGAGTTCCAGAGTCGTCCCCAAGATAGCCGAGACGGCTCTCTCAGGGTTTTCCAGAGAATGGTTTTTTCGGTGATAAGGCAGCGGAGTCGACCCTGAAACAGCGGAGCCGTCCCCATGCATAAAGTGCAGACGAGCCGAGACGTCCCCTGAAAGAGTGGAGTCGACTCTCTCAGGGAATTCCAGAGGACATGTCTTTCGGAGATAAAGAAGCGGAGTCGTCCCCAAGGCAGCGGAGTCGTCCCCACTCAAAAAGTGCAGACAAGCCGAGACGTCCCCGTAAAGTGCCGAGTCGACCCCAGACTACATAAAAAGTAAAATCCTGTAGGCGAGACGTCCCTCGTTGTAGCGGAGACGTCCCCGGAGCGCCTGGGACGCGACTGACAGCTTTTCAGGTTTGGTTTGAATTTCAAATCCTTCTCTTTTTGTTTCTAACGGCTATATTTGCTTTTTGGGCTATAAAAAGGGACCTCTTAAGTGGTTCTCAACAACTCTTCACCAACCAAAAAGCTAGATCATTCAAGAGAGAAGTTAGAAAGAAAAGCTCAAGGGAGTGAGTGCATTCAAGGAAGGAAATCAAGTATTCTCAAGTCTCCCAAGCGATTTCAAGCTCAACTACTCTCGTGCGCTCGGGATTCGAAGCTCACACTCAACCCTACGCGCTCCACCTCGGAAGAATCAACATCTCCCACGCTTCCAACGGCAAAAGGATTCTTCCGGGTTACATTATTCATAATTGTTATATTTGCTTCTTAGAGCTTTTATTTCCTTTTGTAAACTCTTTTATTGTGGTGCTTGTTCCAGTCAAGGGACTTGGAACAAGGGAAAGGCGTCCCAAGCCTAAGAGAAATTGGGGGTTTTAGGGTTTGTTGTGAGCCCGGTGTAAAACAACGAGTTGGGTAGTGAACTCGCAAAACTACCGTACTGTAATCTTGGATTATAGTGGAAATTCCCAAAGGCACTTTGGGGAGTGGATGTAGGAGCGGTGAAGGCTCCGAACCACTATAAAACCGTGTGTTTGTGGTTGTCTCTTCTTATCTCTTTATCCTTATTTTAGTTCATATATTTGTGTGTTTTATTTTTAATTAGGCAAAAAGTTTTTAAAACACCCAATTCACCCCCCTCTTGGGTGACCATCTCTGGGCAACACACTGGCATGACAAAAAGAGAGTACACTTTGTATCTCATGATCTGGTATGCATCTGCTAAAGATTTGATCATTGCAATACTTGAACAAATAGGGGGCATCATAATAATAACTCCTTACTTCACGCAAGAAATTATTCTTATCATTCGATCCCCAATGCTCCGGCATCCGGTTCGTGACAAGAAAGTTTACGATATCAGCATACCATGGCATAGTAGAAAGTGCAAACAATTGCTCTTCAGGGAACGAGTCCTTGATGGACAACTGTGGCACCAAATCATAAACAACTAGCCGTGATAAATGGTCAGCAACTACATTTTCCACTCCCTTTTTATCTTTGATTGTGATGTCAAATTCTTGGAGTAGAAGTATCCATCGTATTAAGCGTGGTTTGGCCTCTTTCTTATCCAATAAATATTTTAGCGCTGCATGATCTGTAAAGATAACAATAGGAGCACCAAGGATATAAGAGCGAAATTTGTCTAATGCAAATACTACTGCAAGCAATTCCTTCTCGGTGGTGGTGTAATTCACTTGAGCATCGTTTAAAGTTCTGCTTGCATAGTAAATGACATATGGCTTATTATCCTTGCGTTGTCCCAGGACAGCTCCTATCGCATAGTCACTAGCATCGCACATGATCTCAAAAGGTAATGACCAATCAGGTGGTCGCACGATGGGTGCAGTGCTAAGCATAGACTTCAACTTTTCGAATGCCTCTTGACAGATTTCAGACCAATTGAACGGTGTATCAAGGGATAGGAGGTTACATAATGGTCGAGCTATGACACTAAAGTCCTTGATGAACCTCCTATAAAATCCTGCGTGACCCAAAAATGATCTAACATCTCTAACCGTCTTGGGTGCAAGTAGCTTGGCGATTAAGTCAATCTTAGCTCTATCAACTTTCATGCCCTTCGATGAAACAATATGTCCTAGGACAATTCCCTTTGGCACCATGAAGTGGCATTTCTCCCAATTCAGTATCAGTTTCTTTTCTATACACCGAGCTAAGACAGCTTGTAAATATAATAAATAATCATCAAAAGAATCACCAAAAACGGAGAAATCATCCATAAACACTTCTAAAAATTTCTCGTTCATGTCTTCAAAAATACTGAGCATGAATCTTTGGAATGTTGCAGGTGCATTACACAACCTGAATGGCATTCGACGGAAAGCAAATGTGCCAAAAGGACAAGTGAAGGTAGTCTTATCTTGATCTTCTGGTGAAATCTCAATTTGGTAGTACCCGGAATAGCCATCGAGAAAACAATAGAATTTGTGTCCTGCAACTCTTTCCAAAACTTGGTCTAGGAAGGGTAGGGGAAAGTGATCCTTCCTAGTGACCAAATTCAATTTTCGGTAGTCAACACACATGCGCCAACTCGTCAGAACACGAGTTGGAACTAGTTCACCCTGCTCATTTTCGACTACCGTCAGACCCGACTTCTTAGGAACGACTTGAGTAGGACTTACCCATTTACTGTCGGAAATTGGGTAAATAATACCCACGTTAAGCAACTTGAGGACTTCTGCTTTAACCACATCTCTCATCGTAGGATTCAACCTACGTTGCATTTGCCTTGTGGTTTTAGCATTGTCCTCCAAATATATCCGGTGCGTGCAAATTAAAGGGCTAATCCCCTTCAAGTCGGCAATAGACCACCCTAGAGCTCCCTTATGATTCTTTAGAACACCAAGTAATTTTCTTTCTTGGGCATGATCCAGATCAGATGAGATGATTATAGGAAATGTGTCCTCGGATCCAAGAAAGGCATACTTGAGTTCCTTCGGTAAAGGTTTCAACTCGAGCTTAGGTGTTTGTTCATGGGATGGTACTATCTTTGCTTTTCGAGATGGCAACTGTTCAAATTCCTCTATTCGCAGTCTCCACCCATTGACCATCATGACATCCGAATTATCTAAAACAGGTGGGACCACATCATTAGCAGTACCTTCAGAACACCAATCCATTAAACCATTGTCGGCCGATTTAGTAAATGTTTCTTTTAACAAATATTCTTCCGCAATGGTTTCAACCCATTCAACTTCTTTACTTTCTTCATGATCACTGGGTTGTTTACCTATACTAAAGACGTTCAGTTCCAAGGTCATATTGCCAAAAGAAAGCTTCATGACACCATTCCTACAATTGATCAATACATTAGAAGTTGCAAGGAATGGACGTCCTAAGATGACCGGAATCTAAGTTGGTGAATTGGAAGCCGGATGTGTGTCCAGTACGATAAAGTCAACAGAAAAATAGAACTTGTCCACTTGGACCAACACATCTTCGATAATCCCTCTAGGAACCTTCACTGACCTGTCAGCTAATTGTAAGGTGACAGTTGTTGGCTTCAACTCACCTAAAACGAGTTGCTCATATACCGTATATGGCAACGAATTCACACTCGCTCCTAAATCTAGCAATGCTCGCTCAATCCTAAAATTGCCAATGATGCACGAGATAGTTGGGCAACCTGGATCTTTATATTTAGGAAGAATGTTATGCTGTAAAATTGCACTCACATTTTCAGCCAAAAATGCCTTCTTCTTGACATTTAATCGACGCTTGACAGTGCACAAATCTTTCAAAAATTTTGCATAGCAAGGCACTTGTTTGATTGCATCAAGAAGAGGTACATTGATTTTTACTTGCTTAAAAAGCTCAAGAATTTCAGAGTTTGGTTCAAGCTTTTGCAAGGGCTTTAATCTTTGTGAAAATGGTGCAGGAAAAGGACATTCAATTTTTTTAGTAGATGTTAGTGCTTCAGTTTCTTCGTTATCCTTTTCTTTTGTCTCGGGAGGGTCAGAATCAGGTATGACTTGAGTTTGTTCTGGGACTAGTCGGTCAATAACTTTTTCACTTCGCAAAGTTATTATACTCTTCGCTTGTTCTTTATGCGAAGTTGAAGATGATGCATTGCTACCGCCATAGACTTGAGGATTAGGTTGTGGTTGAGCTGGTAGCTTACCTTTCTCTTGATCACTTAAAGCAGTGGTCAGCGTTGTCAGTTGATTTCTTAATTCATCATTGATTTTAGCTTGACCTTGCATGAAAGATTGCAAAGTTTCTTCGAGACTGGGTTTTTGAGGGGGTGCGTGCGCATAATGAGGTTGCGGAGGTGGAGGAGTTGGGTTATATACTTGTTGAGGTTGGTCATTCCTCCACCTGAAATTTGGATGGTTTTTCCATCCAGGGTTGTAAGTACCCGAAAAAGGATTATTGAAAGATTTTTGATAGGTATTCATAACATTGGCCTGATCGTGCAAGACTTCCTTGAATGCGGGTATTGTGGGGCAATCAGTGGTTAGATGGCCAGACATCTCACAAATCCTACAACACTCGCTGTTATTTTCTATGGTCTTGACGGGTTCAATCCTTCTAAGTTCAATTTCCTCTACCTTCCTAGTAAGGGCTGCCATTTTAGCCTAAATATCATCCTTAGTACTAAGGTTGTAAAGGCCCCCCTGTCCAACGCTAGTAGGCTTAGGTAAAGGTTTATTCACTCTATCCCCTGTATCCCATAATTGTGCAGTCTCTGCGAGAGAGTCTAAATAGTTCCATGCCTCATCGGGTTGCTTTTCCAGAAATAGACCATTGCACATAGTCTTTATAAATTGTTTTAACTGTGGAGACAACCCTTCGCAAAAGAAACTAATGGTTCTCCATGTTTCAAACCCGTGATGAGGGCAAGAGAGAAGCAAATCTTTAAATCTCTCCCAGCATTCATAAAATGTTTCATGGTCTTTTTGTTGGAAGTTACTAATATGCCTTTTCAAAAAGTTAGTCCTTTGTGCGGGAAATAATTTTTTCAGGAATTCTCTTTGCATATCATGCCATGTTCCTAACGATCTAGGTCTCAAGGAGTTCAGCCATGTTTTGGCTTTATCCTTTAAGAAAAAAGGAAACAAGGTCAATTTAAGGACGTCTTCCGATACATTTGGCACTCTAAATGTGATGCTAATTTCCTCAAAATCCTTAAGGTGAAGATAAGGGTTCTCGGATTCCATTCCATGATACTTTGGCAGCAATTGAATTACCCTTGGTTTGATTTCAAAGTGTCCTACATTTTCAGGAATAATCATGCATGAAGGTTGACTAGTCCTAGTGGGATGTAAGTATTGTCGAAGTGTCATAACTGGGGGTCTACCTTCATCACCATGGTGACTTCCTACATCATCAGGAAAATTTGCCATCTCACAAGGTGTGAGATACTGCGAAGGAATTTCAAGGATGTGTCCTAAGGGATGATCTAAAGTTGTACGACTTAATCGACCGGTGTCGTCCCTATTCCAACCTAGCATACAAAATTTAATTAAATTTTTTTTTATATTTTTTTAAAAATAAATATAAATATAAGTACCAACTAAAGATACCCTAAAACAAAAATCTATTCACAATCAAACATGCAACTAAACATTACACCTCAATTTCTAATGTTTTTCTTAAATTTCTAGACAGCTCCTAACTGGTTTGAAGAGGGCACCTAAGCCTCCAATCCGGTCTAATGAACCGAGTTGACCAGGTAAGCTCCCAGGTAAGTGGAGGGGTCACGATGCGTTCGCAAAGGTCCCACTTAAAACCCACTTGCCTCGAATAGATGAACTGTCTCCCTTATAGGGACAAAGCTTGCCTAGACATCAACTAAGCCACAGAGCGAAATTGGTGCAACTTTCGGTGGTCTTCGTCCTATTGAGCTCGAATGTCCTTAGGGGCCAACGTCTAGTTGATTTTAGTTAAGCTTAGGATATTTATGCAATGGGGTGATTTTTGGGCTAAGGACGAGTGATGAAATTCCGACCTTATCTTTTTAAATGGGTTCAGCCCTTAGAACATTTTATGCTGATGCCTTATACTATATGCAACAATCAAGAGATTTTTTTTTTAATGTTTTATGACATGACATTAAATTTCATTGAATAGGTGATCAAGCAAATTATTTATTTTTTTTAAAATTTTATGAGTTGAAGTTTGAAATTTGAAATGTTAGGTTTTTCCTCTTTTTCTTTTTTTTTTAAATAATCACCCTTGATCTTTTCTTAAATTTTTTTTCTTAAATTTTCAATTAGCAACAAGGGTTAATGAGATATAATAACAATAAAATTTTGATTCTAAAAAAATTAAATGCAGAAAATTAAAAATAGAAAGCAGCAAGGTTTCGTATTAATCTAATGGAAGAAACACAGGTCCTGCACCTGACGACCAAATTTGAGTTCAATCAGACGGTTAATTACTTTAATATCAGAGTTTGATGCAGACTGTGCAGGGAATAAAAAAACAGCAGTAAAGAATTATTTTTTTTTGTTTTCGAAAAAAAAAGACTAACTACTAAAGTACTAATTAAATCTAAAATTATACTAATAAATCAGCCGTTCCCCGGCAACGGCGCCAAAAACTTGACGCATCTCCCAAGTATAGGAGAATCGCACAAGCAGTAAAATCTCGGGAGTCCGAGGTCGAATACTCAGAAAACGAAATATATATAAGATTATTTAATATAATTTTAGATTAATTAATTCAATAAATTTGTGGATTAAGATGATGTTTTGATTTTCAGAAATTAAAATCGGAGAACAATATAGCAATAAACAAAGTTCAATGAAATAAAGATGGTAGGGATCTGGAATCCCCCTTGATGATATTGCATTCAAGAAATAAACTCTATGGTTCTTGATTAAAAATGAATGGTAGGATAGATCTAATCATGGTATATGTTTCATGAACATATGAACTCAATTTCTAAGCATTCGTCGTGCTTTCTACGTCTACGATGAATCAAATACTAAAGCAATCCATATATCAATAATCATAATCCATTAAAGAGCTATCTACGAAATAACTATGCATGGATCAAAAACATATCAATAAATATAATTCATTCAAGGCAAAAGTTTAGAGTTTACTTCAAAGAACAATAGATCAAAGGTTCCTCCATCTCCCTCCCTAAGAAATTAGCCGGCCATCAACATAAAAGAAATCTCCCCTATTCCTCTTCCTTCTCTTTTTTTTTTTTCTTTTTATTTTCGAAAACAGGGCATGCCCTGTTTCCTCTCTTTTTTTTTTCTTCTTCTTTTTGAATGGGGCTGAGGCTCTCCTCTGTTTTTCGAATGAACTCCCCCCAACCGAGAGAACTCCCTTCATAAAGATCCCCCTTGATGGTTCCCCTGATCGCGCGTGGAGAGCTGAGAATGCGGAGCGGACGCGGAAGAAGTGGACGGCCGGTATGAAGTGCAGAAGAAAGCTGGGATGCGAGTGAATCAGCACGGACGGCTGGACCGCAGGAGGACTGAATTGCTGGCACTTGGGGAGAGATGCAGAAGAGGCTTGCGGGATGTGCTGTGAACGCGGACGAGATCTGATCGCGAACGGAAGGAGGATTGGAGCTGGGATGCGGACGCTGGGATCACGGGAGAGCTGAAATCGCTGGGGAATCCAACGCTTGAGATCTGGACTTGGAGGAGTGCTTCGCGGACGGCTGGAGCTTGATCGTTGGAGCTGGGACGCGTGGACTGCGAGGAAGACGGAAGCCGCAGATGCAAACAGATGCAGAGATACGGGATGCTGGGAACTCGGCTGAACACGTGGACTCGGAAGCTTGGATGCGGAAGCTGAGATCTGGGGGGTTGCACGAACGCAGGATGATGGGCTGCACCCGGATGCTGGGAGAAGCTAGGAGATGCGTGAGACGGGCGGACGCATGGGATGAAGTGGGAGAATCACAAACGGGTGCATAGGCTGCTTTGAATTGGCTGCAGTGAACCTGAAAGGCTGAACTTAACCTCCTTCTAGTATGCAACTGGGGTTGACCCATACGGTTGGCTGGTCACATATGGTGATGCATCTTTTTGGACCCAATGCGTATTTTAACTTTAATTTACGATCACCTGCACCCCACAAAAATATAATATTAATACAGCACTTCTATCATCATTTGTTAGCAATAATACTAATTTGAGTGATGTGTAGATCGCACTTTTGTGCTCTCATAATGAAATAAAAGCAAGATAGTCATTTAAATTTCTAAGAGAGGATCGAGTTCTTACCCCTTGAGATGGATCACCAATGATTAAGTCTTTAGGGTGTCCATGTGCATACCTCCATTCCTTTGGCAAGTCTTGAGATTGTGGTGGCACGCGATCATTTTTCTTTTCTTGATTTGGCACGTCATCAAGATTCAATTTTTCAAAGTCAATAATTCCTGCATCATCATCAAGAGTATTTTCTCTCCTAGGAGACTCACTATCAGACCCATCAAAAATGATATTAATTGACTCTTCAACTACAAAAGATCTTTTGCTGAATACTCTGTATACCCTGCTAGATGTAGAGTATCCTAAGAAGATACCTTCATCTGACTTGGCATCAAATTTACTTAGATCCTCCTTGCCATTGTTTAAAATGAAACATCTACATCCAAATACTCTAAGATATTTAGCAGTTAGTTTCTTATTCTTCTAAAGTTTATAAGGAGTTTTCTTGGTTATAGGTCGTATTAAAACCCGATTTAGAATATGGCAAGCAGTACTTATAGCTTCAGCCCAAAAGTACTTTGGAAGATTTGACTCGCACAACATTGTGCGTGCCATTTCTGCCAAGGTCCTATTTTTTCTTTCAACAACCCTATTTTGTTGAGGCGTTCTAGGTGCTGAAAATTGATGTGAGATACCATTTTCATTACAAAATTCTTCAAAGTGTTGATTTTCAAATTCAGTTCCATGATCACTTCGAATTGCTTTTTAGTTATGATATTTTTATAATATTTCAAGAATGCTGAAAATGCTTCATTCTTATGTGCAAGAAATGAAACCCATGTATAACTAGTCCATACTTCTTTCCTCCTAGACTCGCGATTCTAGTGGGTCCAAATAGATCCATGTGTATGAGTTCAAAAGGCCTAGTGGTTTACTATATTCTTTGATTTGAAAGATGATTTTGTTTGTTTTCCTAATGAGCATGGTCCACAGATTTTGTCCTTTTCAAAGACCAATTTTGGCACATCCTTTATCAAATTCTTCTTGACTAGTTTTGATATTAAGTCCATACTAGCATGTCCTAGTCTACGATGCCAAAGCCAACTTGTTTCATTTTTTCTTTCTTCATTAGTAATTAAACATAATCCATTTTTCTTGCCTAACTCATGAAGATCTACCATGTAAATATTTCTCAGCTTTTGTCCTATAAGTAGTACAATGCTATTATCTTTAGAATTTGTGATTATGCATACTGAAGCTTCAAATGTGACTTTAAGACCTTTATCACAAAATTGACTTATGCTAAGTAGGTTATGTTTCAGACCATTAACTAATAAAACATTTTCTATAAAGGTGGATGGAGTAATGTAAATTTTATCCTTTTCAATGATAAATCCTTTTCCATTGTCTCCACAGGTTACCACTCCACCCTTCTTAGATTCCAAGGTGACAAATTGTTCTACGTCACCTGTCATGTGTCTTGAACAGCCGCTATCTAGATACCATCGTTTATCCACCTTATTAGCTGCAAGACACCCCAGCAATCAAGATCAAGAATATGCTTTAGGTACCCAAACTATGTTGGGTCCTTTAGGGTTAGTACTTGATGTTCCTTTTGGAACCCAAATTTTTTTAGATTTTAGCTTATAATTATTACTCAATTTGTTGTAGCTAGACTTTCTATAATTACATTCATATACTTTATGTCCTAATTTATTGCAGCAATGACAAGTTATATTTTCATTTTTGGCTTTCACAAATATGTTCTTTAAGTATTTTTGTTTTCTATTTATTTTATATCCTAAACCAGCTTTATCATATACAGCTTTTTGACTATCGAGAATCATATTTAATTTAGTTAAGCTAAGTGTAAACTTGTCCATTAAGGATTTGTATTTTTCAGCATCTTCTTTTAACTTGACATTTTCAGCAATTTGATTTTTGGTTTCATAGGTGAATCTCCTACTTAATATTTCATAGTCATTAGATAGTTTTAGCTTTTCTTTGATAAGAGATTGATTTTCATCTTTTAGAACTTTATTTTTGTTGATTAATTTCTTATGTTCTTCCATGAGTTCTAAAAATGCATCATGTAACTCTTCTACTGTAAAATCACATTCAAGTTCAGAATCTACCTCATCGTCATTGGTCATGTAGCAGATTTGGGCCATCTCTTGTTGATCTTTCTCTTCCGAACTTGATTCTTCACTTTCACTCCATTCAGCCATGAAGTCCCTCTTCTTAAGTTTTCTTGCCATCCATTTCAATTTCGAACAATCTATCTTGAAATGTCCGGGCTTGTTACACTCATAGCAAATTGGTGTTTTCTTTTTCTTTTCTTTGTCCTTACCCTTTTCCTTGCTTGAGCTACCTTTGAGGAAGGGCTTCCTTTTATGAAATTTCTTCTTTCCTCTCATGAACTTTCTGAATTTTCTTGCAAGCATAGCCATTCCTTCTTCATCATATTCCTCCTCATCATCAGATTCTCTGATTCAGTTTCCTATTTTGGAGTGGTAGACTTTAAGGCAATGGTCTTTCTTTTCTTGACCTCATCTTCTGAATTTTGCCTCATGATCAACTCATGGGTCATGAGTGATCCTAAAAGTTCTTCCAATTGCAGTGTATTGAGGTCCTTTGCTTCTTGAATTGCTGTTACCTTGGCCTCCCAAACTCTTGGTAGAGACTTGAGAATTTTTCGCACTAGTTCAGAGTTAGTATAAGACTTTCCTAAGCTCTTTAGCCCATTTATGATTTTCGTGAATCGAGTAAACATTTCAGTTATGGACTCAGTGGATTCCATTTTAAACAACTCATACTTATGTACTAATATATTTATTTTTGACTTCTTGACTTGATTAGTTCCTTCATGTGTGACCTCCAGTTTATCCCAAATTTCTTTCGCAGAGATGCATATAGAAATTCTATTGAATTCACTTACATCTAGTGAACAGTAAAGTACATTAATTGCTTTAGCATTTAGTTGTGCTAGTCTTCTATCACTCTCATTCCAGTCCATTTCTAGTTTGGGAATGATTGTGCCCTTTATACTAATTGTGGGTATGTGTGGTCCTCTAGTTATGATATTCCACAATTCATAATCTAGAGCTTGAATAAATATCCTCATCCTAGCTTTTCAGTATGTGTAATTAGTGCCATTAAACAGAGGAGGTCTATTTGTGGATTGCTCCTCGCTCATAGAACATCCTACTTGGGTTGTCATGATCTTTGTCTCTTGATTGTGAGATCAACAAATACTATGTGAGCACCTTGCTCTGATACCACTTGTTGCCCAAGGTAACAAGCCAAGAGGGAGGGGTGAATTGGTTTCTCTAAATTTTTTACTATCTTAATTGAGTCAATTGATGAGTGAGTGAAGTTAAAACAATACACAATGCAGGCACACAAGAAGTATAATGGTTTGGTGCTCTCCTAAGCACCTACGTCCACTCTCCAGACGACCCCTTGGGAATTCACTATAATTCCGTGGATTACAGTTGGATTAGTTTTCGGGCTCACAATCCAAAAACCTTTACACGTTGGTTTTTCGGGATTACCAAGAACCTATGTTGGTTTTACGGACTCACCAACGAACCTTCATAATTGGTTTTACGGGTTCACCAACAAACCTACATCGTTGGTTTTACGGGCTCACCAACAAACCTTTACAAGGTGATTAAAAAGAAGAAGAAAGTTGAAACTTCTAGACGAGCAAATATAACAATTATAAGCTACAAAGAAGAGTTTAGAATATGGTTATCGCTTGATGAGACTTCTCTCTTCTTTGTCAAGATTGCTTCACTCTTCAAGGATTGATGGAGCTCTTAATGTTCCTTAGAATCTGCTCTACCACTTTCTTTTGACTCTTTGAGTGAAGCACTTGGATGAAGAAAATTAGGGCTCTTGTCTTTCTTGTGTGAGCTTTGATATTTTGCCAAAAGGATGTTTTCTCTGATGAATAGTGTCATTTTAAATAGTTTTCCTCATCCATTGGACACCCCCCATTGGTTAGATTTCAAAAACTAGCCGTTACTTACTATTGGAAGGACAAAAAGTACTTCTGCAAAACTAGCCGTTATGCTTCTGCCCGTGCTGGGGTCGACCCAAACTTTTCTGGGGTCAACTCAAACCACCGTTCATCAGACTTGGGGTCTACTCAACTTTCACTGGGGTCGACTCCTGCTTCACTGGGGTCGACTCTCTCAGGAAATATAGAACCTTACATTTCAGCTGTTTTTCACTGGGGTCGACTCAACACTTTTTGGGGTTGACTCAAAGTACAGTGGGGTCGACTCAAGTTCCATTGGGGCTGACCCTCTCAGGGATTTCAGAGAGACAGTATTGAACGACACAGCCTTGGGGTCGACTCCATTGGGGTCGACTCAAGCATTTCTGGGGTCGACTCAATCTGGGGTCGACTCAAGGAAGGTTGGGGTCGGCCCTCTCAGTAAATTACAGATACTTATTTTCTTGAGGCTTGAAGATGGGGTCGACTCAAGCAAGCTTGAAGTCGAATCAACTACTGTTCATCCGTGCCATTTTTGCAGAAGTGTGCCTGATGGTTCCATGATGTGCCGGGGTCGACTCCACCAATCTTGGGGTCGACTCATTCCACACTTTGCTGCAACTTAAGGATTCATCCATACAATCAATGAAATATACTTCAAGCAATTTTGAATGTATGCCATGGCAGTGCTACATACTCTTAACAATGATAATTACTATTGTCCCCTTAAGAGTACGTTTCACTTGAAACTTTGTCGAATTAGAATTTAGAATTCACTATCCCTTTTCTATCGCAAATTTTATCTCATTATTAATCATTGAAATACATCTTGATCTCATTCTTCTATTGTACCAAGAGTGACGAACTCAGAAATAATGTATCATGTTAACTTGTAGTATTTAATTAGATATTCCCTCAATGGTTGTATTAATATCAAAATACCACTATCATCCACGGTCTACGATCTCTTCGGAGTCCAACCTTAAAGCTTTGGCAAGCTTATCCTGGAAGTCGAGCCCAAGGACTTGGCCAAATTTTCTAGAGACTAAACCTAAAGGCTTAGCGGGACTTCTTCGAAGCCCGAGCTCAAAGACTTAGTGAGTTTTTCTAAAGTCTAAACCTGGAGCCTTAACGCGATCTCTATCAGAGCTAAGCCTGACAACTTAGCGAATGCTACCGGAATCTAAGTCTATGGATTTAGCCGAGCTTGAAGACTTGGAGAAATTCGTGGGAGGGGAATTCAATTTAAGCAGCCAAGGTAAAAGTTTACCTACTATGCAAAAAAGAAACAAGCACAAATTTAGAAAAAGAAAGTTCTTCATTGATAAAGGCCTAAAGGCCGAGTACAAAATTGAGGTTCGGCCGTATTCAAAGGCCAAACTCACTTACAAAAAGGGAAAACAAAAAGAAGAGGCTAAGTCCTAAGAGGCTGCGGCTTCACCGGCGCCGACCTCGGAGTCGTCCACGACGATCACTTGAGGGTCCTCAGCAGGAGTTGGCTCGGGACCTTCCGCGACGGTCTCGGATGGGACTTCGCTAGTAGCCTCGAAAACGCCCCCGGCAACTTCTTCAGGGGGAGTCTCTTAAGCTGCTTGCTCGGCCGCGCCAGCTTTGGCCTCGACGACCTCCTGCTCGTCCTCGAGGATCACGGGAACGTCGAGCTCGCTCTCCGCACCACCCCCCATCCTTGGCCAAATGCCAGTGAGGTCGAGCTGGGGGCAGAACCGCTGCTTCTGCCTTCGGAAGTTCTTGAAGCCCCGGAGGAATCTGTCTACGGTCTCCTCCTCCAACATATCGCAGAACTCCTCCGATTTCTTGAAGAGTTCTCCGCGTTAGGCGGAGAACTCCGTCCTCATATGTTGCCCAAGGTGACAAGCCAAGGAGGGGGGGGGGTGAATTGATTTCTCTTAATTTTTACTATATTACTTATGTCAATTGATGAGTTAGTGGAATTTAACAAAGCACAATACAAACACACAAGAAGTATAGTGGTTCGGTGCTCTCCTAAGCACCTACGTCCACTCCCCAAGCGACCCCTTGGGAATTCACTATAATCCCGCGGATTACAGTTGGATTGTTTTCCTGGCTCACAATCCAAAAACCTTTACACTTTGGTTTTCCGGGTTCACCAAAAACCTATGTTGGTTTTACGGGCTCACCAACGAACCTATGTTGGTTTTCCGGGCTCACCAACGAACCTTTACAATTGGTTTTACGGGTTCACTAATCAACCTACACCGTTGGTTTTGTGGGCTTACCAACAAACCTTTACAAGGTGATTAATAAAAGAAGTAAGAAGATTTAAGCTCCTAGATGAGCAAATATAACAATATAATCTACAAAGAAGAGTTTAGAGAATAGTTATCACTTGATGAGACTTCTTTCTTCTTTGTCAAGGATGCTTCACTCTTCAAGGGTGGATGGAGCTCTTAATGACTCTTGGAATCTGCTCAACCACTTTCTTTTTACTCTTGAATGAAGCACTTGGATGAAGAAGATTAGGGCACTTGTCTTTCTTGTGTACTCTTTGATATTTTGCAAAAGGATATTTTCTCTGATGAATAGTGCCACTTTAAATAGTTTCCTTCATCCATTGGACAAGCCCCAATGGTTAGAATTCAAAAACTAGTCCTTACTCACTGTTGGAAGGACAAAAAGTACTTCTGCAGAACTAGCCGTTATGCTTCTGCCCGTGCTTGGGTCGACTCAACTTTTACTGGGGTCGACCCAACTTTCACTTGGGTCGACTCAACCTTTTCTTGGGTCGACCCTCTCAGAACCACAGAACCTTGCAATTCAGCCTTCCTTCACTTGGGTCGACTCAACATCTTTTTGGGTCGACTCAAGGTTCAGTTGGGTCGACTCAACTTCCACTTGGGTCGACCCTCTCAGGGTTTCCAGAGAATCTATTTTGAATGTCATTGCCTTTGGGTCGACCCTCTCAGTGTTTGGGTCGACTCAAGTTTGGGTCGACTCAACTTCCTCTTGGGTCGACCCTCTCAGTGTTTCCAGAGAACTGCTTTCTTGAGGCTTGAGAGGCTTGAGGTTTGGGTCGACTCATGCTTTTCTTGGGTCGACCCAACTACTGTTCATCCGTGCCATTTTTGCAGAAGTATGTCAGATGCTTTCTTGATGTGCCGGGGTCGACCCAATCAACCTTGGAGTCGACTCAATCCACACTTTGCTGCAACTCAAGGTTAGATTCATCCATATAAACAATGAAATGCATCTTTATCTTATTATACGAATATACTGAGAGTAACAGACTTATAAATGAAGTATTGAATTAACTTGTAACATACTCTTGATTATTGTATTAATCATCAAAATACCACTATCATCCTCAATCTCTCCCTTTTTGATGATTACAAAATATAGAGTATGAGCCTATTGATACTTATCTTAAAATTAGTTTTAAAAGGGCTCAAGTTGCTGAATTTCAGCTTTTCAAATTTGAGAGTGAAGTCTCCCCCTATTTCATCCAAATGTTTCCAATTTGACTTTTGTTGGGAACCCGCCCATGCCGCTGATATTTCAAAATAAAAATCAGATGGCAGCGGAAAGGGGGCATGTGCGGGATCAACGTTCATCGCATGAACGTTGTTTCGAGACCTTTCGTAATTAGGTAAGAATTAAAACTTTTAAAACCATTAGGAAGATCAGATCTTCACCTTGCGCGGGTAGATGATCACCGCAAATCTGAATTCGTGGTTTTTGGAAGAGGGTTCGCTTGAAGCCGTTCAAACGTCCGGCCTCTACGGGTATCCACACGAAGTAGAGGACCGATCAAATCTTTCTTGTCTTCTCGGGGTGCTAGCTCCCTTGCAAAGACTTCTTTTGATGGCTGATCTCCTCTCTTTCAATCAACTCTTGATTGCACTTGAGAGGAGGAAGAAGAAGGATGAAGAAGAGGAAGAAGATCAAAGCCCTTCGCAGCCTTCTTCTTTTCTCATGCGTTGAAGCCAAGAGGAGGAAGAAGGGATGTCGCCAAGGTCTTCTTTCCCTTGCACCTTGCTTGCGGTTGAACCAAGGGAGGAGAGGGGAGGGTGGCGGCAGCAAGAGGAGGGCTTCAAGTGCATTAGGGCGCCGGCCCCTTGCCTCCTCTTATATAGCCATCTAGGGCTCCTACAATCTAGGAGCCCTAGAGTTAATTCCATAAGAAGGGGGCGCCGGCCCCTCTCTTCATGCCGCACACAAGGAGAGGAGGAGGGGCGTGATCCCTCCTTCTTGTGATGCCCTAATCCTCCTCTAAGGAGGATTAGGTGTCCCTCTTATGGCTAAGTCCTAATCCTATTAGGCTTTAACCAAATCATGAATCAATTGGGTTCAATCCATGCTAGTCCTAATCCTATTAGAACTTGAATGAACCATGACTCAATTGAACTCTTCAATCCGAATCCAATTAGGAGTCATGTTGATTCATTAGATTAATAATTAATTTAGACTTAAGGAATCCTAATCCAATTAGGATGTATTTAATTTTAGTCCTAATCCAATTAGGACTCTATTTGAATCCGAAGTCCTAATCCAATTAGGATTTCTAGGAATCCTACTCCAAGTAGGAATCCAATTTTAATTCAAAATTCCTAATCTCATTAGGGTTGTAGGAATCCTATTCCAAGTAGGAATTCCAGTCCTACTCCAACTAGGATTTCTAGTCCTAATCCAATTAGGACTCTAGGAATCCTACCTGAAGTAGTATTTGTGTTTAAGTCTAATTAATTAATTCCCTTTGTTCCTTCTTCAACCAAATATCAATCGAATTGATTACTCGTGATTCATAATCACTATTCAACCATCGGATCGGTCAATACTTCTAGTGTGTGTGACCCCATAGGTTCTATTCTGACTGGTAGTGAGATATATTGTGATCTCTATCACTTTATCATTGAAAACTCCTTTCAATGGGTTGGAACGATTCCAACTCAACTCATTAGGGTTTATCGATCATCAAGATAATCCCTATGAGTCCCACCATCCACCAGTGACACCTAGCAGCATGTAGTGGCTACCCAGTAGAATAGAAAGATGAACCTCTAGGTGCAATTAACATGTGATACAGTCCTACTATCGTGGATCCCTACAGGACGGAGGTCATGGACAACTCGTCAAACCCCATCGTCTGTCATATGTCAAGATTTATTCGATTTGAGTTCGATAGTGGAAAACTCTTTTTCCACTTTATATTACTGCCCTGGCCAAGGTCTTAGAACTCAGTCTAACAAATCACATAGGATCACTCCTCTTCTATCAAGGTCGATTGATTCCTTATAGGTGCATACCCTACTCCTACAGTGAACTTACTGCAGCCAATCTACACTGCATGGACCCATATGGCTAGAGACCATGTATGTGTGCAGTCAAACTACAATAACCTCACTGTGAGTAGCCGAAGCACCGCAGGTCAAAGGACCAGTCACACTACTGCAACATCAAGCAAGTCACTGACGAGTGGATAGACATCCAAGTGACTTCTTCTCTTGGTCACGCTCAGTACCCTTGTTCTCTAACAAGCACCTGCACTATCACTTCAGTGTCCCTACACTGTGGACTCAAGTCTCGTCCATCCAGAAGGAAAGTGATCTGTGCACTGATCGGATCGATCACCGTCCTCGTGATGATCCATTGATCAGGAGCATTTAGAAATTAATCACCAATGATACATGGCTCAAATTCTCAACTCTTGATAATATGTATCATCATCTTATTAATTCCTTGGACGATTCATAGACACATAAATAATATGAGTGAAAAGATGCCTTTTATTTATTCAATAATAAACAGTCAAGTACAAAATTATGTCCCTAGAATCAACAATGTGTCAGCCAAATTGGCTTCTAGGGCATACATCTAACAACTTTTTGAATTACTCCCCCTTTCTTTTATATTTCATTAAAGATGAAACTTTAAAAATTTGAGATAAAGCATGAGTTTCAGATTATGTATCGAGGTGTGAAAGGTATGTGCCAAATTCTGAAATTCAATATAAATTTTAGATTTGATCATTTTTATTGTTACAAATTGCTCCCCCTTAAATGTATATGCTTTCCTATTATAATTTTCAACTTGTTTGACAACTTATTTCTCTTTCCTTACTCAACTTATTTCTCTTTCCTTACTTCTCCCCCTTTTTGTTATCATCAAATAGGTGCATGGGAATAGACACAATAATTAACAAACATTTAAACTTCATTGATCAAAAAGGAACATTTTAGTACAATAATGCCAAAACAAAAATAAATACAATGTTCCTCAATCAAAGTTCAAAATACATGACCAACACAAAATATTTATGAGAACTAGATACATATCCTAGGCTCTAATCAGAAATGCTAATATCAGCCTAGGGGGTATCTAATGGCTGTGATCTAGTCCTCATCCTCCTAGCATAAGTGGCGAGGGAAGGTCGAGCCTGATGAGACTGAGTCTAGCGTGGAGCACGGTGAGTTGGATGACTCTGTGCCGAAATCTCTGACTCAGCTGCCTGTGGCACAGATGGTCCATGAACCTCTCTCTCTCTCCGTAGAGCTCCTATCTGCTCTCTAAGATCACTGATCTCAGCAGTCATGATATCGAGTCTGCTCGTCAGCCCATCAGTGATAGTCCTCGCCTGAGCTGACATAAGCTCAGTCATCCTACTCCAGAACTCATCTGTGTCTCCCGTAGGAATAGATGACAAAGGTCCAGCCTCTAAAGGTGCAGTAGGATGATCCGTATGCTCCTCATCCTCAGGGATAGGGTCTCCAATATCTGGTGCATCACCCTCTGGTGCATCACCCTGAATCCCTGCTCCAGCACGTACCCACTGCCCGTTCACCTTCTCATAGCCCATGCGAACAAGTGATCGTGCAGTGTATGTGTCGGTGAAAAGTAGATGCCTGGAGATCTCTCCCTCGATAGATATATCGTGCTGTCGGAAGATCAAGGTGAGTATCATACCATAAGGCAGGGAGACTCTGGAGTTGCAAATCACCTTCCTCATCTGCCTCAGTATCATGGCCGGGAGATTCAGGGGAATACCCTGAATAATATGCTCCATCACAACTAGATCTCGCTCTGAAATGAGATCAAATCTTCCGCTCTTCGGAAACAGAATCCGACCAATGAAGTTGTGCAACAACCTCATTTCTGCAGAAAGAGAGCTTGCTATAACATTCTCCGGATAGTCGAAGTCTTCATTCTCAAGAATTAACTGCAAGGCTCTCAATTTATTTTCTGGCTTTTCTGGAGTTGCTCCTTCGCAGGGGAGATGAAGCAACTCACTCAAACTCTCTTCGGAAACTCGAACCCTAACTCCTCGAACTTCCGATATAAGCCCTCCCATCCCAGTTTTGAGGAAGGCATAGAACTCATGGACTAGTCCCGGGTATATCACCACATCTAGGGAGCAGAGATACTCCCATCCTTGCCTTCGGATCCATTCCCCCAAACGGAACCCTTCTTGATCCAAGAACTCGGAATGGATCCTTCTCCCCGTTGTAACCGGTCTCCCCGCAAACTTTGCAAGTTGTACTGAAGGGGAGGGAGGAGGAGGTGGCTCTACACGTGTCTCACCTTGTGGAGACACTGTAGATGGCTCTGTAGCTTTTCTATCCGCACATGTGATCCGTGAGACTCTCCCGGATCGCTTGGCTACGGCTCTCTTGGGTCCCATTTCTCCAAGATCTTGAAGTAATCTACTGTTTGGAGATGATTGGAGGAGATTTGAGAGTGGGGAATAGGGTTTTCGGAAGAGGACAAAGTGAAAACAGTGCCCTAGATAGCTCACGGGTCCCCCTTTTAACAGTGGGGTCCCGACGTTGGGTCGACTCAAGAATTTTCTTGGGTCGACTCAACGTTGGGTCGACCCTATTCTGGGTTGGGTCGACCCAAGTTCAGAAATTTTTCCTTTCTCTTCCTTTTCCCTTCTAATCCTTTCTTCCAATCCTTACAAATTTTTTCTGGGACAATGATACATGAGTAAGGAATCTATAGATGATAAGTTTGACTCATGTTTCATGGGTTTTTAGAAATGGGAGGAGTGTATCATGAGACTGCTTGCTCCCTTTTATATCTCTTCAATAAAAAGGATCACATATGCCTAATTCCCTCCTAAGCGTGCATAATCTATCTTCACTCAAGGATTTTGTGAATATGTCAGCTAATTGTTTCTCAGTACATACATGCTCAATACAAATGTTTCCATTTTGCACATGATCTCTAATAAAATGATATCTTATTTCAATGTGTTTGGCTTTAGAATACTGAACCGAATTTTTAGTAAGGTTGATGGCACTAGTATTATCACACTTTATAGGAATGTTATCTAGCTTAACTCCATAGTCCTCTAGTTGTTGCTTAAGCCATAGTACTTGAGCACAACAACTGCCGGCAGCTATATATTCAGCTTTAGCTGTCGACAGTGCCACTGAATTCTGCTTTTTGCTAAACCATGATACTAAGTTATTTCCTAAAAATTGACATGTTCCACTAGTGCTCTTCCTATCTAATTTGCATCCAGCAAAATCAGCACCCGAGTATGCAAGCAAATCTAGACAGGAGTCTCTCGAGTACCATAATCCTATGTTTGTAGTTCCTCTTAAATATCTAAGGATTCTTTTAACAGCACTTAATGTGACTCCTTAGGATCTGATTGGTATCTAGCACATATTTCTACACTAAACACGATGTCTGGTCTACTAGCAGTAAGGTAGAGCAAGGATCCAATTAATCCTTTATAAAGCTTAATATCAATATTCTTTTCTTTCTCATCTTTGTCTAGCTTACTAGTAGGATTCATTGGAGTGCCTACTCCCTTGTGTTTTTCATTCCCAAACTTCTTTAGTATTTCCTTTGTATACTTAGTTTGATGAATGAAGATACCTTCTTTAGTTTGTTTGATTTGTAATCCTAGAAAGAAACTTAGTTCTCCCATCAAACTCATTTCGAATTCTCCGTGCATTAAATCACCAAACTCTTTGCAAAGATTATCATTTATGGCACCAAAGATTATGTCATCTACATATATTTGTACTGTTGCTGGTGGTCCAAACCGAGAACGATTGGCACAGCGGTGTGAACGGGGTTCCCTTTGAGTTGCTTTGGTTGCGCTCCGCCCTCCGCCGTGAAACCTGCAAGCAAGCCTCGCACCACCACTGGGGTAGTGGGGGCCCTCCGACGATCAAGTCAGAGGAGATCGAAGGAGAAGGAGAAGGAGAAGGTAGCAGGTGAGATGATACTCTGGAAGATATATCTTACCCTCCCCCTTCCCCCCCAGCCTCATATATATCAGGCTGGGGGGTTTTTCCGGGGATTCGTCATCGTGTGGCACGATGGGGCTGCCAGTGACATGGCCGTTACAGGGCGTCGTGGGGCAGCGCTGGGTACAGCCATGGCAGGGCATAGTGGAGCTCCGCTTTGTACGGCTGTTGCAGGGGATCGTGGGGCAGCGCCGGATACGGCCGTTGCAGGGAGTAGTGGAGCAGGGGGCCGCGACGTGCCTCAGAGGAACAGTCTGTTGTTGTCGAGAGATTGCCGACTCGGGGTCGGATTGCTGGATCAAGGGGCGGCCGACTCGGGGTCGGGCTATGGAGCCGAAGATATCCGATCCGAGGTCGGATTGCTGGATCAAGGGGCAGCCGACTCGGGGTCGGGCTACGGAGCCGAAGATATCCGACCCGAGGTCGGATTGCTGGATCAAGGGGCAGCCGACTCGGGGTCGGGCTACGGAGCCGAAGATATCCGACCCGAGGTCGGATTGCTGGATCAAGGGGCAGCCGACTCGGGGTCGGGCTACGGAGCCGAAGATATCCGACCCGAGGTCGGATTGCTGGATCAAGGGGCAGCCGACTCGGGGTCGGGCTGGCGCGCGTGTCGGTCACGTGGGGCATGGTGGCTAAGTTCCCCCGTAACAGTAGCCCCCCACTCCCGAGCCTGGAACCAGGAGGGGAACGGGTGAAGGGAGTGATGCTTCGAGATTGCCGCCATCCCTCGGAAAGGCGCGCGCGCTCCGAGCTTCCCGCCTTCTTTATGGCGTATGGCAGTTGTCGCTGATCTGGCGGTCTGCGGATTTCGGCGGACATCCTTCCTTAATGGCGTCGATTTGCCTTTGGGGCGCGAACAAACTTTCGGCAGCCAGGCGTCCTCTAGCGTCACCGAGGCGTCACCCGCCTTTCCGCCTATTTAACCGGGGGCCCTCCCCCGTCCGCCTTTCTCTTCACAGGCATCTTCAAGTTTCTCCCTTGTGCCGCTGTCGTTGCCGCCGAACTGTTCGTTCGCTCCTCCTTTGACGCTCTCGGAGTCGTTCTTCCTTCCCTTCCGGTGAGTTGCCCCACTCTTCAATTTAGGGCTCTCCGTACTTTCTCCTTTCGTGTTAGTGCACTCCAGTCGTTCCGGTGCCTTCCCCTCTCTTGACCCCGTCCTGACCGTAGGTTCACTGGCCATTAGGGATAGACGAAGTAAGGGCGGACCGCATTCAGTCGGAGCTGGTCCCTGAAGACCTAGATAGGTTCGTGGCCCGGTACCACCTTCCCGAAGCCTGCAACATTACGCTCCCGGGGCCTGAGGAGAGGATGTCCCATCCTCCTCCAGGAAAGGTCGCCATCAATGAGGACATCCTTCGGGCTGGGTTCCGCTTTCCCCCCTCGGACTTGGTCGTGCAGGTGCTTCGGGGTTTAAGAGTGGCGCCGACGCAACTGGTGCCGAACTCATGGCGCACCCTGACGGCCTTCCAGGTTCTCTGCCGCATGCATGAGGTTCCCGCCACCCTGAATGTCTTTTGGGAATGCTACGGCCTGAACGGCCACCCCCGGGACAGAGGGTGGTGGTGCTTCACGGCGCGGCGAGGGTGCGGCCTCGTCAAGGATGCTCCTTCCTCCATTCACGGCTGGAAGGAGCGTTTCTTTTTCATTGACGCAGATCCCTCTTGGGGAATCGGGACAACCTGGGAGACGCCGATGAAGTCCCCGATTGGCTTGTCGAGGTTGTCGAGGGAGGAGTCCGATGGCGTTGCCGTCTTGAGGGGGCTGGTTGCCGAGGGCCGGCTTTCCCCGGTGGCCCGCCTTATTTCCGAGGATGTCTTGATGAACGTCGGTCTGAGCTCGGTCCCCGCCGACCGTGAGCCCGCCACCACTTCTTTTTTAGCTCTTTTCTCCTCTTTCGTTTCTTCTTTCCATCAGTTTCTCAGTCTCCGACCATCTCGTCCTTTTTGCAGAAATCGACGACGTCATGCGGTCGGACAAGGCGATGGCTGTCAGTAGGGCGTCCCTACTGGAAGTGGTTCGGAGGAAGAAACGGACTCCTCCGAGCGGGGTCCCACCGGCGAAGAAGTCCCGCCAGCAGGCGACTCCGACGCCGACGGACGGGTCCGGACCCATTGATCAGGGGGACGCCGCGGGCTCGGACCGACAGTTGACGCCGTACCAGCCCTCCGGTGATGAGACTACCGCTTTTCCGGAGGCGTCACCCGGGCGCGCCCGAGACGGCCGGGTCGGACGCGATCGGTCCCCAGCCCGGCCTTCGACTCGGTCGGCTTCGGATGATACGAGAAGGAGCGCGCCGAGGCTCCGGCCGAGCGGGATCCTGTCGATTTCTGGAGCGGCCCCCGCCCCGAGCACGGTCAGCATGACTCTCCCCCAAGCAATGGGTAAGGGTAAGGCCGCAGAACCACCGTCCGGCTCCGGGGCGAAGTCGGGGTCAGCCTTCACTTTCGCCGGCCCGAAACCTCATCGAGACGGTGCTGCTAGAGAGTGACCGTAGGCGGGTCCGGCAGATGGGGATCCCTGACGTCGGAGCTGCCAGCTGTGTCTGTCTCATGTCGGTGAGTGTTCTTCTGGCCGCTTTCGTCATTTATAGGCTCTATGGATCCCCGCCTGACGCCCTCATTTTTTCTATCTCTTAGCTCGCCCAGTACATGATCCGTCTGGAGGAGAGCCACGAGGAACAGGCGAGGCTTCTGGCGAGGGCCGAGAGCCGACTGAAAGCTGTAGAGGAGGGAGGCCAGGCTGCGGCAGGGAGGACGACCAGGGACCTCGAGACGAGGCTCCAGGTGGCCGAAGAGCGGGTACTCGGCTTCGCCGCCCTCGAGAGGCAACTGTTGGAGACTCAGGAGCAACTCAAGGTTGCCTCGGGTCTCGAAGGCGAGATCAGGAAGGTGGAGGAGCGGGCCGAAGAGCGGTCCCGGAAGGCTGCCGACTTCCGAGAGAGGTGGGAGAAGGCCCAGCAGTCAGCCGACAACGCCCGCAACCGAGCCCGATCTCTTGAAGCCAAGCTGGCCGAATTGGAATCGGCCTTGGAGGAGTCCCGCGCGAGCAACCAGGAGCTTCGTTCGCGCCTGGAGGAGGCTGAGGCTGCTCGCGTTGCTGCCGAGGCGAAGCACATGGAGGCTCGGGCCGATCTGCTGAGGGTCTCCTCCGAGGCGGACGACCGGATTGTGGCGAAGGTCATGGAGGCGAAAGCTCAGATTACGGAGCGAGCGGAGGCGGCGCTGGCCGAGAAGAGCGCGGAAATCGGGCGTCAGGCGGTACAGGCCTATCGCCAGTCCGCCGAGTTCATCCGTGACATGTCGGACGCGGGGTCCGACTCCTTTGTCTTAGGCTTCGATGAAGGCCTGGCGAGGGTGTCCGCTAGATACCCCGAAATTGACCTGAGTGGGGTCTCCCTCCTCGACTCCCCTCCGATGCCATTGCCTGCTGATTCTCCAACTGCCTCCCTACCCCTTGCGGATGTGCTCGCCGTTCCCGACCCAGGGGTTCCTCCAAGCTGACCCTCTGTACTTTTCTTTGTTCTTTTCTTTGTATGTTGGCGTTTTGCCATGTTGTATGGGTCTCGGCCCTGATGCAACGAAAGTTAATGCGAACAGAGTGTTTCCTCATTTCACTTTCATCCTTCCTCTTTTTAACTCTCGGTAGCGCCTCGCCGACTCCTGACTCTTGAAGTTCCTCCGGCGCTAGGCCAGGCATCCGAGGGTTAGGCCTCAGGAAATTCTTCCGGCGCTAGGCCAGGCATCCGAGGGTTAGGCCTCAGGAAATTCTTCCGGCGCTAGGCCAGGCATCCGAGGGTTAGGCCTCAGAAAATTCTTCCGGCGCTAGGCTAGGCATCCGAGGGTTAGGCCTCAGGAAATTCTTCCGGCGCTAGGCCAGGCATCCGAGGGTTAAGCCTCAGAAAATTCCTCCGGCGCTAGGCTAGGCATCCGAGGGTTAGGCCTCAGGAAATTCTTCCGGCGCTAGGCCAGGCATCCGAGGGTTAGGCCTCAAGAAATTCTTCCGGCGCTAGGCCAGGCATCCGAGGGTTAGGCCTCAGAAAATTCTTCCGGCGCTAGGCCTGGCATCCGAGGGTTAGGCCTCAGAAAATTCTTCCGGCGCTAGGCCAGGCATCCGAGGGTTAAGCCTCAGGAAATTCCGCTCGTTGGTCGGCCAAGGCTGGCACAAGCCGAGGCGACCGGTCGGGGCTTCAGGCTAGTCTGCTCCCGGGATGATCATCGGGTTAGCCTGGCATCCGAGGGTTAGGCCTCAGAAAATTCCGCTCGTTGGTCGGCCAAGGCTGGCGCAAGCCGAGGCGACCGGTCGGGGCTTCAGGCTAGTCTGCTCCCGGGATGATCATCGGGTTAGCCTGGCATCCGAGGGCCGAGCCTCGGAAAATTCCGCTCGTTGGTCGGCCAAGGCTGGCGCAAGCCGAGGCGACCGGTCGGGGCTTCAGGCTAGTCTGCTTCCGGGATGATCATCGGGTTAGCCTGGCATCCGAGGGCCGAGCCTCGGGAAATTCCGCTCGTTGGTCGGCCAAGGCTGGCGCAAGCCGAGGCGACCGGTCGGGGCTTCAGGCTAGTCTGCTCCCGGGATGATCATCGGGTTAGCCTGGCATTCGAGGGCCGAGCCTCGGGGAATTCCGCTCGTTGGTCGGCCAAGGCTGGCGCAAGCCGAGGCGACCGGTCGGGGTTTCAGGCTAGTCTGCTCCCGGGATGATCATCGGGTTAGCCTGGCATCCGAGGGCCGAGCCTCGGAGAATTCCGCTCGTTGGTCGGCCAAGGCTGACGCAAGCCGAGGCGACCGGTCGGGGCTTCAGGCTAGTCTGCTCCCGGGATGATCATCGGGTTAGCCTGGCATCCGAGGGCCGAGCCTCGGGAAATTCCGCTCGTTGGTCGGCCAAGGCTGGCGCAAGCCGAGGCGACCGGTCGGGGCTTCAGGCTAGTCTGCTCCCGGGATGATCATCGGGTTAGCCTGGCATCCGAGGGCCGAGCCTCGGGGAATTCCGCTCGTTGGTCGGCCAAGGCTGGCGCAAGCCGAGGCGACCGGTCGGGGCTTCAGGCTAGTCTGCTCCCGGGATGATCATCGGGTTAGCCTGGCATCCGAGGGCCGAGCCTCGGAAAATTCCGCTCGTTGGTCGGCCAAGGCTGGCGCAAGCCGAGGCGACCGGTCGGGGCTTCAGGCTAGTCTGCTCCCGGGATGATCATCGGGTTAGCCTGGCATCCGAGGGCCGAGCCTCGGGAAATTCCGCTCGTTGGTCGGCCAAGGCTGGCGCAAGCCGAGGCGACCGGTCGGGGCTTCAGGCTAGTCTGCTCCCGGGATGATCATCGGGTTAGCCTGGCATCCGAGGGCCGAGCCTCGGAGAATTCCGCTCGTTGGTCGGCCAAGGCTGGCGCAAGCCGAGGCGACCGGTCGGGGCTTCAGGCTAGTCTGCTCCCGGGATGATCATCGGGTTAGCCTGGCATCCGAGGGCCGAGCCTCGGGAAATTCCGCTCGTTGGTCGGCCAAGGCTGGCGCAAGCCGAGGCGACCGGTCGGGGCTTCAGGCTAGTCTGCTCCCGGGATGATCATCGGGTTAGCCTGGCATCCGAGGGCCGAGCCTCGGGAAATTCCGCTCGTTGGTCGGCCAAGGCTGGCGCAAGCCGAGGCGACCGGTCGGGGCTTCAGGCTAGTCTGCTCCCGGGATGATCATCGGGTTAGCCTGGCATCCGAGGGCCGAACCTCGGAAAATTCCGCTCGTTGGCCACGCACCTGTCGCTTGCCGCTCGACGGGATTTCTCCGTGGCCAGCTACGATCGTGTTTCTCCTCTTCTCCAAGCGTTGCCTGGGGAACACCAGAAGGGTACTAAATGCTAATTGAGGCGTTACCTGAGAAATCGGATCGCCAGTTGCTGCTTGCAAGGAGTGTCAGTTAAGCGGCCGCGATACGCACGTTCTTCGAGGCGGATGCGGCCTGGGCGCGAGCGGAGATACGTGGGCCGTGGGATACACACCGCCCGGAGTGTCCTGCATGAAGAATGCAATTAAGGAGAACGACGCTTAGGAGATCGTGGGAGGATACGCCTCGAGAAATGGAATGGCTCCGGATTCGGTGCGCCCGCCTTTATTGGAGCCACCCGCATCGGAACGACCTGGGGGCCACAGTTTGGCTATAAATACAAGTGCAGGCGCGGTGGAGCCTGCCAAGCCGGAGCTATTCAGGTTGCCATGGATCGTGGACCTCCTCTCCGGCGTGTGGCTGGGAAACCCCCGCCGGAGGAACGGGAGGCGCGCCCCTCGCGACTTCCGCCAACTAGCCGTTTCATCTGGGATCAACAAGGAGGTTCTCCCCGGCGGAACTCCGCTCTAGGCGTTTCATCCGGGATCACATCCCCCCTCCTTTCAGCCCCGCCTCCCGATTGAGCTCTGCGCCAGACGCTTCATCCGGGATCGCGCCTCCTCGCGCTCTTCTCCCTTGTATTCCTTCCCTCCCCTTCTCCTGGGGAGGACCGAAATATCCCTTGGAGGTGGCATTCCTCTGGAGGCAGCGGGAACTCCTCCTTCGTCCACTTCTTCTTCGTCCGCGCCGGCTCTTCGTCTTTTGCGTGAGGCGTCGATGGCGCCTCCGGGGAGAAGCACCCACGCCCGGTGGGATTGCAGCTGCTTCGGATGGAGGGTTCGGAATCCCAGATCTTCAGCTCCACGGAGTCTCCACCTCTTCCTTGTTTTCTTTACTCCCCAATTTCCCTCTGGGAATTCTTTGTAATCACACGAACACACCGTTGTAACCAGAAATTATTGAAATGAAAAGAATTGTACATTTTTCGAACTGTCTTCCTGGCTTTGTCGTTCTACTGGTGATACACCCGCAGGTTAGCGGAATTCCAGCTCCTCGAAATTTCTCGACCATCTAGGGCCTCCAACTGGTAGGAGCCAGGTCGGTTTACCCAGCGAACCCTATACGGGCCTTCCCAATTTGGCGCCAGCTTCCCGCCTTCCGCGGGTTGAGATGCTTTGGCTCGCCTTAGCACCAGATCTCCGATTCTGAAAAGTTTCGGTCGGACCTTGGAGTTATAATATCGGGCCACCCTCCGCTGATACATCGCCATCCGAACCTGTGCCATTTCTCTTGCTTCTTCCAAGAGGTCCAGGTTCCCTCGGAGTTGCTCGAAATTGGCCTCGGGTCGGTGCGCGGCCACCCGGGGCGAGGGGAGTCCGAGCTCCACGGGAACAACCGCTTCCGTGCCATAGGTTAGGCTGAAAGGCGTCTCCCCGGTAGGGGTCCGATGCGTGGTCCGATACGCCCAAAGGACATTCTCGAGTTTTTCGACCCAAGCTTGCCCCGTCCGACCGATTCGCGCCTTAATTCCTTGGAGGATTGTCCGATTTGTGACCTCGGCCTCACCGTTGGTTTGGGGATGCGACACAGATGTGAACCGATGCCCGATCCCGAACTCCTCGCAGAAGTCACGGAAATGCTTGTTGTCGAACTGTCGACCATTATCCGAGATGAGGACCCGAGGTACCCCAAATCGGACAATGATGTTTTTCTTCACGAACTTCCGGACTTGCGCCTCCGTGATAGTGGCCAGCGGCTCTGCCTCCACCCACTTGGTGAAGTAGTCGATTGCAACAATCAAAAATTTCCGCTGGGCTGAAGCGACGGGGAATAGTCCGAGGATATCCATTCCCCACTGTGCGAAGGGCCAGGGCGCGGTGATTGGTGCCAAGGGGACAGAAGGGACTCTCTGGACATTGGCGTGGTGCTGGCAGGCGTCGCATTTCCGTACGTGATCCTTCGAGTCCTCCAACAAGGTAGGCCAATAATAGCCTTGCCTCATGATCTTGTGCGCTAAGGACCTAGCCCCCAAGTGCGATCCGCAGACGCCCTCATGGACTTCGCCGAGGATGTAGGCCGCCTCCGAGGGGCGGAGGCACCTTAAGAGGGGGGCGGTGAACGAGGTCCGATACAGCCTCCCTTCATGGAGTACGTAGTGGGCGGACTTCTTGACAAGTCGCCGAGCCTGATCTTCGTCTTCAGGGAGGATCCCTTCGGCGAGGTAGGCGACGAGCGGGTCCATCCAAGACGGCTCCGGATCAATCGCCATCACCGCTCCAGCCTCGCCGATGCTCGGGGCATCCAGGGTCTCCAGATAGATTGCCCTCGACAAGTTGTGCGCCTCTGTGCCCACCAAGCGGGACAACCTGTCGGCCCTAGCATTTTCGCTTCTGGGGACCTGCTGGATGTCGACACTGCCGAGGTCGGGAATGAGTGCTTGCACCTTTCGGACGTAGTTCTGCATGGTCGGGCTCCGGGCCTCGAACTCCCCACGAACCTGCCCGACCACCAGCTGGGAGTCTGTGAAGACCTTCAAACGCCGAATGCCGAGCTCCCTGGTGAGTTTGAGTCCCGTGACTAGGGCCTCGTACTCCGCCTCGTTGTTGGTCACTGGAAATCCAAACCTCAAGGCATACTCGGCTATCACTCCATCAGGACTGGTAAGGACCAGCCCGGCCCCTCCACCCTCGGGGTTCGACGACCCATCGATGTGAAGCATCCAGATCGGGAGGTCGAGGCTGGGCGTTTCCGGCGGTCTAGGTTCCGCCTCCTGCACCGTGCACTCAGCGAGGAAGTCCGCGAGCACCTGGGCCTTGATGGCGGGTCGAGGCTGGTAGCGGATGTCGAACTCACCGAGTTCTACTGCCCACTTCACCAGTCGTCCCGCATTCTCGGGGTTGCTGAGGATCTGCCGTAGTGGTTGATCGGTTAAGAGGGTGACCGAATGAGCCTGGAAATAGGGGCGAAGCCTCCTGGTCGCGGTCAGCAGCGCGAAGGCGATCTTTTCAGCCTTCGTGTACCGCGTCTCGGCATCCCGTAGGACCCGGCTGATGTAGTACACAGGCTTCTGGAGCTTTGCCTCTTTCCGAACCAGCACCGCACTGACCGCGGTTGGGGAGACCGCCAGATAGAGGTAGAGCATCTCCCCTTCTTGCGGCTTGGACAGTAGGGGAGGAGACGCCAGGTATTCCTTGAGCTGGTCGAATGCTGCATGACATTCGGCCGTCCAGAGGAAGTCTTTCGGGCGTTTTAACACCTTGAAGAATGGTTGGCAGCGTTCGGCCGATTTTGCCACAAATCGTCCAAGCGCGGCGACCCTTCCAGCGAGCTCCTGAACCTCCTTTACTTTGGTCGGAGGGGACATACCTTGGATGGCCTTGATTTTGTCCGGGTTGGCTTCGATACCCCGCTGGTTGACAATGAAACCGAGGAACCTCCCGGCCGAAGCGCCGAAGGCGCACTTCGCTGGGTTCAGCTTCATGCGAAACTTCCGCAAGGTGGTGAAAGTCTCCTCCAAATCCGCGATGTGCTGGTCTGCATGGCGGCTCTTCACCAGCATATCGTCCACGTACACCTCCATGTTCCGGCCGATTTGCTCTTTGAAGATTTTGTTGACGAGGCGCTGGTAAGTGGCGCCAGCATTCTTCAGACCGAAGGGCATTACCTTGTAGCAGTACAGCCCCCGGTCTGTTATAAAGGCAGTTTTCTCCTCGTCCTGTGGGGCCATCATTATCTGGTTGTAACCGGAGAAGGCGTCCATGAAAGACAGCAGCTGATATCCGGAAGTCGCGTCGACCAGTTGGTCTATTCGCGGAAGCGGAAAGCTATCCTTAGGGCACGCCTTGTTCAGGTCGGTATAGTCGACGCACATCCTCCACTTTCCGCTCGCCTTCCGGACAAGTACAACATTTGCCAGCCACTCGGGGTAGCTTACCTCCCTTATGAATCCTGCCTCCAAGAGCTTGTCTACCTCCTGGTCGACCACCCGGATCCGATCCGGGGCACAGTGTCTCTTCTTCTGCTTTATTGGTCGGTGGGTCGGGTCGACGTTGAGGGCGTGAGAAATGACCCCCGGGTCGATCCCAGGTACATCGGCCGCCGACCAGGCAAATACATCGGTATTAGCTCGGAGGAATTCCACCAACCGGGCCCGAGCTCCCGGATCGAGATTGGCGCCGACCCGGACCGCCCGGTCCCGGCGGCCTTCCTCGAGGGGGACTTCGACCACACCCTCGGCCGGCTCCCCCTGCTGCAAGGCCACCTCGTCTCTGGCATCAAGGGACTCGACGCTTAGGGCTTCCACGGGCTTCTTCCCTTTGAGGGTTGCTAGAAAACATTGCCGTGCGGTCGGTTGGTCACCTCGGACCTCTCCGATCCCGACCGCCGTGGGGAACCGCATGAGCAAGTGGTACGTGGAGACCACCGCGCGAAGGGCGTTCAGCCCGGGTCGCCCGAGGATAGCGTTGTAGACCGAGGGAACACGGACGACCAAGAACCCGAGTCGCACCGTGGCTTCTGCGGGTGCGACACCCGCAGTCACAGGCAGCTCAACGACACCTTCCGCCGGGACAGCGTCACCGGTGAATCCTACGAGGGGGGTGGACATTTTGTGCAACAACTGTCTGGACAAGCTCATCTTTTGGAAGGCCTCGTAAAACAAAATATCAGCTGAGCTTCCACTATCCACAAGAACACGCCTTACATCATAGTTTGCCATAGTGAGGGAGATCACCATGGCGTCATCGTGGGGAGTCTGAACCCCCTTTACATCCTCATCAGAAAAGGTGATTACATTGCCGACCCTCTGCCTCTTTACGACGGCCGTCCCTGACGCTTCCGTCGAGCCCCCTGCGTTCCTCACGGGCCGAGAGCAGCCCCCAGTGATAGTGTGGATCACGCCCGCAACGGGTCGATTCTGCTCCCGAGGCTCCGGAGGAGCCGGGTCGGCCGGACGCGAGTCTGCGGGGGGACGTCGGTCGCTCACATATCGACCGAGACGCCCCCGGCGGATAAGAGCCTCGATCTCGTCCCGAAGCTGGAAGCAGTCCTCTGTGTCGTGGCCGTGGTCTCGGTGGTACTCACAGTACGCCCGGGAGGGCCTCTTTCCAGAGATCCTTCGTATCTGTCTCGGGGCCGGGAGGTCCTCCCGCCCCTTGATCTCCATAAGGATCTGGGCCCGGGGAGTCAGGAGAGGGGTGTACCGGTTGAAACGTCGGGGCGGAGAACGAGGGCGTGGGGCGCCGTGGTTCTTCGCCGGCGACGGGCTTCTGCGCCGACGCTGGGGCGTCGGGCTCCTCCTCTGGCGTGCCTCTTTCCGCCTTTTCTTCCCAAGCTTTTGTGGGATCTCGGCAGCCTCCTTGCTCCGGTGGGCGGCTGCCTCCTCGGCGTCCGCATACTGGTTCGCCCGGGACAACAGCTCTGGAAAGCTCCGCGGCAGGCGTTTGTCCAGGGAGAAGGTGAGTCTGCCCTTCCGGAAGCCACGCTTCAGGGCTGAAGGAGCTACCTCCTGACTCAGGTTCCGGACCTCCAGCGTAGCCCTGTTGAAGCGGGTAAGATAATCCCGCAGGCTTTCTCCCTCGTTTTGCCGGACATCAAAGAGGGAGTCGGAGACCAGTTGCCGCCGGCTACTGACGGCGAAATGAGTGATGAAGAGGCGAGTGAACTGGTCGAAGGACCGGATTGAGTCAGCCTCCAGCCCGGCGAACCATGCCCTCGCCGGGCCACGGAGGGTTGCCGGGAAAGCCTTGCAGAGAAGGGGATCTGATGCTCCGTGGAGGAGCATAAGGGTCCTGAAACTCTCGACGTGATCCCGCGGGTCCGCCGCCCCGTCATAGGGCTCGATCGCCGGCATTTTGAACCCCGGCGGATTCGGGGTCCGCAGGATCCTCGAGGCGAGCGCCGGCTGGGAGGAGATCTCTAAGTCGGCGAAGGGATCTTTGGAATGGCCCTTCAGGACCTGGAGTTGTCGGTGGAGATCGTCCACCCGCCGGTCCAGGGAACGCGACCGGTGGGTGGGAGACAAGGAGCGGCGAGAGGGGGACCGACTGGAGCGCGGGTTCCTCGAGGACTGGGGGGTCTGGGAACGCGCCCGGGCCCGCCTCTCGTACCCCGCGCAGCTCCGGTGGGAAGGTCCCGGCAGAATGGAGCGTGCTCGAGAATCCTCCTCGCGCCGGCGCTCCTCCCCATGGGAGAGGAAGGAACGCGGGTTGAGGAGGACAGGCGAACGCTCAGGCAGCGGCGGCTCCTGAGCCTGCTGCGGCGCCCGGGACATCGCACCTTGCAGATTCTGCACCGCCTCCGCGAGGGTGCGAACCTGCTGGGTTAGCGGGTCGAACTGGGCGGCTTCGACCATCTGAATGGGCGGTGGGGCGGTGGAGTGTTGCTGAGAGCGTGTTGGAGATGCAGCGGCCTCCCGGCCAGTGGCGCAAGAGGCCCCGCGACCGGAAGCATTGGAAGCTCCATGACCACCTCGCCGTGCCATTACGATCGCTCTGAGATCCGGCCCTTCCTCTAGCGCCAACTGTTGCTGGTGGTCCAAACCGAGAACGATTGGCACAGCGGTGTGAACGGGGTTCCCTTTGAGTTGCTTTGGTTGCGCTCCGCCCTCCGCCGTGAAACCTGCAAGCAAGCCTCGCACCACCACTGGGGTAGTGGGGGCCCTCCGACGATCAAGTCAGAGGAGATCGAAGGAGAAGGAGAAGGAGAAGGTAGCAGGTGAGATGATACTCTGAAAGATATATCTTACCCTCCCCCTTCCCCCCCAGCCTCATATATATCAGGCTGGGGGGTTTTTCCGGGGATTCGTCATCGTGTGGCACGATGGGGCTGCCACTGACATGGCCGTTACAGGGCCTCGTGGGGCAGCGCTGGGTACAGCCATGGCAGGGCATAGTGGAGCTCCGCTTTGTACGGCTGTTGCAGGGGATCGTGGGGCAGCGCCGGATACGGCCGTTGCAGGGAGTAGTGGAGCAGGGGGCCGCGGCGTGCCTCAGAGGAACAGTCTGTTGTTGTCGAGAGATTGCCGACTCGGGGTCGGATTGCTGGATCAAGAGGCGGCCGACTCGGGGTCGGGCTACGGAGCCGAAGATATCCGACCCGAGGTCGGATTGCTGGATCAAGGGGCAGCCGACTCGGGGTCGGGCTATGGAGCCGAAGATATCCGACCCGAGGTCGGATTGCTGGATCAAGGGGCAGCCGACTCGGGGTCGGGCTACGGAGCCGAAGATATCCGACCCGAGGTCGGATTGCTGGATCAAGGGGCAGCCGACTCGGGGTCGGGCTACGGAGCGGAAGATATCCGACCCGAGGTCGGATTGCTGGATCAAGGGGCAGCCGACTCGGGGTCGGGCTGGCGCGCGTGCCGGTCACGTGGGGCATGGTGGCTAAGTTCCCCCGTAACATGTACCACTAGCAGATTTTCGTCCTTTCTTTTGAGAAAAAGTGTTTTATCTACATTTCCTCTACTGAAGTTATTATTTAGTAGAAATTTGCTTAATCGATCATACCAAGCCCTAGGTGCTTGCTTCAATCCATATAATGCCTTATGTAGTCTAAACACATGATTTGGCAATTCATGATTCTCAAAACTAGGAGGTTGCTCTACATATACTTCTTCCTCTATAAAACCGTTTAAGAATGCGCTTTTTACATCCATTTGATACAATTTGAAATCCATGAAACACGCAAAAGCTAGAAGTAATCTAATAGCCTCTAGTCTAGCTACAGGAGCAAATGTTTCATCAAAATCTATCCCTTCTTCTTGATTGTATCCCTTAGCTACAAGTCTAGCTTTATTTCTTATAACTAACCCATTTTCATCTAATTTATTTCGAAAGATCCATTTTGTTCCAATTACAGAGTTATGCTTTGGTCTTTCAGTTAATGTCCATACATTACTTCTTTTGAATTGATTTAATTCTTCTTGCATAGCATTTATCCAATTTGTATCTTTTTCAGCTTCTTCATAAGTCTTAGGTTTTAACTGTGAAACAAAAGCAAGATAATCATTTAAATTTCTAAGAGAGGATTGAATTCTTACCCCTTGAGATGGATCACCAATGATTAAGTCTTTAGGGTGTCCATATGCATACCTCCATTCCTTTGGCAAGTTTTGAGATTGTGGTGGCACACAATCATTTCCCTTATCTTGAATTGGCACGTCATCAAGATTCAACTTTTCAAAGTTAATAATTCCTGCATCATCATCAAGAATATTTTCTTTTCTAGCAGACTCACTATCAGACTCATCAAATATGATATTAACTGACTCTTCGACTACAAGAGTTCTTTTATTGAACACTCTGTATGCCCTGCTAGATGTGGAGTATCCTGAGAAGATACCTTCATCTGACTTGGCATCAAATTTACTTAGATCCTCCTTGCCATTGTTTAAAATGAAACATCTACATCCAAATACTCTAAGATATTTAGCGGTTGGTTTCTTATTCTTCCAAAGTTCATAAGGAGTTTTCTTGGTTATTGGTCGTATTAAAACTCGATTTAGAATATGGCAAGCAGTGCTTATAGCTTCAGCCCAAAAGTACTTTGGAAGATTTGACTCGCACAACATCGTGCGTGCCATTTCTGCCAAGGTCCTATTTTTTCTTTCAACAACCCCATTTTGTTGAGGCGTTCTAGGTGCTGAAAATTGATGTGAGATACCGTTTTTATTACAAAATTCTTCAAAGTGTTGATTTTCAAATTCAGTTCCATGATCACTTCGAATTGCTACTAAGGTGAGCTTCTTTTCATTTATGATATAATTATAATGTTTCAAGAATTCTGAAAATGCTTCATTCTTATGTGCCAAAAATGAAACCCATGTATATCTTGAAAAATCATCTACTATAACTAGTCCATACTTCTTCCCTCCTAGACTCGCAGTTCTAGTGGGTCCAAATAGATCCATGTGTATGAGTTCAAAAGGCCTAGTTGTTGATCCTATATTCTTTGATTTGAAGGATGATTTAGTTTGTTTTCCTAATGAGCATGGTCCACAAATTTTGTCCTTTTCAAAAATCAATTTTGGCACATCTTTTATTAATTTCTTCTTGACTAGTTTTGATATTAATTCCATACTAGCATGTCCTAGTCTACGATGCCAAAGCCAACTTGTTTCATTTTTCTTTTCTTCATTAGTAATTAAACATAATCCATTTTTCTTGCCTAAATCATGAAGATCTACCATGTAAATATTTCTTTGCCTTTGTCCTACAAGTACAATGCTATTATCTTTAGGATTTGTGATTATGCATACTGATGCTTCAAATGTGACTTTAAACCCTTTATCACAAAATTGACTTATGCTAAGTTGGTTATATTTCAAACCATTAACTAATAAGATATTTTCTATGAAGGTAGATGGAGTAATGAAAATTTTACCCTTTCCAATTATATACCCTTTTCCATTGTCTCCATAGGTTACTACTCCACCCTTCTTACATTCCAAGGTGACAAATTGGTCTACGTCACCGGTCATGTGTCTTGAACAGCCGCTATCTAGATACCATCGTTTTTCCACTTTGTTAGCTGCAAGACACCCCTGCAATCAAGA
Source organism: Phoenix dactylifera (assembly GCF_051530095.1). Taxonomy (NCBI): domain Eukaryota; kingdom Viridiplantae; phylum Streptophyta; class Magnoliopsida; order Arecales; family Arecaceae; genus Phoenix; species Phoenix dactylifera. The sequence goes on along the minus strand of NC_143204.1, from coordinate 4,248,679 downwards.
TCAAGAATGAGCTTTAGGTACCCAAACTATGTTGGGTCCTTTAGGGTTAGCACTTGATGTTCCTTTTGGAACCCAAACTTTCTTGAATTTAAGCTTATGATTATTACTCAATTTGTTTTGACTGGACTTTCTATAGTTACATTCATATGCTTTATGTCCTAATTTATTGCAGCAATGACAAGTAATATTTTCATTTTTAGCTTTTACCAAAATGTTCTTTAAGTATTTTTGTTTTCTATTTGTTTTATATCCTAATCCAGCCTTATCATATACAGCTTTTTGACTATCAAGAATCATGTTTAATTTGGTTGAACTAAGTGTAAACTTATCTACTAAGGATTTATATTTTTCAGCATCTTCTTTTAACTTGACATTTTTAGCAATTAGATTCTTGGTTTCATTTATGAGTTTCCTACTTAATGTTTCATAGTTATGAGATAGTTTTAATTTATCTTTGATAAGAGATTGATTTTCTTCTTTTAGAACTTTATTTTTATTGATTAGTTTTTTATGTTCTTCCATGAGTTCTAAAAATGCATCATGTAATTCATCAACAGTAAAATCACATTCAAGTTCAGAATCTACCTCATCGTCATTGGCCATATGGCATATTTGGGCCGTCTCTTGATGATCTTCCTCTTCCGAACTTGACTCCTCACTTTCACTCCATTCAGCCATGAAGTTCTTCTTTTTAAGTTTTCTTGCCATCCACTTTAATTTCGGGCAATCTATCTTATAATGCCCGAGTTTGTTACACTCATAACAAATAGGTGTTTCTTTTTCCTTTTCTTTGTCCTTACCCTTTTCTTTGCTTGAGCTACCTTTGAAGAAGGGTTTCTTTTTATGAAATCTATTCTTACATCTCATAAATTTTCTGAATTTTCTTTCAAGCATAGCCATTCCTTCTTCATCAAATTCATCATCAGAATCTTCCGACTCAGTTTGTTGTTTTGGAGTGGTAGACTTTAGGGCAATGGTCTTTCTTCTCTTGACCTCATCTTCTGAATTTTACCTCATGGTCAACTCATAGGTCATGAGTGATCCTAGAAGTTCCTCTAATTGCAGTGTATTGAGGTCCTTTGCTTCCTGAATTGCAGTTACCTTGGCCTCCCAAACTCTTGGTAGAGACCTGAGAATTTTTCGCACCAATTCAGAATTAGTATAAGACTTTTCTAAACTCTTTAGCCCATTTATAATTTCAGTAAAATGAGTAAACATATCAGTTATGGACTCAGTGGATTCCATTTTAAATAATTCATACTTATGTACTAATATGTTTATTTTTGACTCCTTAACTTGATTAGTTCCTTTATGTGTGACCTCAAGTTTGTCCCAAATTTCTTTTGCAGAGATGCATGTAGATATTCTATTGAATTCACTTACATCTAATGAACAGTAAAGTACATTAATCGCTTTAGCATTTAATTGTGCTAATCTTCTATCACTTTCATTCCAATCTATTTCTGGTTTGGGTATGATAGTGCCCTCTATACTAATTGTGGGTGTGTGAGGTCCTCTAGTTATAATATACCACAATTCATAGTCTAGAGCTTGAATGAATATCCTCATCCTAGCTTTTCAGTATGTGTAATTTGTGCCATTAAATAGAGGAGGTCTATTTGTGGATTGCCCCTCACTCATAGAACATCCCACTTGGGTTGTCATGATCTTTAACTCTTGATTGTGAGATCAATAAATACTATTGGAGCACCTTGCTCGGATACCACTTGTTGCCCAAGGTGACAAGCCAAGAGGGGGGGGGGGGTGAATTGATTTCTCTTAATTTTTACTATATTACTTATGTCAATTGATGAGTTAGTGGAATTTAACAAAGCACAATACAAACACACAAGAAGTATAGTGGTTCGGTGCTCTCCTAAGCACCTACGTCCACTCCCCAAGCGACCCCTTGAAAATTCACTATAATTCCGCGGATTACAGTTGGATTATTTTCCGAGCTCACAATCCAAAAACCTTTACACTTTGATTTTCCAGATTCACCAACGAACCTATGTTGGTTTTACAGGCTCACCAACAAACCTATGTTGGTTTTCCGGGCTCACCAACGAACCTTTACAATTAGTTTTACGGGTTCACCAATCAACCTACACCGTTGGTTTTGCGGGCTTACCAACAAACCTTTACAAGGTGATTAATAAAAGAAGTAAGAAGATTTAAGCTCCTAGATGAGCAAATATAACAATATAATCTACAAAGAAGAGTTTAGAGAATAGTTATCGCTTGATGAGACTTCTCTCTTCTTTATCAAGGATGCTTCACTCTTCATGGGTGGATGGAGCTCTTAATGACTCTTGGAATCTGCTCAACTACTTTCTTTTTACTCTTGAATGAAGCACTTGGATGAAGAAGATTAGGACACTTGTCTTTCTTGTGTACTCTTTGATATTTTGCAAAAGGATATTTTTTCTGATGAATAGTGTCACTTTAAATAGTTTCCTTCATCCATTGGACAAGCCCCAATGGTTAGAATTCAAAAACTAGCCGTTACTCACTGTTGGAAGGACAAAAAGTACTTCTGCAGAACTAGCCGTTATGCTTCTGCCCGTGCTTGGGTCGACTCAACTTTTACTGGGGTCGACCCAACTTTCACTTGGGTCGATTCAACCTTTTCTTGGGTCGACCCTCTTAGAACCACAGAACTTTGCAATTCAGCCTTCCTTCACTTGGGTCGACTCAACATCTTTTTGGGTCGACTCAAGGTTCAGTTGGGTCGACTCAACTTCCACTTGGGTCGACCCTCTCAGGGTTTCCAGAGAATCTATTTTGAATGTCATTGCCTTTGGGTCGACCCTCTCAGTGTTTGGGTCGACTCAAGTTTGGGTCGATTCAACTTCCTCTTGGGTCGACCCTCTCAGTGTTTACAGAGAACTGCTTTCTTGAGGCTTGAGAGGCTTGAGGTTTGGGTCGACTCATGCTTTCCTTGGGTCGACCCAACTACTGTTCATCCGTGCCATTTTTGCAGAAGTGTGCCAGATGCTTTCTTGATGTGCCGGGGTCGACCCAATCAACCTTGAGGTCGACTCAATCCACACTTTGCTGCAACTCAAGGTTAGATTCATCCATATAAACAATGAAATGCATCTTTATCTTGTTATACGAATATACTGAGAGTAACAGACTTATAAATGAAGTATCGAATTAACTTGTAACATACTCTTGATTATTGTATTAATCATCAAAATACCACTATCATCCTCATCATATTTGTGACCGTCCTCGGAGTGGGCCTCGGCTAAGCGCGCCTCGAAGGCGCGCAACTCCGACCTCGCTAGAGTGTGCGCGGCCTTCTCCTCTTCGAGCTCGTTGATGGCCGATCGTCGCTCGGCCTCGGCGGCCTCCATCCGTGCGATGGCCTCCGCCCGCACGGCCTCGAAGTCCGCAAGCCTCTTCTCTGCCGTCTCCAGCTGCTTATGGAACCTCCGAGCTTCATTCTGGCATTCTGAGGCTATGAACACCAGAGTGTCGATCTCCTGGAGATGCTGCAAGAAAAACAATAATAAGCAAAAGTGAAGCAAAAGTTAGCAACTGAAGTAAAAATGAGAAGGTGACTTACCCGAACAGCATTGCAATAAGCTTGGTCACCAAGTTGCTGAGCTCGACAGCCTCGAACACGGCCCGATCGGCTGGGAGCAACGCGCAGCGAAATACTTCGCGTGCGACACTAGTCTCGGAGGGCCGAGCTGCCCTCACGAATCGGGGACTTCGGGTCACTAATCCCCCTCCCGGAGCGATCTCTGGCCCCCGACAAACTCGGCCTACCCGAGCTCGAAACTTCGGAGCTCCTGCTCGGCTGGGGGCCCAACCGTCGCAGACGAACGACCGGCCGACCCGGCCGCTGAGAAATGGGGGCGGGGCAGGCAGGGGGCGCCGAGCCCGTCGCCCCCTGGAACCCGAGCTCGTCTGCCCAGTAGCCGGGGCCTCAACCCGGACGGACCTAGAAAGTCCGGCCCCAGAGCCCCTCGCCTCGGCAGGGGCAAAAGTTGAGGCCGACTTGGTCTTCTTCCTAGGCTCGGGAGGAGCCCCGCCGGCTTCGGCCGCCCTCCTCTTCAGTCGGACGAAAACCGTGGTGTTGCTCATCACCATGTTGGGAACGTCTGAAAAGAAGGAAAAATTTCTAAGTGTTAGATCAGCGCTGAGGAAAGAAGAAAAGAGGCAAATAAAACAAAAAATAGCAAAATGAAGAAGGAGCAGTGCGACTGCTCTTACCCTCGGGGCGCGCTGAGCTCAAGCCGACGTTCACCAAAGCCTCCTCGCTCAGGAGGCCGGTCAGAAGGATATCGCCCCCGAGGCCGCGTAGAGCATCAAATGCCCTCTGCTTGTCCGCCGAGAGCTCGGTGAGCCGGTTGAGGGCCTTCAGCCGGGGATGCCCCCATCTCGGGTCAAATCCCTACGAAAGCTCGGAGGAGAGGCAGAGGGATAGAAACCCGATGATGGTCCTCCACGAGTTCGAAGCGAGTAGTGCTGGGACGAGCCGATACTCCACCAACAACTCATTTATGAACTCGTGAAGAGAAAACCGCAGGCCGAACCAGAGTGTCTTGACATACACTCCGATCCGACCTCGAGGAGGTCTCGTTACCCGGTCCTCCGACCCCGCGAGCTCGAGACGAAATCCGGATCGAAAGAAAAATCGAAAACGGACCAACTCTAGTTCCTCCTCGGTCAGGGTAGACCCGACCTCACCGGGACCACGACCCATCCCAGAAAAGGAAAAAATGAAGGAGAAGACAAGGAACGAAGGACGAAGGAGAAAACAAGAAATAAAGGGAAAGAAGAAGAAGAAAGGTCCCTCGAGCTAATGTGGAAAAATGACCTACTGCGGAATCGCCGGAAATCGCCTCAACACACCGCCGGGGAGACTCGGTCGTGATAGTGGAAGAAGGAAGGAAACGAGAGGAAGAGGGAAAAAACAGTGACGGCCAAAGGAGACCTTTCTAGGGCTAGCTCAGGGGGTTTATATAGAACCTTTTGACGGCCTAGATCGGCAGGACCAGATCCCGCCCTCCGCCCAGATTCCGCCACATGTCGGCCCTAGGAATCGAAGTAACACATTTAATTTGGATCGGCGCCTCGAATACGGAATCAAAGCTGCGTCCCATCGGATCTTGGAGCCCCATCATGAGCCCATGACGCGAGGCAGCCTCGAAAGGCGAGAGGGTGTCACCTCATCTCCTCTCATTAAAAGCATCCCTGAAGCGCACGAGATGCCGGAATAATTTAAAGTTCCTCGGCCCCCACTAACGCATTAAATGCAACTACTTCCTCTGCCCGAGCTCGTAAGCGGCTTGGACTCGAAAGTCAGGAGGTAGTGTTGGGAAAAAAATGGATTGCTCCGAAGTACATGAACGCATTGCCGGCACGTGACCAAGGCGCCCGACCTGGAAGCGCCCGACCCGAAGGCGCCCGACCTGAAAGCCCCCGACCTGAGGACGTCCGACCTGGAAGCGCCCGACCTAAACGTGCCCGACCTCGGTATCCCCAACTTTAAAATGCTGAGCCGACCTCTAAGGGCCGATCTGGCCGTTTACACGTTAAGGCCACACCCTACGACGACCTCACCCCATCACGTTCCACACGCCGACCATGCTACGACGTATCAGGGACCATGCCCTGAGCGACTGTCAATAATTAATGCGCATGGCCTCTGCTGATCTCCGGCTCACTCAACAATCAATGCGCATGCTATCTATGGATCTCAAGCCCTCCACGGTAAATAGCTAACCCGCTCGGCTACGTCCGATCAGCCACGATGACTCATTGGCTCCGGCCTGATCTCCTACGGCAATGCATTAATTCACACGATCGTGCATTAATTCATACGATATGCTCAATCATGACGATAACCTGTGCGCCCCGTCACATCGCAGGTAATCATGTACCCTTCTATAAAAGGATGTTGATCCCCTAATGGATTTTGATGAATACAAAACACTAGAGCATAATTCCATTATATCTTAACAATTTAATTAAGGAATTCATGTGTTTTATCTAGAATATTGTTGAGAAATGTCTAGGCAAGTTCCCATAATTTTTATGAATTCATTGAAGAACATTTTGAGTTAATGAAAAAGTTCAGGGACAGCCGAGACGTCTCCTGATAGTTTCAGAGACGTCTCTGGAACAAACAGGAAGAACTGGCACACTTGGAGACGTCCCCGGCACCTGCCGAGTCGTCCCCGCGTTAGCGGAGTCGACTCTCTCAGTAGCGGAGTCGACTCTCTCAGTGGCGGCAGAAAGGCAGTTTTCAAGAGATATGCGCGAGACGTCCCCACTGTACGCCGAGTCGTCCCCGCAGGTAAAAAGGAGAGTTCCCGAGTCGTCCCCAAGATAGCCGAGACGGCTCTCTCAGGGTTTTCCAGAGAATGGTTTTTAGGGAGATAAAGAAGCAGAGTCGACCCTGAGACAGCGGAGTCGTCCCCATGCATAAAGTGCAGACAAGCCGAGACGTCCCCTGAAAGAGCGGAGTCGACTCTCTCAGGAAATTCCAGAGGACAAGTTTTTCGGAGACAAGGAAGGGGAGTCGTCCCCAAGGCAGCGGAGTCGTCCCCACTCAAAAAGTGCAGACAAGCCGAGACGTCCCCGTAAAGTGCCGAGTCGACCCCAAACAACGGAAAAAGTAAAATCCAGTAGCCGAGACGTCTCTCGTTGTAGCGGAGACGTCCCCGGAGCGTCTGGAACGCGACTGACAACTTTTCAGGTTTGATTTGAATTTCAAATCTTCTCTACTTTATCTCTAACGGCTATATTTGCTTTTTGGGCTATAAAAGGGAGCTCTTAAGTGCTTCTCAACAACTTTTTACCAACCCAAAGCAAAATCATTCAAGAGAGAAAAGTTCAAGGGAGTGAGAGCATTCAAGTGAAGAAATCAAGTGCTTTCAAGCTTCCCAAGTGATTTCAAGCTCAACCACTCTCGTGCGCTCGGGATTCAAAGCTCACACTCGATCCTACGCGTTCCACATCGGAAGAATCAACATTTCCCACGCTTCCAATGGCAAAAGGATTCTTCCGGGTTCTATTGTTCATAGTTGATATATTTGCTTTTTAGAGCTTCTCTTTTCTTTTGTAAACTCTTTCATTGTGGTGCTTGTTCCAGTCAAGGGACTTGGAACAAGGGAAAGGCGTCCCAAGCCTAAGAGAAATTGGGGGTTTTAGGGTTCGTTGTTAGCCCGAGGTAAAACAACGAGTTGGGTAGTTCACTCGAAAAACTACCGGATTTTAGGGTTTGTTGTGAGCCCGGTGTAAAACAACGAGTTGGGTAGTGAACTCGCAAAACTACCGTATTGTAATCTTGGATTATAGTGGAAATTCCCAAAGGCGCTTTGGGGAGTGGATGTAGGAGCGGTGGAAGCTCCGAACCACTATAAAACTGTGTGTTTGTGATTGTCTCTTCTCATCCCTTTATCTTTACTTTAGTTCATATATTTACGTGTTTTATTTTTTAATTAGTTGAAAAGTTTTAAAACACCCAATTCACCCCCCTCTTGGGTGACCATCTCTGGGCAACAAGTGGTATCAGAGCAGGTGCTCTGTGTATTTCTTGAAAGACCTAACCGTCTTAGCCAAAGATCTAGATGGGAACACCCTTTAACAATGTTCCTGCCGAGGGGCAAGCAACCAATAGACCTCCACTCTTCAATGGGACAAATTATACCTATTGGAAGACTAGAATGAAAATCTTCATTCAAGCACAAGACTATGCCTTGTGGAGGGTTATAGTCAAGGGACCACAAGAACCATCACATGTGGTTAATAGCATTCGAGTTCCCAAACCTGAGGAGGATTGGGATGAGAATGATGATAGGATGGCTCAACTCAATTCTAGAGCCATGAACTCACTATTTTGTTCTTTAGATGTAAATGAGTTCAATAGAGTCTCTACATGTAGTTCCGCTAAGGAAATATGGGATAGGCTTGAAGTTACCCACGAGGGTACAAATCAAGTCAAAGAGTCCAAAGTGAACATTCTAGTTCACAAATATGAATTGTTTAAGATGGAACCTAATGAAACCATCACATGCATGTTCACACGTTTTACCGAAATTATTAATGGCCTAAAAAGCTTGGGCAAATCTTACACTAACCCCGAACTTGTGAGTAAAATTCTCAGGTCATTGCCAAAAGCATGGGAAGCAAAGGTCACGGCGATTGTAGAAGCCAAAGACCTCAACACCTTGGGGCTAGAACAACTCTTGGGCTCATTGATGACGCATGAGCTCACGATGAAGCAGCATGAAGAAGAGTTGCCAAAGAAAAAGACAATCGCACTCAAGGCTACCTCACGTGTATGTGAAGAAGAGAGCAGTGAGAGTGAAGAAGAAAGTCAAGATGAGGACTTGGGTTTGATAGTAAGAAAGTTTAAAAAATTCATGAGAAGAAAGAAACCCTTCCCAAGAAAGAAATTTGGAGGGAGAAATGATTGGGAAAAAGAAAAGGAAAAAGAAAGAGACCCAATCGTATGCTATGATTGCAAGAGACCGGGACATATTCGTTCCGAATGCCCTCAACAAAAGAAGTATTTTGGAAAGAAGAAGAAGAAGGCATTGAAGGCAACATGGGATGATAGTGACACATCATCCTCCGAAGAAGAGAAGGAAGAGACCGCCAATCTATGCTTCATGGCGTTCGAAGATGACGAGGTATGTCAAAACCCAACCATAAATTTTACTTTAGAAGAATTATATGAAGCTTTTCAAGAACTTATGGGTGATTGTAGTATGTTAGGAGCAAAGAATAAAGAATTAAAAGCCTCCAATCAAAAACTGAAGGAAAATATTGAAAACCTATTAATTGAAAAGGAGAGCGTTAAAAATATTAACACGACTAACCTAGAAATCAAAAATTCAAAACTTAGCATTGAAAATGAAAAGGCAAAAACACTAATTAAGGAATTAAATCTAAAAGTAAAATCCCTACTCGATAATAATACCTCACTTGCACAAAACGTTGAATCTCTTAGAAAAGATAAGGAAGAACTAGTTAAAGAAAATTTGAATCTTAAGAATGAGGTACATAAGTACAAACCAATCGTTGAAAAATTCACACAAAGCTCTGAAAAATTAAATCTCATTCTTTCAAATCAAAGAGCTGTTTTCAATAAAGCCGGATTAGGATATAAAACTAATAAACAACAAAAGTATCTAAAGAATTTCTTTGTAAAAGCAAAAGATGTAAAAACTGAAAAACCTACATGCTTTCATTGTGGAAAGAATGGACATAAAGCCTACTCTTGTATTCAAAGAAAAATCCTAACTAACAAGAGTACATTTGTGAAAGCCAAAAATATAACTAAAGTATGGGTGCCTAAGGGAACCAACCACACTAACCACGAAGGACCCAAGAAAACTTGGGTACCTAAGAGCTTCACATGATCATTTTGCAGGTATGCCTTGCAGCCGGAAATAAAAAGAGAATGTGGTATCTTGATAGCGGTTGCTCAAGGCATATGACCGGTGACAAGAGTCTCTTCGTCACCTTGGAATCAAAAGAAGGAGGAGTAGTCACATTTGGAGACAATGCTAAAGGCCGAATCATTGGTGTTGGTAAAATCTCCATATCACCCTCCTCATTTATTGATAATGTATTGTTAGTTAATGGACTAAAACATAATTTATTAAGTATAAGTCAATTTTGTGACAAGGGCTTTAAAGTGTCATTTGAATCATCACTATGCATAATTAGTAGTCCAATTGATAATGAGATCATACTCACAGGACATAGGCATGGAAATGTTTACATGGTAGATCTTGATGATCTCACCATGAAGGATGGCCAATGTCTTGTAGCCATGAATCCCAAAGTCAATGAGACTAGTTGGTTATGGCATCGTAGGTTAGGGCATGCTAGCATGGATTTAATCTCTAAATTAATTACAAAGGATCTAGTCAAAGGGCTACCAAAAATAGATTTTGAAAAGAATAAAATTTGTGCTGCATGTCAATTAGGGAAACAAACAAGAAGTTCCTTTAAGTCTAAGAACATAGTTTCAACATCAAAACCCTTAGAACTAATTCACATGGATTTGTTTGGACCCACTAGAACTGCTAGTCTAGGGGGTAAGAAATTTGGTCTTGTAATTGTTGATGATTTTTCACGTTTTACATGGGTTTCATTTCTTGCACATAAAGATGAGTCCTTTTCCGCTTTTATTAAGTTTCATAATAGAGTTTCGAATGAACTCAATCTTAAACTAAAAGCAATTAGGAGTGATCATGGTACCGAGTTTGAAAATCAGTATTTTGAAAAATTTTGTGAAGAAAATGGTATCAATCACAACTTCTCGGCACCTAGGACACCTCAACAAAACGGGGTGGTAGAAAGGAAGAATCGCACACTAGCAGATATGGCTCGTACCATGTTGTGCGAATCGGATCTACCAAAGTATTTTTGGGCTGAAGCAATAAATACCTCATGTTATATCTTAAATCGTGCTTTAGTTAGATCCATCTTAAAGAAAACACCTTATGAGTTGATAAAAAGTAAGAAACCAAATATAAGTTATTTTCATGTTTTCGGTTGTCGATGCTTTATTTTAAACAATGGAAAGGACAATCTAAGTAAATTTAGTGCTAAATCAGATGAGGGGATCTTCTTAGGTTATTCCTCATCTAGTAGAGCATACAGGGTCTTCAACAAGAGAACTCTCGTTGTTGAAGAATCCATTCATGTTGTTTTTGATGAAGCTAATGGAGATTCTTCTAGAAAAGAAGAAGATGGTGATGCAGGTATACTTGAAGACCGAATGAAGGAATTCTCCATACAAGACAAACAACATGAGGATGAGACCAAAGAAGATGCAAATCAGCAAGGTGAAGAAGATCAACCTCCATCAAGAAATCAAGATCTTCCTAAGGAATGGAGGTATGCACATGGTCATCCAAAGGATCTAATCCTTGGTGATCCTTCACAAGGTATAAGAACTAGATCCTCTCTAAGAAATACTAGTAATTATCTTGCTTTCGTTTCACAAATAGAGCCTAAATCACTAGAAGAAGCCGAAAAAGATGATAATTGGATGAATGCTATGCAAGAAGAATTAAACCAATTTGAAAGAAATGAAGTTTGGACTCTAATGAAAAGACCCCCTAATGTTTCAATTATAGGCACCAAGTGGGTGTATAGAAATAAACTAGATGAAGGTGGAATTGTAATAAGAAACAAAGCTAGGCTAGTGGCCAAAGGATATAATCAGGAGGAAGGAATAGATTTTGATGAAACTTTTGCTCCTGTTGCTAGGTTAGAGGCTATTAGACTGTTTTTAGCATATGCATGCTTCATGGATTTTAAACTCTATCAAATGGATGTAAAAAGTGCATTCTTAAATGGCTATATAATGGAGGAAGTTTATGTAGGACAACCTCCAGGTTTTGAAAATCACTTACATCCAGATTATGTGTATAAATTGCATAAAGCATTGTATGGACTTAAGCAAGCCCCTAGGGCATGGTATGAAAGATTAAGTAATTTCCTAATTGAGAACAAATTTAAGAGAGGAAATGTAGACAAAACCCTCTTTATTAAAAAAAAAGGAAATGACTTATTGCTTGTACAAATTTATGTGGATGATATAATTTTTGGTGCTACTAATGATAGTCTTTGTCAAGAGCTTGCCAAGCTTATGCAGGGAGAATTTGAAATGAGCATGATGGGTGAGCTCAACTTCTTCCTTGGGCTACAAATAAAACAATCAGAGGAAGGCATCTTCATCAGTCAGTCCAAATACATCAAGGAAATGTTAGAAAAATTCAAGATGAAGGATGCAAAGGAAATCAGCACACCCATGGGCTCAAGTTGCAAGCTTGACAAAGATGAAAAAGGTAAAAGTATAGACTGCAAATTGTACAGAGGTATGATAGGCTCTTTACTTTACCTTACTGCTAGTAGACCAGATATATTATTCAGTGTTTGTATGTGTGCTAGATACCAAGCATGTCCTAAGGAATCACACTTGCAAGCTGTTAAAAGAATTTTTAGATATCTAGTAGGGACATCTAATGTAGGCTTATGGTATTCTAAACAATCTGACATAGATTTAATTGCTTATTCCGATTCTGATTTTGCCGGGTGCAAGCTCGACAGAAAAAGCACAAGTGGCACATGTCAATTCTTGGGTGCCAATTTGGTTTCTTGGTTTAGCAAGAAACAAAATTCAGTTGCCTTGTCCACAGCTGAAGCTGAGTACATTGCAGCTGGAAGCTGTTGTGCCCAAGTTCTTTGGATTAAGCAACAACTTGAAGACTTCGGTATTAAAATGGACAATATACCAATTAAGTGTGATAATACAAGTGCAATTAATTTAACAAAAAATCCTGTCCAACACTCTAAGTCAAAGCATATAGAGATTAGGCATCATTTTATTAGGGATCATGTGCTGAAAAATGATGTGATGATTGAATACGTATGTACTGAAAATCAATTAGCTGATATCTTTACAAAGCCCCTTTGTAAAGATAGATTCAATTTCTTAAGGAATGCATTGAGCTTGTATGATCCTAGCAAATGAGTTGAATTTGTATTGCATTGCTTTGCTACTCAAACTAGTCATCAACCTCAAGGTAAACATAAGTGAAAACAAGAATTCATCTAAGCTAAATGACGAACTGTTTGACTTTCCGGAGGATGGTTACCCTCCCTTGGACTCTTCATAGAGATATTTTCAGAGCCTATATCATGGGTATTCGAAATTTGGTCAAACATTCCTCATTTCAATATTAATAATTCAAAAATCATTATCAAATTATTATAGGATGTATTATTAAGGGGGAGGATCACAAACAAATTCACTCTATGTTTATCAAAAGAAATCATGATTGATTAGGGTGATTAAACAAAAATTGGGAAAAGATAGAATGCAGTCTAAAATTTTTTCAGTGCCGGAGATGTCTCTGGCAAATCGCAGAGACGTCCCCCCAGGCGAGACGTCTCGCCTTAGTCTCGGAGACGTCTCGGGGACCGAATGAGGGCTTTTTAAATAGGTCGAAATTGCTCGAGCCGACTCGAGCTTTCTCCCTCATTCCCGACCAAAACGGAAAACCCTAGCCTCCATTTGCTCTCCACCTCAAATCCTAGCCTCCGTTTGCTCTAAATCACAAACCCTAACATCCATGGCACCAAAGAAAGCTAGGACAACCCGTGGGAGGCGACCTAGAGTAGCGGCCGACGGTGAGGAACGGCGGGAAGAACCCTCCGCGCCTTCTCCTCCGGTTGCTCCGCCGACCACGACGATTTCCTGTGCAAATCGCACAGTCACGACTGGGAGGTACATAGATTTTGCATTTTTAGATAATGAGGGGTTCTCTATTGGAGAGAGACTCCGAGCCCAAGGGTGGGAGCACCTTTGCACCCTCAATACCTCGACCTACCCCGGCCTTGTTAGAGAAATGTTTAGTAATATGGCTTTAGGTGACTTAGGGTACACCGCATATGTCCGTGGGACATTAGTAGAAATTAATGAGGACATCTTATCCACTGTTTTGCAAATCCCTAGGGACGGCGAGGCTCCAACCTCACATCCCCAAAGGGAAATAGCCCTAAACTTAATTTTAGGAAGAGAGGACTGCGGCCCTCTTGATGTTGTCTACTCCCAGGACCTAAATGCAGAAATGAGACTTCTTTTAAGCATTGTCAATCGGGTCCTATTTCCTAAAACCGGTCGCTTCGATTTTGTTTCGGAGCGAGACTTAGTTATAATGCACCATATCCTACTAGGGATCCCTCTAAACCTCCCTAGACTCATGCTAAATTACATTGCCCAATGTCATAGGTATTCTAGGTTTAGTATACCCTATGGCATGATCTTTACCTTAGTTTTCAAACACTTTAAGGTTCCCATTCCAACAAATGAACCTGCAAAGCCCTTGAGAAACACCGACTATTATAATGAGGGAACAATGAGAAGAATGGAGTTTCAAAAGATAGATGGATCTTGGGTCAAGGTTCCAAAAAGAAAAGCACAAACCATAGAGCCTGAGATCCCACATCATGAGTCTGACCATCACTCTCCTCCACCTAGTCACATGGATATCTCTGATATTCCCTCCAGCTCAGCTGGACCTTCCACATCCATGCCACCACCTCCTCCAGTCAGTGGGCCCTCCTTCCTATCAGAGGAGCAGATGCACACCTTAGCATCTGTCATTTGTCAGCAGATGAGGGAAGAGATGAGATCCATGATCTCTGCGGAGCTGGCCCCCATCAGACAAGAGCTGCAAGAAATTAAAGCTCAAATTGAAGCCCAAGAGCAACAAATAGTTGGGGTGGGTGCCACCCAAACCATCAGATCAATAGAGCTCAAGGACAGCTTGAAGGCCATTTCCAAGAACCTCAAAGAGTTGACAAAGCCAGGAGGCAATGTGGGCACTTTGGTTGCCCAACTCAGAGGAAGAATCGAAATGGCAACCATAGAGTTTGAGGCACTTGTGGCAGATTTCCACAAGTCACAGGGAGATCAATTTAAGACCCTCATGGATTCCATCAATGCATTCATAGATGCAGCTTGTAAGGCTTATGAACAAAATACAGCTGGTAGGGCTCATGAGCAACGTCGCCGATGATGGATATCTTGTAGGATCTTCTTTTTGTAAATCCTAGGCTATTTTGAAAAACTTTTTGTATTAGAAATCAATACTTGTAATGATTTCTTCTTTTGACTATGTACTGACTTCAAAGGTTTAACAATGACATATGAATGAATACAATCTCTTTTGAAAAACTTTGTGTACATTGCCAATTCTGTGTATGTGTTGCTGTGATAGTGTATGTGATTGTGTGATATGCCATAAAAATCTTACCACATACCTTGAGTGTTCAAATTTGATACAAAGAAACACTGCACATAAAACAGGGGGAGCACATCTTGTGATAACTATATTAAACAAAAGATGAGTCTGAAATGAATTCCAAAACAAAGGGGGAGTGATATGAATACACTAATAGAAATGACCTGGACAGGGGGAGCACAACTTGAATATCCTTGAGTAAAATGAATGCTGAATTCCACTATAAATTGAGCTTTAAGGATAATTTGTCCCCTTCATGTTGATGACAAAAAGGGGGAGTAGATATGTATATGGAATGCAAAATTTTTAATCATACTCCAAAGTTGATTTTAAGATAATTGCCCTTCTGGAAAAGAAAGGGGGAGTCAAAAAAGAATCTAGCTTTCAATTATCTTCAGCATCAATATTTCATTTTAACTTGATTCAAATTCAGTTCATATGCCAAAATCATTTAAGAACTATAAAGATCAATCTTATGCACAAGGAAAGAACTGAAAATTGAATATTTTGAGTGATGCACGTTGTATCTAGTTCTAATCAAAACATTATACTTGTACATCCGATCAAATACTGTGTATATGTTTAAATTTCAAATTTTGCATATACTCAGTGTTTTGTCATCATCAAAAAGGGGGAGATTGTTGACCCCCTAATGGATTTTGATGAATACAAAACACTAGAGCATAATTCCATTATATCTTAACAATTTAATTAAGGAATTCATGTGTTTTATCTAGAGAAATGTCTAGGCAAGTTCCCATAATTTTTATGAATTCATTGAAGAACATTTTGAGTTAATGAAAAAGTTCAGGGACAGCCGAGACGTCTCCTGATAGTTTCAGAGACGTCTCTGGAACAAACAGGAAGAACTGGCACACTTGGAGACGTCCCCGGCACCTGCCGAGTCGTCCCCGCGTTAGCGGAGTCGACTCTCTCAGTAGCGGAGTCGACTCTCTCAGTGGCGGCAGAAAGGCAGTTTTCAAGAGATATGCGCGAGACGTCCCCATTGTACGCCGAGTCGTCCCCGCAGGTAAAAAGGAGAGTTCCCGAGTCGTCCCCAAGATAGCCGAGACGGCTCTCTCAGGGTTTTCCAGAGAATGGTTTTTAGGGAGATAAAGAAGCAGAGTCGACCCTGAGACAGCGGAGTCGTCCCCATGCATAAAGTGCAGACAAGCCGAGACGTCCCCTGAAAGAGCGGAGTCGACTCTCTTAGGAAATTCCAGAGGACAAGTTTTTCGGAGACAAAGAAGGGGAGTCGTCCCCAAGGCAGCGGAGTCGTCCCCACTCAAAAAGTGCAGACAAGCCGAGACGTCTCCGTAAAGTGCCGAGTCAACCCCAAACAACGGAAAAAGTAAAATCCAGTAGCCGAGACGTCTCTCGTTGTAGCGGAGACGTCCCCGGAGCGTCTGGAACGCGACTGACAACTTTTCAGGTTTGATTTGAATTTCAAATCTTCTCTACTTTATCTCTAACGGCTATATTTGCTTTTTGGGCTATAAAAGGGAGCTCTTAAGTGCTTCTCAACAACTTTTTACCAACCCAAAGCAAAATCATTCAAGAGAGAAAAGTTCAAGGGAGTGAGAGCATTCAAGTGAAGAAATCAAGTGCTTTCAAGCTTCCCAAGTGATTTCAAGCTCAACCACTCTCGTGCGCTCGGGATTCAAAGCTCACACTCGATCCTACGCGTTCCACATCGGAAGAATCAACATTTCCCACGCTTCCAACGGCAAAAGGATTCTTCCGGGTTCTATTGTTCATAGTTGATATATTTGCTTTTTAGAGCTTCTCTTTTCTTTTGTAAACTCTTTCATTGTGGTGCTTGTTCCAGTCAAGGGACTTGGAACAAGGGAAAGGCGTCCCAAGCCTAAGAGAAATTGGGGGTTTTAGGGTTCGTTGTTAGCCTGAGGTAAAACAACGAGTTGGGTAGTTCACTCGAAAAACTACCGGATTTTAGGGTTTGTTGTGAGCCCGGTGTAAAACAACGAGTTGGGTAGTGAACTCGCAAAACTACCGTACTGTAATCTTGGATTATAGTGGAAATTCCCAAAGGCGCTTTGGGGAGTGGATGTAGGAGCGGTGGAAGCTCCGAACCACTATAAAACCGTGTGTTTGTGATTGTCTCTTCTCATCCCTTTATCTTTACTTTAGTTCATACATTTACGTGTTTTATTTTTTAATTAGTTGAAAAGTTTTAAAACACCCAATTCACCCCCCTCTTGGGTGACCATCTCTGGGCAACAAAGGAGAACCCCTCCATCTTAGAGGGGGTTGGACTCTGAAACTCTTGAGACATATTTTTTCTCCCCCCATACATTTGCCCCCTCTGACTTAGGCATTGGAGGGCTGGCGCTGGAAACCCCGGCCACCGGCTTTTTGCAGGTTGACAAGAACCCACCAGGAGACCTGCCCTAGGAACCCTTGAATCAATTTGCTATACTTGCCCCGAGATCGCTAGAAAAACAAGTTGTAGGAGATCAGATTAGAACTCTAAGGAAACTAAGTCCTTAAAACCCTAATCCTTGAAGACGCCACAAAGGTTGATCACTCCCTTTGATAAGTCAGAATTTTGTATTCTAATCCAAGAACACAAAAGAGCATAGCAAAGCTTGCCAACACTTTAATTCATTCATCATAATCCCTTGGTTACATATGGCAGCCTTTATATAGGCTTCAAACTAAGCTATTGGAAAGGACACCATCCCCTTTCCAAGGCAATAAGTAAAAAACGTTTTCCAAGTCACAACTTCCAAGTTACAACTTCAAAATAATAAATGACACAACTTTCAAGGTTCCTAACTACGAAGTACATGAATAACTTAGGAAAAACGAGTTGACAAGTCAAAACTTCATGTACAAGTAATTAGGAACACAACAAGACTCAAGCCCAAAAGTACCCACGAAAAATGGGCCTAAATAGCATCTCCACGTGGATCAGCCTTGTTTAATGGCTCCAAGCTTTGTTCTTCAGCATTTACTATGTAAAGATAAGTGATCAATCTTGGTGAAGCCTTAGAGTCTTCTAGAGCAGCCTCCTTCTCTTGAATTTCCATGACTAGTCCATATAAAGCTTCTTTCATTTGTTTTGCCCTTGCTCTAGTCATTGGACCTCCAATTCCTTGTAATGGATCTTTGGAATTAGCTTGAACCATTCGGCCAGCCCCTTGATCTCTATCACAGGTCCCCTGGAGGACGCCGCCCGCCGATGGACCGCCACCCGCCATCTCACGCCGGAGCTCCTCCTTCTCAGCCGACGGCCGCCCTTGGGTCCAATTTCCAGCAACAAAAAATAATGGGTGAAAATAGTAGTTTTTGCGGCTGATCTTGGAACAATGATGTGGGTCGTTTCTAAGGACTTGTAAGATGATAGGAGAAGGTCACCGAATTGGCTCCAACCAGACCCCAATAGTTAAATCAAAAATGATTTTTTAGCCGGAGATGGAGAAGAGGAATAATGAATTAGAGAAATATAGTATCTTTCAGCTATGGCTTTCCTAGCTAGGTTACTTTTCATGGAGAGTCCATGAGTCTATTTATAGTTCATATTCTAAATTTTCTATAGATCGTATTCTAACAAACACTGGGTCATGCTATAACAATCTGCTGACATGACGTAACAACTCGAGGATATGTCGAAACCGCTTGGTACGCAATAGAATTGCTGCAATTTTGTATGTATTTGGGCAGATGGGTCGAGTTATATATGCCACAAGAAGGTTTACCTCGACTCAGGTTGGTTACCGAGTTGATTAGTCATTGGGCTGAGCTGAGAGGCTTCAGTTCTAGAAGTTGGCTGCTTCAGATTTACTCGTCCCTACTCACAGGTTAGCTAGGGGGTCTCAACCAGAATGCCTTGAAGTATTTCCGAATGTACATGGGTCGTCACATAGATCGTGAGTTGGACGGATCTTATCACACCATGCTTCATGTTAGGCCAATAAAAATGTTCATGCAAGATATCTAAAGTCTTTTGCACACCAAAATGTCCCATCAGACCACCCCCATGAGTTTCTCTGACAAGCAATTCACGGATAGAACAAATAGGCACACACAACTGATTTTTCTTAAATAGAAATCCGTCATGCCTATAATACTCACCAGATGCACTCTTTTTGCATGTATTCCATGTTTGGCAGAAATCAGAATCATTGGCATACAAGTCCTTAATCAATTCAAAACCAAGTAACTTAGTTTGCAAGGTAGTAAGTAAAGCATACCTTCGAGACAACGCGTCAGCAACGATATTTTCTTTTCCATGTTTGTACTTGATGAAATAAGGAAATGTTTCTATGAACTCCAGCCACTTAGCATGCCTCTTATTAAGCTTACCCTGGGATTTCAAGAACTTCAAGCTCTCATGATCAGAATGAATGATGAATTCCCTCGGCCACAAGTAATGCTGCCATGTTTGAAGAGTTCTCACTAATGCATAAAGTTCTTTGTCATATGTTGGATAATTCAAGGCTGCCCCACTTAGCTTTTCACTAAAATAAGCAATTGGTTTTGAATCTTGCATCAAAACAGCTCCTATTCCAATTCCGGATGCATCACATTCAACTTCAAAAGCTTTATCAAAGTTAGGCAAACTTAACAAAGGTGCATTAGTTAGCTTATCTTTCAAATCAGTGAAAGCTTGTTCATGCTGATCATTCCACTTAAAAACAACATTCTTTTTAACAAGTTCATTTAAAGGTGCAGCAATAGAACTGAAATTTTTAACAAACCTTCGATAAAAACTTGCTAAACCATGAAAACTTCTTACCTCGTTCGCATTCTTAGGTGTAGGCTAGTCCCTGATTGCCTTCACCTTCTCCTCATCCATGCTAATACCTTGAGAACTAACAACAAAACCAAGAAATACAACAGATTCCATGCAAAATGTACACTTCTTAAGATTAGCATATAATTGGTGTTCTCTCAATTTGCTAAAAACAGCATGCAAATGTTGTTCATGTTCATCCAAGTTCTTACTATAGACTAAAATATCATCAAAGTAAACTACCACAAATTGACCTATGAAAGCACGCAAAACATGATTCATCAATCTCATGAAAGTACTAGGTGCATTAGTTAAACCAAAAGGCATCACTAACCACTCATACAATCCATATTTAGTTTTGAATGATGTCTTCCATTCATCTCCCTCTTTCATACGAATTTGATAGTAGCCATTTCTCAAATCAATTTTAGAAAACAAACAAGAGCCATGTAATTCATCAAGCATATCATCTAATCTTGGGATAGGATGTCTATACTTAACTGTTATTTTGTTGATGGCTCGGCAATCCACACACATGCGCCATGTTCCATCTTTCTTTGGGACTAGGATGACAGGAACCGAACATGGGCTAAGACTTTCTCTGACAATTCCCTTTTTCACCAGCTCATCCACTTGCCTTTGGATTTCCTTTGTTTCTTCGGGATTAGCTCTATATGCAGGTCTGTTTGGAATGGTAGAACCGGGCATGAAGTCTATTTGATGCTCAATGCCTCTTAAGGGTGGTAGTCCATTAGGAATCTCTTTTGGAAATATGTCCTCAAATTCCTGCAATAAAGTCACAACAACACTAGGCAAGGAGGGGTTAAGATCGTTAGTAGAAAGATAAACATCCTTGTACATAAGTACAAGTAGTTGCTGTCTTGAGAACATAACACTCTTAACCTCATTTTTTTCAGCAAACACACTCATTTTTTTACTTTTCTCTTTTTTTTTGAATACTTTTCTCTCTGCTCTCAATCTCACTCCTTTCATTTGCATTTTTCCTCTCGGACTCACCTTCTCTCTTTTTACACTCTCTCGCTATCCGAATTTGATCTTCATAAGCTTGCAAAGGTTTGAGAGGGGTTAGGACTACAGTGCGGTTGTTCATCATAAAAGAATAATGGTTTTTGTATCCATTGTGTGTAACCTTCCTATCAAACTGCCATGGTCGTCCAAGCAAAATATGACTAGCATGCATTGGTGCCACATCACAAAGAATCTCATCTGTGTATTTGCCAATTGAAAATGAAACGAGCACTTGCTTGTTTACCCTCACTTCTCCACATTCATTTAACCATTGCAACTTGTATGGATTAGGATGCTTCATGGTGGGTAACTCCAGCTTATCTACTAACAAAGTACTAGCAACATTAGTGCAGCTTCCGCTATCAATAATCATGGTACATACCTTTCCCTTCACATGACATCTAGTATGAAAAATATGTTCACGTTGCTCCTTATCACCATCATCCTTAGGCTGGATGCTTAGTGCTCTTCTTGTCACCAACATATCTCCATGTACAGGTTCTTCAATGTCAATATCACTGCAATTTTCTAAGGGTGGCATCTCATCCTCACTTGAACTAGCACTTTCAATGTCACCATTCTCCAACATAATCATAATCCTCTTGTTTGGGCATTGGGAAGCAATATGCCCAAATCCTTGGCACCTAAAACACTTAACATTACGTGATTTAGAAGAAGTGTTAGTTTCGGTTTTACCTTTTGAAATAGCAACCGAATCTTTTGGCTTTGCATCTTCTTTTGTTTTTGAGGCAGATTTGTTATCCTTCCAATTAGACTTCCATGTGGAACTAGAAGCCAAACCCGATTTGGATCCTTTGGACTTGATTTGCTTTTCTATTTTGATGGCCTTGTGCAACAGCTCCTCCATCTCCACATAGTGTTGCAATTCAACCACATCAGCAACCTCTTTGTTTAAGCCTCCAATAAATCTTGCCATGGTAGCCTCTCGATCTTCCTCTATATTAGCTTTAATCATTGCCATCTCCATTTCTTTATAATAGTCTTCCACACTCATGGAGCCTTGAACCAGCCCTTGTAACTTTCTATGTAAATCTCTATAGTAATGGCTAGGTACAAATCTCTTGCGCATTACCAATTTCATATCTTCCCATGACCGAATTGGCCTTTCTCCAATCCTTCGCCGACTAATCATCAATTGATCCCACCATATGCTTGCATAATCCGTGAACTCAACGGCTGCCAATTTCACCTTTTTCTCATTTGAATAGTTGTGACAATCAAACACATGTTCAACTTTTCTCTCCCATTCCAAGTGAAGTTCGGGATCATTCTTTCCTTGAAAGATAGGAATCTTCATCTTGATGCTGCCCAGATTATTATCTTTTGAATCATCGGCCTTCTTTCCCCTTCTAGAGTAAGATTCATAATCTAAATCTTCTTCATCATCTTCAAACATCTGCCCCCTCAAAGGTTTGATTCTGCTTGGTGATTCCAAATCATCCATTCGTGCACCAAGCTTAGTAAGTTGATCAGCAATGGCTTTCATCCATAACTTCATATCAACATCTGGTTGTTCACTACCTCCACTACTCATCTTTGTATGCTGCAATCAAAAGATTAGTATAAACAGAATAGGTCCTCACACACTCCTCTCTCGGGTGGACACTCTTTTATGGTTTTTTCTTGATGATGAACTCACACTCTTGCCTTTTACCACTCAAGCCAGCCCTCTTTATGTTCTTGAAAGAATCAAAATCAACAAATCACAAAGAGCGATCAGATGGATGGTGGCAAATCTCCAAGAAAATCAGAATTTTAAGGACTTCGATGAGGCAAATGGTACTCACAAGAAAAATTGTCTTAAAGCATCAAGAACATAAGAAGCTTCAAAAGGAAGTAAAGGATATGTAATAGAAACAACTAGAAAGCAAGGAGAAATAAGAACAAGCTAAGCAGCCTTGTAATACGTAAAACGGTCTTGTAACAAGTGAAACAACCTTGCAACAAGGGGTCTTCAGCTTTGCAACAAGTGAAACAGCCTTGTAATTAATGCCCCTTAATCAATAACCTTCTTTCTTTCTTTCTTTCTTTCTTTCTTTTCTTTTCTTTTTTTTTTCGTTTTTTTTTTCGTCTTTTTTTTTTTTTTTTTTTGAATCAAACTAAGTAACAGAAGATTAAAGAACAAAACAGATTAGAGGAAACAAGAAACACAAGGAACTGAAAAAAAAAACAGAAATAAGAGAACGAACAAAGAAGCTTAAAGAAATAAAATAAGAACAAAGGAACAAAGATGATAAAGGATAAGTAACCTGATTTCAAGAACCAAAGCTCTGATACCAAATGACAAGAACCCACCAGGAGACCTGCCCTAGGAACCCTTGAATCAATTTGCTATACTTGCCCCGAGATCGCTAGAAAAACAAGTTGTAGGAGATCAGATTAGAACTCTAAGGAAACTAAGTCCTTAAAACCCTAATCCTTGAAGACGCCACAAAGGTTGATCACTCCCTTTGATAAGTCAGAATTTTGTATTCTAATCCAAGAACACAAAAGAGCATAGCAAAGCTTGCCAACACTTTAATTCATTCATCATAATCCCTTGGTTACATATGGCAGCCTTTATATAGGCTTCAAACTAAGCTATTGGAAAGGACACCATCCCCTTTCCAAGGCAATAAGTAAAAAACGTTTTCCAAGTCACAACTTCCAAGTTACAACTTCAAAATAATAAATGACACAACTTTCAAGGTTCCTAACTACGAAGTACATGAATAACTTAGGAAAAACGAGTTGACAAGTCAAAACTTCATGTACAAGTAATTAGGAACACAACAAGACTCAAGCCCAAAAGTACCCACGAAAAATGGGCCTAAATAGCATCTCCACGTGGATCAGCCTTGTTTAATGGCTCCAAGCTTTGTTCTTCAGCATTTACTATGTAAAGATAAGTGATCAATCTTGGTGAAGCCTTAGAGTCTTCTAGAGCAGCCTCCTTCTCTTGAATTTCCATGACTAGTCCATATAAAGCTTCTTTCATTTGTTTTGCCCTTGCTCTAGTCATTGGACCTCCAATTCCTTGTAATGGATCTTTGGAATTAGCTTGAACCATTCGGCCAGCCCCTTGATCTCTATCACAGGTCCCCCGGAGGACGCCGCCCGCCGATGGACCGCCACCCGCCATCTCACGCCGGAGCTCCTCCTTCTCAGCCGACGGCCGCCCTTGGGTCCAATTTCCAGCAACAAAAAATAATGGGTGAAAATAGTAGTTTTTGCGGCTGATCTTGGAACAATGATGTGGGTCGTTTCTAAGGACTTGTAAGATGATAGGAGAAGGTCACCGAATTGGCTCCAACCAGACCCCAATAGTTAAATCAAAAATGATTTTTTAGCCGGAGATGGAGAAGAGGAATAATGAATTAGAGAAATATAGTATCTTTCAGCTATGGCTTTCCTAGCTAGGTTACTTTTCATGGAGAGTCCATGAGTCTATTTATAGTTCATATTCTAAATTTTCTATAGATCGTATTCTAACAAACACTGGGTCATGCTATAACAATCTGCTGACATGACGTAACAACTCGAGGATATGTCGAAACCGCTTGGTACGCAATAGAATTGCTGCAATTTTGTATGTATTTGGGCAGATGGGTCGAGTTATATATGCCACAAGAAGGTTTACCTCGACTCAGGTTGGTTACCGAGTTGATTAGTCATTGGGCTGAGCTGAGAGGCTTCAGTTCTAGAAGTTGGCTGCTTCAGATTTACTCGTCCCTACTCACAGGTTAGCTAGGGGGTCTCAACCAGAATGCCTTGAAGTATTTCCGAATGTACATGGGTCGTCACATAGATCGTGAGTTGGACGGATCTTATCACACCACATCATTTTGGTTATTTATTGCCACATCAATAGTTATTAACTATTATAGTAAGAAAAAAATGGATATTAATTGAAAACGATAACATTATTGTTTTGAGCAATCATGAAACAAAATTTATTGTTTAGCTAATATGGATAGTTGAGTTTAAAAATATTATTATAGATACATGAATACTGAAATCATAAAAATCTCTAGTAATAGTTGTTGTACTGCTAGAATAGTATTTTTATAAGGAAGAAGGATACATGATGGCCATTCTTCAAGTTCATCTTATAATACATAATGTAATACAAAAGCCTCCAAACCATTAAAACAAGCATCCTAATGTTGTAAATTCATATTGGTCATCATTTCAAAACCTAACAAATTCTCAAATGGTTTAGGACATGGTAGTAAATGGGATGGCTTGAGGGACGAGCTTCACTTAATTCAAGCAAGGTTATATGGCTGAGTGTATGAAAAATTTTAGATTTTTGTTGCTTGAATTTAACGTATTTATATCCCTAGTTTGGAGCAAGTGCATAGTGTAGATTCTTTGCATGTTAGAATTGCTTCGTTTAAGTTATAGCCAAGAATGTACTCTCCAGGCCATTTTAAAAGAATGTTCTATATGATAAGTTCTACCACTAACCCAAGCCTCGGATAATAACATAAGTTATGTTTAAGCCTCCTAATTTAATCTCCTTTCTTCCTTTTTCTCATTATATAGAGAGCTTCAAGTACATAATAAAACAAATTATTCTAAATCATGTACTAACTTGGTCTCTATATTTTATTATCATATATATGTTTTTTCCAAAATGCACTCCTTTACACCTTATCTCTTCTCTGTTTTACCCTATCTTTTCTCAAGCACTAATTCTGTAACTCACATCTCTTGATTAGACTTGCTCAATGGGTAGGCTAGGCCAGCTCGAGCCATGCTCCAACCATCTCACTTAATTTAGTTAGGCTTGGGCCCGACTCGGCCCAACCTTTGAACCTACTTTCCAGCCCTGAGCTTGCTACTTCTTGTCGGGTTATCCTCGCACATGTTGCGACTATCGCAGCGGAAAGATACGTGCGGGATCGTTTATCTCATAAACGTCCTAGAAAACGTAGATTTCAAAAAAAATCTAAGTTCTCTACCTCAGAAGATTATGAAATCTAATGGGAAGATTAAAATTAATAACTTGATTAATTTCAGATCTACGATTAATCTAAGTAAAGATCCTATCTTTACCTTTGAGCGGGTAGATCTTCACCGCTATCTGATGATCGCTATATTTGGTTCGCTTGAAGCAGCACAAGCGTCCGGCCTCTACAGGTATCTATATGAGGTAGACCGCTCGAAGAACCTTGATCTCACCGGGGTGCTAGCTCCCTTGCAGAGATCTTCTCTTGATGATTGATTTTCTCTCTCTTTCAATCAACTCCTTGATTGCTTTAAGAGGAAGAAGGAGAAAGAGGAAGAAGATGTCGATGCCGCTTCTTCACCTTTTCTTACTCATGCCTGTAAGGAGGAGGAAGGGGGTGGGCGGCTGAATCAATGGACTCCAATGATCTCTAAGCTCTCACGCCACTCCTCCTTTTATAGGCATCTCATGCTCATGCCTATCTAAACAAGGAATAATTTTAATGAGAAATCACTCCTTGATTCATCCCTCCAAATTCTACCACACCCCTTACTTAATTCTTGCACGCCCCTTATTTAATTCTTCCATACTCCTGACTTAAAAAGAATTGGAGAGAATCAAGGGCTCTTCTTGAGCCGTGTGGCAATCCAGGGGAAGAGGAGAAAGAGGAGGGGTGAATGCCCCTCCATGTGGCGTGTGGAACCAAAGCAGGAAAGGAGGGGGATGCCCCTTCCTTCCTTTGGGCGTGTGACAAGGAGGAGGGGCGGACATGTGGCGTGTGGAACCAAAGTAGGAAAGGAGGGGGATGCCCCTTCCTTTGGGCATGTGACAAGGAGGAGGGGCATCCGCCCCTCCTTGTTTTCTCCCTTGCTATGGCCCGCATGAAGGAAGGGATACTCCCTTCCTTTCATGCTTAAATTTTTTAATCCAATTAGGAAACTTTTGGTCCTTCTTGATTAATTAAATCCTAATCCAATTATGACCCAATGTATCCTCCAATTTGATTCATGTGAATCCTAATCCAATTAGGATCCAAATTTATTTGACTCAAGTTCGAGATTGAAAAACTCTTTTTCCAAAACTGCCCTAGCCAAGGTTTTTTGAACTTAGTCCCATAAATCACATAGGATCACTCCTAATCTATCAAGATCGATAAATCCCACATAGATGCAATCCTAATCCAACAGTGAGCCTACTGCAGCCAATTTGCACCACAAGGACACTAAGGGCCCATGTTTATGTGCTCGTCAAACTACAGCAACCTCACCGTGAGTAGCTGAGGCATCGCAAGTCTAAGTACTAGTCATACAACTACAGCATCAAATAAGTCACCGACGAGTAGATAGACATCCAAGTGACTTCTTGCTTTGGTCACGCTCAGCATCCTTGTTCTCTAACAAGCACTTGCACAATCACTCCAGTATCACCACACAGTGGACTTAAGACTTGTCCATCAAGAAAAGTGATATGTGCACTAATCTCATTGGATTGATCACCGTCCTTCGTGATGATCCATTGATCAAGAGCAATTTAGAAATTAATTACCTAATGACACATGTCTTAAATTCTCAACTTTTGAGAATATGTATTATCATTTTATTAATTCTTAGGACAATTCATGGACACATAATAACATGAATGAACAAAATGCCTAATTTTATTAATTAATAAAAAGATCAAGAACAAATTTTGTGTCCTAGAACAATTACAATACGTCTGCCAAATTGGCTTCTAAGGCATACTTCTAACACTTCTGAGGCTTTGGGCTTTTCGGTGGGCCTTAAGCTTCTCCTCACAAGAGGTCTCCTTTTTTCTCGCAGTGCATATGGGTAACTTGGGTGAGGTCGAGGAATCAAGAAGGTGGAACATGAGGTCGCGAAGCTTACTAGAGAGGTGGAGTAGGCAGGCAGAGGGCTAGAGGAGGTCAGTGGTGGCATGGAGATCTGAGAACTGGAGGGTGTGGGACCGGGCAAAATATTTGCCACTCAGACTAGATAAGGCACTGGGCACTATACCAGATGAAGGGCTGGCACTGGACCAGATGACTCGGCAGGGGTTAGCATTCTCTTAGTGGGCATGGTAGAGGGAGGATTGGAGGGCGACAACATCGAAGTGAATGACGGTGAGGGATGTTGCCTAGCTAAGCATCCTAAGAGGGTAGGATGAATTGGGTTTTCCAAAAAACTTTATGGTGTGCTGTTGCAGGCAATCAAAAATAAAACCTATACTCCTAAAAATATATGTAGTAATGCGAGTAAGGATCGTTCCCACGGAGAGTATCTAGCCTAGTTTTATGCTACTTGAATAAAGATGGGGGGGTTTGAGTATAATGAAAACAATAAAACAACTAAGGAACAATTCAGATTAAAGTATTGAAATCAATCAAATCAAAATTTTACAACTGATCATTGATGCAAATATATATCAATTCGCACTTTGAATATTCACTGTTGGAACTATTTTTCTATCTCTTCTTAGTCGTAGTTAATTAAAAACAAGCGATCTAATTAATCCTAACTACTAAACAACCCAAGACAAGCGCTAAAGGTTTAATCTAGTAGCAGCCTTAAGAATTAAAGAGATCAATGAAGCTAAACAGAAGCTAAACAACACAAACACAAGCAGTTGCATTTAATTTAGTCAGGCATTCTTCCTAAGATCTGAAAATTTCTGACGCAGCAAATCATTAAATCTTAGTTGCTTCACAGATTAGAGGGATCAAACAATTACGGATCTGATATCTAACCTAGCAGTGGATTGCAATGAATAATAAACTAGTAGGCCTCCCAGCAATTAAACAAAACAATCATGAAAATAGGCACAGAAGAACATCCGATACTCAAGCATAAATTGAACAATAAAAACAATTCAGATCTCATAGTTTTATAGATTCCGAGGCTTCTGTTTCCTTAGACCAATAAAAGCTTTAGCCACGCAGAGCCATGGATGCAAACTTCCAAGGAAAAAAAAAGAAAAAGGAGTCCTCCAAGAGAAAAGAGAAAGAGGAGTTCGTGCAGCCTCCTTTCTTTCACCTTTATCTCTTCCTAAAAAATCTCCTAACAAATATTCAAATCTGACTAATTAAGAAAAATAAAATAAAGTCATAATATAACTAAGAAAGTGGTGTTTCCGGCTGAAATTTTCGTGCATCAAATCTAGAGACTTCTGAAAATTTACCGAGTCAAATCCACGTACTGCAGGCTAAAGACGTGCAGCAACTTCAAGATCGATTTTGATCTTGATAAAGTCAGTATCTCTCAAAACTCAAAACATGAAAGTTGTAGATCTTTTTCTTGGTATTCCACAGCATCTTAAATAATCTCAATCAGATCTCAGATGAAAAAGTTATGCCCAGATTATGAAGCAATGTCAAAACTATCCAAAATCACCCAATTAGCTTCGTTTTGCACTTAACACCTCCATTTGCATCCGAAATCAAATATAAGAATAATGAATACATTTAGGCACAAAATAAGTATAAAAGATTAAATATTAAGATTGAAAAATATGACATTTTGCATTCTCATCACTTTACTAATAATCCAGCAAAATTAGATGCTTAACAAATAAATATTTAAATTAGCAATTAAGTGCTAAATAAATAAGCAAAAAATTAAAACAAAAAAAATAAACAAGGCAAACACAAGAAGTTATAGTAGTTCGGTGCCAATCCTGCACTTATATACACTCCCCAAGACCTCTTGAAAATTTTACTATAATCTATATTTTAGATTACAGCCCAGTTAGTTTTTGGATTCACAACCAAATCTAGTTGATTTTTTCAAATCAATTAACCAAAACTTTTTTCGATTGTTTTTCAGGTTCACAATCAACCTAGTTGATTTTTCAGGCCAATCAACCAAAACCTACCTCTAGCCTATCCTAGGCTCAACACAATCCAATTACAAGTTTGGACGTACTTTTTTTCAAGTTTTGATCCCTAAAACTTGTTACAACAAAGTATAGAAAGAATTTAATGTTGTTACAATGAATACAACTCCAAAATAATAAATGCAAAAATAATAATAGAGCAACACTCTGTTGGTTGACTTGATTACTCTTGAAGGCGCATCATCAACTTTTTGAAGTTGAGGATGTAATCTTTCAGCTCACAATAAAAGCTCTTAAATGATGTATTCTTTCAAGCTCTCTCTCTTTTTGCTCTTTTTTTCTCGCTCTTAAAGGATTTGTCTTTGTAATGCTTGAGCTCTTATTTTTCCTTTGGTGTTCCTTGCTTTTACACTCTTTGGAGATGGTTGGAATACTTTTCTAGCCATTAGATAGTAAATAGAGACACTGAGAGAAGAAAACAAAAGTTTAGACTCGCAGAAAAACTAGTCATTATAGTTGTCAGACATAGAGGGAACGACTCGTAGATTTTTAGGGTCAACTCAAAATTTTCAAGAGTCGACTCGTGATCTTCAGAAGTCGGCGCGAGATTGCTTCTGTTACTGTTACGCTTTGTCTTTCATCTGTTGCACTTGTGGAGTCGGCTCTCTCAGTTCAGGAGTCGACTCGTGATTTTTATGAGTTGCCTCGTTAATTTTTGGGGTCAACTCTTCAATGGACTGTCTTTCGATATATTCTGTCTTTCTATTGTGACTGTTTTAGGGTCGACTGTAGTTTTACTAGAGTCGGCTAGTAAATTCAATAGGTCAACTCGCCAATGTAGTAATTTTCTAAGCTCTCTATCTTTTCTTGAGATTGTTCTAGGGTCAACTCGCAATTTGTTGGAGTCGGCTTCTAAAGATGCATCTGTCGGTGATAATATTCTGGGGTCGACTCGTTGTAGGCTTGAGATCGACTCTTGAGGCAACTCCAAAAGAAATTTTTGTGCTTGTTTGTGAGCTTCCAAGGAATGATCTTATGGCCCTTTGTAGTTTGGCTTCTTGATGTGGAGCTTCAAATGAATGTTCTTTACTTAAGAGTGGCTGAAGACTTTCTACTTACTTTCTAAACTTAATCACTTAAGCTTGAGGCAAATAAATTAGTCAAGTTTTAACTCAACTATTTTGCATCATCAAAATCAACCTTTTAGGTTCAATAATCTCTTTCTTTTTGATGATGATTGAGTGTCAAAAGAAAATGTTGTATGCCATTGATAACATCTTATAGAGTATATTTGCAAAATTCAGATACATGAAATAATTCTAATAACTTCTAAATTTATGTTTTCAAAAATCATAGAGTGGAAATTGATTTTATATTTGTTTGATACTAGTCACTCTATATGCTTGATTGAGATTACACCAAGTTATTTAAAAGATTGATGTCTCCTCCTTTTTGATGTAATGACAGGACTATTAATTGCAAAGATTGTAGATTAAACATCCACTTTGTGCTTTGATTTTTTATTTTTGTTCTCCATTTTCTTTTACTCCCCCTATTTACATTTCTCAAACATTTCTTTGGGACTACCATTTGATATCAATGATCATTTTTCTTTCTTCCCCTTTTCTTCTCCTTTTACAATTAAATCTGATGGCATTTGTCTTTCTCTTTAATTTTCCTCCCTTTTTCCTTTCTTTATCTTTCTCCCCCTTTTTGTCATTTTTAATAAGGAGAACATCAGTTCATAGAAAGAGAAGGATAAACATGAGAAAAATATAGGCAGTCAAAATCAAATAGGTGGACGACTCCTAGTTCTAGTAGAAGGTCCAACATTGGTGGAGAAATGAAAAGGTCTAGAAGAAGAAGGTTGATTGGATTATGAAGGGGGTCTGGCAGAGGTGGAGGCTCTAGGGATGGAAGAGAAGTTCTTAAGTTGTCCAATTAGTCTTCCTATGGCCTGAAGAAGAGACATCACACCTAGAGGTGCAAATGTATCGGGTCGGGTCGGATCTTGAGTGACCCTGACCCAACTCAGTTTTAAGTTCAAGTCCTAATTTTGGACCCAGACCCAACCTGTTGACCCTCTAATGAATTTTGATGAATACAAAACACTAGAGCATAATTCCCTTTATCTTAACAAGTTATTTGAGGATTTTAGTTGGTTAATTAAGAATATTGTTAAGAAATGTCTAGGCAAGTTCCCATGATTTTTAAGAACTTATTGAAGAATTTTTGAGATGAAAGAAAAAGTTCAGGGACAGCCGAGACGTCTCCGGGTTGTCTCCGAGACGTCTCTGGCACAAACAGGAAGAACTGGCACGTCTGGAGACGTCCCCGTAAAGCGCGGAGACGTCCCCGGAGCGCGGAGACGTCCCCTGAAAAAGCGGAGTCGACTCTCTCAGAGAATTCCAGAAGACTTGTTTTTCGGAGATATAACGGCGGAGACGTCCCCGTAAAGCGCGGAGACGTCCCCGGAGCGCGGAGTCGTCCCCGAAGAAGCGGAGTCGTCCCCATGCAAAAAGCGCAAACAAGCGGAGACGTCCCCGTAAAGCGCGGAGACGTCCCCGGAGCGCCTGGGACGCGACTAACAACTTTTTCAGGTTTGATTTGAATTTCAAACGTCTCTTTTTTTGTGTCTAACGGCTATATTTGCTTTTTGGGCTATAAAAGGAACCTCTTAAGTGCTTCTCAACATCTTCTGACCAACCCAATACAAGATCATTCAAGAGAGAAGAGAGAAAAAGAGGTTCAAGGGAGTTAGTGCATTCAAGTGAAGAAATCAAGCGCCTTCAAGTTTTCCAACAGATTTCGTGCTCAACTACTCTCTCCCGTTTGGCATTCAAAGCTCACATTCAAGCCAACGCGATCCACATCGGAAGAACCATCATCTCCCACGCTTCCAACGGCTAAAAGGGTTCTTGCGAGTTCTATTGTTTATATTGTTATATTTGCTTGTTTAAGAAGCTTTGATTTGTTTTAAACCTTTATTCTAATATCTTGTAACTTGATTCAATCAAGGGATTGAATCAAGGGGTTAAGGTTTGTTGGTGAGCCAAAGGGAAAAACCAACGTTGTAAGGTTGTGGTTGGTGAGCCTTTAGGGAAAACCAACCGGGTTGGATTGTGAGCCCGTGAAAACAATCGGTTGGTTCGAGTCGGTGAGCCTGTGAAAACCGACCGAGTTTGTTGTGATCTCGTAAAACAACAGTTGGGTTGTGAGCTTGTAAAACAACCGGCTGTAATCTGTAGGATTATAGTGAAATTCCCAAGAGGTCTTGGAGAGTGGATGTAGGTGCTGGGGTGCACCGAACCACTATATATTTGTTGTGTTTGTAATGCTTCTTGTCATTGTCTAACTAACACACTTACTTACTTAGATAAATTGCTTGCTTAACTCTTATCCGCGCATCCTTTAGTTGCAAGCATATTCAATCAAGTCACGTTCTATACATCAAACTGTTGCTAAGTTTAACTTTCACTGTGCATCTGTACAACTTAGCATAATTAATCAAAAAGTTTCAAAAGCAATATAAAAGTTTTTAAAAGACCCAATTCACCCCCCTCTTGGGTTGTATCTACTGGGCAACAAGTGGTATCAGAGCAGGTGCTCAAATATTATTTGTAGTCTTAACCGACTAGAGCCAAAGATCATGACAACTCAAATAGATAGTTTTCTAGGAGAAGGACAATCAATTGATACACCTCCACTATTTAATGGCTTAAACTATACACATTGGAAAATACGCATGCGCGTTTTTATTCAATCACAAAACTATTACTTATGGAAAATCATAATAAATGACCTTCACACACTCTCTCAAACTTTTAATGAAAAGGACTTAGCACAGTTGAATGCTAATGCTATGAACATATTATACTGTGCTATTAAAGAAACAAATTTTAATGAAATTTCTGCATGCTTATCTGCTAAGGAGATCTGGGATACTTTAGAAAATGTTTATGATAAATCTCAGACTGGCTCACATGTGCTTCAATTATATACTAACAATGAGACTGCAGAAAAGGGTGTTGAATCTCCCTCAGTCGAGTCGACTCCAAGTATCTCAGAGTCGACTCTCAAGTTCACCGAGTCGACTCCAATAAGGTCCGAGTCGACTCCGAGGCAAATCAGCTTCCTAAAGACAAAGAAGAAGAGGAAGCAAGAAGAAAGAAAGAAAGAGGTAAAAAGGAAGAGAGCCTTGACCAAGAAAGAGTCTAGCAAGAAAATAGAAGTTAGGAGCAACAATGATGATATTAGCTCCAAGGAACTACAAGAGGTAACCAACTTGTGCTTTATGGCACAAGAAGACAAGGTAAAATCTGAATCTACTCTTACCTCAAATGATTTTCAAGAAGAATTCTCTTATGATGAATTATTAAATGCTTTTCATGATTTGTATAGTGAATGTAGAAAATTAACTGTAAAGAATAAAAATCTTAAGAAACTAAATTCTGAAAATGAAAGCTTAAGGTCATTTTCAGAAGAATTGATTCAGAAAAATCATAGCTTATTTAAAGAAAATCAAAACTTAAGTAAAGAAATTAATCAATTAAAATCTTTTATTAACAAATTCACCGTAAGTTCAGAACGATTAAAAATGATGTTTGAAAGCCAATATGTTACTTATGATAAATCAAAACTTGGCTTGACTTCTTTACTTAACAATAAATCTCTAGAGAAAAAGGTTATTAATTCACCAAACAAACCATTAAATAAGATAACTTATTTCAAAAATGAAAAGGGTGGGAATAACAACTTTACCTATCGTTCTAGTATAATTAAATCAAATGGTAAGGTTATTACTATTAAACAGATATGGGTTCCAAAAGGAACCATATGTCCTAACTCTCAAGGACCCAAGCAAGCTTGGGTACCCAAAATGAAAATATGAGGATGTAGACATAGATGTGCCAAGATACCCATGGAACAAATAGAACCTTCATACAAATGGGTGCTCTAGACACACATCAAAAATGAAACTTAAAATATACTTATGAAAAGTAATTTTAAATGAAATAATAATAATAATGAAATCAGTAATCCTTGCATCTCATCATTATTTTTGCTTTAATATTTGATATGAATTGCTAGTATTGATCAATTTTGTGATATAGAAAATACTTTTGGAAATATAATCAAATCATTTCATTTTGTAGTATACTTTACTCACTATTGGATAAGTTGCTAAATGATTAAACAATTTATTAAGAATAACTCTATGAATTCTCTATATGCTTGATTGAGAGTTTTTATTCATGGCATTATTGTTTAAATGATAATGTGTACTTGGTATGCTTTTGAATATATGCACTATGAATACCAAGATTAAAGAAACCATCTTTGGCATATAAAATCAACTCATGCTAGTATGTACTTAATCTCAAAAGACCTTGTCATTGCCTTACTTAGATTATCTTCTAAAAGGTCAAAGCTTGCTATGCATGTTAACTAAGGAAACAAACAAAATCAATTTCTAAATCTAATGATGTTGTTTCCAATACTAAGTTTTCAAAAGCTTACACTGGCTTTGTTCTTGGCACGTAAATTGAAATATTTTCTGCATTGGCACAAACTCACAAAAAGGGTTCAAATGAAAAAGGTTTGCAAAAGTATCATGGGATAGTCTTGAAAACCAATTTTTTATCAAGTTGTGCATAGAAAATAATATTGAATACAATTGTTTCAGCACCAAGGACACCATAAGTAAAATAGGATTAATAGAATTCTTGAAGAAATGAAAAGACAATTGTGTATGATAGTCATCTACTTAAATGATTTTTAAAAGCTATCATCACTGCTTGTCATACATATGATTTCTATTAAATCTATTTTTTTGATGAAAACTCTTTTTGATCTTCTGAAAAATAGAAAATGAACTATTGCAAATCTTTCATATTTATCAGTAGTATATGTTATACTTGATATGGTTTCTTGAAAGTAATGCCAAATCTGATAGAGATATGTCTATCCTTGGATATCATTCATCAAGCAATGCATATAGAATATTCAATGAAAAGATTTTAGTTGCAGAAATATCAATTCATTTTATTCTTTATGAGACTAATGATTTATTATCAAGATACTAAAATCAAATTATATATGTATATGGTTAATCTTTTACATATAACAATCTGAAAACATGTTAATAATTAGAACCAAATTGAGCTTTTCAGAAATGCACTTAATGAAGAAAAATTGATGACTACTAAAAGACTAAATCAAGAAAAGATGAAATAGATCTTGATGAAATTCTTGCATGATTAGAAGTAAAGATCACCATTATCATTTGCTTGCTTTATGAGCTTTATATTCTATCAAATGAGTGTGTAGAATGGACTCCTATGTGCTTACTTTATTAAAGAAGATATATGTTAAATAACCACCATATTTGAAAACACTCATTACAAATATGATAAAGCAATATATGATTTGAAACAAGCATCAAAAGCGTGTTATAAAAGCTTAAGCAATCTTTTCGACAGAAAGTAATAAATCTATGCATCAAAAGAAGAATTTGTGATATCTTACTTGCTCAAAGTATACATTGATGACATCATTCTTGGTTCTACTAATGGAGATTTATATGAAGATTTTACTAAGCTCATGCAAGGTGAGTTTGAAATATGTATGATGAATGAATTAACATTTTTTCTCAAACTCCAAATTAAAACAAACAAGAAAGGGGATCTTCATTGACCAAAGTTAGTCCACAAGATAACTCTTATAGAAGATTGGCATGAAGAAGGTATGTCTATGACCCCATCTTGTAGAATTTGAAAAGGATGAGCAAAGTAGATCTATTGTTTTAAAGCTGTATTGAAGCATGATAGAATAATTATTTTATCATACAGTTAGTAGACCAGATTGTATGATCATTGTGTGCCCTTGTGCAAGACTTCAATCTAACTTTAATGAATCACATTTTATTGATAACAAATAAATCATAATCTGAATTTTGATAGAAACAACCGTTTAAGATAAGTTGATTAAAACTTAGCTAACATGTCTTATTGATAATTATCTTAAGCAAATAGAATCTAAGCTAAATTGATTCTGAAAATAAAAAAAAAGAATTGATCTTGATAAATCTTCCTATTGCTTTACATGCTTGTCTTTGAACCATCTTGGTTAATGAAACTATCTCTTTAAGTTCAAGTGACATATGCTTGCTTATATTTAGGCAATCTCTTGAGTAAAATGACTCAACACTCAATTATTGTCATATCGTACGTTGAGTCATCTAGTTAAGAAATATATGGTATGAATGTTTTGTATCTTGAAGAAACTAATGATTTTCCTTCAAGAAAGAAAAGAATTTTGTTAATAATGCAGGATCTTTAAGCAAGAAAATGAGAGATTTCAGATTGAAGGAAACCTCCACATAAGATACAATAAACATTTACATGCAAACAAGAGAGAGGATCTTCTTCAGCCAAAAGTTCACACATAAGAAATCTAGTTTGGCTTGAAGAATATAGAATGAATAGGTAATTTTAGATACCTTTCTCATAAATTAATTGAGCAAAGTCAATAACTTAAATCTTATTATGGCATGATTATATTCTTTAATTATTAATTTTTGATATCATGTCTATGTGTGTATTGACTGACTTATACTTTTAGAAACTGTTTCATGGTTTGCCCAAACTAAATTATTTCTTTGCCTATATCATAACCATGAAATACACAAGTATATGCTTAAAATTTTGATGTAAAATAACTTGTGAGAAGTTATGAATACTTGAGCATAATGAAAATGTTGTTTGCATGATATACATCTATATGACACATAAGATTATTTCTTTATTCTGCTCTTTCATGTAAATTACTTGAGAATAACAAAAAGAGAGAGAGATAAAGAAAAGAAAATAGATATTATTCAAGAGAAGTAAAATCTAAGTAAAGGCAAATACTTCAATCTTGAGGAAAAGCAAAACAAGCATAATATATTTGGGACATTTGTGAGCATTCTTTTGGAAGGGATAAAATCCATAATTAATTACACTTAAACAGGGAGAGTTTGAAGTAAATATTTTAACCTTTCTATATTGCTCATCATAAAGATGGTGCCAATGGGGAGGCTAGTGGTAGTACCCGGCACTATTTGACCCAACTATTCGGTGTAGGGCATATTAGGGACGGCACAAGAGGGAGGCTAGTGGTAGTACCTCGTGCCCCTTCCCAACTCCACCGGATAGGGAGCAAATAGAGTATAGAGCATAAGAAAGTTAAAAATGAAAGAAAAAGTAAATGAAAGTATATAAGAAGAATCAAGTCAAATTTTTAATCACTTGAAAACACACTTTAATGATGAAATCAGTGCAAAATTATATAGAGGGAGTTTATTTGAAAAGAATTGATTTTGATCCTTGACATTCTTTTTCTTATTATTTTAATGCATGACTTAACACATAATATATTTTGCATGTGGCATGATGTCTTTGTTGGGAATTGTATCCTAAATGTCAATCGTCAGCATATTGATGATTGAATATTGTAAATAAATTGACAAATTAATAAAGTATTATTTGGCATTATTCATCATTTCATCTTCAAATGAACTCTTATATGATGAAGTCCTTAGGACTTATGTTATGATAAAGGAGGATTTATCTTTGAGTCCTTAAACTTGTTCGCGACCAAATGATATGTTGTTACTAGAACGACAACATTATCGAGATTAGGTCGTTGTGTGACATATACGTTGGTTGTCCTCTTAACCAAGGAGTGTGGAGACACTGGTATGCCATACAGGTGAAGTGTAGGAGTACATTTCACTGAACGTGACCAATTCCGGAACGCTCTACTGTCGAGAGATGTTCCGAGTGGATATGGGTATAAGTTTGGCCCTCTGACCTGAGACCGCAACCTGTGACTAGCAAGCAACTCACTGTACTTTGGTACCGGACTACCTGAATTTCTAATTCAGTGACGGAAGGTCACTGGGTGCAGTCAAGTACTTGCGTAGTCAGTTGTGAGTCAAGATGGAATTGACCCCTCCTGCAAACAGGAGATAATGTCTTGTGACTAATTTAGCAAAACCTTGGCCAGGGTAATCTCAGTGAGGAGTCACGGGATATCTAAAGTTAATCACATAATGGATGTACTAATTATAGGGTTGACAGTGAGCTCTAAGTCATCCTGGCATTAAGAGTCAAAGGGATTGAATTATACAGTAACCATAGTTCAGGGTTCCAGAATATTTGCTTCGCATATATTCGGCCTATTCGGACGTCGGGTACCATTGCTAGATGGTCACATCGATTAGTGTAGGAAGTCGTTCCTATACTACCGGCTTAGGTTCGAACCTATGAGGTCACACGCATAGAAGATTCCTGATTGATGAAGAAGGCTGATGAATGATTAAGAATCATTCAGGGGTAATTTGGTCAATTCGATTGGCAAATTATCTTATAAAATAATTAAAGTAATTATCGGAGGATTAATTAGTAATTAGATTGCTAATGAACTCAATTGGATTGAGTAATTAGACTAAGGATGAGCCAAATTGAATTAGATTCAATTCTGGGCTCAATCAGGGTTTTTGACCTGATTGGATTAGGTCTGAATCAAGAGGACTTAGGTTGACCAAATTAAATTAGATTAAATTTGTGCTTAATTAGGGATTGACCTAATTGGATTAGGTTCAACCCATGGTAATTGAATCATTCTAATTGTTAGGATTTAATTAAATTAAATGGGTTTGATCTGAAACTATTCGGATCTTGAAATCCACTTGTCACATATCCATGCATGGCGCCATAAATTGATTTTTAATATGATTAAAAATTAATTTAATTTATTTAATGGTGCCATGGGACACTTGGCAACATCAGGGACCTCTTTCATCATTAGATGGGTCGAAATGGAGAGATAAATTCATGAAAAGAATTGGATAAGATCAAATTCTCTCTCTTCATGACATATGCCATCCTTATCTTTATCTCACTTCTAATTAAGGTTGAATTTCGAATTTAATCACCACAAAATCACCACGTGACCCTCTAATCTGATTAGGGGCATGGGAATTTCGAAATTGAAAGAGGGAAGTGGCAACATGATGAATGGTTTAGATTAGATCAAGCTTCATCATGTAATGGCACATGAACTTGAATTTTGAATTCAAAATTCAAAACCCCACAAAATCCTCCACAAATATGGGATGGTTGGCATGAAGTTAGGTAGGAGAGCAACATTAAAAGGACCTCCATCATCTGGTGGTCGAATTCAAGGAAAAAAGAGAGAAAAAGAAGAAGAAAAAAGGAAAAAGAAAAGAGAGGAACCCTAGTTCATGCATGAAAAAATTCTGCATTCAATCTAGCTGACTTCTTCCTCCTCTAAGTCCATCGCGCCATTAGTGTTAGGGGTCCCTGATAAGAGTCTTTAGATCAGATCTAAGTCCTCTTCAATCCCTTTAAACCTTTCCTCCAAGTTCTTCCAAGAAGGCGGATCAAAAGTTGATAGTGTTTGGAAGATCAAATTTCAGCCTCAAGAAATTCTGCGCAAGCTAGCACTTCCGTAGGATTGGATCTCTTCAGGAACTTCGCGTGGACTTCTCGTAGAGGCCATTCGTGTGCGTGGCTGCGAAGTCGAGGATCAGATCCACAAGTTTCATCCATCATAAAAGGTATTAATCCTACATTAATCTTTTATTATGGTGTCAAGATCTAGGTCTGATTCCCCGAGGTTTTACCCTCTTTTGGAGCTCCTCACGGAGATATCTCCAGAATCCATTCAATGGATATTCGGAGATTAATCGGAATAGAGTTCTTAAGTTTCAGATCTGATAGTTAATCATGCATGAAAGTTTTAGCATAATTGTTTAAACGATTCCGGCATAATCCTATGTGTTCTTAAGGTGCTGATTTCTAGATTTGATCTTGTAAGCATGCATGAATTAAATTGTTTGATTCGATTTTTCCGCTGCGTTTTAAAACTTAAAAAGAACTACGTATGGCTTGATCCCCCTTATGAAGGGGTACGTAGGCAACCCGATCAGGTTCAGCCATGGTTTTAAAAAAAAAAAAAAAATCCGCATGCTTAACACCGAAGAACCTAGGATTCACTTTCAGTGGTATCAGAGCCAGGTTCATGTTTAAACTTTTATGTTTTAATTCTTGTAATTAAATCTGAAATCATGAGCATGCTTAGATTAGATCTAAAGTATTTTTTATGATTGATTTAATTGCTGATTATGCATGATTAACTAGATCTGAAATTTTGAATGCATATGATGCATGTTTGTGTTAAGATTTGTAACATAAATAAATCTGAAATCATAATATTGTTTAGATTAGATCTAAATAAAATTTATGATTCATATGATCTCTGATTTTAATGAACAAATCAGATCTGAAAATAAAAGTGAAAAAACAAATACATAAGATGTATGTTGTTTGTATTAATTCATGTTGTTATGTATATGTGATGCATGAACATTAAATATAATGACTTAAACATGAATTTAATCTGATTACATGTGATTAATTACAAAAACTCAGATCTGAAAATATGTTTTAAGAACTGAAAGATTGTAATTAATATGTAATTAAAAAGAAATATGCAATGATCAAAACTTTCATAAGTCTAAACTTAATTGAGAATTAAGTGTTATGAAATAGAATTGTAACTCAATTAATTGACATTGCATAATTCTTTGGGCATATGGGTTAGCTTGAATCAAGTTCCTAGGATTGGGTTAGACCTAAGGTTAGAATCATACATGGACAAATAGAATTAATTGATCAAATCTAATTAAGTAGTAACTAGATTAGGTCAAGAAAATTCTAGATCAATTTACAATAGTTGTAGATGGATCAAGTCCATGTCTTTGATTAGACCAAGATGGAACTTGATTTAGGCTCAGAGGTGTAGCCCGAGTCATTTGAGTAATCAAATCGAAATTGATTAACCAATCGGTGTCTAAGGTAAGTTTGGCAGTTTTGACCGGTGGTTTTTAATTGGGAGCTACTCGCACTGATTCGTCTTTGCCGAGTTAATGGCATATCCCTTCCACCGATCTCACTTACCTGGCTGACATGGTCAATCACATTTTGATTGGATCACTTAATGATTCGAGTTAGCCCATGCCTATAAGGAAAATCAGTTTGACTGATTTAGGTGTCTCCTTAACCGGTTTGAGTCTAATCTGATTTGGTGAAGTCAGTGGGAGAAATTAGACTAACCGGATCTTCTCATCTATCCTAATTATGAAATCCTCTAAAATTATTAGGTCCTTAAAATGAAATGGTTATGGGGATAACTAGGTCATAGCCTCCCATTAAGTTGGGTGATAATGGGTCCAATGTTTTGATAATTATTGGAGGCGCGACACGCCTGGTACTTATCAAGCATTGGAATTGTCATTCAATATATGATGAGTTAAGTGTACCTTCAATAGGCGGTCAGGTGAGCCGAGCCACACTCGGGCTTGGTCGTCTATTAGTTGATTAGACTTAACCCTATCATTTAATGGTTGGACCTGACTAGGATATTCGGTGGAGGCGCCACACGCCTGCCGAAGAACCTAGGGCAAAATTATCACTAGAAGTTGCTTGGTGAAGCAACTGGTTTAGAACCTACCAATAGGTGCATATGGGTTAGCCGAGCCACACTCGGGCCTATATGCGATCTATTGGGTTCTAGTGCCCACTAAAGAATTAGGAGTAATTTTTCGAATTGGAGGTAGAGGCTACCAATTTGTATAAAATAGTGGGAGTATCTTTAGACTAAAGTCCAAGTCTACTGTGTTTAGTCAATTCATATACTAATAGCCAAATTTTCTTTTATGTAGAAATGGCCACAAGTTTGTCACTTCGCTCATTATTGGATAATGACAAGTTGACTAGTCCCAACTTCAATAATTGGTATAGAAAGCTGAAAACTCAGCATAGTCAGACCAAAAGGATTAAGGATGACCAAAGTCAGGCAGAATGCTTCTATTGTAAGAAGCAGGGGCATTGGAAGAGGAATTGTCCTCAGTACCTTACCTCACTTGACCCGAACAGGCTAAGCAAGAGAAAAGGGCAATCAGTTGCTGATCAAGGTATTTATATGATAACACCTTGTAATTTCTCTATATGTGATAATTCAACCTGGGTATTAGATACTGGAAGTCCGTTTAATATATGCAATTCATTGCAAGGACTTCAGGTCAATGAGAGATTTGAAAACAGCGAGAGATTCCTGAATGTTGGAGATGGAAGATCTGTTCCAGTTCTAGCTTTAGGAAATCTCAAACTTGTTTTCAATTCTCATGTAGTTGTCTTGAGTGATTGTCACTATTGTCCTGCATTCTTATTGAATGTAATTTCCGTAGGCCTTTTGGCCATGAACGGTTATGAAATTTCAATAAAGAAATATTCTTGTGATATCATTATGAATGGTGTTACTGTAATGAATGGACAATTGAGCAATGGCATCTACTTGTTATCACAACCTGTTAATGTAATGTACACGTCAAGTAAGCGTCCTAGAATAGATAATGTCATGGATGTCTACCTTTGGCATCATAGGCTAGGTCATATTAACAAGAACAGGATGAACAGGTTAAGTAAAGAGGGAATCCTCAATGTTAATGATTGTGAATCATTGACAACCTGTGAGTCATGTCTTCTTGGTAAGATGACCAAATCACCTTTTACCGGAAAAGGTGAACGAGCCAGTGATTTATTGACCCTTGTACATTCTGATGTATGTGGGCCAATAAGCACAGATGCTAGAGGTGGGTATTCATATTTCATTACGTTTACAGACGACCTTTCTAGGTATGGTTATGTCTATTTAATGAGACATAAATCTGAAGCATTTGAAATGTTCAAATTGTATCGTAATGAAGTAGAAAAACAAACTGAAAAGAGTATTAAAATTCTTCGATCAGATCGAGGAGGCGAATACCTTTCCAATGAGTTTTTGACATATTTATGAGAGAATGGGATTCTCTCCCAATGGACTCCTCCTGGTACACCACAGTATAACGGTGTATCAGAAAGAAGAAATCGAACTCTGTTAGACATGGTTCGATCCATGATGGGGTTTGCAAGTCTGCCCATATCCTTTTGGGGATATGCACTTGAGTCAGCCTGCTACATTCTAAATAAGGTTCCAAGTAAGTCTGTAAATAAAACACCACATGAGATGTGGACTGGACGTAAGCCAATGCTGTCTCACCTTAGGGTTTGGGGGTG
Organism: Phoenix dactylifera; assembly: GCF_051530095.1. Lineage (NCBI taxonomy): Eukaryota > Viridiplantae > Streptophyta > Magnoliopsida > Arecales > Arecaceae > Phoenix > Phoenix dactylifera. Next base: position 4,205,128 of record NC_143204.1, on the reverse strand, counting down.
TCCAGCATATGTCAAACGTTTGAAGACAGACAAACTTGAACCCAAGTCTGACAAATGTTTCTTTGTTGGTTATCCTAAAGAAACTAAAGGATATTACTTCTACTTTGCTGAAGAACAAAAGTTATTCGTAAGCAATAGAGCTGTTTTCTTAGAGAAAGAATTCCTTAGTGAAGGAACTAAAAGCTCTAATGTTGAGCTTAGGAAAGTTCAACATGTAGAAGATCCGACACCATCTACTGAACTAATTGAGTCAGATTTGATTAGATCAGATCCAGAACCCATCTTAGATGCACCATTAAGGCGATCAGGTAGAGTACCACGTCAGCCGGACAGATACTACGGTTTCTTGGTCCAGGACGGGGATCCTGTCGAACTTGATGAAAACAATGAGGATCCGATCACCTATATGGATGCTATGCAGAGGCATGACTCTGATGCATGGCTTGGAGCCATGCAATCCGAAATGGAATCCATGAAGGTCAATGATGTATGGACATTAGTTGACCCACCCGAAGGGATTAAACCCATAGGGTGTAAGTGGATTTTCAAAAGAAAACGGGGCGCAGACGGAAAAGTAGAGACCTATAAAGCCCGTCTGGTTGCCAAGGGATATCGTCAACGTTATGGTATTGACTATGACGAGACGTTTTCTCCTGTGGCAATGCTCAAATCCATTCGGATTATGCTTGCGATAGCAGCACACTTAGATTATGAAATCTGGCAGATGGATGTTAAAACCGCTTTTCTAAATGGAGATTTAGAAGAAGAGGTGTATATGATGCAACCTGAAGGTTTTATATCTGCAGATGAGTCTAAGGTGTGCAAGCTTCAAAAATCCATTTATGGATTAAAGCAAGCTTCACGGAGTTGGAACATACGATTTGATAAGGTGATCAAATCATATGGCTTCATTAAGAATGAAGAGGAACCTTGCATTTATAAATGGGCAAATGGTTCAGTTATTATATTTCTTGTTTTGTATGTGGATGACATTCTTTTAATCGGGAATGACATTCCTGCATTACAAGGAATAAAGGTTTGGCTATCATCTCAATTTGCCATGAAGGATTTGGGAGAAGCATCTTACATCCTAGGGATGAAGATCTATAGAGATAGATCTAGAAGATTGCTTGGATTATCCCAATCCACATACATTGATACTATACTGAAAAGGTTCAGTATGATTAATTCCAAGAAAGGCTATCTTCCAATGGGCCATGGAATTAACCTCTCTAAAAGGGATTGTCCGACAACCTCTCAAGAAAGAGAGACTATGGATAGAATTCCATATGCTTCGGCAGTGGGATCTATAATGTATGCCATGAGATGTACTAGACCAGACGTGGCATACTCACTAGGAGTAGTGAGTAGATACCAGTCTGATCCAGGTAGCAACCACTGGAAGGTTGTCAAAACCATCCTTAAGTATTTGAGAAATACTAAAGATCAGTGGCTTGTCTACGGTGATTCTGACTTAAAACTTGAGGGATATACCGATTCAAGTTTTCAGTCAGATCAAGATGATAGCAAGAGCGTGTCGGGATATATCTTCACTCTTAAGGGTGGGGCCATCTGCTGGAAGAGTTCCAAGCAGCATACAGTGGCAGATTCTACATGTGAAGCAGAATACATTGCAGCATCTGATGCAGCCAAGGAAGCCGTATGGTTGCGCAAGTTCATCACCGAGCTGGGAGTGGCACCTTCCATTGATGGTCCAGTTCCTATATTTTGTGATAACACTGGAGCCATAGCTCAGGCAAAGGAACCTAAAGCACATCAGCGGACCAAGCATATTCTGCGACGTTATCACCTGGTTCGAGAGATTATAGAACGAGGTGATATTGATCTTCAGAAGATTGACACAAAAAAAAATCTGGCTGACCCATTTACCAAAGTCCTCGCATCAAAGAGTTCAACGAACACAAGTCGAAGATGGGTATTAGATACTGTGCCGATTGGCTTTAGGCTAAGTGGGAGTTGTTGGGAATTGTATCCTAAATGTCAATCGTCAGCATATTGATGATTGAATATTGTAAATAAATTGACAAATTAATAAAGTATTATTTGGCATTATTCATCATTTCATCTTCAAATGAACTCTTATATGATGAAGTCCTTAGGACTTATGTTATGATAAAGGAGGATTTATCTTTGAGTCCTTAAACTTGTTCGCGACCAAATGATATGTTGTTACTAGGACGACAACATTATCGAGATTAGGTCGTTGTGTGACATATACGTTGGTTGTCCTCTTAACCAAGGAGTGTGGAGACACTGGTATGCCATACAGGTGAAGTGTAGGAGTACATTTCACTGAACGTGACCAATTCCGGAACGCTCTACTGTCGAGAGATGTTCCGAGTGGATATGGGTATAAGTTTGGCCCTCTGACCTGAGACCGCAACCTGTGACTAGCAAGCAACTCACTGTACTTTGGTACCGGACTACCTGAATTTCTAATTCAGTGACGGAAGGTCACTGGGTGCAGTCAAGTACTTGCGTAGTCAGTTGTGAGTCAAGATGGAATTGACCCCTCCTGCAAACAGGAGATAATGTCTTGTGACTAATTTAGCAAAACCTTGGCCAGGGTAATCTCAGTGAGGAGTCACGGGATATCTAAAGTTAATCACATAATGGATGTACTAATTATAGGGTTGACAGTGAGCTCTAAGTCATCCTGGCATTAAGAGTCAAAGGGATTGAATTATACAGTAACCATAGTTCAGGGTTCCAGAATATTTGCTTCGCATATATTCGGCCTATTCGGACGTCGGGTACCATTGCTAGATGGTCACATCGATTAGTGTAGGAAGTCGTTCCTATACTACCGGCTTAGGTTCGAACCTATGAGGTCACACGCATAGAAGATTCCTGATTGATGAAGAAGGCTGATGAATGATTAAGAATCATTCAGGGGTAATTTGGTCAATTCGATTGGCAAATTATCTTATAAAATAATTAAAGTAATTATCGGAGGATTAATTAGTAATTAGATTGCTAATGAACTCAATTGGATTGAGTAATTAGACTAAGGATGAGCCAAATTGAATTAGATTCAATTCTGGGCTCAATCAGGGTTTTTGACCTGATTGGATTAGGTCTGAATCAAGAGGACTTAGGTTGACCAAATTAAATTAGATTAAATTTGTGCTTAATTAGGGATTGACCTAATTGGATTAGGTTCAACCCATGGTAATTGAATCATTCTAATTGTTAGGATTTAATTAAATTAAATGGGTTTGATCTGAAACTATTCGGATCTTGAAATCCACTTGTCACATATCCATGCATGGCGCCATAAATTGATTTTTAATATGATTAAAAATTAATTTAATTTATTTAATGGTGCCATGGGATACTTGGCAACATCAGAGACCTCTTTCATCATTAGATGGGTCGAAATGGAGAGATAAATTCATGAAAAGAATTGGATAAGATCAAATTCTCTCTCTTCATGACATATGCCATCCTTATCTTTATCTCACTTCTAATTAAGGTTGAATTTCGAATTTAATCACCACAAAATCACCACGTGACCCTCTAATCTGATTAGGGGCATGGGAATTTCGAAATTGAAAGAGGGAAGTGGCAACATGATGAATGGTTTAGATTAGATCAAGCTTCATCATGTAATGGCACATGAACTTGAATTTTGAATTCAAAATTCAAAACCCCACAAAATCCTCCACAAATATGGGATGGTTGGCATGAAGTTAGGTAGGAGAGCAACATTAAAAGGACCTCCATCATCTGGTGGTCGAATTCAAGGAAAAAAGAGAGAAAAAGAAGAAGAAAAAAGGGAAAAGAAAAGAGAGGAACCCTAGTTCATGCATGGAAAAATTCTGCATTCAATCTAGCTGACTTCTTCCTCCTCTAAGTCCATCGCGCCATTAGTGTTAGGGGTCCCTGATAAGAGTCTTTAGATCAGATCTAAGTCCTCTTCAATCCCTTTAAAGCTTTCCTCCAAGTTCTTCCAAGAAGGCGGATCAAAAGTTGATAGTGTTTGGAAGATCAAATTTCAGCCTCAAGAAATTCTGCGCAAGCTAGCACTTCCGTAGGATTGGATCTCTTCAGGAACTTCGCGTGGACTTCTCGTAGAGGCCATTCGTGTGCGTGGCTGCGAAGTCGAGGATCAGATCCACAAGTTTCATCCATCATAAAAGGTATTAATCCTACATTAATCTTTTATTATGGTGTCAAGATCTAGGTCTGATTCCCCGAGGTTTTACCCTCTTTTGGGGCTCCTCACGGAGATATCTCCAGAATCCATTCAATGGATATTCGGAGATTAATCGGAATAGAGTTCTTAAGTTTCAGATCTGATAGTTAATCATGCATGAAAGTTTTAGCATAATTGTTTAAACGATTCCGGCATAATCCTATGTGTTCTTAAGGTGCTGATTTCTAGATTTGATCTTGTAAGCATGCATGAATTAAATTGTTTGATTCGATTTTTCCGCTGCGTTTTAAAACTTAAAAAGAACTACGTATGGCTTGATCCCCCTTATGAAGGGGTACGTAGGCAACCCGATCAGGTTCAGCCATGGTTTTAAAAAAAAAAAAAAAAATCCGCATGCTTAACACCGAAGAACCTAGGATTCACTTTCTGTCTTGAATTATGGGTTCTCAATATTTTTGTAATGCCTCATACTTGGACAATTTGATTGAATGTTTGAAATACTACATAACATCTTGTGTTTGGTTTTATTGAAAAGAAATTTCAGATTTGTCGTTCACAATCATCGTTAAAATCTAAAAGTTAAATAAATTTGTAGAAAGGAGAAGAGAAGGATATCTCTATTTAGGCAAAATGAATTGAGTTTGTTTTATCTTTCAACTTGCTTAACTTTGGTATATAATGTGCTAATTCATACCAAAACTCACATTAAATACAAAGATTCTGAATATGCTCTTATATGTTTGAAATATAAGTTTTCAATCGTAATGATTTAAGATGAGCTATAATGTGGAAGATACATATCTCAAATTATGACCTTGAAAGGCTCTATTGAAAATCTTTATGAAATTCAGAATCTGATTTTGTATAAAAGCTTAAACTCATATGATTTCTAAATAAAATCTTAATATAAAAAAAATAGAATTAAAATTTTGATGCCTTGGTTGATTGCTCCGATACGCATCCGAAACATATCATTTCTTATCTTTAAAGTGTACTAATATTGGTCCAAATGATGTGTCTTTCGATGATTTTGATTGCAAACAAAAATTTCTAAATATATGATCTTATCTTGATATTAAAAAGATTTATTGTGTTTCATATATACATTGGTGAAAAACTATGATTAAGAAATTGAGTTCTATAAATATATATACCTCAATGATCATCTATATGTTTTTCTCTCCTACATTCTTAAAGACTTCCATCAGAATATATATATAGAGTGAATGATCTTAAAGCTAGAAATATTTCAGCTCACTCAAATGATTCTTAAAAGAAAGAAAATGTAAATGTTTTAAAAAAAAAAAACTGAGCTTCAAATGAATCATTTTCTGATTAATATCTCTATACATTTTCTCTAAGATTAGGAGAAAGCATAACTTGTGCTTAAAAGATTAAAAAGGGTGATTGCTATAAATTTTGAATAATTCTTGATCACTCGATATTCTCGATATCATAGAATTTCAGTTTTATTCACGCTTGTCATTAAAATCTGAAATTCAACAAAAGAAAAGAATGATTGAAGAGGAATGCATCTTTTGAGGGGGAGCTTTAGATATCTTATCCTAAAGTTACTTTAATTTGATGCATACCTTGATTTTTATGGATTGATTTTGATGAACATCCTTATATTGCAATACATGCTTTAATTATAAGTTTATACCTTAAGATGAGTTCTATAAAGGTTGTCTTATCTCAAACCTTGAGTCTTATGAAAATAAGCTGAAACTTATAGAAAACATATTTTTGAGATTGACAATTTTATTGAACATTATCTACAAATTCTAAACTCTTAAAATGGAATGATCAATTAAAGGGGAGAAAGAAAATTTCAGAAGGAAAGATCTTATGGAACTTAATCGCATAAATCTATAACTAAAGGAGAGGGAAAGAATACTAAATGAAAAGTGATCCTAATACTCTCCAATATGTATCATCTAAAATTTAAATCTGAAAATCTTTATGATACACCTTGAGGCGTGTTATTTGGTTAGTATATCTCATGCATCACTCTTGAACCAAATTGCAAATCTTAAGAGCCTCTAATTTAATGAAAAAGGGGGAGAATAATGTGTTAAATTTTCTTGAGTATCTCTTAGAAAATCTATTTTTGAACTTCACTAATGAGTCCTAATTGGCTTGCTCTTTAGAACTTCAATTTTGTGCCAATTCATTATTTTATGTATCAAATTGTGCTTATTCTCTAAAGAAATAAAAGAAAGTCTTTAAAAGAGCTCTAATATGTATCAAAAATTGCATGAATTCATATTTTGGTATTTGTGCCCCAATGCTCTTATTATCATAAAAGAACTTTGAAGTCATTAAGAATTAATGATCCAACAGGATGATATGTCTTTCAAATATATAAGTTTTGATCTTTTACTCTGAAAATCAATTGAATTGCTCTCCTATTGATAAAATACTTAATAGATTAGGCAAAAGGTCTTAAATGAACAAGCTTTCCCACTTATTATTGAAGAAAGGTCAGACTTCCATTCGTGCTTTCCTTGAATATCATTTGTGGTACTTCTTGAATTAACCTAAGGAAGATTCCACCTACACTTGATTAGAAAACTATCTGTGGTATCAAATTAGAAAATTTCTTGAAATCACATTCGATATGTTCTGCTCTGGAATTATCTTAATTGGCTCTGATCTATGCTCATTAATCTTTTTCTAACATTATTGCCTTGAGTTATATGATTCATATTCTTGCAATAACTTGACATGCAAATCAGAGTACAATAAGAAAAAAAAATATCTGAGTATTCTTATCTTTGTGCTTAATGTTCCACTATCTTTTTGATGTTGTCAAAAAGGGGGAGAAATATCTAAGTATATGCTCATAATGCTTTGTATTTTATATTGAATACCAACTCAGCTTAAACTGAAATAGGTTGATTGTGTTAAGCTGATTAAATCTAAAGCATTATCATGAAGTATGTTTTAAATATTTATGTTTTCTACTTCATGCAACTTAGCTATGCATTAGTCCTAGAACACAATATATTTTATATTGCACATACTCCAAGTTTTGTCATCATCAAAAAGGGGGAGATTGTTGACCCTCTAATGGATTTTGATGAATACAAAACACTAGAGCATAATTCCCTTTATCTTAACAAGTTATTTGAGGATTTTAGTTGGTTAATTAAGAATATTGTTAAGAAATGTCTAGGCAAGTTCCCATGATTTTTAAGAACTTATTGAAGAATTTTTGAGATGAAAGAAAAAGTTCAGGGACAGCCGAGACGTCTCCGGGTTGTCTCCGAGACGTCTCTGGCACAAACAGGAAGAACTGGCACGTCTGGAGACGTCCCCGTAAAGCGCGGAGACGTCCCCGAAGCGCGGAGACGTCCCCTGAAAAAGCGAAGTCGACTCTCTCAGAGAATTCCAGAAGACTTATTTTTCGGAGATATAACGGCGGAGACGTCCCCGTAAAGCGCGGAGACGTCCCCGGAGCGCGGAGTCGTCCCCGAAGAAGCGGAGTCGTCCCCATGCAAAAAGCGCAAACAAGCGGAGACGTCCCCGTAAAGTGCGGAGACGTCCCCGGAGCGCCTGGGACGCGACTAACAACTTTTTCAGGTTTGATTTGAATTTCAAACGTCTCTTTTTTTGTGTCTAACGGCTATATTTGCTTTTTGGGCTATAAAAGGGACCTCTTAAGTGCTTCTCAACATCTTCTGACCAACCCAATACAAGATCATTCAAGAGAGAAGAGAGAAAAAGAGGTTCAAGGGAGTTAGTGCATTCAAGTGAAGAAATCAAGCGCCTTCAAGTTTTCCAACAGATTTCGTGCTCAACTACTCTCTCCCGTTTGGCATTCAAAGCTCACATTCAAGCCAACGCGATCCACATCGGAAGAACCATCATCTCCCACGCTTCCAACGGCTAAAAGGGTTCTTGCGAGTTCTATTGTTTATATTGTTATATTTGCTTGTTTAAGAAGCTTTGATTTGTTTTAAACCTTTATTCTAATATCTTGTAACTTGATTCAATCAAGGGATTGAATCAAGGGGTTAAGGTTTGTTGGTGAGCCAAAGGGAAAAACCAACGTTGTAAGGTTGTGGTTGGTGAGCCTTTGGGGAAAACCAACCGGGTTGGATTGTGAGCCCGTGAAAACAATCGGTTGGTTCGAGTCGGTGAGCCTGTAAAAACCGACCGAGTTTGTTGTGATCTCGTAAAACAACAAGTTGGGTTGTGAGCTTGTAAAACAACCGGCTGTAATCTGTAGGATTATAGTGAAATTCCCAAGAGGTCTTGGGGAGTGGATGTAGGTGCTGGGGTGCACCGAACCACTATATGTTTGTTGTGTTTGTAATGCTTCTTGTCATTGTCTAACTAACACACTTACTTATTTAGATAAATTGCTTGCTTAACTCTTATCCGCGCATCCTTTAGTTGCAAGTATATTCAATCAAGTCACGTTCTATACATCAAACTGTTGCTAAGTTTAACTTTCACTGTGCATCTGTACAACTTAGCATAATTAATCAAAAAGTTTCAAAAGCAATATAAAAGCTTTTAAAAGACCCAATTCACCCCCCTCTTGGGTTGTATCTACTGGGCAACACAACCCAATTGAAGATCGAGTCAGGTCGGGTCGGGCTGCGGTTATAATTTTTGTCCCAATAGGTCATTTATATTAGGTCAGGTCCATGTATAACACAAACCTGACCCAAAAAATTTGGGTCCGGGTCGGGTCCGTTACAAAGCCTACTTTCAAGCACTACTAATCTCTACACCACAACACTAAATTAATCTGAATTGTTGATCACATCCATCAAAAATTATAATAATAAAAAAGTCCCTCAAGTCCATTTCTTTTTTTTTTTCTTTTTTGCGATTGATTTCAGCTTAGAGTTCTATTTGTATGATGAACATGACATCTGCTTCAAATGCATTTCCAATCTTCATCTTCTATGCTTGAGAATTGACGACATGATTTATCTTGTACTTTGTTCCTACAATCCCAAGGTTTAAATACCCGACACTATCTAGCAGGACCCTGTACATGAATATCTGGGGACTACATAAGCATGCCTTGCCACAACATAAGTGATGGAGGACAACTTCAGGGAGAAGAGGGAAGGAGGAGGGAGAAGAGAGAAGGAAGAAGAGGTTGTAGAGACGCAGGAAGTAGAGGCTTTAGAGATGTAGGAAGAAAGAAGAGAAGAAGGGCTCACGCCCAACGTGAGGAAGAGAAGAAAGTCGGCCAAGCCAAGGGGTTTTTTTTTATTTTTTTGATCAATTGCCCTAATTCATAAGGGCGTGGCCTTTATATATGCCTTACATCAAGTTCATCAATTGATGACATACCAAACTTGGTCCTTATATTAATTCAATCAATTGACTAAGTCAATTAATTGATTATACACCAAACTTGGAACCCTACATCAATTAATCACTTACCAATATTGATCTAATCAATTGATCTAATTATTTGACCCAACAACTAATCAAATTGACTCGACCAATAACAAAAGCAACTAATAATGCAATAAAGTAGAAATGACGTGGATTTGAGTGGACCCAATTTGGGGGGTCCAACTCAAACTGATATCAATCTTTGGTGCGACATGAGCTAGTAGCTCTGATGGCTCCATCATCTAAATGAAGGGCTCTGATGTTTCCATCAACTTCTCCCAGATGGAAAAAACTCGACTCCATCGAGTGCAAGTCTGGTGACTAGAGTAATAGCGCAAAGTGTAGGGCCACAAGATCGAGAAGCTTTCACGATGGAGGCAAAGCTCTGGCTTTGATACCAAGCTGATGGAGGACAACTTTGGGAGAAGAGGGAAGGGGAGGGAGAAGAGAGGAGGAGGAAGAAGAGGTTGTAGAGATGCAGGAAGAAGAGGCTTTGGAGACACAGGAAAAAAGAAGGGAAGAAGGGCTCACGCCCAGCATGTGGAAGAGAAGAAAGTCGGCCAAGCCAAGGGTTTTTTTTATTTCTTTGACCAATTGCCCTAATTCATAAGGGGTGTGGCCTTTATATAGGCCTTACATCAAGTCCATCAATTGATGACATACCAAACTTAAGCCCTTACATCAATTCAATTAATTGACTAAGTCAATTAATTGATTTCATACCAAACTTGGATCCTTATATTAATTAATCACTTACCAACATTGATCTAATCAATTGATCTAATTATTTGACCCAACAACTAACCAAATTGACTCAACCAATAACAAAAGCAAATAACCAAATTGACTCGGCCCATAATAAAAACAACTAACCAAATTGACTTGACCAATAACAAAATCAACTAATAATGCAATAAAGTAGAAATGACACGGACTCGAGTGGACCCAATCGCGGGGTGTTGCCCAAGGTGACAAGCCAAGAGGGAGGGGGGTGAATTAGTTTTTCTAAATTTTTAGTCCTTTAATAAAATTGATAGATGAATGAATCGTTTAGTTAATACTAATTAAGTGCGTGTAGTGAAAGTAGAAAGACACACAAGGCAAACACACAAGAAGTATAGTGGTTCGGTGCTCTCCTAAGCACCTACGTCCGCTCTCCAAGCATCCCCTTAAAAATTTATTATAATCCCGTGGATTACAGTTGGATTATTTTCCGGGCTCACAATCCAAAAACCTTTACACTTTTATTTTTCGAGATCACCAAAAACCTATATTAGTTTTGCGGGCTCACCAACAATCTATACCATTGGTTTTACGGGCTCACCAACCAACCTTACAAGAGATTCAAAGGGAAAGAAGTTTGAAGCTCTTAAATGAACAAATATAACAAATATGAACTCAAAGAAAAGATGAGAGATAGATATCACTTTGGGATGCTCTTCTCTTCTTTGCTCAGGTTACTTCACTTCACAATGGGTTGGTGGAGCTGTTGAATGCACTTTCAGATTGCTCAACCACCTTTTTTTTGGGATTTGAATGAAGCAACTTGATGAAGAACACTAGGGCTTGCTTTAACTTGAATGTTCTTTGATTTCTTCCAAAAGGATTGCCTTCCTCTGATGAATAGTGTTTCTTAAATACTTTTCAACCTTTATTGGTCACTCCTCATTGGTTAGATTTGAAAAACTAGCTGTTACTAGCCGTTAGGAGCTCAAAAAGCACTTCTGCAGAACGAGCTGTTATGCCCTTGCCCGTGCTGGGTTGACTCAAGCTTTCCTGGGGTCAACTCAAGTTACTGCTCATCAGTCTTGGGGTCGACTCAACATTCATTGGGGTCGACTCGAGCTTCTCTGGGGTCGATCGGCTTTCTCAGAAATTACAGAAACTTTATTTTTCGGCATTTTCACGAGGGTCGACTCATACTTTTTTGGGGTCGACCTTCTTAGAAATTCCAGAGACATGGTTTATTTGAATACTTATCCTGGGGTCGGCTCAAGTCTTCCTAGGATCGGCTCTGTTGGGAATTGTGTCCCAAAGCCAATTTTTTAATTGTAAGAAATTGAATTATGTATATGTTTTATTAAAATGAATAAAAATTTATTCTGGCAATTTTCTATTCATCACAAGTGTTACATCTTCAAATTGAACTCCTGTGTATTGTGATGAAGTCCTTAAGACTAATTTAGTGGATAAAAGAGGTTTTATCATTTAGTCCTTAAACCAGTTCGCGACCAAATGATGAGCTGTCAATTGGACGATAGCTATGTCAAGTATAGGTCGTTGTGTGCCATTTAGTTGGTTGTCCTCTTAAACCAAGCAGTGAAGAGACACTGTATGGCATACAGGTGAGATGTAGGAGTACATCGTCACTGAACAATGACTCACCTGCGTAGCACTCCACTGTCGGGAGTTAGCTTGCAAAGCGTATGGGCATAAGTACCCCTTAGACCTGAGACTGTCACGGTGACTTGCAAGCAACTCACTGTACTTAGGCACTGGATGACCTGAATTTCTAATTCAGGGATCGAAAGGATGCTGGATGTAGTCAAGTATTCGCAAAGTCTGTGTATGAGTCAAGATGGGATTGACCGCTCCAGATTATAGAAGTTGATGTCTCGCTGTATTTCAATTCAGTAAAACCTTGGCCAAGGTAAACCAAGTGATAGGTCACTTGATTTGATTATTTGAAATACACTATGGATGACCGGACCCGGAGGTCGACAGTCCACTCTGAGGTCATCTTGAGCATCGATGGTCATAGGGATGAATTATGCAACAATCATACGTCTAGGTTCTTGAATGTTGCTTTGCATATTCGACCTATCCGGACGTCGGGTATCATTGCTAGATGGTCACCTCGATTAGTGCATGGAGTAGTCCATGTACTACCGGCTTAGTGTTCGAACCTATCGGAGTCACGCACATTAGTCAAGCTAAGTAGGAAGGTCTTGACCCAATTTAATTAAGAATTAAATTGTGGGTCATTGGGAATTTGGTTCTGTCTATCATGAGGTACATGCTAAATTTCATGGATGAACAACTAATTAAGTCTGTATTTCGGGTCAATCAAGTTTCAATTAATATAATTGAACTTGATCAGGACTCAATTGTTGAGATTGGATTTGATTGGGTCTAAATTAGTGTAATTGGGCTCGATCATGATTTAATTGGGATTTAATTTCGTATTTGTTCTGATCCAAGTCGGACTTGGATCAAGCCGAATCTGGACCCAATTGAATCTCCCATGAGTCGGACTCATGTGGAATTTTTTCGGATAAAAAATCATTCAAATGGGCTGACAATTTGGTTTAGAACCAAATAGGCTTGCTTTATTACAAAATGGGCTAACCCATTTCCTATTTGGCTAATCCCATTTAAATGGTTGACGGCTGACTTGTTTTTAAACTCCCATGGACCTGTGGACCACTCCCCCTCATGAACCCTTAACATTTTCTTTGTGAGCCGCGATGGAGAAAAGCCTGGGAGGAGAAAACAGAGCCTTCTTCCTCCCGGCTTCGTCTCCACACCGTGCCACCGTCTAGCTTCCGTCTGCTTTGCCGTCTGGACCGAAATGTCCAATTTTGAACCGGCTACATTCCGGTTAAATTTGATTTTTGAAATCCGGCTGTTATCGGATGAATTGGACAATTTTCTCCATGTTTGTTTTTGAAACAAACGTTACCAATCTTACATTTAAATCGATAACGGCAGCTCATAACTCCTCTTAAAAACCTCTCTACGTTGGCCTATAGATAGACCAACGTTTTCCTCTTGAAGTGAGAACGAATTAGAGAGGAAAAGGGAGTGAATTTGTCTGTGAAATCTTTGGAAGAAACTTCACAGACAGAGGCTTCGGTGGGAATTTTCTAAAGGAGAAGAGGAAGAGAGAAGAAGTGGTCCTTCTCTCTCAATCTTCTCACCAGTGGCAAGCATCCAGATCCGGTTTTCTGGTCTCCTCTCTTCTCCTCTGCGATCGGTCCAGAATTGAAGCTCTCGGGTTGGAAACGGGAGAGAAGGATGAAGAAGAAGGAGAAAAAAAGAAAAGTGTTTCTTCTAAGGTCCTTTTTGCAAAAAGTGTTTTTGCAACATACAAATATCGTCCAACCTTCCTACGAAGCTCGACGTGCATGCGAAGTAGAGGGCTTGCAGATCCAGGCCTTGCAGAGCTACCTTCAGGGATCCGGATCCAGATCCAAATCCAGATTACCTCGACCAACTTCCGCTGCGGGCTTGAGGTAATTTTACATAAAAGTTAAATTAAATATTTATAATTGTTATAAATAAAATAAATAAAAAAATTTAAAACTGATTTTCATCCCTGGCGTTCGAATTTATTGGACAACTCGGAAGATTTTCCCTTCAATTGGTATCAGAGCTAGGTTGGCCGATGGAATTGGCCTATAACATCTAGAATTATGCATGATTTAATTTTAGATTAGATCTAGATTTAATGATAAAATATCAATCTTGTGCTAAATATAAGGTTGTTCTGCTATAAGATTAACCTCTTATAGTGAAAAAGTTGTCCTAGCACAAAATTGAGATTAATTTGTATCATAAAATAAATAGTTTATTTTTGTGAAATTATGCATAATTGATGTTTATGAAATTTCAGTTTTAAATTTATTATGACCACAAAATTTAAATATAAATTATTTATATTTGGAATAAATTGACACTTTGAATCCATGATCGTAATACATTTAACTAAGAATTAAATGTTGAATTTAAAATTTAAAATTTGAATTTCAAATAAAGATTTAAAATTCAAAATTTGAAATTCGTATTAAAATTTAAATTTGAACATGGGTTTTGGGGCATGGGTTAGCACAATCAGATTAGTTGACTAGGTTAGACCTAATCATGAAATCAAATTGAAATGGACTAACTTAAGAAATATGGTTTAATCTAATCAATAGTTGAACTAGACTAAATCAAAGTTTATAAAATGATCAAACTCAATAGTTGTAGTTTATCATATCCAAACATTTCAATTGGATCTGATTGTAGCTCAGTGGTTGAGCCCAAGTTCCCAAGGATAACCTAAATCAACTTGATAAACCAATTGGTGTCTAAGGTAAGTCAGCATTTGATCATGGTTTTTAATTGGGGCTACCTCTTACTTGGCCAACATAGTTGGTGTCTAGGAAAGAGGTTAATGGCGTAACCCTCCCATGATCTCTCTTACCTGGCCAATTTGGTTGATCAAGTTTTGATTAAGGTACCTTGAGACTTGGCACTCACCCATGCCATTAAGGAAAATCAGTGTGACTAATTTAGGTGTCTAATAGACCAATAAGAGCTAGTCCTCTATATTATTTGGTGAAGTCAGTGGGAGGATTTAGAATTATCGGTCAGTGTTACATATCATTTAAAATTCTCTAAATTATTAGGTCCTTAAAATGATAAAGTTATATAGATAACTAGATTATAGCCTCCCATTATGGTGAATGATAATGGGTCCAATATTACAGTTGAACATGCAGGACGCTTCCGTCTGGTGTTCCTCTGAATACTGAAATTATCCTTCGTTATATGATAGCTTTTTGAGCTATCTAATTGTGATTAGGTTGGCCGAGCCTTCCTCGGGCCTGATCATACATTAGGTAGTGTCATCGAGTTAGTTAATTAATGGTTGGATCTAACCAAGATTTTCAGTGGAGGCCTCCGCCTACTGATTACCACCGGAGGCAAAATTGATTACTAGAAATTGTTTAGAGAAACAATTGGTAATATACCTACCCTTAGATGCAAATGGGTTGGCCGAGCCTTCCTCGGGCTCGTATGCAGTCTATGCGGATTCTAGTACTCACTAGGGAATTAAAATAATTCCTCGAATTAAAGGTAGAGGCTATTAATTCGATTAAAATAGTGGGAGAAAATTTTTGACTAAGTCCAAGTCTTTAGGATTAAATAAATCATATACTGATTAGTTGGATTTTTTCTTTATTTTTCAGATATGGCTAACTCATTGTTCCTCCGAACACTATTAGACAATGATAAGCTTAATGGACCTAACTTCGATAGCTGGTATCGAAAGATGAAAATAGTATTAGAGCATGAGCGGATCCTGTATGTGATATCGGATCCTGCACCTGAGGAACCTACAGCCAATGCACCACGTGCAATTAGAGACGCTTATCAGAAGTGACTCAACGATCCCACTACAGTGCGTTGCATCATGAGGGCCTCGATGAATGACGAGTTTAGTCGTAAATTCGAGGAAGCGCAGCTAGTGGAAATCCTTCAAATGTTGAAGGAGTCTTTCGGCACACCTGATGATGTTGAACGACATAAGACCTCCTGCGCTATATTCAATGCTCGCATGAGGGAAGGGGCATCGGTCACCGATCATGTATTGCACATGGTCGAACAAATCGATCGCCTAAGTAAACTTGGCTTTCCTTTGCATAAGCAATTAGGCAAGGACGCTATTTTGAACTCACTTCCCAAGTCCTATCTGACCTTCCTTAGTTATTATAGAATGACTAAACCTGAAGTATCATATCATGGTTTGCTAGGTTTACTGCAGACCTATGAGAAGGATCACCAACTCAAAAAGGAGTCGGTGAATGTGGTAGGTGGGACTTCTGCAGGACTTTCTTCCTTTAAGAAAGGAAAGAAGAAAAAGGTGCAGAAAGCTCGTGCTGGGGTCTCTAAGCCCAGCCAAACTAAGAAGCGTAAAGCCGATAAGAGCAAGGCAAAGTGCTTCTTCTGTAAGAAGATGGGTCATTGGAAGCGGAACTGTCCAGCTTACATAGCGTCCCTTGATCCAAATAGGCCTAAGAAGAAACAGCAGCAAACAGTTGCTGCATAAGGTAATTATATGATAACACCGTGTAATTTTTCAATTTATGATTCTACCACTTGGGTATTGGATACCGGAAGTCCAATTAATATTTGCAATTCGTTGCAGGGACTTCAAGTTAGTAGAAGATTCAAGAATGACGAGAGATTCCTGAATGTTGGAGATGGAAGATCAGTTCCAGTCCTATCTCTAGGAGTCATTCAGCTTGTTTTTGAATCTAGAGTAGTCATATTAGATGATTGTCATTATTATGCAACATTTTTAATGAATGTCATCTCTGTAGGCCTTTTGGCCAAAACTGGTTATTGTTTATCAATAAAAGAAAATTTTTGTGATATCATTTTGAATGGTATTAAAATTTTTCGTGGACTTTTGAATATAGCATTTATACTCTATCACTGCCTGTGAATGTAATGTACACCTCTAATAAATGCCCTAAGTTAGATAATGTCAATGAAGCCATTGCCGGCTAGGTCACATAAATAAAAACAGGATAAACAGGTTAGCCCAACAGGGCATTTTAGAAATCAATGATTGTGAATCATTGCCAACTTGTGAATTCTGTCTTCTGGGTAAGATGACCAAGTCACTTTTTTATGGAAAGGGTGAACGAGCCAGCGATGTTCTTGGCCTCATACATACTGATGTATGTGGACCTATGAACGTAAGTGCCAAAGGTGGTTATGCCTACTTCATAACCTTCACAGATGACCTATCCAAGTATGGGTATGTCTATCTGATGAAGCATAAGTCGGAATCATTTGAAATGTTCAAACGATTTCGTAATGAAGTAGAAAAACAGACTGGAAAGAGTATTAAGATCCTTCGGTCAGACCAAGGAGGAGAATACCTTTCCGGTGATTTCTTGACTTATCTAGAGGAGAATGGGATTCTCTCACAATGGACCCCTCCAGGAACACCTCAGCACAATGGTGTATCCAAAAGGAGGAATCGAACTCTGTTAGACATGGTTCGATCCATGATGGGGTTTACTAGTCTGCCTGTATCTTTTGGGGTTATGCTTTAGAGTTTGCGTGTATAATACTAAATAAGGTTCCAAGTAAGTCTGTTGAGAAGACTCCATATGAGATATGGACTGGGCGTAAGCCGACACTTTCATACCTTAGGGTTTGGGGATGTCCGGCTTATGTTAAACGTTCTCAAACTGACAAACTTGGTCCTAGATCCGATAAGGGTTATTTTGTAGGGTACCCCAAAGAAACTAGGAGTTATTACTTCCACCTTCCTAATGAACAAAAGGTGTTCATAGGACTTAAGGCAACCTTTTTGAAAAAGGAATTCCTTAGTGAAGGAATTGTTGCCTCTAAGATTGAACTTAGTGAAGCTCAGCAAATGGAAGATTTAACACAAACTACTGAACCCACAGAATCGGATTCGATTAGATCAAACCCGGAGCCCAATGTAGAAGCACCATTAAGGCGATCAGGTAGAGTACCACGTCAAGTGGACAGATACTATGGTTTCTTGGTCCAAGACGCAGATCCCATTGAGCTTGATGAGAACAATGAGGATCCGATTATCTATATGGATGCTATGCAGAGGTCCGACTATGAGTTATGGCTTAACGCCATGAGATCCGAAATGGAATCCATGGAAATCAATAGTGTATGGACACTAGTTGATCCACCCGAAGGGATAAAACCCATAGGGTGCACATGGATCTTCAAAAGAAAGAGAGGCGCAGACGGAAAGGTTGAGACCTATAAAGCCCGTCTGGTTGCCAAGGGGTATCGTCAACGTTATGGTATTGACTATGACGAGACTTTTTTCCCTGTGGCAATGTTAAAATCTATTTGGATCATACTAGCTATAGTAGCATATATGGATTATGAAATTTGGCAAATGGATGTGAAAACAGCTTTTCTAAATGGAGAGCTGGAAGAAGAGGTGTATATGATACAACCTGAGGATTTCACATCCATAGACGAGTCCAAAGTATGCAAGCTACAAAAGTCCATTTATGGACTTAAGCAAGCTTCTCGAAGTTGGAACATACGTTTCGATAAAACTATCAAAACGTATGGCTTCGTTAAGAACGAAGAAGAACCTTGTGTCTACAAGTGGGTTAACGGTTCAGTGATCATATTCCTTGTCTTGTATGTGGATGACATTCTCTTAATTGGGAATGACATTCCTGCATTACAGAATGTGAAACTCTGGTTGTCATCACAGTTCTCCATGAAGGATTTGGAAGAAGCATCCTACATCTTAGGGATAAAGATCTATAGAGATAGATCTAAGAGGTTGCTTGGATTGTCCCAATCTATGTACATCGACACTATGTTGAAGTGGTTCAACATGGAGAATTCCAAGAAGGGCTATCTTCCGATAGGCCAAGAAATTTCTCTCTCTAAGAAAGATTGTCCGACAACTTTCGAGGAGAGAGAGCGTATGAGTAGAATCCCATATGCTTCTGCAGTAGGTTCTATCATGTACGCCATGACATGTACAAGACCGGATGTTGCTTACTCACTAGCAGTAGCGAGTAGGTATCAATCTGATCCGGGTGAGAACTATTGGAAGGTAGTGAAAACCATCCTTAAGTATTTGAGAAATACTAAGGACCAATGGTTAATGTATGGAGAATCTGACTTAAAACTTGAGGGGTTTACAGACTCTAGTTTTCAATCAGACCATGATGACAGTAAGAGTATGTCAGAATTTGTGTTTACCCTGAATGGAGGAGCAGTCTGCTGGAAAAGTTCCAAGCAGCATTTAATAGCCGATTCCGTATGCGAAGCAGAGTATGTTGCTACATCAGATGCGGCAAAGAAAGCTGTTTGGATCAAGAAGTTTGTAAATCAACTAGGTGTTGCTCCCTCAATCAACGGTCCAGTTCTTTTGTATTGTGACAATACTGGAGCCATTGCACAAGCAAAGGAGCCAAAGTCTTACCATAGAACCAAGCACATTCTGCGTCACTACCACCTTGTACGAGAGATCGTGGAGCGAGGTGACGTCAATCTTCAGAAGATCGATGGAAAGGAGAACCTAGCTGACCCATTCACTAAAGCCCTTTCTGTAAAGGAGTTCGATTATCACAAATCGAAGATGGGTATAAGATATTGTACAAATTGGCTTTAGTCCAAGTGGGAGTTGTTGGAAATTGTGTCCCAAAGCCAATT
This sequence comes from Phoenix dactylifera, assembly GCF_051530095.1. NCBI lineage: Eukaryota > Viridiplantae > Streptophyta > Magnoliopsida > Arecales > Arecaceae > Phoenix > Phoenix dactylifera. Next base: position 4,185,627 of record NC_143204.1, on the reverse strand, counting down.
TTTTAATTATAAGAAATTGGATTATGTATATGTTTTATTAAAATGAATAAAAATTTATTCTAGCAATTTTCTATTCATCACAAGTGTTACATCTTCAAATTGAACTCCTGTGTATTGTGATGAAGTCCTTAGGACTAATTTAGTGGATAAAAGAGGTTTTATCATTTAGTCTTTAAACTAGTTCGCGACCAAATGATGAGCTGTCTATTGGACGATAGCTATATCAAGTATAGGTCGTTGTGTGCTATTTAGTTGGTTGTCCTCTTAAACCAAGGAGTGTAGAGACACTGTATGGCATATAGGTGAGGTGTAGGAGTACATCGTCGCTGAACAATGACTCACCTGCGTAGCACTCCACTGTCGGAAGTTAGCTTGCAAAGCGTATGGGCATAAGTACCCCTTAGACCTGAGACTGTCAGGGTGACTTGCAAGCAACTCACTGTACTTAGGCACTGGATGACCTGAATTTCTAATTCAGGGATCGGAAGGATGCTGGGTGCAGTCAAGTATTCGCAAAGTCTGTGTATGAGTCAAAGATGGGATTGACCGCTCCAGATTATAGGAGTTGATGTCTCGCTGTATTTCAATTCAGTAAAATCTTGGCCAGGGTAAACCAAGTGATAGGTCACTTGATTTGATTATTTGAAATACACTATGGATGACCGGACCCGGAGGTCGACAGTCCACTTTGAGGTCATCTTGAGCATCGATGGTCATAGGGATGATGTTAGATGTATGCCCTAGAAGCCAATCTGGCTGACACATTGTTAATTCTGGGGACATAATTTTGTACTTGACTATTTATTATTGAATAAATAAAAGGCATCTTTTTATTCATATTGTTTATGTGTCTATGAATCGTCCAAGAATTAATAAGATGATGATGCGTATTCTTAAGAGTTAAGAATTTGAGCCATGCATCATTGGTGATTAATTTCTGAATGCTCCTGATCAATGGATTATCACAAGGACGGTGATCGATCCGATCAGTGCACACATTGCTTTCCTTATGGATGGACGAGACTCGAGTCCACAGTGTGGCGACACTGAAGTAATAGTGCAGGTGCTTGTTAAGAGCAAGGGTACTGAGCGTGACCAAGATAAGAAGTCACTTGGATGTCTATCCACTCGTCAGTGACTTGCTTGATGTTGCAGTAGTGTGACTGGTCCTTTGACCTGCGATGCTTCGGCTACTCACAGTGAGGTTATTGTAGTTTGACTGCACATATACATGATCTCTAGCCATATGGGTCCATGCAGTGTAGATTGGCTACAGTAGGTTCACTGTAGGAGTAGGGTATGCACCTATAAGGAACCTATCGACCTTGATAGATAAGGAGAGATCCTATGTGATTTATAAGACTGAGTTCGTAAGATCTCGGCCGAGGCAGATTGCACAGTGGAGAAAGAGTTCTCCGTTCTCAAACTTAAGTCGAATAAATCTTGACATATGACAGACGAAGGGATTTGACGAGTTATGGGTGATGTTGTACTTCCTAGCAAGGGCTTTAAAAATTCTATTGCAAAAATGTTTCCCCCCATCACTAATGATAGCATGAGGGGTGCCAAAGCGAGCGAAGACAGACTCCTTAAGAGAATTGATCACTACTTTATGATCATTGGTCTTACATGCGACAGCCTCAATCCACTTGGACACATAGTCAACAGCTAGGAGTATGTACTGGTGCCCAAATGACATAGGAAAAGGACCCATAAAATCAATACCCCAAACATCAAAGATTTCTACAATTAAGATCGGGTTCAGGGGCATCTCATTTTTTCTTGAAATTTTTCCTAGTCTTTGACATCGGTCACATGATTTGCAATACTCGTGTGAGTCATGAAATAGTGTGGGCCAATAGAATCCGCACTGCAAAATCTTTGCAGCCATCTTTTTACCACTGAAATGACCACCACAGGCATGGTCATGACAAAAGGAAAGGACTTTCCTTTGTTCGTATTCAGGAATACACCGTCGGATGATCTGATCAGGGCAATATTTAAATAGGTATGGTTCATCCCAAAAATACCACTTCACACGAGCTAGAAAGCGACATTGCTCCTGTTTGGTCCAAGAGCTAGGCATTTGTTCAGTAACGAGGTAGTTGACTATGTCAGCATACCATGGAACATTGGTATGGGAAATCATCATTAGTTGTTCATCCGGAAAAGTTTCGGATACAGGTAATGATTCTGCAGATGACTCAACAATTAGTCTGGACAAGTGGTCAGCTACTACATTTTCAGATCCCTTTTTGTCTCTAATTTCGAGATCAAATTCCTGGAGCAATAGGATCCAACGAATGAGCCTTGCCTTAGCATCCTTCTTTGTGAGAAGGTACTTAAGGGCGGCATGATCAGAATAAATAAGAACCTTAGATCCTATTAGGTAGGGGCGGAATTTATCTAGAGCAAAAACAACTGCCAACAGTTCTTTTTCAGTGGTGGAATAGTTGAGTTGGGCGTCATTTAGAGTTTTGCTTGCATAATGAATAACATGGGGAAGCTTCTCTACTCGTTGACCTAAGACAGCACCTATTGCATAATCAGATGCATCACACATGATTTCAAATGGCAGATTCCAATCAGGGGACCTTATGATGGGTGCTGAGGTTAGTTCAGACTTTAGTCTTTCGAAAGCAGTTATACAAATTGGCAAAAAATTAAAAGTAGCATCTTTCGCCAACAAATCGCATAAGGGTTTCGACAATTTACTGAAATCCTTGATAAAGCGGCGATAAAAACCCGCATGCCCTAAAAAGGATCTGACTTTCCTAACAGTTTTGGGAGGTGGTAACTTGGCAATTAATTCTACTTTGGCCTTATCCACTTCAATTCCCCTTTGTGACACAATGTGTCCTAAAACAATACCTGATTCTACCATGAAGTGACACTTCTCCCAGTTAAGAACTAAGTTTTTCTGTTTACAGCGTTCTACAACAAGTGTCAAGTGGCATAGACATTCCTCAAAATTGGATCCAAATACAAAAAAATCATCCATGAAAACTTCTAAAATTTCTCCACCATGTCGGAGAAAATACTCATCATACACCACTGGAATGTAGCCGGTGCATTGCATAACCCAAAAGGCATGCGACGATAGGCAAAAGTGCCATAAGGACAGGTGAATGTGGTTTTCTCTTGATCCTCACGTGCAATTGGAACTTGGTTATATCCAGAATATCCATCAAGAAAACAGTAATGAGAGTGGCCAGCTAGACGTTCTAGCATTTGATCGATGAAGGGTAGAGGAAAGTGGTCTTTCCTAGTCATGGCATTAAGCTTCCTATAGTCGATGCATACTCGCCATCCCGTTTGGACTCGAGTAGGGACTAACTCATTGTGATCATTTTTCACCACAGTGATGCCAGACTTTTTAGGTACGACTTGAACTGGGCTTACCCACTGACTATCAGAAATAGGATATATAATCCCTGCATCTAAAAGCTTGATGACCTCGGCTCGAACTACGTCCTTCATGATTGGATTAAGTCGCCTTTGTGGTTCTCTAGAAATTTTTGCATCTTCTTCTAGATGGATTTTATGTTGGACCACAGAAGGACTAATCCCCTTAATATCAGCTATAGACCAACCGATAGCTTCCTGATTCTTCCGAAGGATACTTAACAGCTTCTCTTCCTATTCTTTAGTTACATTCGATGCAATTATAACAGGTAAGGTCTTGTTTTCTCCAAGAAATGCATACTTCAAGTTTTCGGGAAGGTCTTTGAGTTCTAGTTGTGGAGGTTTGACATTGGATGACACTAGCTGAGATTCCAAAATAGGCAATGATTCAAACTTGGTGGCCCATCTGCTAGTATCCATCACAGGAATGGAATCTAACAATGCATTAACCTCTTGACTTGACTCGCAATCTTGACCAAAATAAGCCAAACATCTTTCTAATGGGTCAGAATAACTCGACTCTTTAAAAGAATTGCTAATTATATTCTCAATCATGTGAATTTCTTCCAAATCGTCCATCTCAGTTGACTGACTACTACTATGAAAAACATTGAGCTGGACAGTCATGTTCCCAAAGGCTAGAGTCATTATTCCATTTCGGCAACTAATCACAGCATTTGAAGTGGCCAAAAATGGTCTACCTAGGATCACCGGAATGTGACTTTCTGAATTTTTTACTGGTTCAGTTTCAAGGACTACAAAATCCACAGGATAGTAGAATTCATTAACTTTTACAATCACATCCTCCACAATTCCTTTGGGATACTTCACAGTCCTATCTGCTAATGACAAGGTAATGTTTGTGGGTTTTAATTCCCCCAAACCTAGTTCGGTGTAGACAGAATAGGGTAATAGGTTTACACTTGCTCCTAAGTCTAATAGGGCTCTCCGAATGATGGTGTCTCCTATTTTAATTTCAACAGTGGGGCAACCAGGATCCTTGTATTTTGGGGTAATCTGTTGTTGAATAAGAGATGAGGCTTGTGCCGCCATCACAGCTTGCCTAGGAATACTGGTTTTCCTTTTCACCGTGGTTAGGTCTTTTAAAAATTTTGTATAGGAGGGGATCTGTCTGATGGCATCTAGGAAGGGTAAATTTATTTGAACATTTTTAAAGACTTCCATGATTTCATCGTACTGAGATTTTTTCTTTGAGTCTTGTAGTCTACTAGGAAAGGGAGCCTTAGGTGTGTAAGTTTCTATTGGTTTCTCCTCTATTCCTTGTGTTCCCTGTTCTTGTGCCTTTTTCTGGGTGGGGTTTGGTTCATGCTTTTCTTCTTTTTCTTGCACAGGAAGTTGGACTTTGTTGTCCACTTGCTTGCCAGACCGTAAAGTGGTGATTGCCTGGACTTCATGGGTAGGGTTTCCATTAGAATCAATCTGAAACTGGCCTCTCGGCCCTTGATTCTGTTGTCACTAGGGTTAGGTACTGGCTGACTGGGCAATTCACCTTTCTTCCTATCCCCTAGAGAGTTGGCTATTTGGCTCAGACTAACCTCAAGTTTTGCAATCGCTTGCGCATGGAATTGATTAGTCTGGGTTTGAGCTATATTGGTCTGTTGTTGCTGTTGGATGAAGTCTTGTTGCTGCTTCATCATGTTAGCCATCATGGCTTCTAATGATATAGTTTGCTGAGGGATAGGGGCACTATAAGTAGGAATAGGTGGAGCCAATGATTGGTTTATTTGTGATGGACCTATCCTAGGAAAATTCTTCTGAAAACCTGGTGGACCACCTTGATGCTGAATAGGTTCATTTTGCTTGTATGAAAAATTTGGGTGGAACCTATTATCAGGGTGGTAGACTGGGCTGAATGAATTGGGAGTGGGCTTCTTGAAGGCACTATATGAGTTAAGAGCATTTGCCTGTTCAGCCTTAATGTTGGGTAAACTAGGACAACACTCCACTAGATGCTCAGAACTATTACACAAGATACATAAACTATATGACTCGTGATCCACTTTCATGATGGGATTTAACTCTTTATACGAACTCGAGCTAGTGGAAACAGTGAAAGTATCAAACTTTTTGCTTAAGTTGTTCATTCCAGTCACCAGATTGGACATGACATTTTTGAGTTCTGGGTCTGCTTTCATTTCATAATTACCTGGTTTTCTAGACCCGAACTCATCTCTATTTACTTCCTCACCATAGCTACTCCAATTTTGGGCGTTCTCGGCTAAGTCAACAAGAAATTCATAGGCTTGATCCGGGGTTTGGTCCATGAACCTACCTTTGTGCATGGACTCGATCATGTTTCTATGTGCCGGAGGTAGTCCTTTATAAAAGAAATGTACTAGATCAGCCTTGTCAAGCCCATGGTGGGGCACTTGACCAAAAGATCATGGAATCTTTCCCATAGTTGGGAAAATTCCTTCTCAGATTTTCCTCTAAAAGTTCTGATTGCATCCTTAATTTTTTCAGTTTTTACCATGGGATAGAACTTAGCCATGAACTTCCTAGATAGTTGTTCCCATGATGTGATGGAATTTGAAGTTAGGGAATACAGCCATGCAGCAGCACGATCCTCTAAAGTCATGGAAAATAACCTTAATTTAATACCCTCTTCATCTAAATTTTGATTTCTAAACGTTTGACAGATTGTCAAAAATTTGTTTAGATGAATGTAGGGTTGTTCACTCTCGAACCCATAAAACTTGGGTAACATGTTTATTGTTGCAGCCCGAATCTCGAATTGGGCTGCATTATTAATTGGTAATACTATGCAAGTAGGGGGACTAGCGGATGCGGGTGCGAATAACTCATTCAAAGTTCTAATGTGTTCACCCATTGTAGAGATTGACATTTGGTTTACAGTTCGCAAGTTGTGATGAAAAGTTCTGTCAATCTCAGGATCAAATGGGGTTAACTTATCCCTTAATGACCTTCTACCATGCATACATTATCAACACTTCATTAGATTTGACTCCTACAATGAACGAAATCCTAAAAGAAGAGAAGGGCTAGACACAGATGACCACAACCAACACCACACAACAATTTGACCCTATTAGTCTCAGAACTAAGTGAGGTTTAGTAGCTTCTTAAATCTAGTTGCACAGAGATGTATCAGATTAAAAAGTTCCTGAAATTCTCTCCTAGATTAGACAGCTCCTAATCTCCCTTTCAGATTAAGCTTGAGCTTACCAGTTAAGCAATCCAGTAATCAGTGACCAGGAAAGTCTCGGGGTGTGTGGTGGTGCCAGAAGGGATACACCGATACCACAATACCCGTAACAGTTCTTACTGTTGTAAAACTTTCCTAGACATCACCAATTACTAAATTCTCACTGGAGTGGCTTTCAGCTGCTTCTTTCCAAGAGCCTAATTGAGCTCGAAAACTCTAAGGCCAACGTCTAATTTGATTTTAATTTAATTTGGCTTAGGATAAGTATGCAAGGTGGTGATTTTTGGGCTAAGGACAGGTAATGACTTCCCGACCTTATCTTTTTAATGAATTTTGCCCTTAATTACTTTATGCAAATGCTTAATACTAAATGCAGCAAATAATCAATATTTTTTTTTAAAAGTTTATGCAATGTCATTAGGTTGTATTGATTAAATGAGCAAGCAAATTTTTATTTTTATTTTTATTTTTTTTATAATTTTTTTTTATAGCAATAACTTGAATGTAAACTAAACACAATTCTTATGTATCAGTCAATCTCCGAATGCCCGTTGAATAAGCTCTGGAGATTACTCCGTGAGGAGTCCCAATAGAGGTATGATAACCTCGGGGGATTGCACCCTATCAATTACTAGCAAAAATAATAATTTTTTTTATATATTTTTTGATTTAATTAAAAATTTTTTCTTTTTAAACTTCAAATTTCGAATCTCAGAATTCAAATTTTGAATTTAAAAATTTTTGAAATTTTTTTTTAAAAAAAAATTAATTTTTTTTTTGAATTTTAAATTTCGAATTTCAAATTTCAGAATTTAATAACTACGAAATTATTAACTAGAAATTATCAAAATAAGGAAAATTAATAAAAATAAAAATAAAACTTACTACCGGAGTACGTTCACTTCGGGCATCCAAAATTTGATTTGATCTTCGTGATCGTTCTTGCTTCTCGATTTGCCTCCCCGGCAACGGCGCCAAAATTTCGTTCTTCCGATTCCTGCCTAACTAAAAATATGCTAGACAGATCGTTGTTAGAACCGACAAACAAAAGTTAAATTTTAATTTTTACTCTTACCTTTTCTACTCGAAGAATAGTGGTTGTAAGAGGTCGATCCACAGGGAGGCGATTGGAGTTGTATAAAAATTAGAACGTTCACTCGGATTTGAAATCGATTTTTGAATGATAAAAGAAAAACATTATTTTGAGGATGTTGATGGATTCTCTAGTCTACCGAAGAATATTTTTTATAAAAAGACAAGTACTTAGACATCAAAAAGTATTTACGAATTCATGAAATGTTTAACTATTCAAAGGAGAATTTTTGCATAAATTAAAATGGATGAAAATAGTACTTAGGGAGATTGAAGCCTACACAAATTGCATAAAGGAGGATTTAATGTATTGCATCAAAGAAGAATTAAAAGATTGCATTAAAAAAAAATAGAAATTGACTTGAACCTAGAACAAGGATTGCATAAGAAAAAAGAAATGATAGATTTAGAAAACTAAATTGGTTACAATGGTAGAAATGAATACCGGTAGCTTGATGCTACCTTTCTTCTGCAATTAAAATAAAGGAAAGAAATAACAAAAATAAAGAAAAGAAAACATCTCCCTTTCTCTCCCACGGTGGAAGTTCAACATAAAATACTATATCTCTTTTTCTTTTTTTTATTCCTCTAAACTTCCAAAGAACAGAGCAATGCTCTGTTTTTCTTCTCAACCGAGCTCACCTCCTCCTCCTTGGATTCCACCGAGCACACCCTGTTTCTTTGCCTCAACCCAGCACCGAGCTCCCCCCCTTTCTCTTCCTCCTTCTCCTCTTATAGCCACGGACGGACGCCTGATGTGGAAGGGAGGCGCAGAGGATGCGGACGGCCTGGCACGGTGAGGACGCGGGATGAGCTGTAATGGGGATGCGCTGAAGACGCGTTTGGGCTGATCGCGAGATCTCTGGGATGCGATCATTGCTGGCACGCTGAAGAAGAAGATCACGGACGGTGAACAGCTGGGGCACTGCGGATTGGGAAGAGGGGAACGCATGGAGGACGCCATTCACGGATGCGGTGCTAGCACGGAAGCGGAAGGTGGGGACGCGCAAGAGGCGGAGCGAGATCGCCGGAGATTGGAAGGAGCTGGATTGTTGCAGCTTCGCTAGGAGGCATGGATGCGGGATTCCTTCTTTGGGCGCCGGATTTGGGGTGTTCATGGCATGGGAGAGCTGGCAGCGACGGGAGAAGAGGAATAATGCTGGGATTTCAGTTCGGAGGAAGGGCTGAAGCCGGAAGAGCTGAGATGCTACGATTGCGGAGGATCTTCTCTGCTTCGGTTGGGCTTGATCGTCGGGATCACACGCGGAAGAGGAAGGATGCTGGCTTCGGAGGCTAGGATTCCGGCTCGGGATTCCTTCTTTGGACCTTGGTTGAGAGGCGGGCTAGTGCGAGGAGCCGGACGCGATCGCTGGGAGCTTGGATCATGGCTTGAATAGGGAAGGAGGATAGCTGCGTTGGAAGGAGCTGGGAGACACCAAGTTCCATCCAATTAGTCATATAGAAAAAAAATAGTGTGATATGAAATTTGGCTTGTAGACGGGTCATCTATTCTGGCTGGAGGTCAAGTGCAATTCTTTCAAGTCATGGGTCACCCAGCACCTTATAGTTATGATATAGCCGATTTAGATTTGCCCAAAATTATTTTCCAAAAGCACAAAAGAAATGGACCCGATTCGGACCCAAATCCGACTCGGATCCGAACCCGACTCGGACCCGATTTGAAGTCAAATTTGTACTCAATGTGCATTTTATCTCTAATTTATACTAATCTATGTTAAACCCAAATATAATATTAATCCAGTGAATTTATCATTATCGGTTAACAATAACACTAATTTTAGTAATATGTAGGTCGCACTTTTGTGCTCTCATCAAGCGTGACCAAGACAAGAAGTCACTTGGATGTCTATCCACTCGTCAGTGACTTGCTTGATGTTGCAGTAGTATGACTGGTCCTTTGACCTGCGATGCTTCGGCTACTCACAGTGAGGTTATTGTAGTTTGACTGCACATATACATGATCTCTAGCCATATGGGTCCATGCAGTGTAGATTGGCTGCAGTAGGTTCACTGTAGGAGTAGGGTATGCACCTATAAGGAATCTATCGACCTTGATAGATAAGGAGAGATCCTATGTGATTTATAAGACTGAGTTCGTAAGACCTCTGTTGGGGTATGTGGAGACCTTTAGTGATGAAGAGAATTGAAGGAGAATCAATTCTGAATAGTTCCGTCTGGTGGACTGTCGGAGTCGACTCGAGCTACAGTCGAGTCGACTCGGGAACAGTCGAGTCGACTCGAGGTCTGTCGAGTCGACCCGAGAGGAGAAAGCCGCAAAAACCATGTTTCTATCTGGACTGTCAGAGTCGACTCGAACTACAGTCGAGTCGACTCGGAGCATCGTCGAGTCGACTCGAGATACAGTGGAGTCGACTCGAGATCGTGCCAGTTAAACTGGAAGTTATTCAGACGTGCCAGAGTCGACTCGGACTTCAGCCGAGTCGACTCGGGCTCGCGGGAAATCATACGGATGAGTTTCTTTTTGGTGTTTTGTTGGCGTTTCGACGGCTATGATCATCTGAAGGTCTTGAGACTATATATAGGACTCATGAGAGCCCTAGGGTTAAAAAAAGGTATTGGCCGTATTTTGAGAGAGACTCTTGTTTGTGAGGCTAGGGTTCTAGAGAAGAAGAGGATTGGGATCCTACTTCTTGTGCAAGGGAAATTCTGTGTGAATCTCTTGTAGATCGATCGCTTGTGATCGTTCGGGTGTGTGCTATCTCTGTAATCAGTTCATCCTTATTGAGATTTGGAGCGGTGGAGGACGTAGGCTATTTGTAGCCGAACCTCGTTACATCTTTGTGTTTGCTTTGCTATTTTCTTCCTTCTTCTTCCTTTGATCTTTGATAATCCGTTGCGGTGCTCAAGTGTTTTACCCTACTGATACCAAGGGGTAATCTTTTGCCCTTCGTAGGCGGAGCGAAGAGGTGATCCTTGAGTCCGGAGTCGAGGGAGCGAGAGAGTGCTTATCCATTTGTATCTCTCTTGCTTGTCCGACGTCGGTGGCGGCGCTGGTGTGAGTGGGTTCCGGCGTGGGCGACGACAACAACCTCGGCCGGGGCAGATTGCACAGTGGAGAAAGAGTTCTCCGCTCTCAAACTTAGGTCGAATAAATCTTGACATATGACAGACGAAGGGATTTGACGAGTTATCCATGACCTCCGTCTTGTAGGGATCCACGATAGAAGGACTGTATCACATAATAACTGCACCTAGAGGTTCATCATTCTATTCTACTGGGTAGCCACTACATACTGCTAGGTGTCACTGGTGGATGGTGGGACTCACAGGGATTATCTCGATGATCGATAAACCCTAATGAGTAGAGTTGGAATCGTTCCAATCCATTGAAAGGAGTTTTCAATGATATTATGATAGAGATCACAATATATCTCACTACCAGTCAGAGTAGAACCTATGGGGTCACACACACTAGAGGCATTGACCGATCCGATGGTTGAATCGTGATTAAGAATCACAAGTAATCAATTCGATTGATAATAAGTTGAAGAAGGAACAATGGGAATTAATTAATTGGACTTAAAACAAGAATCCTACTTGGAGTAGGATTCCTAGAGTCCTAATTGGATTAGGACTAGGATTCCTACTTGGACTGGGATTCCTACTTGGACTGGGAATCCTATTTGGAATAGGACTAGGATTCCTACTTGGAGTAGGATTCCTATAATCCTAATTAGATTAGGAGTTTTGAATTAAATTTGGATTCCTACTTGGAGTAGGATTCCTACAGTCCTAATCAGATTAGGACTTCGAATTTAAATTAGAGTCCTAATTGGATTAGGACTAGAATTAAACAAGTCCTAATTGGATTAGGATTTCTTAAGTCCTAATTAATTATTAATCTAATGAATCAACATGACTTCTAATTGGATTAGGATTGAAGAGTTCAATTGAGTCATGGTTCATTCAAGTTCTAATTGGATTAGGACTAGCATAGATTGAACCCAATTGATTCATAAATTGGTTAAGACCTAATTGGATTAGGACTAAGCTATAAGAGGGACTCCTAATCCTCCTTAGAGGAGGATTAGGGCATCACAAGAAGGAGGGGATCACGCCCCTCCCCCTTCTCATCTTGGGTGCGGCATGAAGAGAGGGGCCGGCGCCCCTCTTTGGAAGAAAATAAGGAGCTCCTAAAAGTTAGGAGCTCCACACCTTTAAAAGAGGGACCTCTTGGCGGAACCCTAAGGTAATAGAAGCCCTTCTTCCAGCCGTGGCCTCCCTCTCCTTCTCCTTGTTTTTCAGCCGCAAGCAAAGGAAGCAAAAAGTGTGGTGGCGGCCTTCCTCCTTCCTCCACCGTTTGGTTCCAACGCAAGGAAGAAAAGAAGGCTGCATGGGGTTCGTTCCTCTTCCTCTTCTTCATCCTTCTTCTTGCTCCTCCCAAGCACAATCAAGGGTTGATTAAGAGGGAGGACATCAGCCATCAAAGTTATCTCTGCAAGGGAGCTAGCACCCCGGGGAGATAGAAAGCTTGGATCGAATCAAGGAGGCTTGGAACCAATTCAAGAGTTGAAGACCAATTGATCGATTGACGTGCATGTGCTTGTAATACGACCTAATTAGAATCCATGATCATCACCTATTTAAAGTTTAGCTTTATTTGATGTTGCGATTATAACTGCCTGTGATGTGCCGTTTGCATGTGATGTGAATGAGAGCGGGGTAGATAGGTTTACATGTGATGTAACAAACCCAATTGAGACCTAAATTAAAACCTCCTCATTCAAGTCGAGAGTGAACCAACATGAGCGAGTCATATTAGATTAATTGATCTAATTGGTGTCTAGGAAAGCATGAAAGGTGGTTACTTAATTAGGACCTTACTCTCTGAGTAAGGGGAGCCTCCCACCTGCTTACCTGGCCAATTGTTCGATTACCTCTTATGAAGAGCTCAAGTTGCAAACACTAAGACCTGATTAACCAATATTAAGTCAATAGGTCTTCCACTGTAGTAGAGCTGCTAAGGTCTTTCTGATGTTGATTTGTCTCGGCTGGATACAGTGGGCAAGTTGCATCGGGGGGCTGGACCTCTCTATAGACATGAGATGTTGTAGGGTAAAGGTGGGGTTGGGCACCAATAACTGTTAGGTGAGGACCCAATGACGACTTTATTTCTACGGTTATACGGTGGGTCTGACTTAACTAAGAAATGGGACCAATAACTGTTAGGTGAGGTCTTCATGGCTTAGAGACCAAGTTGCACTGCAACATGCTTGAGAAGCATTGTACAAGAGTTGTACACTCATCCATCTATGTGTCACCAATAACTGTTAGGTGAGGTGCCATGTAGATTGGTGAGACCGCAGTACTTACTAGAAACCCCAGTCGCGTAGGATTTTCATTTTCTTACCAGGGGAGTGTAAGGGATTCGAGAAAATAGTGGGAGGTACATTTGTTCTAAAAGTCCTTAGAACAGATTAAGGATCAAGTACAAAAGTCTAAATAGAATCTTTACTCTCTGCAGATACAATGTCAGCTTCAAATCCTTTGATCCGTATTCTTGAGACCAACCGACTGACCGAAACCAATTAGAAGGACTGGCTTAGAAACCTCAAAATTGTTTTCAATTGTGAGAAACTGGGCTACATACTCGAAAATGATATCCCTAGACTACTAGCACGTCCTACTGATGATCAGCGTGTGACGCATCAAAAGTGGACGGATGATGACATCAGAGTCAAGTGCTATATCATGGCATCCATGTCCAATGAACTACAATGCCAGCATGAAAATATGAAGACTGCTAGGGACATACTGGTGTTAGAATACCCGCCCATGCCGCAGAAAAATTTCAAAAATTTTAGATGCAGCGGAAGAGGCATGCGCGGGATCAACCGTTCATCGCATGAACGTTGTTTAAAACCGTTCGTAGATAGATAAGGATTAAAAACTTTTAAAAACATTAGAAGATCAGATCTTCACCTTGTGCGGGTAGATGATCACCACAAACTAATGATCGTGGTTTTTGGATGAAGGTTCGCTTGAAGCCGTTCAAGTGTCCGGCCTCTACGGGTATCCACACGAAGCAGGAACCGATCCAAGCTTTCTATCTTTCCGGGGTGCTAGCTCCCTTGCAGAGATAACTTTGATGGCTGATGCCCTCCCTTTTAATCAACCCTTGATTGTGCTTGGGAGGAGGAAGAAGAAGGATGAAGAGAGGAAGAAGATCAAAGCCCCTGCAGCCTTCTTTCTTTTCCCTGCGTTGGAAGGAAGAAGGGAGGATGAAGAGGCCACCTTTCATTTTCTTCCTTTGCTTGCGGCTGAACCAAGGAAAGGGGAGGAGAGGGGGCCACGAATTGGAGAGGGAGAGGGCTTCAATGAATTCCCTAGGTCAGCCCCACGCCTCCTCTTAAATAGCATGTGGAGCTCCTACTTTGTAGGAGCTCCTTGATTAAATTCCAAGAGGGGCGCCGGCCCCTCTTCTTTGCCGCACCAAGCAAGGAAAAGGAGGAGGGGCGTGTGCCCCTCCTTCATGGTTAACCTAATCCTCCTCTAAGGAGGATTAGGAAGGTCACTCTTGGTTAGGTCCTAATCTAATTAGGTTTGGACCAAGGGTGAACCAATTTGGATTTTAATCTAGGTAAGTCCTAATCCAATTAGAACTTGATGAGCCATGACTCAATTGAACCCTTCAATCCTAATCTAATTAGGAGTCATCTTGATTCATTAGATTAATAATTAATTGGGACTTAAGAAGTCCTAATCCCATTAGGATTTATTTAATTCTAGTCCTAATCCAATTAGGACTCTAATTTGAATTCGAAGTCCTAATCCGATTAGGACTCTAGAAATCCTACTTCAAGTAGGATTGCAAATTTAATTCAAAACTCCTAATCTAATTAGGATTATAGGAATCCTACTCCATGTAGGAATCCTAGTCCTACTCCAAATAGAATTTTCAGTCCAAGTAGGAATCCCAGTCCAAGTAGGAATCCCAGTCCTAATCCAATTAGGACTCCAAAAATCCAACTCCAAGTAGGACTCTTGTTTCAAGTCCAATTAATTAATTTTCTTTGTTCCTTCTTCAACTTATTATCAATCGAATTGATTACTTGTGATTCCTAATCACGATTCAACCATCGGATCGGTCAATGCCTCTAGTGTGTGTGACCCCATAGGTTCTACTCTGACTGGTAGTGAGATATATTGTGATCTCTATCACAATATCATTGAAAACTCCTTTCAATGGGTCGGAACGATTCCAACTCTACTCATTAGGGTTTATCGATCATCAAGATAATCCCTATGAGTCCCACCATCCACCAGTGACACCTAGCAGCATGTAGTGGCTACCCAGCAGAATAGAATGATGAACCTCCAGGTGCAGTTATCATGTGATGCAGTCCTTCTATCGTAGATCCCTACAAGACGGAGGTCATGGATAACTCGTCAAACCCCTTCGTCTGTCATATGTCAAGATTTATTCGACTTAAGTTCGAGAGCGGAGAACTCTTTCTCCACTGTGCAATCTGCCCCGGCCGAGGTCTTACGAACTCAGTCTTATAAATCACATAGGATCTCTACTTATCTATCAAGGTCGATAGATTCTTTGTAGATGCATACCCTACTCCTACAGTGAACCTACTGCAGCCAATCTACACTGCATGGACCCATATGGCTAGAGACCATGTATTTGTGCAGTCAAACTACAATAACCTCACTGTGAGTAGCCGAAGCATCGCAGGTCAAAGGACCAGTCACACTACTGCAACATCAAGCAAGTCACTGACGAGTGGATAGACATCCAAGTGACTTTTTGTGTTGGTCACGCTCAGTACCCTTGTTCTCTAACAAGCACTTGCACAATTGCTCCAGTGTCCCTACACTGTGGACTCAAGACTCGTCCATCAAAGAAAGCAATATGTGCACTAATCTCCCCGGATCAATCACCGTCCTCGTGATGATCCATCGATCAGGAGCAATTCAGGAATTAATCACCAATGACACATGCCTCAAATTCTCAACTCTTGAGAATATGCATCATCATCTTATTAATTCCTTGGATGATTCATGGACACATAAGAACATGAATGAAAAAGATGCCTTTTATTTATTCAATAATAAATAGTCAAGTACAAAATTATGTCCTAGAATAAAATAATGCGTCAGCCAAATTGGCTTCTAGGGCATACTTCTAACAATCTCCCACTTGCACTAAAGCCAATTAGCCATAAATCTAAGCCCCATCTTCTCAAGATGCGTTTTAGTTTTCTGCTGAGTTATCTGCTTAGTGAATGGGTCCGCCACATTTCCTGTGGAGTCCACTTTTTGATCCTCTACTTATTTCTTTTCGAGGTAGTCGCTTATTAGGTTAAACCTCCGCTCTATGTGCTTCGGTTTCTGGTGAGACCTTTGGCTCCTTAGCTAGTGCTATGGTGCCTTTGTTATTGCAGAAGAGTGCTATTGCACATATTCTGATGTAGACTTTCTATCATCAATATGTGTGCATCCTTCTACCTTCAACTCTGATATTCTTCCAAAGACCAAGAATACATCTTTAGTTCTTCTTAAGTACTTAAGAATATTCTTCACAGTTATCCAGTGCTTCTTGCTTGGATTTGACTGATATATGCTCGTCACACTCACAGCATATACTATATCATTTCACGTACATAGCATGGTATATATGAGGCTCCCTATAGCCGAAGCATAAGGGATCTTGCTCATCCGCTGAATCTCTTCAGATGTGTTAAGGCACATCTTCTTGGAGAGATTTATCCCATGCCTAAGGGGTAATAATCCCCTTTTAGAGGTTTCCATGCCGAACCTCTTCAGCACTCCCTCTATATACATATTCTGTGACAGGACAAGCATCCTTTTAGATCTATCTTTATAGACCTTTATTCTCAAAATATAGGATGCTTCCCTAAGGTCTTTCATGGAGAACTCTTTTAACAACCAGACTTTGACTGAGGTTAGCATGGGAATATCATCCCCTATCAGGAGGATGTCATCTATGTACAGTACGAGAAATACGACAGCACTCCCACTAACCTTTTTGTAAACATACGGTTTCTCTTCATTTTTGATGAAATCAAACGTTTTGATTGCGTCATCGAAACAAGTGTTCCAACTCCGAGATGCTTGCTTTAGTCCATAGATGGACCTTTGCAGCTTGCAGACCTTGTGATCTCCATCACTGGAAGTAAAACCCAAAGGCTGTTCCATATAGATATCTTCATTAAGATATCCATTCAGGAATGCAGTTTTCACATCCATCTGTCAGATTTCATAATCATGAAATGCTACAATGGCAAGCAATGTTCGGATGGATTTTAACATGGCTACAGGTGAAAAAGTCTCCTGATAGTCAATGCCTTTGCGTTGACTATACCCTTTCGCCACTAGCCTTGCTTTACAGGTCTCTACCTTTCCATCCGAACCTATCTTTCTTTTGTAGATCCATTTGCATCCAATAGGTGCAATACCTTCTGGTGGATCTACTAGGGTCCAGACTTGGTTGGAATGCATGGAGTCTAACTCCAATTATTTCTCGGAATCGATATCAGATATCGCCTCATCATAGGTTTTGGGATCTTGTATGTGATCCCTATCTCCCACTAGGAACATTTCCTCGGTATCCTCTTCTAGTATACCTAAGTATCTATCGAGAGGATGGAAGACCCTACTAGATCTGCGAGGTGATTGAGGGACATCGTGTACTGGCTTAATATAAATAGGTTCTATAGGCACAATGGTTCGTTGCTATTTAGAGACTTTCTCTTCAAGCTCAATTTTCCTCCCACTGTCTCTGTCAAGGATAAACTATTTCCATGAAGATAGCATCTAGGCTCACAAACACTTTGTGATCCTTTGGGACGAAAAGTCGTATCCTAATGACTCTTTAGGATATCCTATAAAACGAGCATTAATTGTCCTATCCTCTAGCTTGTCTGCCTGTAGTCGCTTGACGTGGGCCGGACATCCCCAAATCTTGAGATGACCAAGACTTGGTTTCTTACCATGTCATATCTCATATGGTGTGGTAGGAACGGACTTTAGAGAAAACTCTATTCAATAAGTAAATAGCTGAAAATAGGGCATCTATCTAAAGAAATAAGGGTAAATTAGTGAAGCTCATCATGGACCGGACCATATCCAATAGAGTCTGATTCCTCCTCTCTGACACTCCATTGAGCTGAGGTGTACCAGGAGGAGTCCATTATGAAACTATACCATTCTCCTTGAGATAATCACAAAACTCTCTATTAAGGTGTTCACCTCCTCGATCTGATCAAAGAACCTTAATGAGTTTTTCTGTTTATTTTTCTACTTCATATCTTAACTTTTTGAAACTTTCAAAAGTTTCAGATTTGTGTGTCATACACATATCCATACCGTGAGTAATCATCGGTAAATGAAGTAAAAATTACAACCCCAAGCTTTCACATCGAATAGGCCACACATATCAGTGTGTACTAGGGTAAGTATTTTTGTGGACCACCCTGTGTCCTACAAAGGATAATTTGGCCATCTTTCCTTGAAGGCAGAATTAACAAATCGAATATGACTCGAAAGTCAATGAGCCCAAAAGTTCATTTTTTTTTCAATTTGTTTATTCTGTCTTCTCCTATATGGCTAAGCCTGAGGTGCCAGAAATACTTTAGATTTATCTCATTTCTGAATCTATTAGATCCTATGGTATTGACTGTTTGCTCAGATACATTCACAGATACATCCATATGTATGTGATAGAGAATGTCAATCATAAAACTACGTTGAACTAATTTATTTCTCAAATAAATGGAACAGTAGTCTTATAAAAATCCTTTTTGTACTAAACAAAATACAGAAATCAAATTTCTGCTAGCAATAGGTAATAGTCCCTAAGTATCCTGAGCATATCTGACATACCTTCTGAAGGTCTGTCACCCTTCATGTTTTTATGCTTTCCATGTATGTAGGACAGTTCCTCTTCCAATGGCCGTCCATGATGCAAATGAAAACATTTTTCCTTCCAATTGGCCCTTTTCTTGGAACTTCCTTACTTGGCGTTTTCTCAGTCTTCTGCTTCTTCGCAATCTTCTTCTTCTTCCAAATAGACTCTCTCTTGGAATTAGAAACCAACTCGACAGTGAGAACGATGCCCCTTGAACTCTTCAATGTCCCTAAGGTAGTTACCAATTTATTTAACAATTCTGTTTTGGTGCATACAATCTTGTTCATATGATAATTTACTATAAACTGTTCATATGAAGCTAGAAGGGATTGTGGGATCAAATCCGTTTGCAATTCCTTGTGCATGGTCATGCCGAGCTTCTCAAGCTTCTCTAAATCCTTTATCATGGTCAAACCATGATCATGGATAGACTGCCCATCACGCATCTTGGCCTTGAAGAGCCTCTTGGACATTCAAACCAAGCTGCGTGACTCTGATCACCATACAACTCTTGCAGGTGTTTTAATGTGTTCTTGGTAATCTTCATGTTCTCATGCTGGCATCATAATTTATTGGACATGGATGCCATTATGTAGCACCTAACTTTATTGTCATCGTTCGTCCACTTGGCATGTGTCTTACGCTGATCAGTGATCGGACAGACTGGTAATACAGGGATTCCATGGTCTAGCTCATACCCTAATTTCTCACAATTCAAAACTATTTTGAAATTTGCTGAGCCAGTCTTTATAATTGGGTTTGGTCAAACGGTTGTTCTATAGGATATGAGTTAAAAATCTAGAAGCTGACATTATAATCTTCATAGAGTAAAGATTCTAGTTAGAATTTTGTACTTGATCCTTATTTGTTCTAGGATCTTTTAGAACAAATGTACCTCCCACTATTTTCTCGAATTCCTCACACTCCCTTGGTAGGAAAATGGAAATCCTACGCGACTAGGGTTTCTAGTAGGTACTGCGGTCTCACCAATCTACATGGCACCTCACCTAACAGTTATTGGTGATACATAGATGGATGAGTGTACAACTCTTGTACAATGCTTCTCAAGCATGTTGCAGTGCAACTTGGTCTCTAAGCCATGAAGACCTCACCTAACTATTGGTCCCATTTCTTAGTTAAGTCAGACCCACCGTATAACCGTAGGAATAAAGTCGTCATTGGGTCCTCACCTAACAGTTATTGGTGCCCAACCCCACCTTTACCCTACAACATCTCATGTCTATAGAGAGGTCCAGCCCTCCGATGCAACTTGTGAAAGAGTAGATGCCCTACAAGCCAATCACAATATGTATTGCGAAGGGTTTTTCTTTTGATTTGTCCAAATCATGTACATGACATTTAAATATGAATAAAGGCATTATGTTTTATCATATGCTGTTGATTATATTTATGATAAACTCCTTAGATTAGGACAATGGTTTTAAGACTATGATGAGATCATACTAGTGAGACTTAAAATCCTAAAATCCTAATCTTAAATATTCCCAGTCAATGGTACATTGAGTCGGGGATCAATGATTACCGGAAAGACTGGCATGTCTTATGTATGCTCGATGCAGAGGATGATTGATCTCACAATCATTTGTGTGGAGACACTAATACAAAGATATGGGTGCTCATTAGAAGAATGAGTTCACTGAATTGACCTACAAAGAGAAATCTTATGAAGTCTTACTTACATGTCAAAAGATGATTCTCTTAGTGGGAGTTGTGCAACTGATCCTTTGACCTGAGATCACCATGGTATCTTGTGCACATGAACCTATGTTTTGGTTTACACTCATTCATGACAATAAGTTATGTACGAGGTCTTCTGGATATGGTGGATTGTGTATGAAGATTATGAGTAGGTCAACAAGGAATTAATCACTTCTAGTAAGAGAAGATAGCATCCTATTTATTCTAATCATATGATAATTCAGGAAGCCTTTGATCAAAGCAGAATGAAAATTAGAAAGAGTTTCTAATGTTTCATTATTTGAATTATCATTAAAAGATTGAGAAAAATATAAATATGAAATTGAGTTTGACATATATTCATACTCATATACATATTTGGGATGCAGTTTGATTAAAGGATTGAATTGCATGGTAACTTGCCACTGAAGGGTATTTTTGGTATTTCCACCAAATTCCATATTTTTCGGGTAGACATGACACGTTGCTAGACGTCAATCTTGTCTTATAGGTTTGATCGAATTAAAGAGTTTAATTCAATCACCAATTAGAAAGGATTCTAATTGTTAAGTTCGGGTTCGCGCAGTTTGGACTTAAATCGATTAGAAGAGTTCTAATCAAGTTGGGTCAACTCGCACTCACACCTATTGCTGGCTAAGTATGGAACCCAATGGGTCACACACAAGAAAACTTATCAAGGGTCTAATTGGATTAGATCATGTTTGCAAGATAAACATCCTAGCAGGTGTTGCAAACCTTAGCTCCTGATTCGAACTGGATTCGAATCTGATTCGAATTGGATTCGAATCTGATTCTTAATTGATCTAATTTGATTAGATCATATTCTAATATGGGTTAGCCAAGAGTTGGCACCTAATTGGCTTGGTTTGAGTCTAATTGGATTAGATTTGATAAAACATTTAATTTTGACCGTTGGATCAACATTTGGATGAAGAGAAGGATCAAATGGATGGCGCCATGGATTAGAGCCATTGGATCTTCATCATGGGATGATGGGAGATCATGATCTCGTGATGGATTTGTGATATTGACTTAGTCAACATCAGATGGCGTGAGAAAGAAGGGAATACGGTGAATTTAGAATGGCGCCTCATGAAGAAGTGCCACTTGGATTGGATAAGGATGACACGTCATCAAATCCTAACTACTTTCCCTTCAACCGCATCATTCTCTTTCTCCTTCTTTCTTATGGCGCCACCAATAAGGGCCTTTGGATCATCATCTAGCCTTGATCAATGGTTGAGAATGCTCCCTATTTTTCATGCGTGAGAAGAAATGAAGAGAGGCATGAGTACGGTGGATTTCATGAAGAGATGCTTAGGATGAAGCGCCATATCATTAGCACTTCATCTTATCCTAACTACTTCTGATATGCCCTCTCATCAAATGACACATCCCTTGATCTCACGCCCCTCTTCATGCATGAATGGATGGCTACAATGCATCCGTACGCCATCTATAAATAGGGAATGCTCCCGGTGTTTTTAAATCATCGGAAATCAATCCAACTCTCTCTCTCTCATATCCCTTCTTTCTTACATTAGTTTCTTTCTTTCTAACATTGCTTCTAGTGTGTCCTAAGCCAAGACAAGGTGGTCTTCATTAGGACAAAAGGATTAGAAGTGATTTTAGAAGGCTAAAGAAAAATAGAAAGGAAGGAAAGCAAGCCATTAGAGTTCTTTAGAAGAATTCTGCATTAAGGATCAAAAGTCTTTGGAGCTAAAGTCTTGATCAAGTTTTCGTGTGGATCACCATTGGAGGGCGGACACTTGGACGCCTCGTGGAGATTGTACACTTTGGATTAGCATTTGAGGTATTCTACTAATTCTGCATTTATTTTATATTATTTGATTGTAATCATTAAGGTGATCTAGGCTTAAAAGGGTTTCATGCATAGGGACTTTATTAAGAAAATTTTAAAATCCCTAGCTTCCGCTGCCCATTATGACATGCTAGAACCCTATAGTGGTATCAGAGCTATCCTTTATTGGTTCAATCAAATAATAATGCATGATGTATGATTATTAATTTACTATGAGATAGTAATGTCATATGCTTAATGAAATGCTGAAATATATGATTCATATATGATATGATATGAAATTTTCCATATGAAAATATGTTGAAGCATATTAATTAGTTGCTTATGATTTATACATGCTATGAGATAGCTATGATGCATGATAGCTTATTTTAGATATGTTAAATATATGTTACAATTAAAGAATGTGCTAGAGACTAGTAAGCCCTCAATAAAAATTATATTAAGTCATAGTGTTGAAAAACTTTGAGCTAACCCATTCTAGAACAATTAATCTAATTGGTGTCTAAGGAAAGCACTAAAGGTGGTTACTTAATTAGGACCTTACTCTTTGAGTAAGGGGAGCCTCCCACCTGCTTACCTGGCCAATTGTTTGATTGCCTATTATGGATAAGCTTAATATTGATATAACACTATTGATAGCCTTCCTTCATGCCTCGATATTATTATGTCAAGATCCATGCTAGTTTGTTGTGCTAACACAAGACTTGCAATGAGGGACTGATGTTATACTGTCTTGGTGCATTAAGATGCTTATGGCATATTTTAATATATTGCCTTGTTGTGCAACCACAAGAGCAATATTATTCGAATATGACTATATGGAAATGAAGGGTTTGACTTAACTAAAATATTATTGTTTGTTGTGCTAACACAAGGCAATAAGTATTTTAAGAGGACAAGATAAAGTTGAGAATTGCATGAGATGCAATCGGAAAGAGTTTCCTACCTTTGAACTCATAAAGGTTTGTTGTGTAACCACAAGGCTTTTTATGATGAATTAGGATCTCAACCCTACTAAGAAAAATTATATTTTCACGTTTATCATAGGAGAGGGCTATGATATTCGATAAAAATAGTAGGAGACAAATTAGATTAAAAGTCCTTATCTAGTTGCAAACATGTCATCATGATTGGTCTGCTTATATTAGTTATGTTCTTGCATATGTAGAATTATTAAATGGCTTCACTTTCACTAAGAGGCATCTTAGATGCCAACAAGTTGACCGGACCAAACTATGTGGACTGGTTGAGGAATTTAAAGATAGTACTCACTCAGGAGAAAATTTCCTATATACTTGAAACCCCTGATCTTGGAGATCTAGGGGATGATGCTACAGAAGAGGAGGTTGCCACACATAAGATGTGGAAAAATGACAGTTTGACTGTCAAATGTATCATACTTGCCTCTATGAGCAATGAATTACAGAGGCAACATGAAGGCATGGACACTCAATCCATACTTCTCAATTTAAAAGAGTTGTATGGAGAACAAAGCAGGACTGCTAGGTATGAGATATCTAAGCAGTTGTTCCGTGCTAGAATGAATGAAGGAACTCCAGTGCAAAACCATGTTCTTATGGTTATAGACTTAATCACTAGATTAAGTCAATTAGGTTTTGCTATGGATAGTGAACTCAGTCAGGATTTGATCCTGCAATCACTGCCTGATTCATTCTCTCAGTTTGTTGTGAACTTTCACATGAACAAGCTGAACACCTCCCTGCCCGAGCTGTTAAATATGCTCAAAACAGCTGAAGGCCATATTAAGAAGGATAAAGGTCCACTCCTTCTTATAGATGGCACTTCTAAAAGGAAATCGGGAAATAAGGGTTCTAAGAAACGATTGAACCCCAAGAGTAGCATCAAAAAGAAAAAAGGAAAGAAAAACTCCGGATCAAGTACCTGTTTTCATTGCGGCAAAGCTGGCCACTGGAAAAGGAATTGCAAGAGTTTTCTTGCAAGTATGAAGACCGATGCAAGAGTTGCATCAAAAGGTATGTTTATGTTACATGCCAACTTGTCATTAAGTTCTTCAAATTCAAATTCATGGGTATTGGATACCGGCTGTGGTTTTCACATTTGCAAATCTTTGCATGGACTACAGAAAATTAAAATTTTGAAGAAAGGTGACTTCGAGCTGTATGGCGCTGGAGGAGAGTCCATCCAGGCTGAAGCTGTTGGAACCTACAACTTGGAGTTACCTTCGGGAGAGCTCCTACAATTAGAAGATTGTTATTATATGCCCAAAATTATTAGAAATGTAATTTCCATTCCTTTGTTGTTAAAGAAAGGATTTGAAATTAATGGAAAGGGCAATGGTTGCTCTATTTATTTTTCTAATAAGCATCTTTGCAATGGCATTATGGAAAATGGTCTTCTTGTTTTATTACTTAATGACAATGTCTTTCATATTAATAAAAGCAATAAAAGAAAGAGAGAGGAAGTAAATAACACCCTTCTTTGGCATTGCCGACTTGGTCACATAAGTGAATCAAGAATCAACAAGTTATACAAAGAAGAGTTCTTTGATCCTTATGATTATGAATCATTAGGAACTTGTGAATCTTGTCTTATGGGTAAAATGACTAAGTCTCCATTCACTGGACATGGAGAAAGGGCAAGTGAGTTATTAGGACTTATACACACAGATGTATGTGGTCCTATAACAACTCCAGCTAGAGGTGGATACTCTTACTTCATCACATTCACTGATGATTTATCAAGGTTCGGATATGTGTATCTTATGAAACATAAATCCGAAGCTTTTGATAAGTTTAAAGAGTATCAAAGTATGGTTGAAAAACAAACCAAAAAGTGTATTAAAATCCTTCGATCTGATCGAGGAGGTGAATACCTTTCTAGTGAGTTTTTAAATCATCTTAAAGAAAAGGGCATTCTCTCTGAATGGACACCTCCGTATACGCCACAATTAAATGGTGTAGCTGAACGGAGGAATCGTACTTTATTAGATATGGTACGGTCCATGATGTGCTTTACTGATCTTCCTATTTCCTTCTGGGGTTTTGCCCTAGAGACTGCTGCACTAATATTAAACAGGGTACCTTCTAAGTCTGTACCTAGCACTCCATATGAGATATGGAGAGGAAAGAAGCCTAATCTTAAGTATCTTAAGATATGGGGTTGTCAAGCTTATGTCAAAAGAAATTTTGGACACAAGCTAAGTGCTAGATCAGATAAATGTATTTTTGTAGGTTATCCTAAAGATAGTATAGGATACATCTTCTATCATCCTACCGAACAAAAAGTTTTTGTAGGTAGGCATGCCATTTTCTTAGAAAAAGAGTTTATCTTAGAAAAGGGCAAGGATAGAAAAATAGAACTTGAAGAAGTTCAAGACCTACAAATAGAAACACAAGAAATTCTTCAACCAGATGTACCTATTGATGAGGTACAACCACAACACACATCTCCTCTCGGAAGGTCAGATAGAGTGCGAAGAGCACCTGAGAGGTATGGGTTCATCATTGAGAATGATGAAGCCCACATTGTTCAGAATAATGATCCTCTGACCTATTCGGAAGCTGTCATGAGTAGTGACTCTGACAAATGGCTAGAAGCCATGAAATCCGAAATAGATTCTATGTATACCAACCAAGTATGGACTTTGGTTGATGCACCAGAGGGTGTAAACCCAATAGGTTGCAAATGGGTCTATAAGAAAAAGTTTGGAGCAGATGGCCAAGTAGAAACCTACAAGGCTAGATTGGTGGCAAAAGGTTTCAGGCAAAAGCAAGGAATTGACTATGATGAAACTTTTTCGCCAGTAGCTATGCTCAAATCTATTCGGATTTTGCTTGCAATAGCTGCATACTATGATTATGAAATCTGGCAGATGGATGTCAAAACCGCCTTCCTTAATGGTTATCTTGAGGAAGAGGTTTACATGACACAGCCAGAAGGATTTGTCTCAAGTAAGAGAGCAAATCAAGTATGCAAGCTTAAGAGATCCATTTATGGATTAAAGCAAGCATCGAGGAGTTGGAACATCCGTTTTGATACAACAGTCAAAGAGTTTAGTTTTATCAAAAATGTGGATGAACCATGTGTGTACAAGAAGACTAGTGGGAGTGCCATTGTCTTCTTAATATTGTATGTAGATGACATACTGATCATTGGAAATGATATTCCAATGTTACAATCGGTCAAGACTTGGCTGTCAAAAAGCTTTTCCATGAAAGATTTGGGAGAAGCATCCTATATACTTGGTATAAAGATCTATAGGGATAGATCTAAAAGGATGCTAGGCTTGTCCCAGTCTAGGTACATAGAAAATGTGCTGAAAAGATTCAGCATGGAAGAAAGTAAAAGAGGTTATTTACCTATGAATCATGGCATACGTCTCTCTAAGAAGATGTCTCCTAAGACATCTGAAGAGAGGAATAGAATGAATTCTATTCCCTATGCTTCGGCAGTAGGATCGATTATGTATGCTATGCTATGTACTAGGCCTGATGTTGCTTATGCCTTAGGCATAACAAGTAGATTCCAGGCTGATCCAGGAGAGGATCATTGGATAGCTGTGAAAAATATTCTTAAGTACTTGAGAAGGACTAAAGATATTTTTCTAGTTTATGGAGGATCTGAGTTGAAACTAGAAGGATTTTCTGATTCTAGTTTTCAATCAGACCCAGATGATAGCAAGTCCACTTCAGGGTATGTCTTTACCCTAAATGGTGGTGCAGTGAGCTGGAAGAGTTCCAAACAGCAAACTGTAGCTGACTCAACTACTGAGGCAGAATACATTGCTGTAAGTGAAGCCGCTAAGGAAGCTGTCTGGATGAAGAAGTTCATCTCTGAGTTAGGAGTAGTTCCCGAGATTGCTGGACCAGTCCCAGTTTATTGTGATAACACTGGAGCTGTTGCTCAAGCGAAGGAACCAAGGTCTCATCACAAATCCAAGCACATTTTAAGACGCTTCCATCTTGTTCGAGAGATTGTCGAGAGACAAGACATAGTCATTGAACGAGTAGACACCAAGAACAACCTAGCAGACCCGTTCACTAAAGCTCTACCACAACAGCAGTTCGATCGCCACCTCGATTGTATGGGGATAAAATATAAGAGCGATTGGCTTTAGTGCAAGTGGGAGATTGAAAGAGTAGATGCCCTACAAGCCAATCACAATATGTATTGCGAAGGGTTTTTCTTTTGATTTGTCCAAATCATGTACATGACATTTAAATATGAATAAAGGCATTATGTTTTATCATATGCTGTTAATTATATTTATGATAAACTCCTTAGATTAGGACAATGGTTTTAAGACTATGATGAGATCATACTAGTGAGACTTAAAATCCTAAAATCCTAATCTTAAATATTCCCAGTCAATGGTACATTGAGTCGGGGATCAATGATTACCGGAAAGACTGGCATGTCTTATGTATGCTCGATGCAGAGGATGATTGATCTCACAATCATTTGTGTGGAGACACTAATACAAAGATATGGGTGCTCATTAGAAGAATGAGTTCACTGAATTGACCTACAAAGAGAAATCTTATGAAGTCTTACTTACATGTCAAAAGATGATTCTCTTAGTGGGAGTTGTGCAACTGATCCTTTGACCTGAGATCACCATGGTATCTTGTGCACATGAACCTATGTTTTGGTTTACACTCATTCATGACAATAAGTTATGTACGAGGTCTTCTGGATATGGTGGATTGTGTATGAAGATTATGAGTAGGTCAACAAGGAATTAATCACTTCTAGTAAGAGAAGATAGCATCCTATTTATTCTAATCATATGATAATTCAGGAAGCCTTTGATCAAAGCAGAATGAAAATTAGAAAGAGTTTCTAATGTTTCATTATTTGAATTATCATTAAAAGATTGAGAAAAATATAAATATGAAATTGAGTTTGACATATATTCATACTCATATACATATTTGGGATGCAGTTTGATTAAAGGATTGAATTGCATGGTAACTTGCCACTGAAGGGTATTTTTGGTATTTCCACCAAATTCCATATTTTTCGGGTAGACATGACACGTTGCTAGACGTCAATCTTGTCTTATAGGTTTGATCGAATTAAAGAGTTTAATTCAATCACCAATTAGAAAGGATTCTAATTGTTAAGTTCGGGTTCGCGCAGTTTGGACTTAAATCGATTAGAAGAGTTCTAATCAAGTTGGGTCAACTCGCACTCACACCTATTGCTGGCTAAGTATGGAACCCAATGGGTCACACACAAGAAAACTTATCAAGGGTCTAATTGGATTAGATCATGTTTGCAAGATAAACATCCTAGCAGGTGTTGCAAACCTTAGCTCCTGATTCGAACTGGATTCGAATCTGATTCGAATTGGATTCGAATCTGATTCTTAATTGATCTAATTTGATTAGATCATATTCTAATATGGGTTAGCCAAGAGATGGCACCTAATTGGCTTGGTTTGAGTCTAATTGGATTAGATTTGATAAAACATTTAATTTTGACCGTTGGATCAACATTTGGATGAAGAGAAGGATCAAATGGATGGCGCCATGGATTAGAGCCATTGGATCTTCATCATGGGATGATGGGAGATCATGATCTCGTGATGGACTTGTGATATTGACTTAGTCAACATCAGATGGCGTGAGAAAGAAGGGAATACGGTGAATTTAGAATGGCGCCTCATGAAGAAGTGCCACTTGGATTGGATAAGGATGACACGTCATCAAATCCTAACTACTTTCCCTTCAACCGCATCATTCTCTCTCTCCTTCTTTCTTATGGCGCCACCAATAAGGGCCTTTGGATCATCATCTAGCCTTGATCAATGGTTGAGAATGCTCCCTATTTTTCATGCGTGAGAAGAAATGAAGAGAGGCATGAGTACGGTGGATTTCATGAAGAGATGCTTAGGATGAAGCGCCATATCATTAGCACTTCATCTTATCCTAACTACTTCTGATATGCCCTCTCATCAAATGACACATCCCTTGATCTCACGCCCCTCTTCATGCATGAATGGATGGCTACAATGCATCCGTACGCCATCTATAAATAGGGAATGCTCCCGGTGTTTTTAAATCATCGGAAATCAATCCAACTCTCTCTCTCTCATATCCCTTCTTTCTTACATTAGTTTCTTTCTTTCTAACATTGCTTCTAGTGTGTCCTAAGCCAAGACAAGGTGGTCTTCATTAGGACAAAAGGATTAGAAGTGATTTTAGAAGGCTAAAGAAAAATAGAAAGGAAGGAAAGCAAGCCATTAGAGTTCTTTAGAAGAATTCTGCATTAAGGATCAAAAGTCTTTGGAGCTAAAGTCTTGATCAAGTTTTCGTGTGGATCACCATTGGAGGGCGGACACTTGGACGCCTCGTGGAGATTGTACACTTTGGATTAGCATTTGAGGTATTCTACTAATTCTGCATTTATTTTATATTATTTGATTGTAATCATTAAGGTGATCTAGGCTTAAAAGGGTTTCATGCATAGGGACTTTATTAAGAAAATTTTAAAATCCCTAGCTTCCGCTGCCCATTATGACATGCTAGAACCCTTCAACTTGCCCACTGTATCCAGCCGAGACAAATCAACATCAGAAAGACCTTAGCAGCTCTACTACAGTGGAAGACCTATTGACTTAATATTGGTTAATCAGGTCTTAGTGTTTGTAACTTGAGCTCTTCATAAGAGGTAATCGAACAATTGGCCAGGTAAGCAGGTGGGAGGCTCCCCTTACTCAGAGAGTAAGGTCCTAATTAAGTAACCACCTTTCATGCTTTCCTAGACACCAATTAGATCAATTAATCTAATATGACTCGCTCATGTTGGTTCACTCTCAACTTGATTGAGGAGGTTTTAATTTAGGTCTCATTGGATTTGCTACATCACATGTAAACCTATCTACCCGACTCTCATTCACATCACATGCAAACGGCACATCACAGGCAGTTATAATCGCAACATCAAATAAAGCTAAACTTTAAATAGGTGATGATCATGGATTCTAATTAGGTCGTATTACAAGCACATGCACGTCAATCGATCAACTGATCTTCAACTCTTGAATTGGTTCCAAGCCTCCTTGACTCGATCCTTGATCAACTCTTGATCCCATCGCCATCAACCACTTGGATCGCGGTTCATCTTATGCCTTGTCTTCAACTTGATCGTTGACGTACATCACATCACAGAAATACAACCAGATGTAAAATAAAAATAATAATAAATTACATCCCCTTTTAGGAGGTACGCAGGCCTCTCAAAACATCAAATAAGATGCATGCAAACATCTGAAAAATTACATGACATTACAGATCATATCGCAGGTCATTACATTTGATACCAAAAGGGTTTGAATCCTATGATCATCACCACATGCAACAATTATAATTTTCAGATCTGAAATCTAATTGATTATCTCAAGACATAGGTTGCTGATCATGCTAATCATGATTCTAAACTTTGTAATCCCATTAACAATGCAATTAGAATCATCTTTTTATCACATAAAAATCAGCATGCAAAAATCAGCATCCTAGAAAAAATCTGCATGCAGAAAATTTTCAGCATGCATAATCATTTAAATTTCAGATCTAATAAGCCTATGAATAATTAATCCTTACCTTAATCTACGATGCCTAGGCTCTGATACCACTGTTAGAATACCCGCCCATGCCGCAGAAAAATTTCAAAAATTTTAGATGCAGCGGAAGAGGCATGCGCGGGATCAACCGTTCATCGCATGAACGTTGTTTAAAACCGTTCGTAGATAGATAAGGATTAAAAACTTTTAAAAATATTAGAAGATCAGATCTTCACCTTGTGCGGGTAGATGATCACCGCAAACTAATGATCGTGGTTTTTGGATGAAGGTTCGCATGAAGCCGTTCAAGTGCCCGGCCTCTACGGGTATCCACACGAAGCAGGAACCGATCCAAGCTTTCTATCTTCCCGGGGTGCTAGCTCCCTTGCAGAGATAACTTTGATGGCTGATGTCCTCCCTTTTAATCAACCCTTGATTGTGCTTGGGAGGAGGAAGAAGAAGGATGAAGAGAGGAAGAAGATCAAAGCCCCTGCAGCCTTCTTTCTTTTCCCTGCGTTGGAAGGAAGAAGGGAGGATGAAGAGGCCACCTTTCATTTTCTTCCTTTGCTTGCGGCTGAACCAAGGAAAGGGGAGGAGAGGGGGCCACGAATTGGAGAGGGAGAGGGCTTCAATGAATGCCCTAGGTCAGCCCCACGCCTCCTCTTAAATAGCATGTGGAGCTCCTACTTTGTAGGAGCTCCTTGATTAAATTCCAAGAGGGGCGCCGGCCCCTCTTCTTTGCCGCACCAAGCAAGGAAAAGGAGGAGGGGCGTGTGCCCCTCCTTCATGGTTAACCTAATCCTCCTCTAAGGAGGATTAGGAAGGTCACTCTTGGTTAGGTCCTAATCTAATTAGGTTTGGACCAAGGGTGAACCAATTTGGATTTTAATCTAGGTAAGTCCTAATCCAATTAGAACTTGATGAGCCATGACTCAATTGAACCCTTCAATCCTAATCTAATTAGGAGTCATCTTGATTCATTAGATTAATAATTAATTGGGACTTAAGAAGTCCTAATCCCATTAGGATTTATTTAATTCTAGTCCTAATCCAATTAGGACTCTAATTTGAATTCGAAGTCCTAATCCGATTAGGACTCTAGAAATCCTACTCCAAGTAGGAATGCAAATTTAATTCAAAACTACTAATCTAATTAGGATTATAGGAATCCTACTCCATGTAGGAATCCTAGTCCTACTCCAAATAGGATTCCCAGTCCAAGTAGGAATCCCAGTCCAAGTAGGAATTCCAGTCCTAATCCAATTAGGACTCCAAGAATCCAACTCCAAGTAGGACTCTTGTTTCAAGTCCAATTAATTAATTTTCTTTGTTCCTTCTTCAACTTATTATCAATCGAATTGATTACTTGTGATTCCTAATCACGATTCAACCATCGGATCGGTCAATGCCTCTAGTGTGTGTGACCCCATAGGTTCTACTCTGACTGTTAGTGAGATATATTGTGATCTCTATCACAATATCATTGAAAACTCCTTTCAATGGGTCGGAACGATTCCAACTCTACTCATTAGGGTTTATCGATCATCAAGATAATCCCTATGAGTCCCACCATCCACCAGTGACACCTAGCAGCATGTAGTGGCTACCCAGCAGAATAGAATGATGAACCTCTAGGTGCAGTTATCATGTGATACAGTCCTTCTATCGTAGATTCCTACAAGACGGAGGTCATGGATAACTCGTCAAACCCCTTCGTCTGTCATATGTCAAGATTTATTCGACTTAAGTTCGAGAGCGGAGAACTCTTTCTCCACTGTGCAATCTGCCCCGGCCGAGGTCTTACGAACTCAGTCTTATAAATCACATAGGATCTCTCCTTATCTATCAAGGTCGATAGATTCCTTGTAGATGCATACCCTACTCCTACAGTGAACCTACTGCAGCCAATCTACACTGCATGGACCCATATGGCTAGAGACCATGTATTTGTGCAGTCAAACTACAATAACCTCACTGTGAGTAGCCGAAGCATCGCAGGTCAAAGGACCAGTCACACTACTGCAACATCAAGCAAGTCACTGACGAGTGGATAGACATCCAAGTGACTTCTTGTGTTGGTCACGCTCAGTACCCTTGTTCTCTAACAAGCACTTGCACAATTGCTCCAGTGTCCCTACACTGTGGACTCAAGACTCGTCCATCAAAGAAAGCAATATGTGCACTAATCTCCCCGGATCAATCACCGTCCTCGTGATGATCCATCGATCAGGAGCAATTCAGGAATTAATCACCAATGACACATGCCTCAAATTCTCAACTCTTGAGAATATGCGTCATCATCTTATTAATTCCTTGGACGATTCATGGACACATAAGAACATGAATGAAAAAGATGCCTTTTATTTATTCAATAATAAATAGTCAAGTACAAAATTATGTCCTAGAATAAAATAATGCATCAGCCAAATTGGCTTCTAGGGCATACTTCAAACAACTGGCACACCTCCAAGAGTTGTATTGTGAGCAGAGTCGCATGGCTCGTTTTGAAGTGTCCAAGAGGCTCTTCAAAGCAAAGATGCGCGAGGGGCAGTCTGTCCATGATCACGGTCTGACTATGATCAAGGACCTAAAGGAGCTTAAGAAGATCGGTATGAACATGCACAAGGAATTGCAAGTAGATCTGATCCTTCAATCTCTACCTGATTCATTTGGACAGTTTATAATAAACTACCACATGAATAAGATTGAATGCACTAAGACTGAACTGATAAATATGTTGGTAACTGCTAAAAGAGCCTTGAAAGGTTCAAGGGGCAATGTCCTTGCTGCTGAGTTGATTTTTGGTTCCAAGAGAAAGTCTACTTGGAAGAAAAAGAAGCCTGCTAAGAAGCAGAAGAAAGACAAGAAGCCAAAGAAGGAAGTTCAAAAGAAAAAGGCTAATGACAAAGGAAAATGTTTCCACTGCAATGTCGACGGCCACTGGAAGAGAAACTATCCTTCATACCTCGAGAGCCTGAAGAACAAGAAAGGTGACACATCTTCAGAAGGTATAGACTTGCTCATAATTGAAACTAATCTAACGGTTTCTTCTACTTCTAGTTGGGTTATAGATTCTGGTTCTAGTGCTCATTTGTGCACTACCATGCAGGGTCTAAAGGAAAGTAGAAGGCTGGGGAAAGGTGCGGTAACCCTTCGGGTTGGCAACGGGGCAAAAGTTGCTGCTGTGGCTGTGGGCACCTACCATCTGCGACTACCGTCTGGTTTTAGTTTATTACTTGAGACTGCTATTATGTACCTGCTGCTAACAGAAATTTGATTTCTATTTCATGTCTAGCACAGGAAGGTCATGTTTTTACATTTGACAAAGACTACTGTTCTATTTATTTCAGAAATAAAATAGTCGCATGTGGTTTTATGATTGACAGTCTCTATTATTTGCATATGGATGTATCTGTAAATGTGTCTGAGCAAGAAGTGAGTGCCAAAGGATCCAAGAGATCCAGGGATGAGATAAACCAAAAATATTTGTGGCACCTCAGGCTTGGCCAGATTGGAGAGGACAGAATGAACAAAATGGATGAAGATGGGCTTCTCGGCTCATTGACTTCCGAGTCATATCCAGTTTGCGAGTCCTGTCTTCAAGGAAAAATGGTTAGATTACCCTTTGTAGGACATGGAAAGAGGACCACTGAAATACTTACCCTGATACATACAGATATGTGTGGCCCATTCGATGTGCAAGCTAGGAGACGTTATTCGTACTTCATTACCTTTACCGATGATTATTCACGGTATGGGTATGTGTATCTTATGAGACACAAATCTGAATCTTTTGAAAAGTTCAAAGAGTTTAGAAATGAAGTAGAAAAACAAACTGGAAAACCTCTTAAGGCTCTTCAATCAGATCGAGGAGGAGAATACCTTAGTGGGAAATTTCGGAACTATCTCAAGAAAAACGGCATAGTCTCACAGTGGACACCTCCGGGTACACCTCAACTCAACGGAGTGTCAGAGAGGAGAAATCGGACTCTATTGGATATGGTCCGGTCCATGATGAGCTTCACTGATCGACCAATATTTCTTTGGGGAGATGCCTTACTTACCGCAGTATATCTACTGAATAGAGTTCCCTCTAAATTCGTTCCTACCACACCGTATGAGATATGGCATAGTAAGAAACCAAGTCTTGGTCATCTCAAGATTTGGGGATGTGCGACCCATGTCAAAAGACTACAGGCGGACAAGCTAGAGGCTAGGACCATAAGTGCTCGTTTTATAGGATATCCTAAAGAGTCATTAGGATACAATTTTTACGTCTCAGAGGATCACAATGTGTTTGTGAGCCATCACGCCATCTTCTTGAAAAACCAGTTTATCCTTGATAGAGGCAGTGGGAGAAAAATTGAGCTTGAAGAGAAAGTCTCTGAAAAGCAACGAGTCATGGATCCTATCGAACCCATTCATACAGAGCCAGTACACGATGTCCCTCAACCACCTCGTAGATCTAGTAGGGTCTCCCATCCTTCCGATAGATACTTAGGTGTACTAGAAGAGGATACCGAGAAAATGTTTCTAGTGGGAGATAGAGATCACATACAGGATCCCAAAACCTAGGACGAGGCGATATCTGATATTGATTCCGAGAAATGGTTGGAAGCTATGAAGTCAGAGTTAGACTCCATGCATTCCAACCAAGTCTGGACCTTAGTAGATCCACCAGAAGGTATTGTACCTATTGGATGCAAATGGATCTACAAAAGGAAGATAGGTTCGGATGGAAAGGTAGAGACCTATAAAGCAAGACTAGTGGCGAAAGGATATAGTCAACGCGAAGGCATTGACTATCAGGAAACCTTTTCACCTGTAGCCATGCTGAAATCCATCTGAACATTGCTTGCCATTGTAGCATTTCATGATTATGAAATCTGGCAGATGGATGTGAAAACTGCTTTCCTGAATGGATATCTTGATGAACATATCTATATGGAACAGCCTTTGGGTTTCACTTCCAGTGATGGAGATCACAAGGTCTGCAAGCTGCAAAGGTCCATCTATGGACTAAAGCAAGCATCTCGGAGTTGGAACACTCGTTTCGATGACGCAATCAAAACGTTTGATTTCATCAAAAATGAAGAGGAACCGTGTGTTTACAAAAAGGTTAGTGGGAGTGCTGTCGTTTTTCTCGTACTGTACGTGGACGACATCCTCCTGATAGGAAATGATATTCCCATGCTAACCTCGGTCAATGTCTGGTTGTCAAAAGAGTTCTCCATGAAAGACCTTGGGGAATCATCCTATATTTTGGGAATAAAGGTCTATAGAGATAGATCTAAAAGGATGCTTGGCCTATCACAGAAGATGTACATAGAGGAAGTGCTGAAAAGGTTCAGCATGGAAAACTCTAAAAGGGGTCTCTTACCCCTAAGGCATGGAATTCATCTCTCCAAGAAGATGTGCCCCAACACATCTGAAGAGATTCAACGCATGAGCAAGATCCCCTATGCATCAGCAATAGGGAGCCTCATGTATGCCATGCTATGTACACGACCTGATATAGCCCTTGCTGTGAGTGTCACAAGCAGATATCAGTCGAATCCAGGTGAAGAACACTGGACAGCTGTGAAGAATATTCTTAAGTACTTGAGAAGAACTAAAGATTTATTCTTGATCTTTGGAGGATCATCAGAGTTAAAAGTAGAAGGGTACACAGATTCAGACTTCATGACTGATGTCGATGATAGGAAGTCAACATCTGGATATGTGTTCTTATGCAATGGTGGTACGGTGAATTGAAAAAGTTCTAAACAACCGATCATTGCTGATTCTACTATGGAAGCTGAATACATCGCCGCCTCTGAAGCTGCTAAAGAAGGCTTCTGGTTCAAAAAATTCATTGCAGAGTTGGACGTGATGACATCAGATGCCATAACACTCTACTGCGATAATAATGGCGCCATAGCTCTTGCTAAGGAGCCAAGGTCTCATCAGAAGTCCAAGCACATAGAGCGGCGCTTCCACCTCATACGCGACTATGTTGAGAAGAAGTATGTCGAGGTGCAGAGAGTAGACTTCACGGACAACGTGGCAGACCCATTCACTAAGCAGCTGAGTCAGCAAAAGACTGAAGCCCACCTTAAGAAGATGGGCCTAAGATATATGACCAATTGGCTTTAGTGCAAGTGGGAGATTGTTAGATGTATGCCCTAGAAGCCAATCTGGCTGACACATTGTTAATTCTAGGGACATAATTTTGTACTTGACTATTTATTATTGAATAAATAAAAGGCATCTTTTTATTCATATTGTTTATGTGTCTATGAATCGTCCAAGAATTAATAAGATGATGATGCGTATTCTTAAGAGTTAAGAATTTGAGCCATGCATCATTGGTGATTAATTTCTAAATGCTCCTGATCAATGGATCATCACAAGGACGGTAATCGATCCGATCAGTGCACACATTGCTTTCCTTATGGATGGACGAGACTCGAGTCCACAGTGTGGCGACACTGAAGTAATAGTGCAGGTGCTTGTTAAGAACAAGGGTACTGAGCGTGACCAAGACAAGAAGTCACTTGTGTTGCCCAGAGATGGTCACCCAAGAGGGGGGTGAATTGGGTGTTTTAAAAACTTTTTGCCTAATTAAAAATAAAACACACAAATATATGAACTAAAATAAAGATAAAGAGATAAGAAGAGACAACCACAAATACACGATTTTATAGTGGTTCGGAGCCTTCACCGCTCCTACATCCACTCCCCAAAGCGCCTTTGGGAATTTCCACTATAATCCAAGATTACAGTACGGTAGTTTTGCGAGTTCACTACCCAACTCGTTGTTTTACACCGGGCTCACAACAAACCCTAAAACCCCCAATTTCTCTTAGGCTTGGGACGCCTTTCCCTTGTTCCAAGTCCCTTGACTGGAACAAGCACCACAATAAAAGAGTTTACAAAAGGAAATAAAAGCTCTAAGAAGCAAATATAACAATTATGAATAATGTAACCCGGAAGAATCCTTTTGCCGTTGGAAGTGTGGGAGATGTTGATTCTTCCGAGGTGGAGCGCGTAGGGTTGAGTGTGAGCTTCGAATCCCGAGCGCACGAGAGTGGTTGAGCTTGAAATCGCTTGGGAGACTTGAGAATACTTGATTTCCTTCCTTGAATGCACTCACTCCCTTGAGCTTTTCTTTCTAACTTCTCTCTTGAATGATCTAGCTTTTTTTTGGTTGGTGAAGAGTTGTTGAGAACCACTTAAGAGGTCCCTTTTTATAGCCCAAAAAGCAAATATAGCCGTTAGAAACAAAAAGAGAAGGATTTGAAATTCAAACCAAACCTGAAAAGCTGTCAGTCGCGTCCCAGGCGCTCCGGGGACGTCTCCGCTACAACGAGGGACGTCTCGCCTACAGGATTTTACTTTTTATGTTGTCTGGGGTCGACTCGGCACTTTACGGGGACGTCTCGGCTTGTCTGCACTTTTTGAGTGGGGACGACTCCGCTACTTTATCTCCGAAAGACATGTCCTCTGGAATTCCCTGAGAGAGTCGACTCCGCTCTTTCAGGGGACGTCTCGGCTCGTCTGCACTTTATGCATGGGGACGGCTCCGCTGTCTCAGGGTCGACTCCGCTGCCTTATCACCGAAAAAACCATTTTCTGGAAAACCCTGAGAGAGCCGTCTCGGCTATCTTGGGGACGACTCGGGAACTCTCCTTTTTACCTGCGGGGACGACTCGGCGTACAGTGGGGACGTCTCACGCATATCTCTTGAAAACTGCCTTTCTGCCGCCGCTGAGAGAGTCGACTCCGCTACTGAGAGAGTCGACTCCGCTAACGCGGGGACGACTCGGCAGGTGCCGGGGATGTCTCCAAGTGTGCCAGTTCTTCCTGTTTGTGCCAGAGACGTCTCTGAAACTATCAGGAGACGTCTCGGCTGTCCCTGAACTTTTTCATTAACTCAAAATGTTCTTCAATGAATTCATAAAAATTATGGAAACTTGCCTAGACATTTCTCAACAATATTCTAGATAAAACACATGAATTCCTTAATTAAATTGTTAAGATATAATAGAATTATGCTCTAGTGTTTTGTATTCATCAAAATCCATTAGGGGGTCAACAATCTCCCCCTTTTTGATGATGACAAAACACTGAGTATATGCAAAATTTGAAATTTAAACATATACACAGTATTTGATCGGATGTACAAGTATAATATTTTGGCCTAGATACAATGTGCATCACTTAATTCAGTTCTTTCCTTGTGCATAAGATTGATCTTTATAGTTCTTAAATGATTTTGGCATATGAACTGAGTTTGAATCAAGTTAAAATGAAATATTGATGCTGAAGATAATTGAAAGCTAGATTCTTTTTGACTCCCCCTTTCTTTTCCAGAAGGGCAATTATCTTAAAATCAATATTCTTCAATTTTATCTTTCCTAATTCAACTTTGGAGTATGATTAAAAATTTTGCATTCTATATTCAATATCCATGTCTACTCCCCCTTTCATACTCCCCCTTTCAATATCTCCATATTCAATATCTATTATAAATTTTGCATTCCATATACTATCTACTCCCCCTTTTTGTCAGCAACATGAAGGGGACAAATTATCCTTAGGTGCTTAAGACTCAATTTATAGTGGAATTCAGCATTCATTTTACTCAAGGATATTCAAGTTGTGCTCCCCCTGTCCAAGTCATTTCTATTAATGTATTCATATCACTCCCCCTTTGTTTTGGAATTCATTTCAGACTTATCTTTTAGTTTAACATAGTTATCACAAGATGTGCTCCCCCTGTTTTATGTGCATTGTTTCTTTGTATCAAATTTGAACACTCAAGGTATGTGGTAAGATTTTTATGGCATATCATACAATCACATACACAATCACAGAAACACATACGCAGAATTGGCAATGTACACAAAGTGTTCAAAAGAGATTGTATTCATTCATATGTCATCATAAACCTTTGAAGTCAGTACATAGTCAAAAGAAGAAATCATTACAAGTATTGATTTCTAATACAAAAGGTGTTTCAAAATAGCCTAGGATTTACAAAAAGAAGATCCTACAAGATATCCATCATCGGCGACGTTGCTCATGGGGCCTACTAGTTGTACTTTGTGCATAAGCCTTACAAGCTGCATCTATGAATGCATTGATAGAATCCATGAGGGTCTTAAATTGATCTCCCTGTGACTTGTGGAAATCTGCCACAAGTGCCTCAAACTCTATAGTTGCCATTTCAATTCTTCCTCTGAGTTGGGCAACTAAGGTGCTCACATTGCCATCTGGCTTTGTTAGCTCTTTAAGACTCTTGGAAATGCTCTTCAAGCTGTCCTTGAGTTCTAATGATCTGATGGTTTGGGTGGCACCCATACCAATTATTTCTTGTGTTGTAGCTTCAATTTGACTTCTAATATCCTTCATCTCTTGTAGAAGCCCTTCATGTGAAGCTCTGATGGGGGCCAACTCTGTGGAGATCATGGATCTCATCTCCTCCCTTATCTGCTGGCAAATGGCAGATGCTAAGGTGTGCATCTGATCCTCTGATAGGAAGGAGGGCCCACTGACTGGAGGAGGTGGTGGCATGGATGTGGAAGGTCCAGCTGAGCTGGAGGGAATATCAGGGATGTTCATGTGGCTAGGTGGAGGAGAGTGATGGTCAGACTCATGATGTGGGATTTCAGGCTCTATGGTTTGTGCTTTTCTTTTTGGAACCTTGACCCACGACCCATCTATCTTATGAAACTCCATTCTTCTCATTGTGCCCTCATTATAGTAGTCGGTGTTTCTCAAGGCCTTTGCAGGTTCATTTGTTGGAATGGGAACCTTGAAGTGTTTAAAGATTAAGGTAAAGATCATGCCATAGGGTATACTAAACCTAGAATACCTATGACATAGGGCAATGTAATTTAGCATGAGTCTAGGAAGGTTTAGAGGGATCCCTTGTAGGATATGATGCATAATAGCTAAGTCTCGCTCCGAAACAAAATCGAAGCGACCGGTTTTGGGAAACAAGACCCGGTTGACAATACTTAAAAGTAATCTCATTTCGGCGTTTAGGTCTTGGGAGTTGATAACATCAAGAGGGCCGCAGTCCTCTTGTCCTAACAGCAGATTTAGGGCTAATTCCCTTTGGGGAAGTGAGGTTGGAGCCTCACCGTCCTTAGGGATTTGTAGGACAGTGGATAGGACATCTTCATTTATTTCCACTAATGTCCCCCGGACACATCCAGTGTACCCTTGGTCCCCTAACGCCATATTGCTAAAAAGCTCTCTAACTAGGCCGGGGTAGGTCGAGGTATTTAGTGTGCAAAGGTGCTCCCACCCTTGAGCTCGGAGTCTCTCTCCAATAGAGAACCCCTCATGATCTAAAAAGGAGAAATCGATGTACTTACAAGTCGTGACTGTGCGATTTGCACAGGAAATCGTCGTGGTCGGCGGAGCAACCGGAGGAGAAGGCGCGGAGGGTTCTTCCCGCCGTTCCTCACCGTCGGCCGCTACTCTAGGTCGCCTCCCACGGGTTGTCCTAGCTTTCTTTGGTGCCATGGATGCTAGGGTTTGTGATTTAGAGCAAACGGAGGCTGGGATTTGAGGTGGAGAGCAAATGGAGGCTAGGGTTTTCCGTTTTGGTCGGGAATGAGGGAGAAAGCTCGAGTCGGCTCGAGCGATTTCGACCTATTTAAAAAGCCCTCATTCGGTCCCCGAGACGTCTCCGCGACTAAGGCGAGACGTCTCCCCTTGGGGGGACGTCTCTGCGATTTGCCAGAGACGTCTCCGGCACTGAAAAATTTCAGACTGTATTCTATCTTCTCCTAATTTTGTTTAATTACCCTAAACAATATGATCTCTTTTGATAAACTTAGAGTGAATTTGTTTGTGATCCTCCCCCTTAATGATACAACCTATAATAATTTGATAATTTTTTGAATTATTAATATTGAAATGAGGAATGTTTGACCAAATTTCGAATACCCATGAAATAGGTTCTGAAAATATCTCCATGAAGAGTCCAAGGGAGGGTAACCATCCTCCGGAAAGTCAAACAGTTCGTCATTTAGCTTAGATGAATTCATGTTTTCACTTATGTCTACCTTGAGGTTGATTACTAGTTTGAGTAGCAAAGTAATCCAATACAAATTCAACTCATTTGCTAGGATCATACAAGCTCAAGGCATTCCTTAAGAAATTGAATCTTTCTTCACAAAGGGGCTTTGTAAAGATATCAGCTAATTGATTTTCTGTACATACATATTCAATCATCACATCATTTTTCAGCACATGATCCCTAATAAAATGATGCCTAATCTCTATATGCTTTGACTTAGAGTGTTGGACAGGATTTTTTGTTAAATTAATTGCACTTGTATTATCATATTTAATTGGTATATTATCCATTTTGATACCGAAGTCTTCAAGTTGTTGCTTAATCCAAAGAACTTGGGCACAACAGCTTCCAGCTGCAATGTACTCAGCCTCAGCTGTGGACAAAGCAACTGAATTTTGTTTCTTGCTAAACCAAGAAACCAAATTGGCACCCAAGAATTGACATGTGCCACTTGTGCTTTTTCTGTCGAGTTTGCACCCGGCAAAATCAGCATCGGAATAAGCAATTAAGTTTATGTCAGATTGTTTAGAATACCATAAGCCTACATTAGATGTCCCTACTAGATATCTAAAAATTCTCTTAACAACTTGCAAGTGTGATTCCTTAGGACATGCTTGGTATCTAGCACACATACAAACACTGAATAATATATCTGGTCTACTAGCAGTAAGATAAAGTAGAGAGCCTATCATACCTCTGTATAATTTGCAGTCTATACTTTTACCTTTTTCATCTTTGTCTAGCTTGCAACTTGAGCCCATGGGTGTGCTGATTTCCTTTGCATCCTTCATCTTGAATTTTTCCAACATTTCCTTGATGTATTTGGACTGACTGATGAAGATGCCTTCCTCTGATTGTTTTATTTGTAGCCCAAGGAAGAAGTTGAGCTCACCCATCATGCTCATTTCAAATTCTCCTTGCATAAGCTTGGCAAACTCTTGACAAAGACTATCATCAGTAGCACCAAAAATTATATCATCCACATAAATTTGTACAAGCAATAAGTCATTTCCTTTTCTTTTAATAAAGAGGGTTTTGTCTACATTTCCTCTCTTGAATTTGTTCTCAATTAGGAAATTACTTAACCTTTCATAGCATGCCCTAGGGGCTTGCTTAAGTCCATACAATGCTTTATGCAATTTATAAACATAATCTGGATGTAAGTGATTTTCAAAACCTAGAGGTTGTCCTACATAAACTTCCTCCATTATATAGCCATTTAAAAATGCACTTTTTACATCCATTTGATAAAGTTTAAAATCCATGAAGCATGCATATGCTAAAAGTAGTCTAATAGCCTCTAATCTAGCAACAGGAGCAAAAGTTTCGTCAAAATCTATTCCTTCCTCCTGATTATATCCTTTGGCCACTAGCCTAGCTTTGTTTCTTATTACTATTCCATCTTCATCTAGTTTATTTCTATACACCCACTTGGTACCTATAATTGAAACATTAGGGGGTCTTTTCATTAGAGTCCAAACTTCATTTCTTTCGAATTGATTTAATTCCTCTTGCATAGCATTCATCCAATTATCATCTTTTTCAGCTTCTTCTAGTGATTTAGGCTCTATTTGTGATACGAAAGCAAGGTAATTACTAGTGTTTCTTAAAGAGGATCTAGTTCTTATACCTTGTGAAGGATCACCAAGGATTAGATCCTTTGGATGACCATGTGCATACCTCCATTCTTTAGGAAAATCTTGAATTTTTGATGGAGGTTGACCTTCTTCATCTTGCTGATTTGTATCTTCCTTGACCTCATCCTCATGTTGTTTGTCTTGTATGGAGAATTCCTTTATTCGGTCTTCAAGTATACCTGCATCACCATCTTCTTCTTTTCTAGAAGAATCTCCATTAGTTTCATCAAAAACAACATGAATGGATTCTTCAACAACGAGAGTTCTCTTGTTGAAGACCCTGTATGCTCTACTAGATGAGGAATAACCTAAGAAGATCCCCTCATCTGATTTAGCACTAAATTTACTGAGATTGTCCTTTCCATTATTCAAAATAAAGCATCGACAACCGAAAACATGAAAATAACTTATATTTGGTTTCTTACCTTTTATCAATTCATACGGTGTTTTCTTTAAGATGGATCTAACTAAAGCACGATTTAAGATATAACATGAGGTATTTATTGCTTCAGCTCAGAAATACTTTGGTAGATCCGATTCGCACAACATGGTACGAGCCATATCTGCTAGTGTGCGATTCTTCCTTTCTACCACCCCATTTTGTTGGGGTGTCCTAGGTGCCGAGAAATTGTGATTGATACCATTTTCGTCACAAAACTTTTCAAAGTGTTGATTTTCAAACTCGGCACCATGATCACTCCTAATTGCTTTTAGTTTAAGATTGAGTTCATTCGAAACCTTATTGTGAAACTTGACAAAAGCGAGAAAGGACTC
Source organism: Phoenix dactylifera (assembly GCF_051530095.1). Lineage (NCBI taxonomy): Eukaryota > Viridiplantae > Streptophyta > Magnoliopsida > Arecales > Arecaceae > Phoenix > Phoenix dactylifera. The sequence continues at coordinate 4,141,442 of NC_143204.1, read as the reverse complement.
ATCTTTGTGTGCAAGAAATGAAACCCATGTAAAACGTGAAAAATCATCAACAATGACAAGACCAAATTTCTTACCCCCTAGACTAGCAGTTCTAGTGGGTCCAAACAAATCCATGTGAATTAATTCTAAGGGTTTTGATGTTGAGACTATGTTCTTAGACTTGAAAGAACTTCTTGTTTGTTTCCCTAATTGACATGCCGCGCAAATTTTATTCTTTTCAAAGTCTATTTTTGGTAGTCCTTTGACTAGATCCTTTGTGATCAATTTAGAGATTAAATCCATGCTAGCATGCCCTAACATACGATGCCATAACCAACTAGTCTCATTGACTTTGGGATTCATGGCTACAAGACATTGGCCATCCCTCATGGTGAGATCATCAAGATCTACCATGTAAACGTTTCCATGCCTATGTCCTGTGAGTATGATCTCATTATCAATTGGACTATTAATTATGCATAGTGATGATTCAAATGACACTTTAAAGCCCTTGTCACAAAATTGACTTATACTTAATAAATTATGTTTTAGTCCATTAACTAACAATACATTATCTATAAATGAGGAGGGTGATATGGAGATTTTACCAACACCAATAATTCGACCTTTAGCATTGTCTCCAAATGTGACTACTCCTCCTTCTTTTGATTCCAAGGTGACGAAGAGACTCTTGTCACCGGTCATATGCCTTGAGCAACCACTATCAAGATACCACATTCTCTTTTTATTTCCGGCTGCAAGGCATATCTCGTCATCTTCGAGCGCCATGAAGCATAGATTGGCGGTCTCTTCCTTCTCTTCCTCGGAGGATGATGTGTCACTGTCATCCCATGTTGCCTTCAATGCCTTTTTCTTCTTCTTTCCAAAATGCTTCTTTTGTTGTGGGCATTCGGAACGAATATGTCCCGGTCTCTTGCAGTCATAGCATACGATTGGGTCTCTTTCTTTTTCTTTTTCTTTTTCCCAATCATTTCTCCCTCCAAATTTCTTTCTTGGGAATGGTTTCTTTCTTCTCATGAACTTTTTAAATTTCCTTACTATCAAACCCAAGTCCTCATCTTGACTTTCTTCTTCACTCTCACTGCTCTCTTCTTCACATACACTTGAGGTAGCCTTGAGTGCGATTGTCTTTTTCTTTGGCAACTCTTCTTCATGCTGCTTCATCGTGAGCTCATGCGTCATCAATGAGCCCAAGAGTTGTTCTAGCCCCAAGGTGTTGAGGTCTTTGGCTTCTACAATCGCCGTGACCTTTGCTTCCCATGCTTTTGGCAGTGACCTGAGAATTTTACTCACAAGTTCGGGGTTAGTGTAAGATTTGCCCAAGCTTTTTAGACCATTAATAATTTCGGTAAAACGTATAAACATGCATGTGATGGTTTCATTAGGTTCCATCTTAAACAATTCATACTTGTGAACTAGAATGTTCACTTTGGACTCTTTGACTTGATTTGTACCCTCGTGGGTAACTTCAAGCCTATCCCATATTTCCTTAGCGGAACTGCATGTAGAGACTCTATTGAACTCATTTACATCTAGAGAACAAAATAATGAGTTCATGGCTCTAGAATTGAGTTGAGCCATCCTATCATCATTCTCATCCCAATCCTCCTCAGGTTTGGGAACTCGAATGCCATTCACCACGTGTGATGGTTCTTGTGGTCCCTTGACTATAACCCTCCACAAGGCATAGTCTTGTGCTTGAATGAAAATTCTCATTCTCGTCTTCCAATAGGTATAATTTGTCCCATTGAAGAGTGGAGGTCTATTGGTTGCTTGCCCCTCGGCAGGAACATTGTTAAAGGGTGTTGCCATCTAGATCTTCGGCTAAGACGGTTAGGTCTTTCAAGAAATATACAGAGCACCCGCTCTGATACCACTTGTTGCCCAGAGATGGTCACCCAAGAGGGGGGTCAATTGGGTATTTTAAAAACTTTTTGCCTAATTAAAAATAAAACACACAAATATATGAACTAAAATAAAGATAAAGAGATAAGAAGAGACAACCACAAACACACGGTTTTATAGTGGTTCGGAGCCTTCACCGCTCCTACATCCACTCCCCAAAGCGCCTTTGGAAATTTCTACTATAATCCAAGATTACAGTACGGTAGTTTTGCGAGTTCACTACCCAACTCGTTGTTTTACACCGGGCTCACAACAAACCCTAAAACCCCCAATTTCTCTTAGGCTTGGGACGCCTTTCCCTTGTTCCAAGTCCCTTGACTGGAACAAGCACCACAATAAAAGAGTTTACAAAAGAAAATAAAAGCTCTAAGAAGCAAATATAACAATTATGAATAATGTAACCCGGAAGAATCCTTTTGCCGTTGGAAGCGTGGGAGATGTTGATTCTTCCGAGGTGGAGCGCGTAGGGTTGAGTGTGAGCTTCGAATCCCGAGCGCACGAGAGTGGTTGAGCTTGAAATCGCTTGGGAGACTTGAGAATACTTGATTTCCTTCCTTGAATGCACTCACTCCCTTGAGCTTTTCTTTCTAACTTCTCTCTTGAATGATCTAGCTTTTTTTTGGTTGGTGAAGAGTTGTTGAGAACCACTTAAGAGGTCCCTTTTTATAGCCCAAAAAGCAAATATAGCCGTTAGAAACAAAAAGAGAAGAATTTGAAATTCAAACCAAACCTGAAAAGCTGTCAGTCGCGTCCCAGGCGCTCCGGGGACGTCTCCGCTACAACGAGGGACGTCTCGCCTACAGGATTTTACTTTTTATGTTGTCTGGGGTCGACTCGGCACTTTACGGGGACGTCTCGGCTTGTCTGCACTTTTTGAGTGGGGACGACTCCGCTACTTTATCTCCAAAAGACATGTCCTCTGGAATTCCCTGAGAGAGTCGACTCCGCTCTTTCAGGGGACGTCTCGGCTCGTCTGCACTTTATGCATGGGGACTGCTCCGCTGTCTCAGGGTCGACTCCGCTGCCTTATCACCGAAAAAACCATTCTCTGGAAAACCCTGAGAGAGCCGTCTCGGCTATCTTGGGGACGACTCGGGAACTCTCCTTTTTACCGGCGGGGACGACTCGGCGTACAGTGGGGACGTCTCGCGCATATCTCTTGAAAACTGCCTTTCTGCCGCCACTGAGAGAGTCGACTCCGCTACTGAGAGAGTCGACTCCGCTAACGCGGGGACGACTCGGCAGGTGCCGGGGATGTCTCCAAGTGTGCCAGTTCTTCCTGTTTGTGCCAGAGACGTCTCTGAAACTATCAGGAGACGTCTCGGCTGTCCCTGAACTTTTTCATTAACTCAAAATGTTCTTCAATGAATTCATAAAAATTATGGAAACTTGCCTAGACATTTCTCAACAATATTCTAGATAAAACACATGAATTCCTTAATTAAATTGTTAAGATATAATGGAATTATGCTCTAGTGTTTTGTATTCATCAAAATCCATTAGGGGGTCAACAACTTGGATGTCTATCCACTCGTCAGTGACTTGCTTGATGTTACAGTAGTGTGACTGGTCCTTTGACCTGCGATGCTTCGAACTTAAGTCGAATAAATCTTGACATATGACAGACGAAGGAGTTTGACGAGTTATCCATGACCTCCGTCTTGTAGGGATCCACGATAGAAGGACTGTATCACACAATAACTGCACCTAGAGGTTCATCATTCTATTCTACTGAGTAGCCACTACATGCTGCTAGGTGTCACTGGTGGATGGTGGGACTCACAGGGATTATCTCGATGATCGATAAACCCTAATGAGTAGAGTTGGAATCGTTCCAATCCATTGAAAGGAGTTTTCAATGATATTGTGATAGAGATCATAATATATCTCACTACCAGTCAGAGTAGAACCTATGGGGTCACACACATTAGAGGCATTGACCGATCCGATGGTTGAATCGTGATTAAGAATCACAAGTAATCAATTCAATTGATAATATGTTGAAGAAGGAACAAAGAAAATTAATTAATTGGACTTAAAACAAGAATCCTACTTGGAGTAGGATTCCTAGAGTCCTAATTGGATTAGGACTAGGATTCCTACTTGGACTGGGAATCCTATTTGGAGTAGGACTAGGATTCCTACTTGGAGTAGGATTCCTATAATCCTAATTAGATTAGGAGTTTTGAATTAAATTTGGATTCCTACTTGGAGTAGGATTCCTAGAGTCCTAATCAGATTAGGACTTCGAATTTAAATTAGAGTCCTAATTGGATTAGGACTAGAATTAAACAAGTCCTAATTGGATTAGGATTTCTTAAGTCCTAATTAATTATTAATCTAGTGAATCAACATGACTTCTAATTGGATTAGGATTGAAGAGTTCAATTGAGTCATGGTTCATTCAAGTTCTAATTGGATTAGGACTAGCATAGATTGAACCCAATTGATTCATAAATTGGTTAAGACCTAATTGGATTAGGACTAAGCTATAAGAGGGACTCCTAATCCTCCTTAGAGGAGGATTAGGGCACCACAAGAAGGAGGGGATCACGCCCCTCCCCCTTCTCATCTTGGGTGCGGCATGAAGAGAGGGGCCGGCGCCCCTCTTTGGAAGAAAATAAGGAGCTCCTAAAAGTTAGGAGCTCCACACCTTTAAAAGAGGGACCTCTTGGCGGAACCCTAAGGTAATAGAAGCCCTTCTTCCAGCCGTGGCCTCGCTCTCCTTCTCCTTGTTTTTCAGCCGCAAGCAAAGGAAGCAAAAAGTGTGGTGGCGGCCTTCCTCCTTCCTCCACCGTTTGGTTCCAACGCAAGGAAGAAAAGAAGGCTGCGTGGGGTTCGTTCCTCTTCCTCTTCTTCATCCTTCTTCTTCCTCCTCCCAAGCACAATCAAGGGTTGATTAAGAGGGAGGACATCAGCCATCAAAGTTATCTCTGCAAGGGAGCTAGCACCCCGGGGAGATAGAAAGCTTGGATTGGTTCCTGCTTCGTGTGGATACCCGTAGAGGCCGGGCACTTGAACGGCTTCAAGCGAACCTTCATCCAAAAATCACGATCATCAGTTTGCGGTGATCATCTACCCGCACAAGGTGAAGATCTGATCTTCTAATATTTTTAAAAAGATTTTTAATCCTTATCTATCTACGAACGGTTTTAAACAACGTTCATGCGATGAACGGTTGATCCCGCGCATGCCTTTTCTGCTGCATCTGAAATTTTGAAATTTTTCTGCGGCATGGGCGGGTTTCTAACAGATAAATTATGCAACAACCATACGTCTAGGTTCTTGAATGTTGCTTTGCATATTCGACCTATCCGGACGTCGGGTATCATTGCTAGATGGTCACCTCGATTAGTGTATGGAGTAGTCCATGTACTACCGGCTTAGTATTCGAACCTATCGGAGTCACGCACATTAGCAAGCTAAGTAGGAGGGTCTTGACCCAATTTAATTAAGAATTAAATTATGGGTCATTTGGAATTTGGTTCTGTCCATGTTCAGCTAGCACTGAACATGAGGTATATGCTAAATTTCATGGATGAACAACTAATTAAGTCTGTATTTCGGATCAATCAAGTTTCAATTAATATAATTGAACTTGATCAGGACTCAATTGTTGAGATTGGATTTGATTGGGTCTAAATTAGTGTAATTGGGCTCGATCATGATTTAATTGGAATTTAATTTCGTATTTGTTCTGATCTAAGTCGGACTTGGATCGAGCCAAAACTGGACCCAATTGAATCTCCCATGAGTCAGACTCATGTGGAATTTTTTCGGATCAAAAATCATTCAAATGGGCTAACAATTTAGTTTAGAACCAAATAGGCTTGCTTTATTACAAAATGGGCTAACCCATTTTCTATTTGGCTAATTCCATTTAAATGGTTGACGGCTGACTTGTTTTTAAACTCCCATGGACCCGTGGACCACTCCCCCTCATGGACCCTTAACATTTTCTTTGTGAGCCACGATGGAGAAAAGCCTGGGAGGAGAAAACAGAGCCTTCTTCCTCCCGGCTTCGTCTCCACACCGCACCACCGTCTAGCCTCCGTCTGCTCTGCCGTCTAGACCAAAATGTCCAATTTTGAACCGGCTACATTTCGGTTAAATTTGATTTTTGAAATCCAGCTGTTATCGGATGAATTGGACGATTTTCTCCACGTTTGTTTTTGAAATAAACGTTACCAATCTTATATTTAAATCGATAACGGCAGCTCATAACTCCTCTTAAAAACCTCTCTGCGTTGGCCTATAGATAGACCAACGTTTTCCTCTTGAAGTGAGAACGAATTAGAGAGAAAAAGGGAGTGAATCTGTCTGTGAAATCTTTGGAAGAAACTTCACAGACAGAGGCTTCGGTGGGAATTTTCTAAAGGAGAAGAGGAAGAGAGAAGAAGTGGTCCTTCTCTCTCAATCTTCTCACCAGTGGCAAGCATCCAGATCCGATTTTCTGGTCTCCTCTCTTCTCCTCTGCGATCGGTCCAGAATTGATGCTATCGGGTTGGAAACGGGAGAGAAGGAAGAAGAAGAAGGAGAAGAAAAGAAAAGTGTTTCTTCTAGGGTCCTTTTTGCAAAAAATGTTTTTGCAAAATACAAATATCGTCCAACCTTCCTACGAAGCTCGACGTGCGTGCAAAGTAGAGGGCTTGCAGATCCAGGCCTCGCAGAGCTATCTTCAGGGATCCAGATTCAGATTACCTCGACCAACTTCCGCTGCGGGCTTGAGGTAATTTTACATAAAAGTTAAATTAAATGATGCAGGAGCATCCCCCTTGGGCATGGTGTATTGGGTCTAGTCCCTTGGGAATGGAGATTGAGTTTCCTTCTTGGGTGTTCTCCAAGTTTCATGGGGTTCAAGGAATTCCAATATCAATCATGTTGAGCCCAATTGAATCATGGGGAGAGCATGGAGATGAAGCCCAACCATGAAGCACCACCCTCATTCTAATGGAGTGGGATATTGGGTGAAGGAGTGGAAAGAATTTTAGTCCAAGCAAAGTTGAGTCCAAGCTGAAATTAGATTGAGTCCCTGCAATAAGTGATTTGATTCACAATGGGTTAGCCTCTTCAGTGTCAATTAGATTGAGTCCAAGGCATGAATGGGTCCATGGCTAATTAGAAGTGGTCACAAGTCAAAATAAAGAGAAGTTCAACCATGAAGACCTCTCACATGTGGAAGAAATTCAGAGTTCAGATCCAGTTGAAATCCGTGACAGATTGAACATCTTATGGTATTTTGAAGATTTCGAGAGCTACAGAAGTCTGATTAAGTTGATTCAAATTTTGTTGGAAAGTAGACATCCGTAGCTTTCCAATGACTATAAGAACATGAAATTTGGAGATCAGATGATATTTGAGGAGTCTCCCGAACTTTATGCTGATGTTGGTACCCGAGAAGGAGTTCCACCTAGATAAATATTCATGGCATGCGGCTGAATTCCTTTTGATGGGTTTCAATCCACACGCCATAGATATGGATCTTTGGTGTCTAGGCTTAGGTGTCAAGGCCTTTGATTGGTCAACTAGAAAATTTAAATTTTGAATTGAGTCCACATGTAATTAGGAGTCCAATTTAAAATTCTGTGTAGTCCTTATCCTTATCCTTTGCCAACCTTTCCTTCTATATAAAGGAGGGTATGATGAATGAAGTTAGTTTTGGATTTCGAAATTTTTCCTTGTGAACGTGAGGAGGGGCAAGTCCCTTGCTTGGTGCGATGCCAAGAGGCTGAAGGAAGAGGTGGGATGCCTCCCCTTCATGCCTTCCAAGTTTGAATTAGTTTGGATGAGATTTCCAAAACTAATTCATCCTTATCCACTCTCTCTCTTCCTTGTTTCATGCCTTGTTCCCTTAGGTGCGCCTCCTTGTGTGCCACATCAGCCTCCCCAGCCGTATTCCTCATGCCACAACCCCTTCCCACGTCCTCCCTTGAGTCCTAATCCCAATAGGACTCTAAATAACCCAAGCCGGCCAACCCATTAGGTGCAAACCAATTTCAGCCGCCCACTCAATTGGGTGCCCAATTCTAGTCACTTGGTTGAATCCCACGAACCCAATCTCACCCATCCAGCAACCCATCTTCTTCCTCCTTCCTTCCACCACAAAGAACCCTAGCCTCCATTGTCATTGCTTTGGAAAAAAAAGAAAAAAGAGGAAAGATTCAGCCATCCTCAAAGAAGAAAAAAAATCTGCAGCCCACCCCGATTGCGTCAATTGGTATCAGAGCGAATCCTTGTCGCCATGAGTACCAGAAGTGGTCGCCCCTACAACAATGAACGACAACGTGCTGAGATGATGGCCGAGCTCATCCGGCAAGTGGCGGCCTTGAATCAGAAGGTGGAAGTTGTTTGGGATCGTCTCTTTCCCGAGCCAAACAATCTTGAAGATGAACATGCTGTCCCCGCGCAACCTGAAAATTCAGAAGTGCCATTTGGAGGAGACCCCGATGTTGAAGCATTCTCCCCTAGGGGTCTATCACCCCAAAGGCCACCTAGGGATCAGCGGATGCCCCCTCCAAACATTCCTCGTATGGGGAATAATTTCAGGAACCCCTATGTTCATCAAAATCAGCGGGAGCGCAATGATCTCGACGATGTCATGAAGCGGGTTCGTGTAGAAGTTGCTGATTACAGCGGAAGCATGGACCCAACCCACTTTCAGGATTGGCTGATGTCTCTCGAAGACTACTTCGAATGGTTCAGCATGCCCAATGAAACCAAGGTGCGATTCGTGAAGATGAAGCTCAAGGGCCAAGCACGCATATGGTGGCATAGCGTTGAAGAGAAGTTTCATCGACTCCGACAGCCCCCTATCAATAATTGGGAAGAGATGAAACTTCATTTAAAGGAAAAGTTTCTTCCCCTTGATTATGAGGAGACACTCTTCGAAGAACTTCTGAAACTTCGTCAAGGGAGCTCTTCCGTAGATGAGTATACGGCCCGATTCCATGAGTTGATGATCCGCAGCAACCTAACGGAGACGGATCGACAGTCCCTAACTCGGTACCGATCCGGGCTGAGGGATGACATCAAGAGGGAGCTAATGACGATGCGCATCTTTAGCCTAGAGGAGGCATACCAACTCGCCATTCGAGTTGAATCGCAGCTACGACAAAGACGCCCTACGCAAGCACCGGTTGCACGAAGATTTTTCGAGCGCAGCACCAACCGAGGAGTTCCATTTTCTCGAGGTAACGCCCCTGCTTTCAGATCTGAAACCTCTGTAAATAGAAGCACATATCAGGAAAGGGGTGCTCTAAGGGCTAATGAAAAGGGTAAAGGTCCTATGCCACAATCCACACCGCAAGGGAAGAATCCTGTTGAATGCTACAAGTGCGGCGGGCGAGGCCATTTCGCCGTTGTTTGTCCTACCCGAGACCAACGATTTGCATTGGTATGTGAAGAGGATGAGATCATAGGACCCTCTGAAGTCACTCCTCCCTCTTAGCCCGCTGATGAAGAGGGAAATGAAGGAAACGAAAAATATGATGAAGAAGCCCCTACGGTGGAGCTAGAAGCTTCAGATCTACCTGTGTGCGTCGTGCGGCAGATTCTTACGGGTTGCAAGCAGGAGGAGAACGTGGAGGAAGATTGGAGGCGCACCAATATCTTCCACACTCACGTCGAGCATGCCAACAAGTCTCTAAACCTCATCATTGACAATGGAAGCTGCATGAACATCATTTCTGAAGAAGTGCTGAAAAAGCTGAATCTGAAACCGGTACCGCATCCAAAGCCGTATCGGGTAAGTTGGATCGAAGACTCTTCCATCCCTGTTAAACAAAGATGCTCGATTAGTTTTTCACTTGGTAAGAACTTCCGAGATGAAGTATGGTGCGATGTGTTGCCCATGAAGGCGTACCATCTTCTTCTAGGAAGACCTTGGTTGTATGATCGTAGTGTCGAGTATGATGGTCGATCCAATTGTTATTCTCTATATTGTGCCAACAAAAGAGTTGTGTTAAAGCCCCTTCGGATCACTGATTTTACCTCTGAAAATCTGATAATCCAACGGGTTTTAACCATGAGAAAGTTTGAAGCTTGTAGCCGAGAGATTGGAGTAATGTATGCACTAGTGTCTAGGGAAGTTGGTGCTGAAATTTCAGAAGTTGTTCCTCCTGATTTCAAGTCCATATTGGATGATTTCTCTAATGTAACCCTTGAGAGTCTCCCCAAGGATCTTCCATTGATGAGACAACCAGCACACCATAGATTTGATGCCCAGATCAAGCTTGCCGAACCTTCCTGCATATATACTGGTTGAACCTAAAAGAATACGAGGAGCCTCGTCGCCAACACCTGAAGCATGGGCCGCCTACAGAAGATTTTATTGCTGATGCCCTCAATCAAAATTTACATATTCAAACTCCTTTGAATGCTGAGGTAATGAGGTTTGCCAATCTAAAAATTTTGTACCCCTCTGAAGTATATTTTCAGCCCATATATGCAGAAGTTTCAGCAGTGGATCAGTGGCAGATTTTAAAATTTTCTGCCCGTGATTGCTTTCTTTTATGTGTCTCGGAGACCTCACTTTGTGATCATATTGTTCGAGAGCTCTATGGCGGAGGCCTTGGTAGTCACTTTGGCTATGTCAAGATAGTTACTATGGTGGAGGATAGGTTCTATCTACTAACCCTGCGTAAGGAAGGAGACTTTGTGTTAATGCAGTTGAGTGCTGAACGTCGAAATTTTTGGAAGCTTCAACCTTGCCAAGTCGAATTCTTCAAGGTGCTGAAGTGGATGGGACCCAAGACCTTTGTGCTTGAGTTATCAGATGATTTGCAGGTTAGCCCTATCTTCTATATTGAAGAGTTGCAGCCCTACGATAGTCACTATGTTGAAGAGTTGCAACCCTATGATGGTCGCCATGTTAAAGATGAAGACATCCCACCTGTATCATCATCACTTCTTCGATGATCAGCCCCGACGGACACCATTGAGGACATCCTAGTTGATCAGATCATGCCCACATGCCGAGGAGGATACCAGAAGTTTTTTATTGGAGGACCGACTAATTTCAGATTGCACATGATTAAAGACGAAGGGAGTCCAACAGCCGAACCCGAATTTCTACGAGCTCTATCAATTGCAAAATTCGACGGAGTCGAGTCTTTTTCCAAAGGGAGGAATTGATGCAGGAGCATCCCCCTTGGGCATGGTGTATTGGGTCTAGTCCCTTGGGAATGGAGATTGAGTTTCCTTCTTGGGTGTGCACCAAGTTTCATGGGGTTCAAGGAGTTCCAATATCAATCATGTTGAGCCCAATTGAATCATGGGGAGAGCGTGGAGATGAAGGCCAACCATGAAGCACCATCCTCATTCTAATGGAGTGGGACATTGGGTGAAGGAGTGGAAAGAATTTTAGTCCAAGCAAAGTTGAGTCTAAGCTGAAACTAGAATGAGTCCCTGCAATAAGTGATTTGATTCACAATGGGTTAGCCTCTTCAGTGTCAATTAGATTGAGTCCAAGGCATGAATGGGTCCATGGCTAATTAGAAGTGGTCACAAGTCAAAATAAAGAGAAGTTCAACCATGAAGACCTCTCACATATGGAAGAAATTCAGAGTTCAGATCCAGTTGAAATCCGTGATAGATTGAACATCTTATGGTATTTTGAAGATTTCGAGAGCTACAGAAGTCTGATTAAGTTGATTCAAATTTTGTTGGAAAGTAGACATCCGTAGCTTTCCAATGACTATACGAACATAAAATTTAGAGATCAGATGACATTTAAGAAGTCTCCCGAACTTCATGCTGATGTTGGTACCCGAGAAGGAGTTCCACCTAGATAAATATTCATGGCATGCGGCTGAATTCCTTTTGATGGGTTTCAATCCACACGCCATAGATATGGATCTTTGGTGTCTAGGCTTAGGTGTCAAGGCCTTTGATTGGTCAACTAGAAAATTTAAATTTTGAATTGAGTCCACATGTAATTAGGAGTCCAATTTAAAATTCTGTGTAGTCCTTATCCTTATCCTTTGCCAACCTTTCCTTCTATATAAAGGAGGGTATGATGAATGAAGTTAGTTTTGGATTTCGAAATTTTTCCTTGTGAACGTGAGGAGGGGCAAGTCCCTTGCTTGGTGCGATGCCAAGAGGCTGAAGGAAGAGGTGGGACGCCTCCCCTTCATGCCTTCCAAGTTTGAATTAGTTTGGATGAGATTTCCAAAACTAATTCATCCTTATCCACTCTCTCTCTTCCCTGTTTCATGCCTTGTTCCCTTTGGTGCGCCTCCTTGTGTGCCACATCAGCCTCCCCAGCCGTATTCCTCATGCCACAACCCCTTCCCACGTTCTCCCTTGAGTCCTAATCCCAATAAGACTCTAAATAACCCAAGCCGGCCAACCCATTAGGTGCAAACCAATTTCAGCCGCCCACTCAATTGGGTGCCCAATTCTAGTCACTTGGTTGAATCCCACGAACCCAATCTCACCCATCCAGCAACCCATCTTCTTCCTCCTTCCTTCCACCACAAAGAACCCTAGCCTCCATTGCCATTGCTTTGGAAAAAAAAAAGAAGAAAGATTCAGCCATCCTCGTAGAAGAAAAAAAATCTGCAGCCCACCCCGATTGCGTCATTAAATATTTATAATTGTTACAAATAAAATAAATAAAAAAATTTAAAACTGATTTTCATGCCTAGCGTTCGAATTTATTGGACAACTCGTGAGATTTTTCCTTTAGGCTCCATCTGGGGTCGGCTCAAGGAAACTTAGGGTCGACCTTCTCAGTAAAACTCAGAGAGTTGTTTTCTTGGACGCTTCGAGTTGGGGTCGGCTCATGGAAACTTGGGGTCGGCTCCTCTCTTGGGGTCGACTCAAGGAAACTTGGGGTCGACTCCACTTATTGTTCATCTGAGCCATTTTTTCAAGGATGTGCCAGATGGTTTCAAAATGTGCCAGAGTCGACTCCACTTCTTCTGGGGTCGACTCAACTTACAGTTTCCTGCATCTTAAGGTTAGACTGATTCATATAATCAATAGAACATACTTCAAGTAATTTTGAGTGTATCCTACGGTAGAACTTCATACCCTTAACAATAAAATTACTATTTTGCCTTTAAAAGTATATTTCACTTGAAACTTTGTTGAATTAAATTTAAAGACTCTCTATCATTTTTTTATTTATCTCGTTGTTAATCATTGGGAGTCGTCTTGATCTCATTCTTTCAATGTATCAAGAATGTAGTGTTCATTAGTAGTGTATCAACTTAAGTCATATTATTAATTTAATATTTCCTCAATTATTGTGTTAATCATCGAAATAACACTATCATCCTCATGGGGATCTGATAAGTGCTAAATAATGCATAAACTAATATCTTATTCATATTACTTATCATTATTTTAATTCAAATATTTTGTAAATTCAACTAAAAAATTGTGTTACCTTCACTATTGCATTTTAATAAATTATTAAAGGTAATTCAAGTTTTACTTATTTACTGATTGAGTCTAATGTACGCATGTTGAGTCAAATTCATTAGGGATTATTCCTGGACCTAAACCACATGCACCCCACAAATCAAGACCCTCTGATTCAGTCACCTAATTTTCTTTCCACATGATCCAATTCTCCTATTTTAATCTCAAAAATAATAAAATCCCTTCAATTATTTGTCTCTCAGATCTAAAAGCATATCATCATATTTGCACGAATCCCAAAGCTCCATCCACTCCTCCACTTTTCTCTACCAAACAACCCGCTCTCATCCTAGCTTCAAACTTCATCCTCCCGAGTCCCAAACTTCATCATCTCCCAACCGTATCACTCTTATCTTCTCCACGTTCCAACGCCTCCCCATCGTATCTTCATCACGAGTTCATCTTCCCAACGTCTCTCTCTCAACTTCTCTTCATCCCACGTTCCCTTCATTCCGCGTCAACATCCCAACGTCCCATACGCCCAGATTTTCTTCTTCGCACATCCCGTTCGGAATTGATTCCATCTCCACAGGATAAAATCAAATCTCACAAACCTCCCAGCATCAAAGGATCAAGTCTTCTCAGCCGTGAGCTTCATCCACAATGTCCCAGCCATCAAATATTCTTCCGATTATCACCCACGGATAAGGTCCAAGCTTTTCAACCTCATCTCCTCCGCGGATTTGATCTTCCTCCCAGCCGTTCCCGAGCCTTCAGCCAAGTCCAACTTCCTCTGCTTCAAAACAAAATCTCTGGCATCATCTCGGATAAATCTATGCTTCGAAACAGAGCCACGTCTTCCGCAATCCAAAGATCTCCTCTGGATCAGCTTCATCCCGAATTCCATGGATTAACAGCTTCAAACTTCATCCTATTCTCTGCATCCTCCCGATGGCTTCCTTCCATTATTCACGGGATGAATACCAGCAACATCCCATTTGCTCCCAGCTGCTTCATCCTCCCGAACTCCACCATCATCAAATCCCCTGCATCTCTCCCCTGTTCCATGACAGTCATCCAGAACCAAATCTAGATTAAACATAAGAATCCCAGCTCACGGTTCAAAGCAACCGTATCATCCTTCCCAATCTTATCCTCCCAGCATCCTAAACAACTAAATCCAAAGATTTCCTTCAACCGTGATCTTCCCTTCATCCCGTTCAGAATCATTCATTCTCTTCCCCTGTTTCGGAACAACTCCCAGCCGAATCCAAACTTTCCTTCATCCACGGGATGAATCCAAATCCCATGCGATCTCCCAGCTTCTTTTAAATCCCCTGCATCTCAGAAATTCATCTTTCCGAAAATCAAGCATCTCTTCCCGTGTCTAGCTGCTCAACTGAAAGCCTCCGAACTTCTTGATCTCAGCCGTGAACAGAGTGCCCAACGCATCCGAAGATCAAGCAATGATCTCGCAGCTTCATCCCCTTCGATCTATCCTTATCTCGACGAGGAATAGGGAGGAGGAGGGAGAGAGCTTGCAGCCTATAAAAGGAAGAGTTCTTCTCTTCAGCGGAATCAATCCATCTCTAGCAGGCCAAATCCCACGGGAAGAAGAAGAAGTAAAGGGAGAAATAATAGTTTGGGATATTCTGGGAATTACTTCCCATGAAAAAAAAATAAAAAGAAAAAGAAATGAAGTGATAAGAGGGGAGTCGCCGAAGGAAGAAAAGGAAGAAATGGGAGCCCGCTGCTGTGCCACTGCTGCTGTCGCCCACGACTTCATGGAAGGCTGATCTCCTCTCTAGGGCTGGATGCAGTCCTAACAAAGGGACACGGGTTTTATATTTTATTTTATATTCTTGGGGTTGTATGAACTTATTGTTTTTAATGGATATCTTCTTTTGAATCATATTTAATTTCTGTGATTTTAAGTATGATGTTCGTACAACTGTTCTTCATGATCACTAAGTAAATATAAGATAGTCCATGCTTAGGGAAGATGCAGTGTCCTGCCACATTAGTTTAGGATAGACATTTCATGCCAACCTGTTGCCCAGTAGATACAACCCAAGAGGGGGGGGGGGGTGAATTGGGTCTTTTAAAACTTTTAGGCTACTTCTAACACTTTTCAATTAATTATGCTAAGTTGTATAGATGCACAGTGGAATTTAAACTTAGCAACAGTTTGATTTATTGAATGAGACTTGATTAAGTAAATTGAATATGCTTGCAACTAAAGGATGCGCGGATAAGAGTTAAGCAAGCAATTTATCTAAGTAAGTAAGTGAGCAAGTTAGACAATGACAAAAAGCATCACAAACACAACAAACATATAGTGGTTCAGTGCACCCCAGCACCTACATCCACTTCCAAGATCTCTTGGAAATTTCACTATAATCCTCCAGATTACAGTCCGGTAGTTTTGCGAGTGCACTACCCAACTCGTTGTTTTACCCCGGGCTAACAACGAACCCTACAATCCCCCAATTTAACCTAGACTTGGGACGCCTATCCCTTGTTCCAAGTTCCTTGACTGGAACAAGCACAATAATCAAATGTTTTACAAAGATTTGAAAGCTCTTAAGAAAGCGAATATATCAATGAAAAACAACAAAACCGGAAGAACCCTTTTTGCCGTTGGAAGCGTGGGTGATGGTGGTTCTTCCGATGTGGATCACGTTTGCTTGAATGCGAGCTTTGAATGCCGAGTGGGAGTGAGTAGTTGAGCACGAAATCAGATGGGAAAGCTTGAATGCACTTGATTTCTCCTCTTGAAAGCACTAACTCCCTTGAACCTCTTTCTCTTTCTTCTCTCTTGAATGATCTTGTGTTTGGTTGGTGAGAAGTTGTTTAAAGGCACTTAAAAGCTCCTTTTTATAGCCCTACAAGCAATAGATCCGTTAGACACAAAAATATAGCCGTTTGAAATTCAAACAAACCTGCAAAAGTGTGTCAGTCGTGTCTCAGGCGCTCCGGAGACGTCTCCGCTTGAACGCGAGACGTCTCGGCTGTATAAAAATTCTTTTGACGATGTTTGGAGTCGACTCGGCACTTTACGGGGACGTCTCTGAAGAAGAACAGCTTGTTTTTCTGTTTTTCTGTTTTTCTGAGAGAGTCGGCTCGGCACTTTACGGGGACGTCTCGGGATGTTTGCGCTTTTTGCATGGGGACGACTCCGCGACGTGGGGGACGACTCCGCAGTTTTATCACCGAAAAACAAGTCCTCTGGAATCCCCTGAGAGAGTCGACTCCGCGCTTTCTGGGGACGTCTCGGAAAGTTTGCTTTTTATGCGTGGGGACGACTCCGCGTCCTTCGGAGACGACTCGCGCGCATCCCTTGAAATCGGCCTTTCTGCCGTCTCTGAGAGAGTCGACTCCGCAGAGTTGGAAGTCGACTCCGACCCTGCGAGACGCCTCGCCAGGTGCCGGGGACGTCTCCAGACGTGCCAATTCATCCTCTTCGTGCCAGAGACGTCTCTGGGACAAACCGGAGACGTCTCGACTGTCCCTGATCTGTTTTCTTCATCTCAAAAAATCTTCAAAAAATCCTTGAAAAATATGGGAACATGCCTTGACAATTCTTAACAATATTCTTAGTTAAACACCTAAAATCCTCAAATAAATTGTTAATATAAAGGGAATTATACTCTAGTGTTTTGTATTCATCAAAATCCATTAGGGGGTCAACAATCTCCCCCTTTTTGATGATGACAAAACACTGAGTATATGCAAAATTTAAAATTCAAACATATACACAGTATTTGATCAGATGTACAATTATTGTGTTTTGGTTAGAGCTAGATACAGTATGCATAATTCAATATAGTCAACTGTCAGTTCTATCCTTATGCATAAGTGTTGATTTTAGTAGCTCTTTGAGCAATTTTGGCATATCATCTATCACTTTTAGATTTGAATCAAGTTAAAGTGTAAATTAATGAAATATTGATGCTAACAATAATTAAAAACCAAATACTTTTGACTCCCCCTTTCTTTTCCAGAAGGACAATTGTCTTAAAGCCAATATTCTTCAATTTTATCTTTTCATTTTGTTGATTCTAATTAAAATTTCAAGTATGAGTTTAAATTTGCATTTTGCATTCCATATTGGTTCTACTCCCCCTTATTGACAAAACTTGGAGTAAATGCAACACATAAAGCATTATGAGCATATACTCAGATATTTCTCCCCCTTTTTGACAACATCAAAAAGATAGTGAAACATTAAGCACAAAGATAAGAATGCTCAAGGCAATAATGTTAGAAAAAGATAAATGAGCATAGATCAGAGCCATTTTGGATAATTTCAGAGCAAATTATGATGAGAGCACATCTAATGTGATTCCAAGGATAGTTTTCAACTCAAGTATAGATGGAATCTTTCTTAAGTTAATTCAAGAAGTACCACAAATGATATTCAAGGAAAGCACGAATGGAAATCTAACCTCTCTTCAATAATAAGTATGAAAGCTTGTTCATTTAAGATCTTTTGCCCAATATATTAAGTATTTTATCAACATGAGAGCAATTTAATTAATTTTTAGAGTATAAGATCAAAACTTATATACTTGAAAAACATATCATCATGTTGGATCATTAATTCTTAATGACTTCAAAGTTCTTTTATGCATAAGATATATTATCCAATTAACAAGCCTCAAGGTGTATCATAAAGATTTTCAGATTTAAATTTCAGATGATACATATTGGAGAGTATTAGGATCACTTTTCATTTAGTATTCTTTCTCTCTCCTTTAGTTATGGATTTATGCGATTAAGTTCCATAAGATCTCTCCTTCTGAGATTTTCTTTCTCCTCCTCAATTGATCATTCCATTTAAGAGTTTAGAATTTGAAGATAATGTTCAATAAAATTGTCAATCTCAAAACAAATATATTTTCTATAAGTTTCAGCTTATTTTCATAAGACTCAATGTTTGAGATAAGACAACCTTTATAGAACTCATCTCAAGGTATAAACTTATTATATAATTAAAGCAAGTCTTGCAATATAAGGAGGTTCATCAAAATCAATCCATAAAAATCAAGGTATGAGATACTGAATATCTAAAGCTCCCCCTCAAAAGATGCATTCTTCTTTAATCATTCTTTTCTATTGTTGAATTTCAGATTTTAGTGATAAATGTGAATAAAACTGAAATTCTATGATATCGAGAATGTAGAGTAATCTAGTGTTATTCAAAATTTTGTAGCAACTACTCTTTCTAATCCTTCAAGAACAAGTTATGCTTTCTCTTAATCTTAGAGAAAATGTATAGAAATATTAATCAGAAAATGATTCATTTGAAGCTCAGTTTCTTTCAAAAGCATTTACATTTTCTTTCTTTTAGAATCATTTGAGTGAGCTGAAATATTTCTAGCTTTAAGATCATTCACTCTATATATATTCTGATGGAAGTCTTTAAGAGTGTAGGAGAGAAAAACATATAGATGATCATTGAGGTATATATATTTATAGAACTCAAATTCTTAATCATAGTTTTTCAGCAATGTATACATGAAGC
Source organism: Phoenix dactylifera (assembly GCF_051530095.1). Classification (NCBI taxonomy): domain Eukaryota; kingdom Viridiplantae; phylum Streptophyta; class Magnoliopsida; order Arecales; family Arecaceae; genus Phoenix; species Phoenix dactylifera. The sequence continues at coordinate 4,122,643 of NC_143204.1, read as the reverse complement.
ACAATAAATCTTTTAATATCAAAATAAAATAATATATTTAGAAATTTTTTGTTTGCAATCAAGATCATCGAAAGACACATCATTTGGACCAATATTAGTACACTTTAAAGATAAGAAATGATATGTTTCAGATGCGTATCGGGGCAAACAATCAAGGCATCAGAATTTCTTTATTTTTCTTAAACTGTAGTTTTTATCTAGAAATCATATTGAGTTTAAGCTTTTATACAAAATCAGATTTTGAATTTCATAAAGATTTTCAATAGAGACTTTCAAAATCATAATTTGAGATATGTATCTTCCACATTGTAGCTCATCTTAAATCATTACTATTGAAAACACATATTTCAAACATATAAGAGCATATTCAGAATATTTATATTTATGTTGAGTTTTGGTATGAATTAGAACATTATATACCAAGGTTAGGCAAGTTGAAAGATAAAACAAAATCAATTCATTTGCCTAATTAGAGATATACTTCTCTTCTCCTTTTTACAAATTTATTCAACTTTCAAATTTCAAAGATGATTGTGAATGACAAATTTAAAATTTCTTTTCAATAATACCATAAAATAACTTCATATAGTATTTCAAACATTCAATCAAATTATCCAAGCATGGAGCATTACAAAATATTGAGAATCCATAATTCAGAACATCATGCCACATGCAAAATATATCATGTGTTAAGTCATGCATTAAAATATTAAGAAAAAGTATGTCAAGAATCAAAATCAATTCTTTTCAAATAAACTCCCCCTATTTAAATATAATTTTACACTGATTTCATCCTTAAAATGTGTTTTCAAGTGATTAAAAATTTGACTTGATTCTTCTTATATACTTTCATTTACTTTGTCTTTCATTTTTACTTTCTTATGCTCTATACTCTATTTGCTCCCTATCCGGTGGAGTTGGAAGGGGCACGAGGTACTACCACTAGCCTCCCTCTTGTGCCGTCCCTAATATACCCTACACCGAATAGTTGGGTCAAATAGTGCCGGGTACTACCACTAGCCTCCCCATTGGCACCATCCCTATGATGAGCAATATAGAAAGGTTAAAATATTTACTTCAAATTCTCTCTATTTAAGTGTAATTCATTATGGATTTTATCCTTCCAAAAGAATACTCACACAAGTCTCACAAATGTGCCGAATATATTATGCTTGTTTTGTTTTTCCTTAAGATTGGAGTATTTGCCTTTACTTAGATTTTACTTCTCTTGAATAATGTCCAATTTCTTTTCTTTATCTCTCCCTCTTTTTGTTATTCTCAAGTAATTTACATGAAAGAGCAGAATAAAGAAATAATCTTATGTATCATATAGATGTATATCATGCAAACAACATTTTCATTATGCTCAAGGATTCATAGCTTCTCACAAGTTATTTTAAATCAAAATTTTAAGCATAAACTTGTGTAATTCATGGTTATGATATAGGCAAAGATATATTTTAGTTTGGGCAAACCATGAACCAATTTCTAAAAGCATAAGTCAATCAATACATATATAGACATGATATCAAGAAATTAATAATTAAAGACTTTAATCATGCCATAGTAAGATTTAAGTTAATGACTTTGCTCAGCTAATTTATGAGAGAGGTATCTAAAATTAGCGAATCATTCTGCATTCTTCAAGTCAAATACCTACTAGATTTCTTATGTATAAACTTTTGGCTGAAGAAAGTCCTCTCTCTTGTTTGCATGCGAATGTTTGTCGTATCTTACATGGAGATATCATTCAAGTTGAAATCTCTCATTTTCTTGCTCAAGGATCCTGCATTATTAGCAAAATTCTTTTCTTTCTAGAAGAAAAGTCATTAGTTTCTTCAAGATACAAAACATTCTTCCAACATATTTTTAACTAGATGACTCAATAGTTGAATATTGAGTCACTTTACTCAAAAGATTGCTTAAATATAAGCAAGCACATATCACTTGAACTAAAGAGATAGTTTCATTAACCAAGATAGTTCAAGGACAAGCATGTGAGGCAATAGGAAGATTTATCAAGGTCAAATCAATTTCTTATTTTCAAAAATAATTTAGTTTAGATTTTATTTGCTTAAGATAATTATCACTAAGACACGCTAGCTAAGTTTTAATCAACTTATCTTAAACAGTTGTTTCTATCAAAATTCAGATTATGTTTTTTTTTGTTATCAATAAATTATGATTCATTAGAGTTAGATTGAAATCTTGCACATAATGAGCATACAATCTGGTCTACTAGCTGTATGATAAAGTAAGTATTCTATCATGCTTCAATACAGCCTTTTAAAAACAATAGATCTACCTTGCTCATCCTTCTCTAATTCTACAAGATGAGGTCATAGAATACCTTCTTCATGCCAATCTTCTATAAGAGTTTTCTTGTGGACTAACTTTGGTCAATGAAGATCCTCTTTCTTGTTTCTCTTAATTTGGAGTTTGAGAGAAAATGTTAATTCATTCATCATACATATTTCAAACTCACCTTGCATGAGCTTAGTAAAATCTTCATATAAATCCTCATTTGTAGAACCAAAGATGATGTCATCAATGTATACTTTGAGCAAATAAGATATCACAAATTCTTATTTTTGATGCATAGATTTATCACTATTACTTTCTATCAAAAAGGTTACTCAAGCTTTTATATCATGCTTTTGATGCTTGTTCCAAATCATATATTGCTTTATCATATTTGTAATGAGTGTTTTCAAATATGGTGGTTATTTAACATATATCTTCTTTAATAAAATAAGCACCTAGGAGTGCATTCTACACATTCATTTGATAGAATATAAAGCTCATAAAGCAAGCAAATGATAATGGTGATCTTTACTTCTAATCATGCAAGAATTTCATCAAGATCTATTTTATCTTTTCTTAATTTAGTCTTTTAGTAATCATCAATTTTACTTCATTAAGTGTATTTCTGAAAAACTCAATTTGGTTCTAATTATTAACAAGTTTTCAGATTGTTATATGTAAAAGATTAACCATATACATATATAATTTAATTTTAGTATCTTGATAATAAATCATTAGTCTCATAAAGAATAAAATGAGTTCATATTTCTACAACTAGAATCTTTTCATGAATGTTCTATATGCATTGCTTGATGAATGATATCCAAAGATACAAATATCTTTATCAGATTTGGCATTGTTTTCAAGAAACCATATCAAGCATAACATATACTACTGAAAAATATGAAAGATATGCAACAGATCATTTTCTATTTTTCAGAAGATCAAATGGAGTTTTCATCAAAAATAGATCTAATAGAAACCATATATATGAAAAGCAATGATGATAGCTTTTTAAAAAAAAATCATTTAAGTAGATGACGATCATACATCATTGCCTTTTTCATTTCTTCAAGGATTCTATTAATCCTATTTTACTTATGGTATTCTTGGTGCAGAAACAATTGTATTCAATATTATTTTCTGTGCACAATCTTAATAAAAAATTGGTTTTTAAGACTATGCCATGATACTTCTTTTACTTTCATAGTTTGCAAACCTTTTTCATTTGATCCCTTTCACAAGATTTAGCAAATGCAGAAAATACTTTAATTTTACTTGCCAAGAACAAATCCAATGTAAGCTTGTGAAAACTTAGGGATGGAAACAACATCTTTAGATTTAGAAATTGATTCTTGTTTATTTCCTTAGTTAACATGCATAGCAAATTTTGACCTTGCAGAAGATAATCTAAGTAAACCAATGACAAGATCTTTTGAGATTAGGTCCATACTAGCATAAGTTAATTTTATATGCCAAAAAGAATTCTTTGATCATAGTATTTATAATGCATATATTCAAAGATATACCAAGTACACATTTTCATATCTATGATCAATGAACAATAATGCCATGCATAAAAACTCTCAGTCAAGCATATAGAGAATTCATAGAGTTATTCTTAGGAGAATTGATTTACCAAATTATCCATCTATAAGTAAAGCATAATCTAGAAAGATGGAGTGATTTGGATATATTTTCTTTTCATATCAGAAATATCACTTATATCACAAGAAAAGAATGATTAATACTTGCAAGTTATGTTTTAATCAACTAATAAAACAATTTCAGTATGAGAGGATGCAAGAATTACTAATTTCATTATTTCTTCCATTTTAGTCACTTTTCTTAAGTATATTTTAAGTTTCATTCTTTAATATATGTCTAGAGCACCCAATGTCCAATTTAACATCTTTTGTTGGAGCCTTGAGTGCTAGACACACCTGCAGAAAATATTTAGATTTTCAACTTAGGAACCCAAGCTCTTTTGGGTCCTTGCAGGTTAGCTATTATTGTTCCTTTTGGAACCCATATTTTCTTAATAGTTATTTTGTCCATAGGCTTGCAGATTTTAGGACTACAAGAAGTGTATTTCTGCATCTTCTTATTAAATTTAACAAACATGGATTTAACATGAGTGGTAGATAACCCTTCAGTTTTCTGTTTTTGCCTTTTAGGTTTATCAAATTTGTAATATACAGATTTAGGAACAGAAGAGATTTTGCATAACCTTTGTTCCTGTTTATCAGCATTATAAGAATCTATTTTAAAATGATTAGAAACTGTTTTAACAAATATATTCTTGAAAGATTTTTGGGTGTACCAAGGTTGACATCCCAATCCAATATTATCAAATTCAGCTCTTTGATTATTTATCATTAGATTCAACTTTTCAGAGCTCAAAGTAAATCTTTCAACAACAGGTTTTAATTTGTCAACTTCTTTATTTAATCTTTTGTTATCTTCTGAAAGCAATTCATTATTTTTCTTAAGTTTATCATGGCTTTCAGTGAGAAGTTGATTTTTCTGATTTAGTTTTTTATTTTCCTTAATTAAGATTTCAGTTTCATTTACTAGGATTTTCTTTTCATTCTTCAGGTTCTTGTTTTTACAAATGAGTTTCTTATGTTCTTTCATTAGATCAAGAAATGCATCATGTAACTCATCAAGTGTAAAATCATTTTCAAGTTTATCATATACTTCATATTCAGAAGAGGAGACACTTTGCATTTCAATACATACCTCGTCCTTGTGTGCCACAAGGCATAGGTTTTCAATATCACCTTGTCTCTCTTTTTCTTTAGAGTTAATTTCAGATTCACTAAAAATATTAGTGCTTTCATATTTAGCCTCTAGCATATTCCACATGTCTTTAGCAGTTATGCAAGAAGATATGCAATTAAACTCATTCCTATCTAATGCACAATATAATAGGTTCATGGCTTTTGAATTTTGTTGAGCCATTTTCTCATTATGATTAGTGTTTGTGTGTGTTCCATTGACTATAATGCTCCATAAATTATAATCAAGCGATTGTATGAAAACGCGCATGCGTGCTTTCCAATGTGTATAGTTTATGCCATTAAATAGTGGAGGTCTATCACTTAATTGTCCCTCTCCTAGAACACTATCTATTTGAGTTGTCATGATCTTTGGCTCTTTGACGGTTAGGTCAAAAACACAAGGCAAGAAATTATAGAGCACCGGCTCTGATACCACTTGTTGCCCAGTAGATACAACCCAAGAGGGGGGGGTGAATTGGGTCTTTTAAAACTTTTAGGCTACTTCTAACACTTTTCAATTAATTATGCTAAGTTGTATAGATGCACAGTGGAATTTAAACTTAGCAACAGTTTGATTTATTGAATGAGACTTGATTAAGTAAATTGAATATGCTTGCAACTAAAGGATGCGCGGATAAGAGTTAAGCAAGCAATTTATCTAAGTAAGTAAGTGAGCAAGTTAGACAATGACAAAAAGCATCACAAACACAACAAACATATAGTGGTTCAGTGCACCCCAGCACCTACATCCACTCCCCAAGACCTCTTGGAAATTTCACTATAATCCTCCAGATTACAGTCCGGTAGTTTTGCGAGTGCACTACCCAACTCGTTGTTTTACCCCGGGCTAACAACGAACCCTACAATCCCCCAATTTAACCTAGGCTTGGGACGCCTATCCCTTGTTCCAAGTCCCTTGACTGGAACATGCACAATAATCAAATGTTTTACAAAGATTTGAAAACTCTTAAGAAAGTGAATATATCAATGAAAAACAACAAAACCGGAAGAACCCTTTTTGCCGTTGGAAGTGTGGGTGATGGTGGTTCTTCCGATGTGGATCATGTTTGCTTGAATGCGAACTTTGAATGCCGAGTGGGAGTGAGTAGTTGAGCACGAAATCAGATGGGAAAGCTTGAATGCACTTGATTTCTCCTCTTGAAAGCACTAACTCCCTTGAACCTCTTTCTCTTTCTTCTCTCTTGAATGATCTTGTGTTTGGTTGGTGAGAAGTTGTTTAAAGGCACTTAAAAGCTCCTTTTTATAGCCCTACAAGCAATAGATCCGTTAGACACAAAAATATAGCCGTTTGAAATTCAAACAAACCTGCAAAAGTGTGTCAGTCGTGTCCCAAGCGCTCCGGAGACGTCTCCACTTGAACGCGAGACGTCTCGGCTGTATAAAAATTCTTTTGACGATGTTTGGAGTCGACTCGGCGCTTTACGGGGACATCTCTGAAGAAGAACAGCTTGAATGCTTGTTTTTCTATTTTTCTGAGAGAGTTGGCTCGGCACTTTACGGGGACGTCTCGGGATGTTTGTGCTTTTTGCATGGGGACGACTCCGCGACGTCGGGGACGACTCCGCAGTTTTATCACCGAAAAACAAGTCCTCTGGAATCCCCTGAGAGAGTCGACTCCGCGCTTTCTGGGGACGTCTCGGGAAGTTTGCTTTTTATGCGTGGGGACGACTCCGCGTCCTTCGGAGACGACTCGCGCGCATCCCTTGAAATCGGCCTTTCTGCCGTCTCTGAGAGAGTCGACTCCGCAGAGTCGGGAGTCGACTCCGACCCTGCGAGACGCCTCGCCAGGTGCCGGGGACGTCTCCAGACGTGCCAATTCATCCTCTTCGTGCCAGAGACGTCTCTGGGACAAACCGGAGACGTCTCGGCTGTCCCTGATCTGTTTTCTTCATCTCAAAAAATCTTCAAAAAATCCTTGAAAAATATGGGAACATGCCTTGACAATTCTTAACAATATTCTTAGTTAAACACCTAAAATCCTCAAATAAATTGTTAATATAAAGGGAATTATACTCTAGTATTTTGTATTCATCAAAATCCGTTAGGGGGTCAATACAACCGAAGATGGATGTTCCTAAATTACTTTTGTGAGATTTTTATTTAAATGCTTACTAGGCTTGTAGCCAATTTGCATGTTAATCCAAGAACGAATTACAATACAAATGACCTTTGTTCCGATGTTAGTGGTGAATTCCTTGCCCTAGATTTCTCCAAACTGATATCATTCTAATTGCATTTCTTATTAAAGTTGCTTAGTTTAATAGTCTTCACAAATTCCCTTTTTCAAATATTTTTAAAGAAAAACAACTATACCCCAATCCCTGTGAAATCGATACCCGTAATCACTATCCTACCAGATACGTGCTATTGCATGGTTTTTAAAGTTGACTATCAATTTTTGGTGTCTAAGCAAGCTTTGTCCCAAGAGAGACAGTTCATTTGTTCGAGGCAAGTGGTTTTAAAGTGGGACCTTTGCAACGCATCGTGACCCCCCCACTTACCTGGGAGCTTACCTGGTCAACTCAGTCATTAGACCGGATTGGAGGCTTAGGTGCCCTCTTCAAACCAGTTAGGAGCTGTCTAGTGATTTTAGGGTAAACATAAGGAATTGATGTGTTTTTCTTTTAATGCATGCTTGACTGCACTTAACTGATTAGAAGAGCTTTATTGTATGTTAGGGTGTCGTTCCAAATCTCCTGAATTAGTACCTTTTGATTCTGAGATAGAGCGTTCTATTAGGGCCCTTCGAGCTGAAATCCGCACCTATAGAACCATAGGATCTGCTCCACCTGTCGAGATGGCTGAAGAACAACCCAAACTCCTGAGGGAGTACTTTACTCCCACCATTTACACTTCCCCATCTTGCATTCGATTACCTGAGGTAGCAGCTGTACAATATGAAATAAAGTCTAGTGTGATCCAAATGCTCCCATCTTTTTATGGGCTCACCAATGAAGACCCATATAAACACCTAGATGAATTCCTTGAGATTTGCACCACTGTCAAGATTCAGAACTTCACTGATGATGCTCTGAAACTTAGATTATTTCCCTTCTCCCTTAAAGACAGAGCTAAGCAATGGCTGAATTCTTTAGAAACCGATTCGATTCGTTCCAGGGATCAAATGCAACAAGAATTTCTTAAAAAATACTTTTCTATAGGAAGAATGAACCAGTTTAGACGTGCCATCACAAGCTTCTCCCAAACTGAGGGAGAAGAATTTCATGAAACCTGGGACAGATTTCGGGACCTAATCCGTAAATGCCCGCATCATCAGATATCCAAGTGGCAATTAGTGCAATGCTTTTATGACGGATTGTCTGATCAAAACCGTCAGATGGTTGATGCTTCGTGTGGGGGAACTTTCATACTTAAGAGTGAGCATGAGGCATGGCAGTTGTTTGAAAACCTCAATGAAAACTCCCTCCACCATGCTTCCTGTTCTCGTCAAGCACCTCCGAGTTCTCAAAGAAAAGGGACCATTTGTGAAATAAGTCATTCTATGGACCTGTCTAGCAAGGTAGATGCATTGTCCCATAAGATTGACCAACTGATGATAGGAGGACATGTCGTTAGCTCTTTCCAAGCACAAGTGTGTGCTATCTGTTCTAGCCCATCCCACCCTATCCATGAGTGCCCCTCAGCACCTCAATTCTCCGAACTCGTGCAAGAACACATCAATGCTGCTCAAACACAGCCTAGACCGGATAATGATCCGTATTCTAACACTTATAATTCGGGATGGCGCAACCACCCGAATTTCTCTTGGAAGCAGCAGACTCCCAATACTTCCCAACTTTATTCCCAAAACTTTCAACCATTCCAGAATGTTAATCCCTACCGTCCTTCGACTCAATTTCAACACACTCCTCCTCCACATCAAAGAAACACAGCCTTTGAGGAGAAAGTGTTGACCGCCCTTCAAGGTTTGGAAACCATTACACAATTGGTGCACTCTCACACGCAATCCATCGCCAAGCTAGAATCCCAAATGGGGCAACTAGCTAATGCACTGAACAAGCGAGAGGAAGGAAAGTTTCCAAGCCAACCAGTGAGTAATCCTAGGGGACAATACATGGCTCAAGAAAATCAACTAAATACAATTCATCGTGAACAAGCCAATGCTTTGACTACCCTAAGGAGTGGACGTGTAGTAGACAATAAGATTGGGGAGGATAACAATAAGAAAGGTGGAGAAGAGGATAGAAATGTGTCAAATGGAAATCTAAAACCTTCTTCTTCTTCTTCAGCTAGTCCACCTTCTGCCAAAACTCACATTCCAAAGGCCCCATTTCCTGAAGCATTTAATGCACCCACTCCCTTTGGCAAGAAAGAAACTTCACTAGATGAGATGATGGAAGTTTTCAAATAAGTAAAAATCAACCTTCCGCTTCTTGATGCTATTCGACAAGTTCCCTCCTATGCCAAATTTTTCAAAGATCTTTGTACCCAAAAGCGAAAATCTAGGACACATGTGCCTAAAAAGGTCTTCCTAACTGAGCAAGTGAGTTCTATTCTCCAACACAACACCCCTCCGAAATTCAAAGATCCTAGTGCTCCCACCATCTCCTGTGTCTTAGAAAATAATTTCATTGATCGAGCACTATTAGATCTAGGGGCAAGTGTCAACCTTTTACCTTACTCAGTTTATGAGAAACTTGGGTTAGATGAGTTAAAACCAACCTCGGTATCCCTTCAATTGGCTGATCGATCTGTAAAAACACCACGTGGGATAATTGAAGATGTTCTTGTCAAGGTAGACAAATTCTATTTTCCTGTAGATTTTATCGTCCTTGATATTGAACATGAGCCTAATCCTAAGAAACAAATCCCCCTGATCCTTGGGCGCCCCTTTTTAGCAACAGCCAATGCATGCATCAATTGTAGAACGGGGGTAATGAACATATCATTTGGAAACATGAAGGTAAAATTAAATGTATTCAATACAGCTGACCAACCCGTGAGGACAGTTGAGTGCTTCCTAATAGACAAAATGGATGATCTTGTAGAAGAAGCCCTTCTCTATATTTTGGCAGATGACCCTCTGAAAACATACTTGGCCCATTTTAACTTTGATATAGACAAGGCCATAGAAGCAGTCAACTTCTTACCTGATAATCAGTCTCTCACAAATTTTCTTCCTTGGAGAACTCGGCATGAACCCGGTATGATCTGATAAGGATGCACTGCATCTGGCTGAAGACGTTAAACTTAGCGCTTGTTGGGAGGCAACCCAATTCTCATATCTTATTTTTGCACATTTTCTTGTCGCATTTTTTTCAAGAGCCCTCATATTACTGATGCAACTAAGGTAAAATGCTTCTATCCTCCATATGCATCATATTTTCGTCTAGAATAAAATAGAATAAAATAATAATCCTTTTATCTCAAAAAAAAACACATTGAGGACAATGTCTGATTTAGGTTGGGGGGTATAGGATTCGAAATTTTTGAAATTTTTTTTCACATTTTCATATTTTTAAATAATTTTATCTCAAAAAAAAACCTAATTTCTATGTTTTAGTGCTGAAATGATAAACACACGAAGTATATAAAATCTAAAAAGCCCAATGACTAGTCAGGAGTAAGACAATTTCATTTCTTTTCATTAAAAGTTCTTTTAGTAAGTTGTAAGATAATTTTTACTTTGAAATTTCACGACACACATAGCCTACACTTCTAAGGGTTAGGTTCAACATTATGTTGTTAAATCTGGTAGCAATCCTGAGTCTTGATGAATCATACTTATCTAATTCACTTTTATCTCAAAAAAAAAGGTGAATTTAGTCAGGTACATCGAAAAGAGCTACCTATTGTCAAAGGTCAGAAAGCTTGTGATGATGAACCCGAGCATAGGTCCGTAGGGGAGTCTTGATGCCCAACACCTTATGCCATCTGGTGTGGGAGTGTTAACTGAATGCTCGTTACACGGAGGAATCATTACAAGAGTAAAAGTGCATAATTTATTTATTATTAAAAAAAGAACAGAGAAAGAGAAAATAATATTTGACCTTGAAAAAGACGATAGTGTGAAAGCCGTCGTTGTAAAAATTCGAGTAAACTGGAATATTACAGATAAAGCCCATGAGGTATTAAAGTAAATATCCACAACTCTCAAAATCCTGCAAGATAGGATGATTTTGAATCAGTGATTAGGTCTTACTGATCAATTCTTGGAAACTACTAGCTTTAGCAGTATTTTGGAGGATCTAAAGTCTTAGCTTGTGTATGGTCCAGATATCACCGAGCACCCGAGTATAAATGAGCCTTACAACTCCCTAACGGAAACTTAATGACCTCAACTTGAATTGCATTTTGACCTAGCCTTTGGGCTGACTTAGTAATTAAAACTTTGTGTGCTTTTGAAATTATTGGCACTTATGTATTTGAAATTAGATTTTACAAAGCAATAAAATAAATTCTTTGGGTAGAGACAACAGTTTGTGGTTATCTGAGCCAGAAACCCTCACGAGACAAAACTCGTCCACTAGGGCCACCTAGGGGTTTAAATCCTTATTGCATACGGTAAATGCAATCGCGATTCCTGCGAAAGTGAGTTAGTTTTTATTTTGCTCGAGGACTAGCAAAATGTAGGTTGGGGGGTGTGATAAGTGCTAAATAATGCATAAACTAATATCTTATTCATAGCACTTATCATTATTTTAATTCAAATATTTTGTAAATTCAACTAAAAAATTGTGTTACCTTCACCATTGCATTTTAATAAATTATTAAAGGTAATTCAAGTTTTACTTATTTACTGATTGAGTCTAATGTACGCAGGTTGAGTCAAATTCATTAGGGATTATTCCTGGACCTAAACCACATGCACCCCACAAATCAAGACCCTCTGATTCAGTCACCTAATTTTCTTTCCACATGATCCAATTCTCCTATTTTAATCTCAAAAACAATAAAATCCCTTCAATTATTTGTCTCTCATATCTAAAAGCATATCATCATATTTGCATGAATCCCAAAGCTCCATCCACTCTTCCACTTTTCTCTACCAAACAACCCGCTCTCATCTTAGCTTCAAACTTCATCCTCCCGAGTCCCAAACTTCATCATCTCCCAACCGTATCACTCTTATCTTCTCCACGTTCCAACACCTCCCCATCGTATCTTCATCACGAGTTCATCTTCCCAACGTCTCTCTCTCAACTTCTCTTCATCCCACGTTCCCTTCATTCCGCGTCAACATCCCAACGTCCCATACACCCAGATTTTCTTCTTCGCACATCCCGTTCGGAATTGATTCCATCTCCACAGGATAAAATCAAATCTCACAAACCTCCCAGCATCAAAGGATCAAGTCTTCTCAGCCGTGAGCTTCATCCACAACGTCCCAGCCATCAAATATTCTTCCGATTATCACCCACGGATAAGGTCCAAGCTTTTCAACCTCATCTCCTCCGCGGATCCGATCTTCCTCCCAGCCGTTCCCGAGCCTTCAGCCAAGTCCAACTTCCTCTGCTTCAAAACAAAATCTCTGGCATCATCTCGGATAAATCTATGCTTCGGAACAGAGCCACGTCTTCCGCAGTCCAAAGATCTCCTCCGGATCAGCTTCATCCCGAATTCCATGGATTAACAGCTTCAAACTTCATCCTATTCTCTGCATCCTCCCGATGGCTTCCTTCCATTATTCACGGGATGAATACCAGCAACATCCCATTTGCTCCCAGCTGCTTCATCCTCCCGAACTCCACCATCATCAAATCCCCTGCATCTCTCCCCTGTTCCATGACAGTCATCCAGAACCAAATCTAGATTAAAACATAAGAATCCCAGCTCACGGTTCAAAGCAACCGTATCATCCTTCCCAATCTTATCCTCCCAGCATCCCAAACAACTAAATCCAAAGATTTCCTTCAACCGTGATCTTCCCTTCATCCCGTTCAGAATCATTCATTCTCTTCCCCTGTTTCGGAACAACTCCCAGCCGAATCCAAACTTTCCTTCATCCACGGGATGAATCCAAATCCCATGTGATCTCCCAGCTTCTTCCAAATCCCCTGCATCTCAGAAATTCATCTTTCCGAAAATCAAGCATCTCTTCCCGTGTCTAGCTGCTCAACTGCAAGCCTCCGAACTTCTTCATCTCAGCCGTGAACAGAGTGCCCAACGCGTCCGAAGATCAAGCAATGATCTCGCAGCTTCATCCCCTTCGATCTATCCTTATCTCGACGAGGAATAGGGAGGAGGAGGGAGAGAGCTTGCAGCCTATAAAAGGAAGAGTTCTTCTCTTCAGCGGAATCAATCCATCTCTAGCAGGCCAAATCCCACGGGAAGAAGAAGAAGTAAAGGGAGAAATAATAGCTTGGGATATTCTGGGAATTACTTCCCACGAAAAAAAAAAGAAAAAGAAATGAAGTGACAAGAGGGGAGTCGCCGAAGGAAGAAAAGGAAGAAATGGGAGCCCGCTGCTGTGTGCTAGTCCTCGAGCAAAATAAAATTAGAGAAAAGAAAAAAAACTCTAACTCACTTTCGCAGGCATCGCGATTGCATTTACCATATGCAACAAGGCTTTAAACCCCTAGGTTACCCTAGTGGACGCGTTATAGTCTCGTGAGTATTTTCAATGAAGATATCCGCAAACTTCAATATCATTTATTATTATGATTAATTTGTTGTTGTTGTTGTTTTTTCTTTTTTTTTTAATTCGATTGATGAAAATTCAAATTCCAAGTGCATACTAGCTAAGAATTTTTTTTTTAAAAAAACTCTTTTTTTTAATTAAAATCTAATTTAAGATACATAAATGATAAGAATTTCAAAGCACACACGGTTTTATTTACTAAGTCAGCCCAAATTCTAGGTTAGTATGCAATCTAAGTTAAAGTCATTAAGTTTTCGTTTAGGAAGTTGTAAGACTTATTTATACTGGAGTGCTCGGTGAAATCTGGACCGTACACAAGCTAAGAGTTCGGATCTCCAAAATATTGCTAATACTAGTAGTTTCCAAGGATTGGTCGAAAAGACCTGCTCACTGATTCAAAACCATCTTATCAGCAGGATTTTGAGAATTGTGGATGTTCACTTTAGTACCTCACGGGCTTTATCTGTAATATTCCAGTTTACTCGAATTTTTACAACGATGGCTTTCACACTATTGTCTTCTTTTTTTTTTAATATCAAAAATTGTGTACTTTTACTCTTGTGATGATTTCTCTGTGTAACGAGCAATCAATCGACAACTCTCACATCAGTTGGCATAAGGTGTCGGGCATCAAAACTCCCCTACGGACTTATGCTCAGAGTCTTCATCACAAGCCCACTTGACCTTTGACAATAGGTAGCCCTTTTCGATGTTCCTGACTAAATCCATTTTTATTGATATTTTTTTTAATATCAAAAATTGTGTACTTTTACTCTTGTGATGATTTCTCTGTGTAACGAGCAATCAATCGACAACTCTCACACCAGTTGGCATAAGGTGTCGGGCATCAAGACTCCCCTACGGACTTATGCTCAGAGTCTTCATCACAAGCCCACTTGACCTTTGACAATAGGTAGCCTTTTTCGATGTTTCTGACTAAATCCATTTTTATTGATGATTTTTTTTTGTGGATTAGATAAGTATGATTCATCAGGGTCCAAGGTTGCTACTATACTATCAACATAATGTCGAGCCTAGACCTTCGAAGGGTCGGCCAGTGTGTAGTAAAATTCCAAAGTATTAATTAGCTTACAACTCCCTAAGAGAGACTTAATAAAAAGAACTTAAATTTATATTACTTCCGACTAGTCATTGGGCTTTTTAGATTTTATATACCTTGTGTATTTATCATTCTCACATTCATGTATAGAAATTAGGTTTTTAAAAACAAAAACTTTTTTATTTAAATTTTTTATTATTATTTATTTATTATTATTTTATGAAAATGAACACACATTTTTTTTTGGATGAAAATCAAAATGAATACCCCCAAACCTAACCTAACATTGTCCTCAATGTTTAAAAAAAAAAAAAAAAAATCTAAGAGAATTGGGTTGCCTCCCAACAAGCGCTAAGTTTATTGTCTTCAGCCAGACACAGTGAGGTAGTTTTTGCATCTCCTTCTATGAGTTCATCTATTTTGTCTATTATAAAACACTCAACTTTTCCCGCGGGTTGGTCGTCCGCATTGAACACATTTAATTTTACTTTCATGTTCCCAAATGATATGTTCATTACCCCCATTCCACAATTTATGCACGCATTGGCTGTTGCTAAAAGGGGTGCCCAAGGATCACGGGGATTTGTTTCTTAGGATTAGGCTCATGTTCCATATCAAGGACGATGAAATCTACTGGAAAATAGAATTTGTCTACCTTGACAAGAACATCTTCAATTATCCCACGTGGTGTTTTTACAGATCGATCAGCCAATTGAAGGGATACCGAGGTTGGTTTTAATTCACCTAACCCAAGTTTCTCAAACTGAATAAGGTAAAAGGTTGACACTTGCCCCTAGATCTAAGAGTGCTCGATCAATGAAATTATTTCCTAAGACACAGGAGATGGTGGGAGCACCAGGATTTTTGAATTTCGGAGGGGTGTTGTGTTGGAGAATAGAACTCACTTGCTCAGCTAGGAAGACCTTTTTAGGCACATGTGTCCTAGATTTTCGCTTTTGGGTACAAAGGTCTTTGAGAAATTTGGCATAGGAGGGAACTTATCTAATAGCATCAAGAAGCGGAAGGTTGATTTTAACTTGTTTGAAAACCTCCATCATCTCCTCTAGTGAAGTTCCCTTCTTGCCAAAGGGAGAGAGTGAATTAAGAGCTTTAGGAAATGGGGCCTTTGGGATGTGAGTTTTGGTAGAAGGTGGACTAGCTGAAGAAGAAGAAGGTTTTAGATTTTTATTTGACACATGTCTATCCTGTTCTTCATCTTTCTTATTGTTATCTTCCCCAATCTTATTGTCTACTACACGTCCACTCCTTAGGGTAGTCAAAGCATTGGCTTGTTCATGATGAATTGCATTTAATTGATTTTCTTGAGCCATATATTGTCCCTTAGGATTACTTAGTGGTTGGCTTGGAAGCTTTCCTTCCTCTCGCTTGTTCAGTGCATTAGCTAGTTGCCCCATTTGAGATTCTAGCTTGGCGATGGATTGCATGTGAGAGTGCACCAATTGTGTAATGGTTTCCAAACCTTGAAGGGCATTCAACACTTTCTCCTCAAAGGCTGTGTTTCTTTGGGGTGGAGGAGGAGTGTGTTGAAATTGAATCGAGGGACGGTAGGGATGAATATTTTGTGGGGTTTGAAAATTCTGAGGATTTTGAAAATTTTGGGAATAGGGTTGGGCTGTGTTCGAAGTTTGCTGCTTCCAAGAAAAGTTTGGATGATTTCGCCATCCCGGTTATATGTATTGGAAAATGGGTCGCTGAAGGGCAGCATTGATGTGTTCTTGCACGAGTTCGGGGAATTGGGGCGCTGAAGGGCACTCATGAATAGGGTGGGATGGGCTAGAACAGATAGTACACACTTGTGCTTCGGAAGAGTTCATGTAATGCCCACCTATCATCAGTTGGTCAATCTTATGGGACAATGCATCTACCTTGCTAGACAGGTCCATAGAATGACTTATTTCACAAATAGTCCCTTTTCTTTGAGAATTCGGGGGTGCTTGACGAGAAGAAGAAGCATGGTGGAGGGAGTTTTCATTAAGATTTTCAAATAATTGCCATGCTTCATGCTCATTTTGAAGTATGAAAGTCTCCCCGTGTTGACCCCCTAATGGATTTTGATGAATACAAAATACTAGAGTATAATTCCATTTATCTTAACAATTTAATTGAGAAATTCATGTGTTTTATTAAGAATATTGTTAAGAAATGTCTAGGCAAGTTTCCATAATTTTTATGAATTTATTGAAGAATTTTTTGAGATGAAAGAAAAAGTTCAGGGACAGCCGAGACGTCTCCTGATAGTCTCAGAGACGTCTCTGGCACAAACAGGAAGAACTGGCACGTCTGGAGACGTCCCCGGCACCTGCCGAGTCGTCCCCGCGATAGCGGAGTCGACTCTCTCAGTAGCGGAGTCGACTCTCTCAGTGGCGGCAGAAAGGCAGTTTTCAAGAGATATGCGCGAGACGTCCCCACCATACGCGGAGTCGTCCCCGCAAGTAAAAAGCAGATCTCCGGAGTCGTCCCCTAGATAGCGGAGACGGCTCTCTCAGGGTTTTTCAGAGAATGATTTTTTCGGTGATAAGGCAGCGGAGACGTCCCCTGAAAGAGCGGAGTCGACTCTCTCAGGAAATTCCAGAAGACATGTTTTTCGGAGTTATAACGGCGGAGTCGTCCCCGAAGCAGCGGAGTCGTCCCCATGCAAAAAGCGCAGACAAGCCGAGACGTCCCCGTAAAGTGCAGAGACGACTCTCTCAGAAAAACAGAAAAACAAGGATTCAAACCATTCATCATCGGAGTCGCCCCCGTAAAGCGCCGAGTCGACCCCAAACAACATCAAAAGTAAAATCTTGTAGCCGAGACGTCTCGCGTTGAAGCGGAGACGTCTCCGGAGCACCTGGGACGCGACTGACAACTTTTTCAGGTTTGGTTTGAATTTCAAATCTCCTTTACTTTATCTCTAACGGCTATATTTGCTTTTTGGGCTATAAAAGGGAGCTCTTAAGTGCTTCTCTACAACTCTTCACCAACCCAAAGCAAAATCATTCAAGAGAGAAGAAAGAAAAAGAGATTCAAGGAAGTTAGTGCATTCAAGTAAAGAAATCAAGTGCTTTCAAGCTTCTCAAGTGATTTCAAGCTCAACTACTCTCTTCCGCTCGTGCATTCAAAGCTCACACTCAAACCTACGCGATCCACATCGGAAGAATCACCATTTCCCACGCTTCCAACGGCAAAAGGATTCTTCCGGGTTCTATTGTTTATCATTGTCATATTTGCTTATTTAGAGCTTTCCAATTGTTTGTAAAACTCTTCTAACATTGTGCTTGTTCCAGTCAAGGGACTTGGAACAAGGGAAAGGCGTCCCAAGCCTAGGTTAAATTGGGGGTTTTAGGGTTTGTTGTGAGCCCGGTGTAAAACAACGAGTTGGGTAGTGAACTCGCAAAACTACCGTACTGTAATCGTGGATTATAGTGGAAATTCCCAAAGGTGCTTTGGGGAGTGGATGTAGGAGCAGTGGAGGCTCCGAACCACTATAAAAGCCTGTGTTTGCGATTGGTTGTCTTTATAGCTTTATTCTTGCTTTAGCTCTTATATTTGTGTGTTTTACTTTTAAATAGTCAAAAAGTTTTTAAGACACCCAATTCACCCCCCTCTTGGGTGACCATCTCTGGGCAACAAGTGGTATCAGAGCAGGTGCTCTGTGTATTTCTTGAAAGACCTAACCGTCTTAGCCAAAGATCTAGATGGCAACACCCTTTAACAATGTTCCTGCCGAGGGGCAAGCAACCAATAGACCTCCACTCTTCAATGGGACAAATTATACCTATTGGAAGACTAGAATGAGAATCTTCATTCAAGCACAAGACTATGCCTTGTGGAGGGTTATAGTCAAGGGACCACAAGAACCATCACACATGGTTAATGGCATTCGAGTTCCCAAACCTGAGGAGGATTGGGATGAGAATGATGATAGGATGGCTCAACTCAATTCTAGAGCCATGAACTCATTATTTTGTTCTTTAGATGCAAATGAGTTTAATAGAGTCTCCACATGTAGTTCCGCTAAGAAAATATGAGATAGGCTTGAAGTTACCCACGAGGGTACAAATCAAGTCAAGGAGTCCAAAGTGAACATTCTAGTTCATAAATATGAGTTGTTTAAGATGGAACCCAATGAAACCATCACATGCATGTTTACACGCTTTACCGATATAATTAATGGTCTAAAAAGTTTGGGTAAATCTTATACTAACCCGTAACTTGTGAGTAAAATTCTCAGGTCTTTGCCAAAAGCATGGGAAGCAAAGGTCACGGCGATCGTAGAAGCCAAAGACCTCAACACCTTGGGGCTAGAACAACTTTTGGGCTCATTAATGACGCATGAGCTCACGATGAAGCAACATGAAGATGATTTGCCAAAGAAGAAGACAATTGCACTCAAGGCTACTTCGAGTGTGTGTGAAGAAGAAAGTAGTGAGAGTGAGGAAGAAAGTGAGGACGAGGACTTGGGTTTGATAGTTAGGAAGTTTAAAAAATTCATGAGGAAAAAGAAACCCTTCCCTAGGAAAAAGTTTGGAGGGAGAAATGATTGGGAAAAGAAAAAAGAAAAAGAAAGAGACCCAATCATATGCTATGATTGCAAGAGACCGGGACACATTCGTTCCGAATGCCCTCAACAAAAGAAGTACTTTGGAAAGAAGAAGAAGAAGGCATTGAAGGCAACATGGGATGATAGTGACACATCATCCTCCGAGGAAGAGAAGGAAAAGACCGCCAATTTATGCTTCATGGCGTTCGAAGACGACGAGGTATGTCAAAATCCAACTATAAATTTTACTTTAGAAGAATTGTATGAAGCTTTTCAAGAACTTATGGGTGATTGTAGTATGTTAGGAGCAAAGAATAAAGAATTAAAAGTCTCTAATCAAAAACTGAAGGAAGATATTGAGAACCTATTGATTGAAAAAGAGAGCATTAAAAATATTAACACTATTGACCTAGAAATCAAAAATTCAAAACTTAGCATTGAAAATAAAAAGGCAAAAACACTAAATAAGGAATTAAATCTAAAAATAAAATCCCTACTCAATAATAATACCTCACTTGCACAAAATGTTGAATCTCTTAAACAGGATAAGGAAGAACTAGTTAAAGAAAATTTGAATCTTAAGAACGAGGTACATAAGTACAAACCAATTGTTAAAAAATTTACACAAAGCTCTGAAAAACTAAATCTTATTCTTTCAAATCAAAGAGTTGTTTTCAATAAAGCCGGATTAGGATATAAAACTAACAAACAACAAAAGTATCTAAAGAATTTCTTCATAAAAGCACAAGATGTAAAAACTGAAAAACCTACATGCTTTCATTGTGGAAAGAATGGACATAAAGCCTACTCTTGTATTCAAAGAAAGATCCAAACTAACAAGAGTACATTTGTGAAAGCCAAAAACATAACTAAAGTATGGGTGCCTAAGGGAACCAACCACACTAACCACAAAGGACCCAAGAAAACTTGGGTACCTAAGAGCTTCACATGATCATTTTGCAGGTATGCCTTGCAGCCGGAAATAAAAAGAGAATGTGGTATCTTGATAGCGTTTGCTCAAGGCATATGACCGGTGACAAGAGTCTCTTCGTCACCTTGCAATCAAAAGAAGGAGGAGTAGTCACATTTGGAGACAATGCTAAAGGCCGAATCATTGGTGTTGGTAAAATCTCCATATCACCCTCCTCATTTATTGATAATGTATTGTTAGTTAATGGACTAAAACATAATTTATTAAGTATAAGTCAATTTTGTGACAAGGGATTTAAAGTATCATTTGAATCATCACTATGCATAATTAGTAGTCCAATTGATAATGAGATCATACTCACAGGACATAGGCATGGAAATGTTTACATGGTAGATCTTGATGATCTCACCATGAAGGATGGCCAATGTCTTGTAGCCATGAATCCCAAAGTCAATGAGACTAGTTGGTTATGGCATCGTAGGTTAGGGCATGCTAGCATGGATTTAATCTCTAAATTAATTACAAAGGATCTAGTCAAAGGACTACCAAAAATAGACTTTGAAAAGAATAAAATTTGTGCTGCATGTCAATTAGGGAAACAAACAAGAAGTTCTTTCAAGTCTAAGAACATAGTCTCAACATCAAAACCCTTAGAACTAATTCACATGGATTTGTTTGGACCCACTAGAACTGCTAGTCTAGGGGGTAAGAAATTTGGTCTTGTAATCGTTGATGATTTTTCACGTTTTACATAGGTTTCATTTCTTGCACACAAAGATGAGTCCTTTTCCGCTTTTATCAAGTTTCATAATAGGGTTTCAAATGAACTCAATCTTAAACTAAAAGCAATTAGGAGTGATCATGGTACCGAGTTTGAAAATCAGTATTTTGAAAAATTTTGTGAAGAAAATGGTATCAATCACAACTTCTCGGCACCTAGGACACCCCAATAAAATGGGGTGGTAGAAAGGAAGAATCGCACACTAGCAGATATGGCTCGTACCATGTTGTGCGAATCGGATCTACCAAAGTATTTTTGGGCTGAAGCAATAAATACTTCATGTCATATTTTGAATCGTGCTTTAGTTAGATCCATCTTGAAGAAAACACCTTATGAGCTAATAAAAGGTAAGAAACCAAATATAAGCTATTTTCATGTTTTCGGTTGTCGATGCTTTATTTTAAATAATGGAAAGGACAATCTAAGCAAATTTAGTGCTAAATCAGATGAGGGGATCTTCTTAGGTTATTCCTCATCTAGTAGAGCATACAGGGTCTTCAACAAGAGAACTCTCGTTGTTGAAGAATCCATTCATGTTGTTTTTGATGAAGCTAATGGAGATTCTTCTAGAAAAGAAGAAGATGGTGATGCAGGTATACTTGAAGACCGAATGAAGGAATTCTCCATTCAAGACAAACAACATGAGGATGAGATCAAAGAAGATACAAATCAGCAAGGTGAAGAAGATCAACCTCCATCAAGAAATCAAGATCTTCCTAAGGAATGGAGGTATGCACATGGTCATCCAAAGGATCTAATCCTTGGTGATCCTTCACAAGGTATAAGTGTTGGGAACCCGTCCATGCCGCTGATATTTCAAAAATTTTTCAGATGGCAGCGGAATCGGCATGCACGGGTTCGACGTTCATCGCATGAACGCTTGTTTCGAGACCTTTCGTAATTAGGTAAGAATTAAAACTTTTAAAACTATTAGGAAGATCAAATCTTCACCTTGCGCGGGTAGATGATCACCGCAAATCTGAATTCGTGGTTTTGGAAGAGGGTTCGCTTGAAGCCGTTCAAACGTCCGGCCTCTACGGGTATCCACACGAAGCAGGATCCGATCCAAGCTCTCTATCTCACCGGGGTGCTAGCTCCCTTGCAAAGATAGCTTTGATGGCTGATGTCCTTCCTCTCAATCAACTCTTGATTGTGCTTAGAAGGAGGAAGAAGAAGGATGAAGAATAGGAAGAAGATGATCCTCTACGCAGCCTTCTCTTGTTCCTTGCGTTGGATGAAGGAAGGGAAGGGAAGGAGGCCGCCAACACTTGGAGATCTTTTCCCTTGCTTGCGGCTGCAACTAAAGAGGAGGAGAGGGGGCTTCCACGGCTTGAAGAGGAGGAGAAGACTCATCTAGGGCGCCGGCCCTAGTGCCTCTCTTATAGCCATCAAGGGCTCCTCCAAAGTAGGAGCCCTAGATGATTTTCCAAAGAGGGAAGGGGGGCGCCGGCCCCTCTCTTCATGCCGCACACAAGGAGAGGAGGAGGGGCGTGATCCCTCCTTCTTGTGTTGCCCTAATCCTCTTCCAAAGAGGATTGGGTGCCTCTCTTATGGTTAAGTCCTAATCTAATTAGGATTGACCATATTGGGTTCAATCTACGCTAGTCCTAATCCAATTAGGACTTGAATGAACCATGACTCAATTGAACTCTTCAATCCTAATCCAATTAGGAGTCATGTTGATTCATTAGATTATTAATTAATTTAGACTTAAGGAATCCTAATCCAATTAGGATTTGTTTAATTTTAGTCCTAATCCAATTAGGACTCCATTTGAATCCGAAGTCCTAATCCAATTAGGATTTCTAGGAATCCTACTCCAAGTAGGAATCCAATTCAAAATTCCTAATCTCATTAGGATTGTAGGAATCCTATTCCAAATAGGAATCCCAGTCCTACTCCAACTAGGATTCCCAGTCCTAATCCAATTAGGACTCTAGGAATCCTACCCGAAGTAGGATTTGTGTTTAAGTCCAATTAATTAATTCTCTTTGTTCCTCTTCAACTTCTTATCAATCAAATTGATTTCTTGTGATTCCTAATCACGATTTCAACCATCGGATCGGTCAATACTTCTAGTGTGTGTGACCCCATAGGTTCTATTCTGACTGGTAGTGAGATATATTGTGATCCCTATCACTATATCATTGAAAACTCCTTTCAATGGGTTGGAACGATTCCAACTCAACTCATTAGGGTTTATCGATCATCAAGATAATCCCTATGAGTCCCACCATCCACCAGTGACACCTAGCAGCATGTAGTGGCTACCCAGCAGAATGGAATGATGAACCTCTAGGTGCAGTTAACGTGTGATACAGTCCTACTATCGTGGATCCCTACAGGACGGAGGTCATGGACAACTCGTCAAACCCCATCGTCTGTCATATGTCAAGATTTATTCGACTTGAGTTCGATAGTGGAAAACTCTTTCTCCACTTTACTGCCCTGGCCAAGGTCTTAGAACTCAGTCTAACAAATCACATAGGATCACTCCTCTTCTATCAAGGTCGATAGATTCCTTGTAGGTGCATACCCTACTCCTACAGTGAACCTACTGCAGCCAATCTACACTGCATGGACCCATATGGCTAGAGACCATGTATGTGTGCAGTCAAACTACAATAACCTCACTGTGAGTAGCCGAAGCACCGCAGGTCAAAGGACCAGTCACACTACTGCAACATCAAGTAAGTCACTGACGAGTGGATAGACATCCAAGTGACTTCTTGTCTTGGTCACGCTCAGTACCCTTGTTCTCTAACAAGCACCTGCACTATCACTTCAGTGTCCCTACACTGTGGACTCAAGTCTCGTCCATCCAGAAGGAAAGTGATCTGTGCACTGATCGGATCGATCACCGTCCTCGTGATGATCCATTGATCAGGAGCATTTAGAAATTAATCACCAATGATACATGGCTCAAATTCTCAACTCTTGAGAATATGTATCATCATCTTATTAATTTCTTGGACGATTCATAGACACATAAATAATATGAATGAAAAGATGCCTTTTATTTATTCAATAATAAATAGTCAAGTACAAAATTATGTCCCTAGAATCAACAATGTGTCAGCCAAATTGGCTTCTAGGGCATACATCTAACAATCTCCCACTTGCACTAAAGCCAATTGGTCATATATCTTAGGCCCATCTTCTCAAGGTGGGCTTCAGTCTTTTGCTGACTCAGCTGCTTAGTGAAAGGGTCTGCCACGTTATCCGCGGAGTCTACTCTCTGCACCTCTACATCATAGTCGCGTATGAAATGGAAGCGCCGCTCTATGTGCTTGGACTTCTGATGAGACCATGGCTTCATAGCTAGTGCTATGGTGCCAATGTTATCACAGTAAAGTGTTATGACATCTAATGACATTACACCTAACTCTGCAATTAACTTTTAATCAGAAGGTTTCCACTGCACCCTTAGATACGGCTTAACATTCAGCTTCAAAGGTAGAATCTATAATGATCGGTTGTTTGGAACTCTTCCAATTTACTGAACCACAATTGCACATATTCTGATGTAGACTTTCTATCATCAATATGTGTGCATCCTTCTACCTTCAACTCTGATCTTCTTCCAAAGACCAAGAACATGTCCTTAGTTCTTCTCAAGTACTTAAGACTGTTCTTCACAGCTATCCAGTGTTCTTCACCTGGATTCGACTGATATCTGCTTGTGACACTCACAGCAAGAGCTATATCAGGTCGTGTACATAGCATGGCATACATGAGGCTTCCTATTGCCGATGCATAAGAAATCTTGCTCATGCGTTGAATCTCTTCAGATGTGTTGGGGCACATCTTCTTGGAGAGATGAATTCCATGCCTTAGGGGTAAGAGACCCCTCTTGGAGTTTTCCATGCTGAACCTCTTTAGCACCTCCTCTATGTACATCTTCTGTGAAAGGCCAAGCATCCTTTTAGATCTATCTCTATAGACCTTTATTCCCAAAATATAGGATGCTTCCCCAAGGTCTTTCATGGAGAATTCTTTTGACAACCAGACCTTGACCGAGGTTAGCATGGGAATATCATTCCCAATCAGGAGAATGTCATCTACGTACAGTACGAGAAAAATGACAGCACTCCCACTAACCTTTTTGTAAACACACGGTTCCTCTTCGTTTTTGATGAAATCAAACGTTTTGATTGCGTCATCGAAACTAGTGTTCCAACTCCGAGATGCTTGCTTTAGTCCATAGATGGACCTTTGCAGCTTGCAGACCTTGTGATCTCCATCACTGGAAGTGAAACCCAAAGGCTGTTCCATATAGATATCAAGATATCCATTCAGGAAAGCAGTTTTCACATCCATCTGCCAGATTTCATAATCATGAAATGCTGCAATAGCAAGCAATGTTCGGATGGATTTTAGCATGGCTACAGGTGAAAAGGTCTCCTGATAGTCAATGCCTTCGCGCTGACTATACCCTTTCGCCACAAGCCTTGCCTTATAGGTCTCTACCTTTCCATCCGAACCTATCTTCCTCTTGTAGATCCATTTGGATCCAATAGGTACAATACCTTCTGGTGGGTCTACTAAGGTCCAGACTTGGTTGGAATGCATGGAGTCTAACTCTGACTTCATAGCTTCCAGCCATTTCTCGGAATCGATATCAGATATCGCCTCGTTGTAGGTTTTGGGATCCCGTATGTGATCCCTATCTCCCACTAGGAACATTTCCTCGGTATCCTCTTCTAGTATACCTAAGTATCTATCGGGAGGATGGGAGATCCTACTAGATCTACGAGGTGGTTGAGGGACATCGTGTACTGGCTCCTTATGAATAGGTTCTATAGGATCCATGACTCGTTGCTTTTCAGAGACTTTCTCTTCAAGCTCAATTTTCCTCCCACTGCCTCTATCAAGGATAAACTGATTTTCCAAGAAGATGGCATGACGGCTCACAAACACATTGTGATCCTCTGAGACGTAAAAATTGTATCCTAATGACTCTTTAGGATATCCTATAAAACGAGCACTTATGGTCCTAGCCTCTAACTTGTCCGCCTGTAGTCGCTTGACGTGGGCCGGACACCCCCAAATCTTGAGATGACCCAGACTTGGTTTCTTACCATGCCATATCTCATACGGTGTGGTAGGAACGGATTTAGAGGGAACTCTATTCAATAAATAAATCGCTGTGAGTAAGGCATCTCCCCAAAGAAACATAGGTAAATCAGTGAAGCTCATCATGGACCTGACCATATCCAATAGGGTCCGATTCCTCCTCTCTGACACCCCGTTGAGTTGAGGTGTACCCGGAGGTGTCCATTGTGAGACTATGCCGTTTTCTTTGAGATAGTCCCGGAATTCCCCACTAAGGTATTCTCCTCCTCGATCTGATCGAAGAGCCTTAAGAGGTTTTCCAGTTTGTTTTTCTACTTCATTCTTGAACTCTTTGAACTTTTCAAAAGACTCAGACTTGTGTCTCATAAGATACACATACCCATACCGTGAGTAATCATCGGTAAAGGTAATGAAGTAAGAATAACGTCCCCTGGCTAGCACATCGAATGGGCCACATACATCTGTATGTACTAGGGCAAGTAATTCAGTGGTCCTCTCCCCATGTCCTACAAAGGGCAGTCTTGTCATTTTTCCTTGAAGACAGGACTCGCAAACTGGATAAGACTCGGAAGTCAATGAGCCTAAAAGCCCATCTTTATCCATTTTGTTCATTCTGTCTTCTCCAATATGGCCAAGTCTGAGGTGCCACAAATATCTTTGGTTTATCTCATCTCTGGATCTTTTGGATCCTTTGGCACTCACATCTTGCTCGGTAACATTCACAGATACATCCATATGTAAATGATAGAGACTGTCAATCATGAAACCACGTGCGACTATTTTATTTCTCAAATAAATAGAACAGCAGTCTTTGTCAAATGTAAAAACATGACCTTCCTGTGCTAGACATGAAACAGAAATCAAATTTCTGCTAGCAACAGGTACATAATAGCAGTCTCTAAGTATTAAACTAAATCCAGACGGTAGTCGCAGATGGTAGGTGCCCACAGCCACAGCAGCAACTTTTGCCCCGTTGCCAACCCGAAGGGTTACCGCACCTTCCGCCAGCCTTCTACTTTCCTTTAGACCCTGCATGGTAGTGCACAAATGAGCACTAGAACCAGAATCTATAACCCAACTAGAAGTAGAAGAAACCGTTAGATTAGTTTCAATTATGAGCAAGTCTATACCTTCTGAAGGTATGTCACCTTTCTTGTTCTTTAGGCTCTCGAGGTATGAAGGACAGTTTCTCTTCCAGTGGCCTTCGACATTGCAGTGGAAACATTTTCCTTTGTCGTTAGCCCTTTTCTTTTGAACTTCCTTCTTTTGCTTCTTGTCTTTTTTTTTTTGCTTCTTTGCAGGCTTCTTTTTCTTCCAAGTAGACTTTCTCTTGGAACCAGAAGTCAACTCAGCAGCAAGGACATTGCCCCTTGAACCTTTCAAGGTTCCCTCAGCAGTTACCAACATGTTGATTAGTTCAGTCTTAGTGCATTCAATCTTATTCATGTGGTAGTTTACGATAAACTGACCAAATGAATCAGGAAGTGACTGTAGGATCAAATCCACTTGCAATTTCTTGTGCATGTCCATACCGAGCTTCTCAAGCTCCTCTAGGTCCTTGATCATGGTCAGACCGTGATCATGGACAGACTGCCCCTCGCGCATCTTCGCTTTGAAGAGCCTCTTGGACACTTCAAAACGAGCTGTGCGACTCTGCTCACCATACAACTCTTGCAGGTGTGCCAGTATGTCCCTAGCAGTCTTAATATTTTCATGCTGGCATTGGAGTTCATTAGACATGGATGCCATCATATAGCATTTTACTCTAATGTCATCATCCAACCACTTTTTATGCATCTCACGCTGAACATCAGTAGGACGTGCTGGTAGTGTGGGGATATCTGAATCGAGTATATAGCCTATTTTCTCACAGTCCAAAACAATTTTGAGATTTCTAAGCCAGTCTTTGTAATTGGTTCCGGTCAGTCGGTTGGTCTCAAGAATACGGGTCAGAGGGTTTGAAGCCGACATTGTATCTACAGAGAGTAAAGATTCTAGTTAGACTTTTGTACTTGATCCTAATCTGTTCTAAGGTCTTTTAGAACAAATGTGACTCCCACTATTTTCTCGAATTCCTCACACTCCCCTGGTAGGAAAACGGAAATCCCACACGACTAGGGTTTCTAGTGGGTACTGCGGTCCCACCAATTTACATGCCACCTCACCTAACAGTTATTGGTGACACATAGATGGATGAGTGTACAACTCTTGTACAATGCTTCTCAAGCATGTTGCAGTGCAACTTGGTCTCTAAGCCATGAAGACCTCACCTAACAGTTATTGGTCTCATTTCTTAGTTAAGTCAGACCCACTGTATAACCGTAGGAATAAAGTCGTCATTGGGTCCTCACCTAACAGTTATTGGTGCCCAACCCCACCTTTACCCTACAACATCTCATGTCTATAGAGAGGTCCAGCCCCCCAATGCAACTTGACCACTGTATCCAGCCGAGACAAGTCAACATCAGAAAGGCCTTAGCAGCTCTACTACAGTGGAAGACCTATTGACTTAATATTGGTTAATCAGGTCTTAGTGTTTGCAACTTGAGCCTTTCATAAGAGGTAATCGAACAATTGGCCAGGTAAGCAGGTGGGAGGCTCCCCTTACTCAGAGAGTAAGGTCCTAATTAAGTAACCACCTTTCATGCTTTCCTAGACACCAATTAGATCAATTAATCTAATATGACTTGCTCATGTCGGTTCACTCTCGACTTGATTGAGGAGGTTTTGATTTAGGTCTCAATTGGGTTTGCTACATCACATGTAGACCTATCTACCCGACTCTCATTCACATCACATGCAAACGGCGCATTGCAGGCAGTTATAATCGCGGCAATAATTAAAGCTAAACTTTAACTAGGTGATGATCATGGATTCTAATTAGGTCGTATTACAAGCACATGCACATCAATTGATCAAGTGGTCTTCAACTCTTGAATTGGTTCCAAGCCTCCTTGATTCGATCCTTGATCAACCCTTGATCCCATCGCCATCAACCGCTTGGATCACCTTTCATCTCATGCCTTTGCTTCAACTTGATCGTTGATGTACATCACATCACAGAAATACAACCAGATGTAAAATAAAAATAAAAATAATTTACATCTCCTTTTAGGAGGCACGCAGGCCTCTCAAAACATCAAATAAGATGCATGCAAGCATCTGAAAAATTACATGACATCGCAGATCACATCGCAGGTCATTACATTTGATACCAAAAGGGGTTGAATCCTATGATCATCACCGTATGCTACAATTATAATTTTCAGATCTGAAACTTAACTGATTATATCATGACATAGGTCGCTGATCATGCTAATCATGATTCTAAACTTTGTAATCCCATTAACAATGCAATTAGAATCATCTTTTTATCACATAAAAATCAGCATGTAAAAATTCAGCACCCCTGAAAAATCTGCATGCAGAATTTTTCAGCATGCATGATCAATCAATTTTCAGATCTAATAAGCCTTTAAATATTTAATTCTTACCTTAATCTACGAAGCCTAGGCTCTGATACCACTGTTGGGAACCCGTCCATGCCGCTGATATTTCAAAAAAATTTCAGATGGCAGCGGAATCGGCATGCGCGAGTTCGACGTTCATCGCATGAACGCTTGTTTCGAGACCTTTCGTAATTAGGTAAGAATTAAAACTTTTAAAACTATTAGGAAGATCAAATCTTCACCTTGCGCGGGTAGATGATCACCGCAAATCTGAATTCGTGGTTTTGGAAGAGGGTTCGCTTGAAGCCGTTCAAACGTCCGGCCTCTACGGGTATCCACACGAAGCAGGATCCGATCCAAGCTCTCTATCTCACCGGGGTGCTAGCTCCCTTGCAAAGATAGCTTTGATGGCTGATGTCCTTCCTCTCAATCAACTCTTGATTGTGCTTAGAAGGAGGAAGAAGAAGGATGAAGAATAGGAAGAAGATGATCCTCTACGCAGCCTTCTCTTGTTCCTTGCGTTGGATGAAGGAAGGGAAGGGAAGGAGGCCGCCAACACTTGGAGATCTTTTCCCTTGCTTGCGGCTGCAACTAAAGAGGAGGAGAGGGGGCTTCCACGGCTTGAAGAGGAGGAGAAGACTCATCTAGGGCGCCGGCCCTAGTGCCTCTCTTATAGCCATCAAGGGCTCCTCCAAAGTAGGAGCCCTAGATGATTTTCCAAAGAGGGAAGGGGGGCGCCGGCCCCTCTCTTCATGCCGCACACAAGGAGAGGAGGAGGGGCGTGATCCCTCCTTCTTGTGTTGCCCTAATCCTCTTCCAAAGAGGATTGGGTGCCTCTCTTATGGTTAAGTCCTAATCTAATTAGGATTGACCATATTGGGTTCAATCTACGCTAGTCCTAATCCAATTAGGACTTGAATGAACCATGACTCAATTGAACTCTTCAATCCTAATCCAATTAGGAGTCATGTTGATTCATTAGATTATTAATTAATTTAGACTTAAGGAATCCTAATCCAATTAGGATTTGTTTAATTTTAGTCCTAATCCAATTAGGACTCCATTTGAATCCGAAGTCCTAATCCAATTAGGATTTCTAGGAATCCTACTCCAAGTAGGAATCCAATTCAAAATTCCTAATCTCATTAGGATTGTAGGAATCCTATTCCAAATAGGAATCCCAGTCCTACTCCAACTAGGATTCCCAGTCCTAATCCAATTAGGACTCTAGGAATCCTACCCGAAGTAGGATTTGTGTTTAAGTCCAATTAATTAATTCTCTTTGTTCCTCTTCAACTTCTTATCAATCAAATTGATTTCTTGTGATTCCTAATCACGATTTCAACCATCGGATCGGTCAATACTTCTAGTGTGTGTGACCCCATAGGTTCTATTCTGACTGGTAGTGAGATATATTGTGATCCCTATCACTATATCATTGAAAACTCCTTTCAATGGGTTGGAACGATTCCAACTCAACTCATTAGGGTTTATCGATCATCAAGATAATCCCTATGAGTCCCACCATCCACCAGTGACACCTAGCAGCATGTAGTGGCTACCCAGCAGAATGGAATGATGAACCTCTAGGTGCAGTTAACGTGTGATACAGTCCTACTATCGTGGATCCCTATAGGACGGAGGTCATGGACAACTCGTCAAACCCCATCGTCTGTCATATGTCAAGATTTATTCGACTTGAGTTCGATAGTGGAAAACTCTTTCTCCACTTTACTGCCCTGGCCAAGGTCTTAGAACTCAGTCTAACAAATCACATAGGATCACTCCTCTTCTATCAAGGTCGATAGATTCCTTGTAGGTGCATACCCTACTCCTACAGTGAACCTACTGCAGCCAATCTACACTGCATGGACCCATATGGCTAGAGACCATGTATGTGTGCAGTCAAACTACAATAACCTCACTGTGAGTAGCCGAAGCACCGCAGGTCAAAGGACCAGTCACACTACTGCAACATCAAGTAAGTCACTGACGAGTGGATAGACATCCAAGTGACTTCTTGTCTTGGTCACGCTCAGTACCCTTGTTCTCTAACAAGCACCTGCACTATCACTTCAGTGTCCCTACACTGTGGACTCAAGTCTCGTCCATCCAGAAGGAAAGTGATCTGTGCACTGATCGGATCGATCACCGTCCTCGTGATGATCCATTGATCAGGAGCATTTAGAAATTAATCACCAATGATACATGGCTCAAATTCTCAACTCTTGAGAATATGTATCATCATCTTATTAATTTCTTGGACGATTCATAGACACATAAATAATATGAATGAAAAGATGCCTTTTATTTATTCAATAATAAATAGTCAAGTACAAAATTATGTCCCTAGAATCAACAATGTGTCAGCCAAATTGGCTTCTAGGGCATACATCTAACAATAAGAACTAGATCCTCTCTAAGAAATACTAGTAATTATCTTGCTTTCGTTTCTCAAATAGAGCCTAAATCACTAGAAGAAGCTGAAAAAGATGACAATTGGATGAATGCTATGCAAGAGGAATTAAATCAATTTGAAAGAAATGAAGTTTGGACTCTAATGAAAAGACCCCCTAATGTTTCAATTATAGGCACCAAATGGGTATATAGAAATAAACTAGATGAAGATGGGATAGTAATAAGAAACAAAGCTAGGCTAGTGGCCAAAGGATATAATCAGGAGGAAGGAATAGATTTTGATGAAACTTTTGCTCCTATTGCTAGATTAGAAGCTGTTGCCCAGATAGACAACCCAAGAGGGGGGGTGAATTGGGTTTTAAAATAATTTAGATAATTTAAAACGTTATGGATGATTAATTAAAAACTATTGCAAGTTATTTAATTAATTACTATGTGCTGTGAGTAATATGAAATGAGAAGAAGGAGAGACAATCAATCACAAACACAAGTTTTATAGTGGTTCGGAGCTAACCCTTGCTCCTACGTCCACTCCCCAAGTCTCACTTGGGAATTCACTATAATCCCCTTGGATTACAGCCGGTTGTTTTCCAAGCTCACAACCAAACTTGTTGTTTTACGAGCTCACAACGAACTCGGTCGGTTTTCCCAGGCTCACCGACTAGAACCACCCCCGATTGTTTTCCCAGGATCACAATCGAACCCTTACACACGTTGGTTTTAACTCGGCTCACCAACTAACCTCAATCCCCTTGATTCAATCCCCGATTGAACCAAGTAAATACAAGTTGTAGAAAGAAAACAGAAAATGAGCTTCTCAAAAAGCAGATGAAAACAATATGAACAATAAATGAAGTTAAGAAGCCTCAAACGCTTTTAGATTGGAGATGAGGAATGGCTTCTTAAACTTCTGGTCTCCTCTTGAAAGAGTAGTCGACTTGAATGCAGGAGAAGGAGGCTTTAATTGCTGGGAAGACGTAGTTGGAAGCAGTAAATGCAGATCTTCCTATTTTTCGTTGAAGAGCACGTTGCAGAGCTTGAATGCTTGATTAGTTGGAGTGAAATAGTTGTTCCCTTCCTTGCTACAGTCCTCTGTGGCTGTTTAAGCCAACCCCCACGGAAACTAGCCGTTAGAGTGCTTTTTTCTGCCCGTTCTGAACACTCTGCGCAGCCTGACAATATGACCGTTGGTGGGTTGGAGTCGACTCGCGCGATCAGGAGTCGACTCGGCTGTAGCGGGAGTCGACTCAAGCTTTTCCGGAGTCGACTCGGCAACTGTTCCAAATTTGAATTAAAGTTGCCTTTACGACTGGGAGTCGACTCGTCTTGACCTGGAGTCGACTCGTCAACTTCTGGAGCTGACTTGGCAATTTTGGAGTCGGCTCATCCACTGAAGTCCGTGGATCCAATTTTGAATTTTGTCCACTCGAGTCGACTCGACTGTCCTGGGAGTCGACTCGAATCTCAGAGCCCGAACTCCCGATCCTCTGTCTTTTGGCTCGTCCAGTCTTGGAGTCGACTCGAACTTCCTTGGAGTCGACTCGGCTCTCAGTTTCCGAAAGATGGTCTTCTGCCTTTTGACGTGAAGCTGTCTTGGAGTCGACTCGAGCTGTCTGGGAGTCGACTCGAATCTCAGAGGCAGTAACTTGGTTTTCTGTCTGTCTTGGGGTCGCGGTGTCTTGGAGTCGACTCGCGTATTGCGGGAGTCGACTCGAATCTCAGAGTCCATAAAATGGTCTCTGACTTTCTTTGTGTACCGCTGAGAGTCGACTCTTGCTTTCTTTGGAGTCGACCTGTCAACCATCGGAGTCGACTCGCGTTCCACTGTAGTCGACTCGAATCTCAGACCCGAAAACTGCTCTCTGACTTTTCTGCCTGTAACTGCTTGGAGTCGACTCTTACTTCCCTGGAGTCGACTTGGTGAACATTGGAGTCGACTCGCGCACTTCAGGAGTCGACTCGTTGACAGGTTCTGAGTTGATCCTTTCTGTTCTTCTATCTGTTCTCAGTCGGAGTCGACTCGTACTCATCTGGAGTCGACTCGAGCTCGTGCCAGTGAACTTGATACGCGTGGAGTCGACTCGTGATACTCGGGAGTCGACTCGAGTCTCAGACATTGGTTCAAACAGACTCCTTAACTTATCCAACAATTATGAACCAAGTCTTGGGACACTTAGACAGGATTTTCACTGAAACACTCAATTGAATTCATTAGTAATTAAAAGATATACTCAAATGCTTTGAGCTCATCAAAATCAAATGGGGTTTTAATCAATCACTCCACAATCTCCCCCTTTTTGATGATGACAAAACATTGAGTATATATAAAATGAATTGCTCAATAAATAATGAAATAAAATCCATAAATGAATTCAAATGTCTGGTAATTCAATTTATCCAAGCTTGAAAGAAGTGAAACATTAAATTTCGGAGTTAAAGCTCCCCCTTTCATTTGGAATTATATAAGCCTTCATATTATGCAATCAATTGTTTGGCTTATATGTCATTAATGATTTAGTTTGATTAAAATTCAGATTCTCCCCCTCAACATATGCATTCAACTATGTTTTGATTCTCTGAATTTTCTTTTAATGCTTTGAAGTTTTTGAACTGAATTTTTTGGTTTTTAGAGGAAAAATCTGTCAATTTGTTCATGAGTAGGATTCAGCTAATCTCCGAATATCCCTTGAATAGATTCTGGAGATTACTCCATTAGGAGCCCCAAAAGAGAGATAATGAGCCTCGAGGTACCGAATCCACTTAGAACAAATTTGTGTGTGTTTTTAAGAGTTTATCTTTTTATTGATTTCTTTTACATATTTTATCCATATTTCTCCCCCTTTTTGTCATCATATCAAAAAGGAGGTAATCACACACAATCAATGGCACAAATGGCACAACCAATCATCAAATGGCACAGAAATGAAGATAAGATGTCTACTCATTGTATTGATATGAATGTGAATACATTTGAGCATACAATAAGTAAAGCAAAACAATACAAAACAAAACAGAAAGAACATCTATGGTCTCCTCGAGGATGAAGATCCCCCCTCGAGGATGTATCTCCCCCTCTCGATGAGGTGGCTCCTCCTCTCGAGGATGTGGCTCCTCCTCTCGAGGATGGTGCTCCTCCTCTCAATCGGCTCTGCTCCATGAGGAGGGTGACTGCATCTGTAACATGTCCGAGCTGCGTGATAATAGACGTAGTGGCTCTGCTATGTGAGTGGAGAGCTCAGTCACCGACGTCTGAAGCCCAGTCACTGACGTCTGAAGTGCGTCCAGCTTGTCGATGAGTACATTCGACAAGCGCTCGGCCCCCTCGGTGGTGGTGTGCATGTCACGACCTATGTCCTCTCGCATCTGTCGAGTGGTGCTCGTGACCTCACTCATGCTCTGGAACTGGGCCTGGACCAAACTCCGGACATTGTAGATCTCTTCCCGTACATGAGCCATCATGTCAGTCACGGCTGTCAAGGAAGGGACCAACTGAGAAGATACGGGTGCAGGAGTGAGAGCAGGCACCGCACCTCGGAGCTCCCGAAGCAGCTCATCCCTCACCTCTCTGACTATCTCCTGTCGCAGCTCCCGGAGCTGCTCAGGATCAATCCGGACCGCCATAGAGGGTGGTGCCGAGGAGGAAGGTCCGGCGGAGGTGGTAGGAGCAGGAGGAGTGGATGGAAGGTCTGGATGGTCTGGAAGGTCTGGGTAGTCTGAATCGGGCTCAGGACTGGGTGAAGGTCTGGTGGTCTGAGCGGTGAGGGTAGACTTCCTAACCCATACCCCCCTCTCTCTTCCGAAACCCCATCCTGTGTAGGGTCCCCGCACGCGTGCGATCAGTCCATCGCAAAGCGCGAAAGGGCTCCCCCTCAGGAATGGGAACCTCGTACTCCCTAAACAGAAGGGTGAATATCATGCCATATGGGAGGGTGAGCCTAGGTCTATCTAGGGGCTCACACATGTATCGATATATGAGTTTAGGGAAGTTGATTGGGGTGTCATGAAGCATATAGAACATAAGAGCTAGGTCCCTCTCATTTACAAAATCAAATCTCCCTGTCTTAGGGAAGATGGACCTAGACAGTATACTCAAGAGGATCCGCATCTCAATCGGTAGTGAGCTGGCGGATACCTCGTCTACGGGTGACTGGGGTGGATGCCCGAGAACGGCCGTAAGGGCCTCAACTCTGTCCTCGGGATGTGTGGGAGCCACCCCTACCAGTGGAAGGTGGAGGATGTGGCCAATAAGATCCTCCGTGACAAACACAGGGACACCGGCTACTGTGCCCTCGATACCCCCATCTCCCCGATGGACGGTACCGTAAAACTCTCTAACGAGCCCTGGATATGTGGGGAGGTCCAATGTAAGGAAGAACTCTAAGCCCTGGACCCTAAGTCTTTCACCTATGGTGAACCCTTCCCGGGAGAGGAAGTCGAAATCGACATACCTCCCGGTGGAGACGACCTTCCCGGCCAATGGCCTCGCGGGAACCGCCCTAGGCGGGGAACGAGCCGGAGGTGGTTGCCTCGCGGGATCGTGCCGCGCCTTGGAGCGCCGCTCGGGACCGGCCTCGGGACGGGACCTCTTCCTAACCACGGTCTTACGTGGCATTTTGACCTAAAATGGAATAAAGAACCTAAAGGACGGAGAAGGGTCGACGGAGGAAGCTTGGGACGGACCGGAGACGACCTAGGAACGGACGAAAACCCTAAGAACCGGTGAAAAATCGATGGAAAAAGGGTTGGAGACGATCGGGGACGACCTAGGAGTCGGCTCTAGGGCTTTTTGAACAGTGGCGGCTTGAGAGAAAAGTATTTTCGAAACGACAAATCTAGGGTTAAAAAGTCGGATCCCGACTGCGAGTCGACTCCACTGAGTCGCGAGTCGACTCGACCTCGAGTCGACTCCAGAATATGCGCGAGTCGACTCTCCTTATGCGCCTGTAGGCCTCGAGTCGACTCCCGACAATATGCGAGTCGACTCCCCCTCTGCTGCCATCTTTGCGAGTCGACTCCTGCCAATGCGCGAGTCGACTCCCCCTTAGGAGCCGGCTCTGTAACTTACTCGAGTCGTCTCTAACCTTGGCACGCACCTAAAAATCATGCTATAATCGTGCCAAATGAGGGAAAATCACCTAATTAAGATCTGATTTGATGATCATTGAAAAGGAACTCTATTTTAACCACATTGTAATCATCAAAATCAATGAATCTAGTGGAAACTACCACTAGGATGGATCAATCACTCCTAATCCCCTCCTAAGCACACTAAACCTCTCTTCACTTAGGAGTTTTGTAAAAATATCTGCTAATTAATTATCAGTACAAACAAATTGGAGTGTCACATCACCATTCAATACATGATCTCTTATGAAGTGATGTCTTATCTCAATGTGTTTAGTTCTTGAATGTTGAATTGGATTTTTAGTTAGATTTATGGCACTTGTATTATCACAATTAATGGGAATTTTATCTTGTTTAATGCCATAATCTTCTAACTGTTGTTTAATCCATAAGATTTGAGCACAACAACTCCCGGCTGCAACATATTCAGCTTCTGCAGTGGATAATGCAACCGAGTTTTGTTTCTTGCTAAACCATGAGATAAGGTTTTCTCCTAGAAATTGACACGACCCGCTGGTACTTTTTCTATCAAGCTTACATCCAGCGAAGTCTGAATCTGTGTATCCTATTAAGTTTAGGCTAGATTCTTTAGAGTACCATAGCCCTATGTTCTTAGTTCCTATTAAGTATTTAAAAATTCTCTTAACTGCAGCTAGGTGTGTTTCTTTAGGATTAGCCTGATATCTAGCACACATGCACACACTAAACATAATATCAGGTCTACTTGCAGTAAGATACAGTAAAGATCCTATCATACCTCTATAAAGTTTTTGATCTACAGATTTACCTGATTCATCTTGGTCTAATTTGCATGATGAGCTCATGGGGGTGCTGATTGATTTGTTTTCCTCCATATCAAACTTCTTGAGCATCTCCTTGATATATTTAGCTTGATTGATGAAGATGCCTCCTTCAGACTGTTTGATTTGAAGCCCGAGGAAGTAGTTCAGCTCTCCCATCATGCTCATCTCAAACTCACTCTGCATCAAATCAGCAAACTCTTCGCAGAGGCGATTGTTAGTAGCACTGAAAATGATATCATCAACATAAATCTGTACTAATAACATATTCTTATTTTGCTTTTTCAGAAATAATGTTGTATCTACATTTTCCCTAGAGAATTCATGTTCTAATAGGAATTTGCTAAGCCTCTCATACCATGCTCTAGGTGCTTGTTTTAAACCATAAAGTGCTTTGTTTAGTTTATATACATGATTGGGATATTGATGATTTTCAAAACCAGGAGGTTGTTCTACATATACCTCCTCATTAATAAACCCATTTAAAAAAGCACTTTTTACATCCATTTGATATAGTTTGAAGTCCTTAGAGCATGCATATGCTAATAATAATCTAATAGCCTCAAGTCTAGCTACGGGAGCAAAGGTTTCATCAAAATCTATGCCTTCTTCTTGATTATAACCCTTTGCTACTAGTCTAGCCTTATTCCTTATAACAATTCCATTTTCATCTAGCTTATTTTTATATATCCATTTAGTACCTATAATTGGATATTCAGAAGGTCTCTCTACTAGATTCCACACTTTGTTTCTAGTAAATTGGTTTAGTTCTTCTTGCATTGCATTTATCCAATTTACATCATTTTCGGCTTCTTCTATATGTTTGGGCTCAAAGTGTGAAACAAAAGCTAGATGGTTATTCAAATTCCTAAGGGATGCTCTAGTCCTAACGGGTTGAGATGGATCATCTAGAATTAGTTCCTTAGGATGCCCATGAGCATACCTCCAAGCTTTAGTTAGCCCATGATCCACAATACCCTCTTGGCTTGATGATTCTCCTTCAATCAACTTTTGATTATTATCTTGAAATCCCATCTCATCTATCTTTTCTTCAAGTATTTCAACATCATCATCAAAATTAATCTTCTTACTAGACGAGATGTCACTAGAGTCATCAAAAACAACATGTATAGATTCTTCTATAACTAAGGTTCTTTTATTAAAGACTCTATAGGATTTACTAGTTGTAGAATAACCTAAGAATATTCCTTCATCCGATTTAGAGTCAAATTTACCTAGATTATCTTTCCCATTATTATGAACAAACACCTACATCTAAAAACATGAAAGTAATTAACTTTTGGTTTTCTATTTTTCCAAAGTTCATAAGGTGTTTTCTTTATAATGGGTCTTAACAAAACTCTATTTAATATATGGCAAGAAGTATTAATGGCTTCTCCCCAAAAGTACTTAGGGAGGTTACTTTCACATAACATAGTTTTAGCCATTTCTTCTAGTATTCTATTTTTCCTTTCCACAACTCCATTTTGTTGTGGTGTCCTAGGTGCTGAAAAATTATGGGTTATCCCCTTTTTACTACAAAACTCCTCAAATGACTGATTTTCGAATTCGGTACCATGGTCACTTCTAATAGCTATTACTGAGTTATCTCTAGCATTGGTTACTTCTTTATGGAATTTCTTAAAGACAAAAAATGCTTGATCCTTATGTGCTGGAACATGACCCATGTGTATCTAGAATAATCATCTACAATGACTAGACCATATTTATTTCCACCTAGGCTTGTTGTTCTAGTTGGACCGAATAGATCCATGTGTAATAATTCTAGAGGTCTAGAAGTAGAGACAAATTTTATGGATTTAAATGAGTTCCTAGATTGTTTGCCAAATTGACATGCTTCACATATTTTGTTCTTTTCAAATTTTAATTTTGGCAAACCTATCACGGAGTCTCTTTTAACTAGTTTAGTTATTGTGTCCATGCTTGCATGACCTAACTTACGGTGCCATAACCAACTAGCATCATTTTCTTTAGTTTCATTAACAACTAAACATTGGTTATTGTTGCTGGTGGTCCAAACCGAGAACGATTGGCACAGTGGTGTGAACGGGGTTCCCTTTGAGTTGCTTTGGTTGCGCTCCGCCCTCCGCCGTGAAACCTGCAAGCAAGCCTCGCACCACCACCGGGGTAGTGGGGGCCCTCCGACGATCAAGTCAGAGGAGATCGAAAGAGAAGGAGAAGGAGAAGGTAGCAGGTAAGATGATACTCTGGGAGATATATCTTACCCTCCCCCTTCCCCCCCAGCCTCATATATATCAGGCTGGGGGGTTTTTCCGGGGATTCGTCATCGTGTGGCACGATGGGGCTGCCACTGACATGGCCGTTACAGGGCGTCGTGGGGCAGCGCTGGGTACAGCCATGGCAGGGCATAGTGGAGCTCCGCTTTGTACGGCTGTTACAGGGGATCGTGGGGCAGCGCCGGATACAGCCGTTGCAAGGAGTAGTGGAGCAGGGGGCCGCGGCGTGCCTCAGAGGAACGGTCTGTTGTTGTCGAGAGATTGCCGACTCGGGGTCGGATTACTGGATCAAGGGGCAGCCGACTCGGGGTCGGGCTGCGGAGCCGAAGATATCCGACCCGAGGTCGGATTGCTGGATCAAGGGGCAGCCGACTCGGGGTCGGGCTGCGGAGCCGAAGATATCCGACCCGAGGTCGGATTGCTGGATCAAGGGGCAGCCGACTTGGGGTCGGGCTGCGGAGCCGAAGATATCCGACCCGAGGTCGGATTGCTGGATCAAGGGGCAGCCGTAGTCTTCCT
This sequence comes from Phoenix dactylifera, assembly GCF_051530095.1. NCBI lineage: Eukaryota > Viridiplantae > Streptophyta > Magnoliopsida > Arecales > Arecaceae > Phoenix > Phoenix dactylifera. The sequence continues at coordinate 4,081,974 of NC_143204.1, read as the reverse complement.
GGGCGCGCGTGCCGGTCACGTGGGGCATGGTGGCTAAGTTCCCCCGTAACAGTAGCCCCCCACTCCCGAGCCTGGAACCAGGAGGGGAACGGGTGAAGGGAGTGATGCTTCGAGATTGCCGCCATCCCTCGGAAAGGCGCGCGCGCTCCGAGCTTCCCGCCTTCTTTATGGCGTATGGCAGTTGTCGCTGATCTGGCGGTCTGCGGATTTCGGCGAACATCCTTCCTTTTTTTAACTCTCGGTAGCGCCTCGCCGACTCCTGACTCTTGAAGTTCCTCCGGCGCTAGGCCAGGCATCCGAGGGTTAGGTCTCAGGAAATTCATCCGGCGCTAGGCCAGGCATCCGAGGGTTAGGCCTCAGGAAATTCTTCCGGCGCTAGGCCAGGCATCCGAGGGTTAGGCCTCAGAAAATTCATTCGGCGCTAGGCCAGGCATCCGAGGGTTAGGCCTCAGGAAATTCTTCCGGCGCTAGGCCAGGCATCCGAGGGTTAGGCCTCAGGAAATTCTTCCGGCGCTAGGCCAGGCATCCGAGGGTTAGGCCTCAGGAAATTCTTCCGGCACTAGGCCAGGCATCCGAGGGTTAGGCCTCAGGAAATTCATCCGGCACTAGGCCAGGCATCCGAGGGTTAGGCCTCAGGAAATTCTTCCGGCACTAGGCCAGGCATCCGAGGGTTAGGCCTCAGGAAATTCTTCCGGCGCTAGGCCAGGCATCCGAGGGTTAGGCCTCAGGAAATTCTTCCGGCGCTAGGCCAGGCATCCGAGGGTTAGGCCTCAGGAAATTCCTCCGGCGCTAGGCCAGGCATCCGAGGGTTAGGCCTCAAGAAATTCTTCCGGCGCTAGGCCAGGCATCCGAGGGTTAGGTCTCAGAAAATTCCGCTCGTTGGTCGGCCAAGGCTGGCGCAAGCCGAGGCGACCGGTCGGGGCTTCAGGCTAGTCTGCTCCCGGGATGATCATCGGGTTAGCCTGGCATCCGAGGGCCGAGCCTTGGGAAATTCCGCTCGTTGGTCGGCCAAGGCTGGCGCAAGCCGAGGCGACCGGTCGGGGCTTCAGGCTAGTCTGCTCCCGGGATGATCATCGGGTTAGCCTGGCATCCGAGGGTCGAGCCTCGGGGAATTCCGCTCATTGGTCGGCCAAGGCTGGCGCAAGCCGAGGCGACCGGTCGGGGCTTCAGGCTAGTCTGCTCCCGGGATGATCATCGGGTTAGCCTGGCATCCGAGGGCCGAGCCTCGAGAAATTCCGCTCGTTGGTCGGCCAAGGCTGGCGCAAGCCGAGGCGACCGGTCGGGGCTTCAGGCTAGTCTGCTCCCGGGATGATCATCGGGTTAGCCTGGCATCCGAGGGCCGAGCCTCGGGAAACTCCGCTCGTTGGTCGGCCAAGGCTGGCGCGAGCCGAGGCGACCGGTCGGGGCTTCAGGCTAGTCTGCTCCCGGGATGATCATCGGGTTAGCCTGGCATCCGAGGGCCGAGCCTCGGGGAATTCCGCTCGTTGGTCGCGCGCCTATCACTTGCCGCTCGACGGGGTTTCTCCGTGGCCAGCTGCGATCGTATTTCTCCTCCTCTCGACGCGTCGCCTGGGGAACACCAGAAGGCTATTAAATGCTAATTGAGGCGTTACCTGGGAAATCGGATCGGCCAGTTGCTGCTTGCGAGGAGTGCCAGTTAAGCGGCCGCGATACGCGCGTTCTTCGAGGCGGATGCGGCCTGGGCGCATGCGGAGATACGTGTGCCGTGGGATACACGCCGCCCGGAGTGTCCTGCATGAAGAATGCAATTAAGGAGAACGATGCTTAGGAGATCGTGGGAGGATACGCCTCGAGAGCTGGAACGGCTCCGGATTCGGTGCGCCCGCCTTTATTGGAGCCACCCGCATCGGAACGACCGGAGGGCCACAGTTTGGCTATAAATATAAGTGCAGGTGCGGTGGAGCCTCCCAAGCCGGAGCTATTCAGGTTGCCATGGATCGTGGACCTCCTCTCCGGCGTGTGGCTGGGAAACCCCTGCCGGAGGAACGGGAGGCGCGCCCCTCGCGACTTCCGCCAACTAGCCGTTTCATCTGGGATCAACAAGGAGGTTCTCCCCGGCGGAACTCCGCTCTAGGCGTTTCATCCGGGATCACATCCCCCCTCCTTTCAGCCCCGCCTCCCGATTGAGCTCCGCACCAGACGCTTCATCCGGGATCGCGCCTCCTCGCGCTCTTCTCCCTTGTATTCCTTCCCTCCCCTTCTCCTGGGGAGGACCGGAATATCCCTTGGAGGTGGCGTTCCTCTGGAGGCAGCGGGAACTTCTTCTGCGGCGGCTCCTCATCTTTTTCGTGAGGCGTCGATGGCGCCTCCGGGGGGAAGCACCCACGCCCGGTGGGATTGCAGCTACTTCGGATGGAGGGTTCAGGATCCCAGATCTTCAGCTCCACGGAGTCTCCACCTCTTCCTTGTTTTCTTTACTCCCCAATTCCCCTCTGGGAATTCTTTGTAATCACACGAACACACCGTTGTAACCAGGAATTATTGAAATGAAAAGAATTGTACATTTTTCGAACTGTCTTCCTGGCTTTGTCGTTCTACTGGTAATACGCCCGCAGGTTAGCGGAATTCCAGCTCCTCGGAATTTCTCGACCATCTAGGGCCTCCAACTGGTAGGAGCCAGGTCGGTTTACCCAGCGAACCCTATACGGGCCTTTCCAATTTGGCGCCAGCTTCCCACCTTCCGCGAGTTGAGATGCTTTGGCTCGCCTTAGCACCAGATCTCCGATTCTGAAAAGTTTCGGTCGGACCTTGGAGTTATAATATCGGGCCACCCTCCGCTGATACATCGCCATCCGAACCTGCGCCATTTCTCTTGCTTCTTCCAAGAGGTCCAGGTTCCCTCGGAGTTGCTCCGAATTGGCCTCGGGTCGGTGCGCGGCCACCCGGGGCGAGGGGAGTCCGAGCTCCATGGGAACAACCGCTTCCGTGCCATAGGTTAGGCTGAAAGGTGTCTCCCCGGTAGGGGTCCGATGCGTGGTCCGATACGCCCAAAGGACATTCTCGAGTTCTTCGACCCAAGCTTGCCCCGTCCGACCGATTCGCGCCTTAATTCCTTGGAGGATTGTCCGATTTGTGACCTCGGCCTCACCGTTGGTTTGGGGATGCGATACAGATGTGAACCGATGCTCGATCCCGAACTCCTCGCAGAAATCACGGAAATGCTTGTTGTCGAACTGTCGACCATTATCCGAGATGAGGACTCGGGGTACCCCAAATCGGACAATGATGTTTTTCTTCACGAACTTCCGGACTTGCGCCTCCGTGATAGTGGCCAGCGGCTCTGCCGCCACCCACTTGGTGAAGTAGTCGATTGCAACAATCAAGAATTTCTGCTGGGCTGAAGCGACGGGGAATGGTCCGAGGATATCCATTCTCCACTGTGCGAAGGGCCAGGGTGCTGTGATTGGTGCCAAGGGGACAGAAGGGACTCTCTGGACGTTGGCGTGGCGCTGGCAGGCGTCGCATTTCCGTACATGATCCTTTGAGTCCTCCAACAAGGTAGGCCAATAATAGCCTTGCCTCATGATCTTGTGCGCCAAGGACCTAGCCCCCAAGTGCGATCCGCAAACGCCCTCGTGGACTTCGCCGAGGACGTAGGCCGCCTCCGAGGGGCGGAGGCACCTTAAGAGGGGGGCGGTAAACGAGGTCCGATACAGCCTCCCTTCATAGAGTACGTAGTGGGCGGACTTCTTGACAAGTCGCCGAGCTTGATCTTCGTCTTCAGGGAGGATCCCTTCGGCGAGGTAGGCGACGAGCGGGTCCATCCAAGACGGCTCTGGATCAATTGCCATCACCGCTCCAGCCTCGCCGATGCTCGGGGCCTCCAGGGTCTCCAGGTAGATTGCCCTCGACAAGTTGTGCGCCTCTGCGCTCACCAAGCGGGACAACCTGTCGGCCCTAGCATTTTCGCTTCTGGGGACCTGCTGGATGTCGACACTGCCGAGATCGGGAATGAGTGCTTGCACCTTCCGGACGTAGTTCTGCATGGTCGGGCTCCGGGCCTCGAACTCCCCACGGACCTGCCCGACCACCAGCTGGGAGTCGGTGAAGACCTTCAAACGCCGGATGCCGAGCTCCCTGGTGAGTTTGAGTCCCGTGACTAGGGCCTCGTATTCCGCCTCGTTGTTGGTCACTGGAAATCCAAATCTCAAGGCATACTCGGCTATCACTCCATCAGGACTGGTAAGGACCAGCCCGGCTCCTCCACCCTCGGGGTTCGACGACCCATCGATGTGAAGCGTCCAGGTCGGGAGGTCGAGGCTGGGCGTTTCCGGCAGTCTAGGTTCCGCCTCCTGCACCGTGCACTCAGCGAGGAAATCCGCGAGCACCTGGGCCTTGATGGCGGGTCGAGGCTGGTAGCGGATGTCGAACTCGCCGAGTTCTATTGCCCACTTCACCAGCCGTCCTGCATTCCCGGGGTTGCTGAGGATCTGTCGTAGTGGTTGATCAGTTAAGAGGGTGACAGAATGGGCCTGGAAATAGGGGCGGAGTCTCCTGGTCGCGGTCAGCAGCGCGAAGGCGATCTTCTCAGCCTTCGTATACCGCGTCTCGGCATCCCGTAGGACCCGGCTGATGTAGTACACGGGCTTCTGAAGCTTTGTCTCTTCCCGAACCAGCACCGCACTGACCGCGGTTGGGGAGACCGCCAGATAGAGGTAGAGCATCTCCCCTTCTTGCGGCTTGAACAGTAGGGGAGGAGACGCCAGGTATTCCTTGAGCTGGTCGAATGCTGCTTGACATTCGGCCGTCCAGAGGAAGTCTTTCGGGCGTTTTAACACCTTGAAGAATGGTTGGCAGCGTTCGGCCGATTTTGCCACAAATCGTCCAAGCGCGGCGACCCTTCCAGCGAGCTCCTGAACCTCCTTTACTTTGGTCGGAGGGGACATACCTTGGATGGCCTTGATTTTGTCCGGGTTGGCTTCGATACCCCGCTGGTTGACAATGAAACCGAGGAACCTCCCGGCCGAAGCGCCGAAGGCGCACTTCGCTGGGTTCAGCTTCATGCGAAACTTTCGCAAGGTGGTGAAAGTCTCCTCCAAATCCGCGATGTGCTGGTCTGCATGGCGGCTCTTCACCAGCATATCGTCCACGTACACCTCCATGTTCTGGCCGATTTGCTCTTTGAAGATTTTGTTGACGAGGCGCTGGTAAGTGGCGCCAGCATTCTTCAGACCGAAGGGCATTACCTTGTAGCAGTACAGCCCCCGATCTGTTATAAAGGCAGTTTTCTCCTCGTCCTGTGGGGCCATCATTATCTGGTTGTAACCGGAGAAGGCGTCCATGAAAGACAGCAGCTGATATCCGGAAGTCGCGTCGACCAGTTGGTCTATTCGCGGAAGCGGAAAGCTATCCTTAGGGCACGCCTTGTTCAGGTCGGTATAGTCGACGCACATCCTCCACTTCCCGCTCGCCTTCCGGACAAGTACAACATTTGCCAGCCACTCGGGGTAGCTTACCTCCCTTATGAATCCTGCCTCCAAGAGCTTGTCTACCTCCTGGCCGACCACCCGGATCCGATCCGGGGCACAGTGTCTCTTCTTCTGCTTTATTGGTCGGTGGGTCGGGTCGACGTTGAGGGCGTGAGAAATGACCTCCGGGTCGATCCCAGGTACATCGGCCGCCGACCAGGCAAATACATCGGTATTGGCTCGGAGGAATTCCACCAACCGGGCCCGAGCTCCCGGATCGAGATTGGCGCCGACCCGGACCGCCCGGTCGGGGCGGCCTTCCTCGAGGGGGACTTCGACCACACCCTCGGCCGGCTCCCCCTGCCGCAAGGCCACCTCGTCTCTGGCATCAAGGGACTCGACGCTTAGGGCTTCCACGGGCTTCTTCCCTTTGAGGGTTGCTAGAAAACATTGCCGTGCGGTCGGTTGGTCACCTCGGACCTCTCCGATCCCGACCACCGTGGGGAACCGCATGAGCAAGTGGTACGTGGAGACCACCGCGCGAAGGGCGTTCAGCCCGGGTCGTCCGAGGATAGCGTTGTAGGCCGAGGGAACACGGACGACCAAGAACCCGAGTCGCACCGTGGCTTCTGCGGGTGCGACGCCCGCAGTCACAGGCAGCTCAACGACACCTTCCGCCGGGACAGCGTCACCGGTGAATCCTACGAGGGGGGTGGACATTTTGTGCAACAACTGCCTGGACAAGCTCATCTTTTGGAAGGCCTCGTAAAACAAAATATCAGCTGAGCTTCCACTATCCACAAGAACACGCCTTACATCATAGTTTGCCATAGTGAGGGAGATCACCATGGCGTCATCGTGGGGAGTCTGAACCCCCTTTACATCCTCATCAGAAAAGGTGATTACATTGCCGACCCTCTGCCTCTTTACGACGGCCGTCCCTGACGCTTCCGTCGAGCCCCCTGCGTTCCTCACGGGCCGAGTGCAGCCCCCAGTGATAGTGTGGATCACGCCCGCAACGGGTCGATGCTACTCCCGAGGCTCCGGAGGAGCCGGGTCGGCCGGACGCGGGTCTGCGGGGGGACGTCGGTCGCTCACATATCGACCGAGACGCCCCCGACGGATAAGAGCCTCGATCTCGTCCCAAAGCTGGAAGCAGTCCTCTGTGTCGTGGCCGTGGTCTCGGTGGTACTCACAGTACGCCCGGGAGGGCCTCTTTCCAGGGATCCTTCGTATCTGTCTCGGGGCCGGGAGGTCCTCCCGCCCCTTGATCTCCATAAGGATCTGGGCCCGGCGAGTCAGGAGAGGGGTGTACCGGTTGAAACGTCGGGGCGGAGAACGAGGGCGTGGGGCGCCGTGGTTCTTCGCCGGCGACGGGCTTCTGCGCCGATGCTGGGGCGTCGGGCTCCTCCTCTGGCGTGCCTCTTTCCGCCTTTTCTTCCCAAACTTTGGAGGGATCTCGGCAGCCTCCTTGCTCCGGTGGGCGGCCGCCTCCTCGGCGTCCGCATACTGGTTCGCCCGGGACAACAGCTCTGGGAAGCTCCGCGGCAGGCGTTTGTCCAGGGAGAAGGTGAGCCTGCCCTTCCGGAAGCCACGCTTCAGGGCTGAAAGAGCTACCTCCTGACTCAGGTTCCGGACCTCCAGCATAGCCCTGTTGAAGCGGGTAAGATAATCCCGCAGGCTTTCTCCCTCGTTTTGCCGGACGTCAAAGAGGGAGTCGGAGACCAGTCGCCGCCGGCTACTGACGGCGAAATGAGTGATGAAGAGGCGAGTGAACTGGTCGAAAGACCGGATTGAGTCAGCCTCCAGCCCGGCGAACCACGCCCTCGCCGGGCCACGGAGGGTTGCCGGGAAGGCCTTGCAGAGAAGGGGATCCGATGCTCCGTGGAGGAGCATAAGGGTCCTGAAACTCTCGACGTGATCCCGCGGGTCTGCCGCCCCATCATAGGGCTCGATCGCCGGCATTTTGAACCCCGGGGGATTCGGGGTCCGCAAGATCCTCGAGGCAAGCGCCGGCTGGGAGGAGATCTCTAAGTCGGCGAAGGGATCTTTGGAATGGCCCTTCAGGACCTGGAGTTGTCGGTGGAGATCGTCCACCCGCCGGTCCAGGGAGCGCGACCGGTGGGTGGGAGACAAGGAGCGGCGAGTGGGGGACCGACTGGAGCGCGGGTTCCTCGAGGACTGGGGGGTCTGGGAACGCGCCCGGGCCCGCCTCTCGTACCCCGCGCAGCTCCGATGGGAAGGTCCCGGCAGAATAGACCGTGCCCGAGAATCCTCCTCGCGCCGGCGCTCCTCCCCATGGGAGAGGAAGGAGCGCGGGTTGAGGAGGACAGGCGAGCGCTCAGGGAGCAGTGGCTCCTGAGCCCGCTGCGGCGCCCGGGACATCGCACCCTGCAGATTCTGCACCGCCTCCGCGAGGGTGCGAACCTGCTGGGCTAGCTGGTCGAACTGGGCGGCTTCGACCGTCTGAATGGGCGGTGGGGTGGTGGAGTGTTGCTGAGAGTGTGTTGGAGACGCAGCGGCCTCCCGGCCGGAGGCGCGAGAGGCCCCGCGACCAGAAGCATTGGAAGCTCCACGACCACCTCGCCGTGCCATTACGATCGCTCTGAGATCCGGCCCTTCCTCTAGCGCCAACTGTTGCTGGTGGTCCAAACCGAGAACGATTGGCACAGCGGTGTGAACGGGGTTCCCTTTGAGTTGCTTTGGTTGCGCTCCGCCCTCCGCCGTGAAACCTGCAAGCAAGCCTCGCACCACCACCGGGGTAGTGGGGGCCCTCCGACGATCAAGTCAGAGGAGATCGAAGGAGAAGGAGAAGGAGAAGGTAGCAGGTGAGATGATACTCTGGGAGATATATCTTACCCTCCCCCTTCCCCCCCAGCCTCATATATATCAGGCTGGGGGGTTTTTCCGGGGATTCGTCATCGTGTGGCACGATGGGGCTGCCACTGACATGGCCGTTACAGGGCGTCGTGGGGCAGCGCTGGGTACAGCCATGGCAGGGCATAGTGGAGCTCCGCTTTGTACGGCTGTTACAGGGGATCGTGGGGCAGCGCCGGATACAGCCGTTGCAGGGAGTAGTGGAGCAGGGGGCCGCGGCGTGCCTCAGAGGAACGGTCTGTTGTTGTCGAGAGATTGCCGACTCGGGGTCGGATTGCTGGATCAAGGGGCAGCCGACTCGAGGTCGGGCTGCGGAGCCGAAGATATCCGACCCGAGGTCGGATTGCTGGATCAAGGGGCAGCCGACTCGGGGTCGGGCTGCGGAGCCGAAGATATCCGACCCGAGGTCGGATTGCTGGATCAAGGGGCAGCCGTAGTCTTCCTGGGCGCGCGTGCCGGTCACGCGGGGCATGGTGGCTAAGTTCCCCCGTAACAGTTATGTTTTGCAAGATCTTCTAGGTCTACAACATATACATTTCCACGCCTAATCCCTTTAAAAACTAAACTATTATCATTAGAATTTGTTATAATGCATAGTGATGGTTTAAACATAACATCATATCCTTTATCACATAATTGACTAATGCTTAACAAGTTATGCTTAAGACCATCAACATATCTAACATTATCTATAAAAGTAGAAGGGGTGATTTGAACTTTACCAATACCAATGATGTGACCTTGGTTGTTGTCTCCAAAAGTCACAGCACCTCCCTTCTTAGCTTCGAGGGTGAAGAATTGATCTTTATCACCCGTCATGTGCCTTGAGCAGACACTATCCAAATACCAGCAGTTTTTGTTGACCTTGGCTGCAAGACACTCCTACACAAGCAAATCATGTCATCTTAGGTACCCAAGTTTTCTTGGGTCCTTCATGGTTAGTCAAGTTGGTTCCTTTTGGAACCCATACCCTTTTTATTTTCCTTTTTGTTTTACTTTTCCTATAGTCACATACATTTACCTTTTGTCTGATAGTTCCACAACAAAAGCAGGTTATTTTCTTAGTTTTAGTTTCCCCAGCTTTAACAAAGAAGTTACTAAGAAGTTTTTGTTTATTTCTTGGTTTATATCCTAACCCCGCTTTATTAAATACGGCTCGTTGACTATTAAGTATCATGTTTAACTTTTCAGAACTATAGGTAAATTTTTCAACTAAGGGTTTGTATTTGTTAAGTTCTTTAGTTAGTGTTTGATTTTCTGCTTTTAGATCATTAAGTTCTTTTGTGAGATCCTTGTTTAGGATTTGTTTATGGTTTTTGGGTTTTAATGTTTCTTTATTTAGCCTTTCATTTTCTTTAGTTAAGGTATTAGTCTTTTGAGTTAAAAGTTTATTGCTTGTCTTAAGTTCCATACTTTCTTTGGTGATTAAGTCCTTATCCTTAACTAATTTATCGTACTTAAGTATGTATGATTGATTAGCTATTTTTAGTTCTTTATTCTTCAGATTTATTGCCTTATATTCTATCATTAATTCATTAAAAGCATCATAAAGCTCATCAAAAGTAAAATCTAAAGGTGATTCGGATGTTACCTCACTTCATTGGCCATGAAGCAGAGATTGGCCTTTTCCTCTTGTTCCTCATCCGATGAAGAGGATGATGAGTCGGAGTCGGATAGAGTCGTGACAAGAGCCTTCTTCTTTTGGTACTTGCTCCCCTTTTTCAGTAAAGGGCATTCAGCTCTTATGTGACCCGGCTTCTTGCACTCGTAACACCCAATCCCCTCGTTTTTCCTTTCCTTACCTTTGTCCTTGCGGTAGAAATTTGAGGGGCCTCTCCTTTGATGATAGGACTTCTTGTGGTTGATGAATCTCTTGAACTTGCGCACAAGAAGAGCCTCACCATCATCTTCCTCATCCTCTTCTTCGTCACTGCTGCTACTGCAAGATAAGTCCTTGTTAGATGAAGTAGATTTTAGAGCTATTACCTTTTTCTTATGGGAGGACTCTTCCTCGTTGTGTTGCTTCATGGTTAGCTCGTGCGTCATTAGGGATCCAAGAAGCTCCTCTAGTGGTAACTTATTCAAGTTCTTGGCTTCTTGGATTGCCGTCACTTTAGCTTCCCACGACCTAGGTAGACACCGAAGGATTTTCCTGACAAGATCACTGTTAGTATAGCTCTTGCCAAGGCTTTTTAGGCCATTGACAATGTCTGTAAACCTAGTGAACATGCTAGTGATTGTCTCATTAGAATCCATTCTAAATAGTTCATACTTATGAACCAGTATATTTATTTTGGATTCTTTAACTTGATTTGTGCCCTCATGGGTCACTTCAAGTCTATCCCAAATCTCTTTTGCAGAGTTGCAAGTAGAGACCCTATTGAATTCATTTCTATCTAAGGCACAATAAAACACATTCATAGCTTTAGAGTTTAGTTGTGCCTTCCTCATGTCATGTTCATCCCAATCCGTTTCTAGTTTGGGTACCTTGACACCATCTACATATATGGATGGGATGTATGGCCCATTTACTACAATAGTCCACATCTCATAGTCTTGGGCTTGGATGAATATTCTCATCCTAGCCTTTCAATATGAGTAGTCAGACCCATTAAAGAATGGGGGTCTTTGGGTGGACTGACCCTCAATGTGGGAAGATCCAAATGGGGTTGTCATTTCGATCTTTTACTCTTGGGTGGAAGAGTTTAGGCTCTGATACCACTTGTTGCCCAGATAGACAACCCAAGAGGGGGGGTGAATTGGGTTTTAAAATAATTTAGATAATTTAAAACGTTATGGATGATTAATTAAAAACTATTGCAAGTTATTTAATTAATTACTATGTGCTGTGAGTAATATGAAATGAGAAGAAGGAGAGACAATCAATCACAAACACAAGTTTTATAGTGGTTTGGAGCTAACCCTTGCTCCTACGTCCACTCCCCAAGTCTCACTTGGGAATTCACTATAATCCCCTTGGATTACAGCCGGTTGTTTTCCAAGCTCACAACCAAACTTGTTGTTTTACGAGCTCACAACGAACTCGGTCGGTTTTCCAGGCTCACCGACTAGAACCACCCCCGATTGTTTTTTCGGGATCACAATCGAACCCTTACACACGTTGGTTTTAACTCGGCTCACCAACTAACCTCAATCCCCTTGATTCAATCCCCGATTGAACCAAGTAAATACAAGTTGTAGAAAGAAAACAGAAAATGAGCTTCTCAAAAAGCAGATGAAAACAATATGAACAATAAATGAAGTTAAGAAGCCTCAAACGCTTTTAGATTGGAGATGAGGAATGGCTTCTTAAACTTCTGGTCTCCTCTTGAAAGAGTAGTCGACTTGAATGCAGGAGAAGGAGGCTTTAATTGCTGGGAAGACGTAGTTGGAAGCAGTAAATGCAGATCTTCCTCTTTTTTCGTTGAAGAGCACGTTGCAGAGCTTGAATGCTTGATTAGTTGGAGTGAAATAGTTGTTCCCTTCCTTGCTACAGTCCTCTGTGGCTATTTAAGCCAACCCCCACGGAAACTAGCCGTTAGAGTGCTTTTTTCTGCCCGTTCTGAACACTCTGCGCAGCCTGACAATATGACCGTTGGTGGGTTGGAGTCGACTCGCGCGATCAGGAGTCGACTCGGCTGTAGCGGGAGTCGACTCAAGCTTTTCCGGAGTCGACTCGGCAACTGTTCCAAATTTGAATTAAAGTTGCCTTCACGACTGGGAGTCGACTCGTCTTGACCTGGAGTCGACTCGTCAACTTCTGGAGCTGACTTGGCAATTTTGGAGTCGGCTCATCCACTGAAGTCCGTGGATCCAATTTTGAATTTTGTCCACTCGAGTCGACTCGACTGTCCTGGGAGTCGACTCGAATCTCAGAGCCCGAACTCCCGATCCTCTGTCTTTTGGCTCGTCCAGTCTTGGAGTCGACTCGAACTTCCTTGGAGTCGACTCGGCTCTCAGTTTCCGAAAGATGGTCTTCTGCCTTTTGACGTGAAGCTGTCTTGGAGTCGACTCGAGCTGTCTGGGAGTCGACTCAAATCTCAGAGGCAGTAACTTGGTTTTCTGTCTGTCTTGGGGTCGCGGTGTCTTGGAGTCGACTCGCGTATTGCGGGAGTCGACTCGAATCTCAGAGTCCATAAAATGGTCTCTGACTTTCTTTGTGTACCGCTGAGAGTCGACTCTTGCTTTCTTTGGAGTCGACCTGTCAACCATCGGAGTCGACTCGCGTTCCACTGGAGTCGACTCGAATCTCAGACCCGAAAACTACTCTCTGACTTTTCTGCCTGTGACTGCTTGGAGTCGACTCTTACTTCCCTGGAGTCGACTTGGTGAACATTGGAGTCGACTCGCGCACTTCAGGAGTCGACTCGTTGACAGGTTCTGAGTTGATCCTTTCTGTTCTTCTGTCTGTTCTCAGTCGGAGTCGACTCGTACTCATCTGGAGTCGACTCGAGCTCGTGCCAGTGAACTTGATACGCGTGGAGTCGACTCGTGATACTCGGGAGTCGACTCGAGTCTCAGACATTGGTTCAAACAGACTCCTTAACTTATCCAACAATTATGAACCAAGTCTTGGGACACTTAGACAGGATTTTCACTGAAACACTCAATTGAATTCATTAGTAATTAAAAGATATACTCAAATGCTTTGAGCTCATCAAAATCAAATGGGGTTTTAATCAATCACTCGACAGAAGCTATTAGATTACTTTTGGCATATGCATGCTTCATGGATTTTAAACTTTATCAAATGGATGTAAAAAGTGCATTTCTAAATGGTTATATAATGGAGGAAGTTTATGTAGGACAACCTCCAGGTTTTGAAAATCACTTACATCCAGATTATGTGTATAAATTGCATAAAGCATTATATGGACTTAAGCAAGCTCCTAGGGCATGGTATGAAAGGTTAAGTAATTTCCTAATTGAAAACAAATTTAAGAGAGGAAATGTAGACAAAACCCTCTTTATCAAAAGAAAAGGAAATGACTTATTGCTTGTGCAAATTTATGTGGATGATATAATTTTTGGTGCTACTAATGATAATCTTTGTCAAGAGTTTGCCAAGCTTATGCAGGGAGAATTTGAAATGAGCATGATGGGTGAGCTCAACTTCTTCCTTGGGCTACAAATAAAACAATCAGAGGAAGGCATCTTCATCAGTCAATCCAAATACATCAAGGAAATGTTGGAAAAATTCAAGATGAAGGATGCAAAGGAAATCAGCACACCCATGGGCTCAAGTTGCAAGCTTGACAAAGATGAAAAAGGTAAAAGTATAGACTGCAAATTGTACAGAGGTATGATAGGCTCCTTACTTTACCTTACTGCTAGTAGACCAGATATATTATTCAGTGTTTGTATGTGTGCTAGATACCAAGCATGTCCTAAGGAATCACACTTGCAAGCTGTTAAGAGAATTTTTAGATATCTAGTAGGGACATCTAATGTAGGCTTATGATATTCTAAACAATCTGACATAAATTTAATTGCTTATTCCGATGCTGATTTTGCCGGGTGCAAACTCGACAGAAAAAGCACAAGTGGCACATGTCAATTCTTGGGTGCTAATTTGGTTTCTTGGTTTAGCAAGAAACAAAATTCAGTTGCCTTGTCCACAGTTGAGGCTGAGTACATAGCAGCTGGAAGCTGTTGTGCCCAAGTTCTTTGGATTAAGCAACAACTTGAAGACTTCGGTATCAAAATGGATAATATACCAATTAAGTGTGATAATACAAGTGCAATTAATTTAACAAAAAATTCTGTTCAACACTCTAAGTCAAAGCATATAGAGATTAGGCATCATTTTATTAGGGATCATGTGCTGAAAAATGATGTGATGATTGAATATGTATGCACTGAAAATCAATTGGCCGATATCTTTACAAAGCCCCTTTGTAAAGATAGATTCAACTTCTTAAGGAATGCTTTGAGCTTGTATGATCCTAGTAAATGAATTGAACTTGTATTGCATTGCTTTGCTACTCAAACTAGTAATCCACCTCAAAGTAAACATAAGTGAAAACATGAATTCATCTAAGCTAAATGACGAACTGTTTGACTTTCCGGAGGATGGTTACCCTCCCTTGGACTCTTCATGGAGATATTTTCAGAGCCTATTTCATAGGTATTCGAAATTTGGTCAAACATTCCTCATTTCAATATTAATAATTCAAAAATCATTATCAAATTATTATAGGATGTATTATTAAGGGAGAGGATCACAAACAAATTCACTCTGAGTTTATCAAAAGAGATCATGTTGATTAGGGTGATTAAACAAAAATTGGGAAAAGATAGAGTTCAGTCTGAAATTTTTTCAGTGCCGGAGACGTCTCTGGCAAATCGCAGAGACGTCCCCCCCAGGCGAGACGTCTCGTCTTAGTCGCGGAGACGTCTCGGGGACCGAACTAAGTTTTTTTTTAATAAGTGAAACAGCTCGAGCCGACCCGAGCTATCTTCTCTCATTCCCGACCAAAACCAAAAACCCTAGCCTCCGCTTGTTCTCCATCACAAACCCTAGCCTCCTTCTCCACATTTCCTTAGGATTTCCACTCAATGGCACCCAAAAGAGCTAGGACGACCCGTGGAAGGCGACCTAGGGCAGCGGCCGACGGTGAGGAACGGAGGGAAGAACCTTCCGCGCCGTCTCCTCCGGTTGCTCCGCCAACCACAACCATCTCCTGTGCAAATCGCACAGTCACGACCGGTAGGTATATAGATTTTTCATTTTTAGATAATGAGGGGTTCTCTATTGGAGAGAGACTCCGAGCCCAAGGGTGGGAGCACCTTTGTACCCTTAATACCTCGACCTACCTCGGCCTAGTTAGAGAACTTTTTAGCAATATGGCCTTAAGGGACCTAGGGTACACTGCATATGTCCGGGGGACATTAGTAGAAGTCAATGAAGATGTCCTATCCACTGTCTTGCAAATCTCTAAGGACGGTGAGGCTCCAACCTCACATCCCCAAAGGGAGTCAGCCCTAAATTTACTTTTAGGACGAGAGGACTGCGGCCCTCTTGATGTTGTCAACTCCCAAGACCTAAACGCCGAAATGAGATTACTTTTAAGTATTGTCAACCGGGTCTTGTTTCCCAAAACCGGTCGCTTCGATTTTGTTTCGGAGCGAGATTTAGTTATAATGCACCATATCCTACTAGGGATTCCTCTAAACCTCCCTAGACTCATGCTAAACTACATTGCCCTATGTCATAGGTATTCTAGGTTTAGTTTACCCTATGGCATGATCTTTACCTTAGTTTTCAAACACTTTAAGGTTCACATTCCCGAAAATGAACCTGCAAAGCCCTTGAGAAACACCGACTACTATAATGAGGGCACAATGAGAAGAATAGAGTTTCATAAGATAGATGGATCTTGGGTCAAGGTTCCAAAAAGAAAAGCACAAACCCTAGAGCCTGAGATCCCACATCACGAGTCTGACCATCACTCTCCTCCACCTAGCCACATGGATATCCCTGATATACCCTCCAGCTCAGCTGGACCTTCCACATCCATGCCACCACCTCCTCCAGTCAGTGGGCCTTCCTTCCTATCAGAGGATCAGATGCGCACCTTAGCATCTGTCATTTGCCAGCAGATGAGGGAGGAGATGAGATCCATGATCTCCACTGAGTTGGCCCCCATCAGAGCTTCACATGAAGGGCTTCTACAAGAGCTGAAGGAAGTTAGAGCTCAAATTGAAGCTACAACGCAAGAAATGATTGGTGTGGGTGCCACCCAAACCTGCAGGTCAATTGAGCTCAAGGACAGCTTGAAGACCATTTCCAAGAGTCTCAAAGAATTGACAAGCCTAGGAGGCAATGTGGGCACTTTAGTTGCCCAACTTAGAGGGAGGATTGAAATGGCAACTGAAGAATTTGAAGCACTTGTGGCAGCCTTCCACAAGTCATAGGGAGATCAATTTAAGACCCTAATGGATTCAATCAATACTTTTATAGATGCAGCTTGTAGGGTTTATGAGCAACGTCGCCGATAAGGGACGTTTTGTAAACATCTAGGGATCTTCTTTTTGTAAACCCTAGGCTATTTTGAAACACTTTTTGTATTAGAAATCAATACTTGTAATGATTTCTTCTTTTGACTATGTACTGACTTCAAAGGTTTACAATGACATATGAATGACATACAATTTCTTTTGAAACCCTGTGTACATTTCTAACTCTGTGTATGTGATTGTGTATGTGATTTTGTGATGTGCCATAAAAATCTTATCACATACCTTGAGTGTTCAAATTTGATACAAAGAAACAATGCATATAAAACAGAGGGAGCACATCTTGTGATAATTATACTAAACAAAAAGATGAGTCTCAAATGAATTCCAAAACAAAGGGGGAGTGATATGAATGACTGAATTCATTAATAGAAATGACTTGGACAGGAGGAGCACAACTTGAATATTCTTGAGTGGTTCATGGAAATATGCTGAATCTTACTAGGAAGTATGCTTTAAGCACCTACAGATAATTTGTCCCCTTCATTGTTGATGACAAAAAGGGGGAGTAGAACCATAGAACCAATATGGATAAGGGGAGTAGAACCAATATGGATACATTGGAATGCAAAATACAAAATTCATGCTTAAAAGTTGAATTAGAAGAGATAAAATTGAAGGATATTGGCTTTAAGATAATTGCCCTTCTGGAAAAGAAAGAGGGAGTCAAAAAGAACTTAGCTTTCAATTATCTTTAGCATCAATATTTCATTTCACATTGTATCTAGTTCTAATCAAAACATTATACCTGTACATCTGAGCAAATACTGTGTATATGTTTAAATTTCGAATTTTGCATATACTCAGTGTTTTGTCATCATCAAAAAGGGGGAGATTGTTGACCCCCTAATGGATTTTGATGAATACAAAACACTAGAGTATAATTCCATTTATCTTAACAATTTAATTGAAAAATTCATGTGTTTTATTAAGAATATTGTTAAGAAATGTCTAGGCAAGTTCCCATAATTTTTATAAATTTATTGAAGAATTTTTTGAGATGAAAGAAAAAGTTCAGGGACAGCCGAGACGTCTCCTGATAGTCTCAGAGACGTCTCTGGCACAAACAGGAAGAACTGGCACGTCTGGAGACGTCCCCGGCACCTGCCGAGTCGTCCCCGCGATAGCGGAGTCGACTCTCTCAGTGGCGGCAGAAAGGCAGTTTTCAAGAGATATGCGCGAGACGTCCCCACCATACGCGGAGTCGTCCCCGCAAGTAAAAAGCAGATCTCCGGAGTCGTCCCCTAGATAGCGGAGACGGCTCTCTCAGGGTTTTCCAGAGAATGATTTTTTTGGTGATAAGGCAGCGGAGACGTCCCCTGAAAGAGCGGAGTCGACTCTCTCAGGAAATTCCAGAAGACATGTTTTTCGGAGTTATAACGGCGGAGTCGTCCCCGAAGCAGCGGAGTCGTCCCCATGCAAAAAGCGCAGACAAGCCGAGACGTCCCCGTAAAGTGCAGAGACGACTCTCTCAGAAAAACAGAAAAACAAGGATTAAAACCATTCATCATCGGAGTCGCCCCCGTAAAGCGCCGAGTCGACCCCAAACAACGTCAAAAGTAAAATCTTGTAGCCGAGACGTCTCGCGTTGAAGCGGAGACGTCTCCGGAGCACCTGGGACGCGACTGACAACTTTTTTAGGTTTGGTTTGAATTTCAAATCTCCTTTACTTTATCTCTAACGGCTATATTTGCTTTTTGGGCTATAAAAGGGAGCTCTTAAGTGCTTCTCTACAACTCTTCACCAACCCAAAGCAAAATCATTCAAGAGAGAAGAAAGAAAAAGAGGTTCAAGGAAGTTAGTGCATTCAAGTGAAGAAATCAAGTGCTTTCAAGCTTCTCAAGTGATTTCAAGCTCAACTACTCTCTTCCGCTCGTGCATTCAAAGCTCACACTCAAACCTACGCGATCCACATCGGAAGAATCACCATTTCCCACGCTTCCAACGGCAAAAGGATTCTTCCGGGTTCTATTGTTTATCATTGTCATATTTGCTTATTTAGAGCTTTCCAATTGTTTGTAAAACTCTTCTAACATTGTGCTTGTTCCAGTCAAGGGACTTGGAACAAGGAAAAGGCGTCCCAAGCCTAGGTTAAATTGGGGGTTTTAGGGTTTGTTGTGAGCCCGGTGTAAAACAACGAGTTGGGTAGTGAACTCGCAAAACTACCGTACTGTAATCGTGGATTATAGTGGAAATTCCCAAAGGTGCTTTGGGGAGTGGATGTAGGAGCAGTGGAGGCTCCGAACCACTATAAAAGCCTGTGTTTGCGATTGGTTATCTTCATAGCTTTATTCTTGCTTTAGCTCTTATATTTATGTGTTTTACTTTTAAATAGTCAAAAAGTTTTTAAGACACCCAATTCACCCCCCTCTTGGGTGACCATCTCTGGGCAACACCCCGCATGCAGCATCGATCATCTGACGGTTTCGTTCAGTCAATCCGTCATAGAAACATTGCACTAGCTGCCACTTAGGTATTTAATGATGAGGGCATTTACGGATTAGGTCCCGAAATCTGTCCCAGGTTTCATGAAATTCTTCTCCCTCAGTTTGGAAGAAGCTTGTGATGGCACGTCTAAACTGGTTCATTCTTCCTATGGAAAAGTATTTTTTAAGAAATTCTTGTTGCATTTGATCCCTGGAACGAATCGAATCGGTTTCTAAAGAATTCAGCCATTGCTTGGCTCTGTCTTTAAGGGAGAAGGGAAATAATCTAAGTTTCAGAGCATCATCAGTGAAGTTCTGAATCTTGATAGTGGTGCAAATCTCAAGGAATTCATCTACGTGTTTATATGGGTCTTCGTTGGTGAGCCCATAAAAAGATGGGAGCATTTGGATCACACTAGACTTTATTTCATATTGTACAGCTGCTACTTCAGGTAATCGAATGCAAGATGGGGAAGTGTAAATAGTGGGAGTAAAGTACTCCCTCAGGAGTTTGGGTTGTTCTTCAGCCATCTTAAGAGGTGGGGATGATCCTAATGTTTTAATCTTAGCTCGAATGTTCGTAAGGGTTCGTTCTATTTCAGGGTCAAAAGGTAATAGGTTTCGTACTCTAGAACGACTACCTTGCATACACTAGTACTTGATCAGTCAAGCATGCAATAAAAGATAAACACATCAATCCTTGTATTTGTCCTAAAATCACGAGACAACTCCTAACTGGTTTGAAGAGGGCACCTAAGCCTCCAATCCGGTCTAATGAACCGAGTTGACCAGGTAAACTCCCAGGTAAGTGGAGGGGTCACGATGCATTCGCAAAGGTCCCACTTAAAACCCACTTGCCTCGAACAGATGAACTATCTTCTTTATAGGGACAAAGCTTGCCTAGACATCAACTAAGCCACAGAGCGAAATTGGTGCAACTTTCGGTGATCTTCGTCCTATTAAGCTCGAATGTCCCTAGGAGCCAATGTCTAATTGATTTTAATTAAAATGACACTATGTGAGATTGAGTTCACCTAAGTTGGGCAAGAGTCCGGTGATGAAATCCGGCTCTTATCTTATTAGGGTGATTGCCCTTACTATGTGCGGATTAATTTGTGTATGTGTATCAAGCATGCATTCACAATTTTGCTGAAATTAAAATCAAACAATCACCACAAAATTTCAAGCTAATAATTAATTTAAATAAGAAAGGTTTAGAGGTTACTAAAGAGAATTTTCCCAGCAATTTAAAATTTTTTAAGCAAACCTCTAAAGCATTCCTTTTTGATAGCCCAGATCTCTTCTTCGATTCCTGATCAAATAAGACCAAAAGAAAAATTTAAAAAAAATAGTAGAAGATAAAAAGAAAATAAAAAAAGTAACAATAATAGAAAATAATTTTTTTATTTTATTTTAGATATATATATATCTTTTGAAAGTTTTTTTAATTAATTAAATTTTTTTTTAATGATAGGAAAAATAACTATGCTAGCAATCCCCGGCAACGGCGCCAAAAATTGATCGGTTATTTCAATTTCAAAAATAAACCACGCAATAGCATGTATCCCGTAGGATAGTGATTACGGGTGTCGGTCCACAGGGATTGGAGACAAGTTATTTTTTCCTAATTGAATAGTTACTTCAAAGGGTATAAGCTAGAGTAAATGATAAAAACTAAGAATTAATATGGATGTAATAGTATGAATTATCTATGGAAGAAGGTGTTTTAGGGCTAGATTCCACCGATAGATTTATATCCATGACGCTTTCAATGATTGAGTTGTATGTAAGACTTGATTGCTTCCGACTACAAGCCAAAGCAATCATTAAAAATTATGATTAATTCGTAGCATGAATCATCTAAGTCTAGCACAAACCATCTACTCTAACGATAAGCATGACCTGTCTAACCTAGCATGATGCATCTGATCATTAAATCATTAAACATGAAATCGATGTCACATGAATATCTCCTCCAAACCACAGGTGTTGGATTCGATGAAATAGATCAATCTATATAAAATATTTTATGCAAGATAAATGATTCACATAAATTGGATAAATCATAAGATCGATTGATAAATTCTTCATCATGCAACAATCTTACGATACAAACTCAAATCAATAAGAACAAAACGGATACTCCTCTATGGCTTCATCAAACCCCTAAACCGAGGTTTAGCTGCTCATGATGCTCGGCGACTTTGATCGGCTTGCTGAGATGCTCCACGCCATCCGTCTCAAGTCCTTCCTTCTTTTTCTTTTTTTTTTTTCTCTAACTCATCTACTCACAGCATCCCTCTTTTTTTTCTTATTCTTCTCGGCACCATAACAGAGCATGCTCTATTCCTTGGTTCTTCTCACCGTCCTCCCCCCCCCTTCTCTTTGCCGATGGCTTCTTCATATAGACCCTCTCACCGGTGATGGATTCCCTGGGAGTATGCTGGTAAGGATGCGAATCCCGGATGCTCATCCGATGGGAGCTGGCTGCGGGATTAATGTGGAGTGAAAGAAGAAGGATTCGCCAATTCCATGGGATCGCGGACGGTTGGAATGGCTCAAATCCGGCAGAGGGAGACGGCTAGATGCTTGATTTCATGGGATGCTGGAAGCGTTGATCATGGAGGAGTGATTTCCGGCTGCTGAGAGGTGGAACGGGCGGCGGATGGCACGCGGTTGATGCGGCTGGGAGGATCGCTCCGAATGGCTACTGTGCGGAGGCGGAGATGCAGGCTGATGAAGAGGCGGAGGATCTGGTCGCCAGCTGCACCGCATGGAGGATTGGAGCGTCGGCTGTGACGCGTGGCTGGAACGGGCAGGGGGCGCTCTGTGAGGCTGGATCACGGGAAGGATAGATAACGGGAGGAAGGAGATAAACAGTGAAACATTTTTAATATTTTTTTTATTTATTATTATATTATTCTCACTGTTCATATGAACAGTGTTTTTACGGGTCACTGTTCATATGAACAGTGAATAAGTGATTCTCCCCAAAATTATTTTTATTTATTTTATTATATTCATTATTTCCCTTTTTTTGTTTTAAATTTATAAATTTTATATGAAGGCGGGTAAGGAATTGGTTGGGAATTGACTTTGGGTTTGAGGTGGGTCATGATGGTTGACTTGTCCTTGAGCCCATTGTTATTTAAATTTAATTCTTGCTAAGCTGCTTCAGATCGAACTCGACCAGACAAGACTAAAAACAGGACCGTGACCTAATAAAAAGGGTTAATCAAACCTCTACCCCATACAAAATTAATTATAACTTTCGATCGAATCAGGACCAAAACCCATTTAATTATAACCTTAGCTTGACTACAATTCTATCAGGTTACCAAACCGGATCAACACAATCTCCTCCTTATATGTTTTCCTGTAATTTTCATGAAAGATTGCAATCAAGAGAGACACAAGTTCAAAATCTGGTTTAAGAAAAGAATTATTTACCTCTTACCATAATTTAAATTTAATTCAATGTTTATTCAATTTCATGGTAAAATATGTATTTATCAGTTTAAAAACATTGATAAGTGCTATGGAAATATAACTAAATTATAAATTATTAAGCACTTATCACTGTGCCACTGCTGCTGTCGCCCACGACTTCATGGAAGGCTGATCTCCTCTCTAGGGCTGGATGCAGCCCTAACAAAGGGACACGGATTTTATATTTTATTTTATATTCTTGGGGTTGTATGAACTTATTGTTTTTAATGGATATCTTCTTTTGAATCATATTTAACTTTTGTGATTTTAAGTATGATGTTCGTACAACTATTCTTCATGATCACTAAGTAAATATAAGATAGTCCATGCTTAGGGAAGATGCAGTGTCCAGCCACATTAGTTTAGGGTAGACATTTCATACCAACCGAAGATGGATGTTCCTAAATTACTTTTGTGAGATTTTTATTTAAATGCTTATTAGGCTTGTAGCCAATTTGCATGTTAATCCAAGAACGAATTACAATACAAATGACCCTTATTCCTATGTTAGTGGTGAATTCCTTGCCCTAGATTTTTCTAAACTGATATCATTCTAATTGCATTTCTTATTAAAATTGCTTAGTTTAATAGTCTTCACAAATTTTCTTTTTTAAATATTTTTAAAGAAAAACAACTGTACCCCAATCCCTGTGGATCGATACCCGTAATCACTATCCTACCAGATACGTGCTATTGCGTGGTCTTTAAAGTTGACTATCAGGGTCTAACTCAAACTGATGTCAATCTCTGGTGCAACGTGAGCTAGTGGCTCTGATGGCTCCATCATCTGAATGAAGGGCTTTAATGTCTCCATTAATAAGCACATGCATCCAAGAGTGAAATGCAATCCCTATAACTCCCCAATCCAAGGTCTAAAAGTCTCATCTGGAAGACACATTGTCCGGTCTATAAGATAAGAGGCTTTAGCAGAACGTAGCTATCACCCATCATCCACAAGAGGCTTTTTTGATTTGAACTGATCTGATCTGATCACCATGTGCATCATCCACAAGCTCGAAAAGTAAAATAAAATAGAAAAAAAAAAAGAACAAACTGATCTACACCACAGGTCCCAAATCTATCCCTTTTTTTGGTACAACGACTGCTCATCCTACTCTAGTGTCGGAGTAGCTAGCTGAGTGAAGAGCTATAATCTGACACAAATACGAGGGGGGCCCCTGATATGGCCAACATATCTCTCCGGAGTGCTGTGCAGCATAGGAAGCGGTCCAGTCTACAGCCTTGTTCGCCTTCTGATACATGTGCACTGCCTGAAAGACATTACAGTCTCTCAACATCAGACGGATGTCGCAAAGCGGGGGACTCCCATCCCCCCTCCATCCCTTCTCCTATATCCAGTCAATCACTATAGCCGAGTCTCCCTAAAAAATGATGCACTCAGCTTCCAGCCTCTATCTCACATAGGAGATGCCCTCCCAGGCTGCCCTAAAATACAAGAGAATCAAGTTTCTACCACCTCAAAGGCTATAAATACAAAGGAACTACCTCAGATTGAAGTGAGCTCAACAACCCCAAGATCAAAATCATTGAAGAGCCCCAAAAATAGAGCATAGTAGTGAGCAATCAAGTGTGATCCTTCAAGCCATTCATTGCAATCATTCAGGATCAACCTCTTCTATTCTGAAAGTTGGTGAAGCATCCATGCAGTTATTCAAAGCTGTCAACATCATCTATTGCTCATCTCATTGAGTTTGTATTTATTTTTCTGAGTAATAGCTTGTGTGCTTAAACTCTTACACTTGTAAAGGTTTTTTCAAATCTAAATAGGAAGTTATTGAATTAGGGAAATTCAACAAGAAAAAAAGTTTAGGTTGGTGAGCCTTAGAAAAAACAAACTGGGTTTGTTTGTGAGCCCTAGAAATGAATGGGGTAAGGTTGTAAAACAACCACACTATAATCAGTAAGATTATAGTGAAATTTCCAAGAGAGCTTGAGGAGTGGACTTAGGTGCAGTTGGCACCGAACCACTATATTTTTATGAGTTTGTAATGCTTTATTAGCTTACTTGCCTATTCATTCAGTTGCAATTCTAGTTAAAATTGTTTAGCTAGTTTTAACTTGCTTCATCTTCATCTAGCTAACTTTGATTAGAATTGTACTCTTGATTGTATTAAATTAGCTCCTCTATTTAGATTATCTCTCTGCTATACTTAAATTTATAAGCTAAATTCTCTGCTACATGTTCTGATAAGTTAAAGGTTTTAACTTATCATTGTTTTTGTGATGCTTCATTTTATTGTTTGATTTTCTCGTCTATTTATTTAGTCAAATATCTGATTGAATTACTTACTTTCCCACATCCTTTAGTAGCAAGTATATTCTAATTATTTAGCAAAGTTTCACTTGACAAATCTACATCAAGATTCATTGTATTGAATTGCATGCTCGGGCAAACTTAGACTAATCTTTTATTGAGCTTATTTATTTGCTGCCTAATAGTTTTAATCTTGATTAGATTAGAATTCATCTGTTTAAGTTCCACTGTGCATCTATATAACTTAGCTTAATTAACTCAAAAGTTTAAAAGTAATTAAAAGTTTTAAAAGTCTAATTCACCCTCCCCCTCTTGGGCTGCCACCTCGCTAACAAATTAGTTCTCAGTTTCATATTTTAGTTCTAAAATCATATGGTATCAAAATTCAAATATCATTCAAAAATTAATTTCTTTCAAATTATCAAATTTAACTCAATAGCCAAGAACTATGACTACATATTTCTTGTGGCAGAGTCATAGCATTGACTAATCATCTTGCGGTGAGCTGCATATCAACTTAGAGCAAAGTCCTTCAGACCGTTGGTCTGCTGGCGGTATGTCACTAATCATTTTGGACACAATCTTCACGATAAGTGCCAACATATTAACCCCCATTGGCGGAGTCCTCAACAAAGCCCGACTGTGAGTCTAATCTATTTCGACTCAAATCTCTTTTTCTCAAAACATGTTTAGTATCTCAAATCGAAACTTGCGATATCGAAATTAATCAAATATAATCCATTTCAAAACCAATGCATTTAATTAGAATCTTACAATATTCTAGGAATAGGCATATAATACCATGCATCAAATTCGTAAATCAAAGATAATTTGATTCCAAAAATTTTTATAATTTGCCAATAAATCTAGAAAAAGGTTATATTACTTACTCAAACACGATCTAACTAACAGATCCAATAAATCTCGAAAATTCTTTTGAGATCATAGTATTTAAAAATTATATTTTCAATCAAAATTTATCATGATCATTCTAAGAATAGGATCCTAGTTCTAATACCCTCACAGGGCTGACCAGGCGGGAGTGCCCGACACCCCAGTTAATCTGATCAAAATAAAATTCATTGAATCATACTCGGGCTAGGACAGATATGGTTTAACAAAGATCGGGGCGATCAAATCTAACAGTATTTGGTGGGTCAGTATGTGGCTGATGCACCATCCGACAATCCTAGATCAGGACCTTTCACCCGGGTCAATTCAAAATTATTGTAAAGATAGCGAGAGTAGAGAAAGAAAGTCTAGATAGAGATAGAAAGTTTAGTAGAGAGAGAAAGTCAGTCTGAGTTCAAGTAGGGGTTTGGATTTGGCTGTCAATAGCAGAGGTCAACCTCGATCAGTCAACATGTCTGGCCATGAATCAAGAGAGAAAAACTTTGTAGAGAGAGAAAGCATGGAGAAGAGAGAGAAAGAAGAGAGAAAGAGAGAATAAAGTCTCTCTTAGCCAAGGAAGGAAGAAGAAAGGAGAGAAAAAGGATGGCGGTGGGTGATGCCTGGGGTCAGGGACCCACGACCACCCACTGTGGATGGCGGCCGACAATAACCAGCGGTTGGCAGTGACAAAAAGCCTCCCTAAATAGGGGTTCGGCCTCTTAACCCATGGAATAGAGGCATCGCAATAGCAGAAACTCCGGCCATGGGTTCCAACTGCTATGAGAAATTGGAAGAAGGCTCGGGCGACAAGCGCCGGCGGCGGAGGCAGCCAAAATTGGAAGAGACAAGGCTGATTTTCGAAAATAGAAAAAGTAGAGCATCCCCTTTTTGCCCAAAATTCGGCGATCACTGGCCGGCATCGAGACTCCAAAGAACCCAGAAGAAAGAGAGAGAGGGTGTCTCGAGAGGGACCAGGTCTTTACCTGGTTTCTGACAGCATTTGGACGCAGCAGCAGTGCGACTTGGACTGACGTCTCTGCAGCTCTCTATGTGGTGATTGAGCTTCGAGGAAGTATTCAAAGAAATTCTAGGTGAAGAGCTCCGATTGGGGGTAGCTTTTTAGTGGGTTAGGATGGGGAGGAGCTCTTATAGAGCTCGGCAGACTGTAGGTGAGGACTTTCGAGGGTGGATAGCAAGGGCCCCGACCTGGCAGACAGATGGAGCTTGGATCTGGCGGTTGCGTATTCACCCTCGGTTGCCTTATTTATTTGGAAGGTGGCCTCGAGGTGCCTATTGACCGGAGGTGTGCTGGCAAGCAGAGGATTGAGGATTTCTCCCACCTGTGGGGCTTGCCCAGCGATGGAGGAGACCATTCGCCATGCCCTCTTCTGCTATCTGCGGGCGATCCAGGTTTGGCGGTGTGCGAGAATTGTCCTAGATGTTGGGGGGGTAGGTCCCCGATGGAGGCTTTTCTTCTGCAGTTGCAGGCGTTTGTGAGGAGACCTGACACGGTAGAATGCGGGGTCTGATGCGCCTATTTGGCCTACCATACTTAGCTGGATAGGAATGCCCAGATCTTCGATAACAGGTGGCTACATCCGAGGGGGGTGGCGGCCAAAGCCTTGCTTCATGCATCAGAGTTCATCAGTAGTGCACTATTCTATTTTCCTGAGATGGCTAGGGACATCTGGGTCCCATATCCAACCGAGTCAACGACCAGGTTTGTTTATGTTTCCTGGAACCCCTTGCTTTCTCAAGATGAATTTTGATGGTAGTGCTGCTGAGTGAGGCGAGAGGGGGGTGTGGGCTTTATCATCAAAAATCACCACTTCAAGTTTGTGGCAGTTGGCGGTCGATGGATCTTCGACACTTTTATCATTGGAGCGGAGCTGCGGACGACGTGGGAGGGGCTCTCCTTCGCGAGGCGCATGCTTGGTGTGGAATACATTCATTTGGAGAGTGACTCGGCTACGGTGATCAAGGAGATTTGCAGGTGACTCTCTAAGTCGGATGGACAGTCCTTGCTGTATGACATACGGCGGATGGCACGGGACTGTGGCTCCAGGGCCATACATGTGTATCGGAAGGCCAACATAGTTGCTGACTGGGTGGTCTCCTACGCAGCGCAACACTCAGGAGATTTTCTTTGGCTGAACTAGGCGGGTGCGCCTTACTTGTTTAGCCAACTACTTTTTTCTGATTTTCTTGGTTGTACTCATGTACATTTGGTGTAAGAAGCCGGTGTACCAAAAAAAAAAATTTATTCAAAATAAATAATAATTATAATATAAAAGTAGGTTCAAATAAAATATTACCTCGTACCAAGACTACTATGTTTGGCGAATTTCTATTATGATAAGGATGAAACTCAGTAATTGCTTATAAATTGAGATTTAAAAGCTTTGAGTGTCTTTCATTTAATATTTAGGACTTGATAGGGTATTCATTATTTTAGTAGTTAAGCTTTCGCAATTTAATAATTTCTATCACATTTTGAACCATTACTATCTTGATTTCCCATGGTTGGGAGGGTTATATTCCATCAAGAGTCTTCTATCGATGAAGTGTTCTATGGAGGATTTTTCTTCCATCACTTCCAAGTTTTAAAGGACTTAGTTTCTGAGAACTCGTGAGTATCAAAGAAATGCTCTTGAGCATCAGTATGTCTTGCAAAGTAACCAAGAAATCAACTTCATGGTCCTTTTGTTATCTTCATCCACCTTTAGGGCCAATTGGAGGGAAGGCAGGCATTGTTAAAGTTTTAGCTGGTGGGTAAGGAGGGGATAGGTTATCCAACTCATGGAAAGGAAGATTAATAGATTAGGAGGATGGAGAGGGGAGTGTTGATGCAGCCTAGAACTAACAAGGATTAGGATTTGGTTGCGAGAGGTTAGGTTAGTGTGCGAATGCAAAAGTGTTTGTCCAATTTGGATCCGAAAGTGATTGGGTCAAGGACGCTCATGAGTGAATGACAAGCTAGGATATGAACCATAGGGAGAATCATTGAGGGACCACAACAAGCCCTCAATCTACCCTGCATAGGAATGGAAGTTCTCTGGTAATGTAGAGAATAAAAAGTATTTTTTTTGAATTTTGACAATAATTTTTTGGAAGCAAGAAAAGAATAATTCAACTAGAAAGCTAATCTAGAAGTAGAAAGGAAAAATAAGAAAACTAAATTAGGATAACTAGTTAGACTTTCATCAATTGATCTCTTCTAACAAGTTGAGATGGATCATCTAAGATTAATTCTTTAGGGTAACCATGAGCATACCTCCAAGCTTTTGTAAGCCCATGATCAACAATTACCTCTTGGTTTGTTGATGTGTCTCCAATTTATTTCGGTTCATTTTCTTGTAATGTCATGCCATTCATCTTTTCCTCAAGTATCCCTGTATCATCATCAAGAGCTACTCTCTTGCTAGAAGAGACATCATTAGTATCATCAAAAACAACATGTATAGACTCTTCAATAACAAGGGTTCTTTTGTTGAAGACTCTATAAGCTTTACTTGATGTAGAATATCCCAAAAAGATACCTTCATCAGATTTGGAATGAAATTTGCCTAAGTTATCTTTGCCATTATTATGAATGAAACACCTACACCCAAAAACATGAAAGTAGTTTACTTTGGGCTTTCTATCTCTCCAAAGTTCGTAAGGTGTTTTCTTTATAATTGGTCTTAATAGAACTCTATTTAATATATGACATGATGTGTTAATGGCTTCTCCCCAAAAATACTTTGGGAGGTTACTTTCACCCAACATAGTCCTAGATATTTTCTCTAGGATTCTATTCTTTCTTTCTACCACTCCATTTTATTGTGGTGTCCTAGGTGCAGAGAAATTATAAGTTATTCCCTTTTTACTACAAAATTCATCAAATAGATGATTTTCAAATTCTGTTCCATGATCACTCCTAATAGCTATAACTGAAGCATTTCTTGAGTTAGTTACTTTCTTATGAAATTTCTTAAATACTGAAAATACTTCATCTTTATGAGCTAAAAACATGACCCATGTGTATCTAGAAAAATCATCTACAATGACAAGGCCATACTTATTTCCACCAAGGCTTGTGGTTCTAGTTGGTCCAAAAAGATCCATGTGGAGTAGTTCAAGGGGACTAGTAGTAGAGACATAATTTATGGATTTAAAGAAACTTCTAGATTGTTTGCCATATTGACATGCTTCACAAATTTTATTTTTCTCAAATTTTAGCTTTGGCAAACCAATCACAGAATCTCTTTTAACTAAGAAAAATCTATACTTGCATTACCTAATTTACGGTGCCATAACCAACTTGCATCATTAACTTTAGAATCGCTAGCTACTAGGCAACGGCTATTATTGGCGAGATCTTCAAGATCTATTACATAAACATTGCCACGTCTTATTCCTTTGAATACTAAACTATTGTCAATTGAGTTCGTTATGATGCATAGAGATGGCTTAAACAGAACATCAAAACCTCTATCACATAATTGACTAACGCTAAGTAAGTTATGCTTAAGACCATCTACAAATCGTACATTATCAACGAAGGTTGAAGAGGTGATTTGTACTTTACCTATGCCAACGATGTGACCTTGGTTATCGTCTCCAAAAGTCACAGCACCTCCCTTTTTAGGCTTTAGGGTGAAGAATTGCTCCTTGTCACCCGTCATGTGTCTTGAGCAGCCACTATCCAAGTACTAATAGTTTTTGTCGACCTTGGCTGCAAGACACTCCTACACAAGAAAATCATACAATTTTAGGTACCCAAGTTTTCTTGGGTCCTTCAAGATTAGCTATGTTGGTTCCTTTTGGAATCCAAACCTTTTTAATTTTTCTTTTAGCTTCTATTTTCCTATGGTCACACACATTAGCTTTATGTCCTACTTTTCCACAGTAAAAACAGGTTATATTTTTAGTTTTACTTTTTCCAGCTTTTACAAAAAAGTTTTTAAGAAACTTTTGCTTATTCTTAGGCTTATACCCTAAACCAGCTCTATTAAACATAGCTCGTTGACTATTAAGAATCATCTCCAATTTTTTAGAACTATATGTAAACTTTTCTACAATAGGTTTGTATTTTTAAAGTTCTTTTGTTAACTTTAGTTTTTCTATTTTTAGTAAGTTTAAGTCTTTTGTAAGATTATCTTTTATAGTTTGGTTACTGTTTTTAAGTTCTGAAACTTTCTTAGTTAGTCTTTCGTTATCTTTAATTAAGATATTAGTTTTTTGAGTTAGCAATTGGTTGCTTGTTTTAAGTTCTAAGTTTTTTTTGATGATAGAGTCCTTGTCCTTAATTAATTTATCGTACTTATGAGTGTAAGATTGATTAGTTAGTTTCAATTCTTTATTTTTAAGGTTTATTGTCTTATATTCATCCATTAGTTTATTAAAAGCATCATATAATTCATCAAAGGTAAAATCTAAATGTGTTTCAGATATTACCTCATTATCATTTGCCATGAAGCAAAAATTTGCTTTTTTCTCTTGTTCCTCATCCGATGATGATGATGATTGATCGGAGTCTATCAAGGTGGAGACAAGAGCTTTCTTCTTCTTGTATTTGCTGCCCATCTTCAGCAAGGGACAGTCGATTCTGAAATGTCCCGACTTCTTGCATTCATAGCAACTGATTCCCTCACTTTTTCTTTCCTTACCTTTGTCCTTGTTGTAGGAACTTGAGGAACCTCTCCTCTGATGAAAGAACTTCTTCCGGTTGATGAATTTTCTGAACTTTCGCACGAGAAGAGCCTCATCTTCATCTCCCTCATTGTCTTCTTCTTCACTACTGCTACTGCAAGTGGGATCCTTGTTAGAAGAAGTAGCTTAAGGACAATTACCTTTTTCTTGTAGGAGGACTCTTCTTCACTGTGTTGCTTCATTGTGAGCTCATGTGTCATCAAGGATCCAAGGAGCTCCTCGAGTGTCAGCTTGTTCAAGTCTTTGGCTTCTTGGATCGCCGTTACCTTGGCTTCCCATGAACTTGGTAAAGATCTAAGAACTTTTCTGACAAGGTCACTGTTAGTATAACTTTTACCAAGGCTTTTTAGGCCATTGACAATATCAGTAAATCTAGTAAACATGCAAGTGATAGTTTCATTAGATTCCATTTTAAATAGTTCATACTTATGAACTAGCATGTTTATTTTGGATTCCTTAACTTGATTCGTGACCTCGTGGGTCACTTCAAGTCTGTCTCATATCTCTTTTGCAGAATTGCAAGTAGAGATTCTATTGAATTCATTATGGTCTAAGGCACAATAAAGTACATTCATTGCTTTGGCATTTAGTTGTGCCTTCCTTCTATCATTGTCATCCCAATCTTTTTCAAGCTTGGGTATAGTAATGTTATCTACATAAATAGAAGGAATGTATGGTCCATTAACTATGATGCTCCAAACATTATAGTCTTGGGCTTGGATAAATATCCTCATCCTAGCCTTCCAATAGGTGTAGTTGGTTCCATTGAAGAATGGAGACCTATTGGTGGATTGCCCCTCACTAAGAGAAGATCCAAAAGGGGTTGTCATTTTGATCTTTTACTCTTTTAATATAAGAGCTCTGGCTCTGATACCAGTTGTTGCCCAAGAAGACAACCCAAGAGGGAGGGTGAATTGGGTTTGGATTAATTCTCGACCAATTAAAAACTATGATTAGTAATTAACTAAATCTAATGCAAGCAAATTAGTAAAGTTACTAGATGAAGTGAATGAAGAGAGAGAGAGAGGACAGCACCCAATACAAATACAAACCAGTTTATAGTGGTTCGGAGCTAACCCTTGCTCCTACGTCCACTCCCCAAGCTTCACTTGGGAGTTCACTATAATCCCTTAGATTACAGCCGGTTGTTTTACAAGTTCACAACCCAACTTGTTGTTTTCGCGAGATCACAATGAACTCGGTCGGTTTTCACAAGCTCACCGACTAGAACCAGCCGATTATTTTCCCGGGATCACAATCGAATCCTTACGCCGTTGGTTTTAGCTTTGGCTCACCAACAAACCTTACACCCCTTGATTCAATTCCCTGATTGAATCAAGTAAGAAAACAGTTTGGAAAAAGATACAAGGAAAGCTTCTTAACAAGCAAATATGAATCAATATGAATAGAGTAAAGTTAGAAGCCCTCAAACAGATTTTAGAAGAGGAACAAAAGGGCTTCTCGAACTCTGAGTCTCCTCTTTGAGTGCACTAAAGATTTGATGTCAGAGGAAGAGGCTTGAATGCGAAGGGAAGACTTCTAGGAATGTATTGAATGCGTTTCTTCCTTCTTTTTCTTGTCTTTTCTCTCTATAGACTCTTTGTAGTTGGAAAACAGTTAATGCACAGATGGAGTAACTCTCTTGATGTCTACTACTGTTCACTCTAATTATTTAAGCAGTCCCCCTTGAAAAATAGCCATTAGACACTGATTTGTGGCCGTTCTGCACAGTCTGCACCTCCTGACAATGTATCCGTTGGGGTCGGAGTCGACTCGCTCGATCTGGAGTCGACTCGGCTGTTGCTGTAGTCGACTCATGCTTTACTGGAGACGACTCGCCCACTGTTCAGGATTTGAATTAAAGTGTTGTCTCGTCCTGGAGTCGACTCGGACCAAACCTGGAGTCGACTCGCCAATATCCGGAGATGATTCGGCACTTTTGGAGACGGCTCGTTCTTAGGATTCCAGAGATCTATTTTTCTGCATTTCTCTCTCGAGTCGACTCGGATCATCTTGGAGACGACTCGGCTCTCAGTGCCCGAAAACTGATCCTCTGTCTTTCGAGTTGAACTGCCTCGGAGTCGACTCGCACTTTGTTGGGGTCGACTCGGCTGACTTGGGGTCGACTCTCGTATTCTCGGAGTCGACTCGTTCACAGAGTCACTTTGTTTGGTTTTCTGCCTTTCAGTCTGCTTTCCTCTAAGAGTCGACTCTTGCATGTTTAGGAGTCGACTCGCCAAACGTTGGAGTCGACTCGCCAAACGTTGGAGTCGACTCGAATCCTTCTAGAGTCGACTCGATAAAAGGATCTAGAAAACACTTCTCTGTCTTTCTGTCTGTTACTCCTTGGAATTGACTCGAAACTGTCGGGAGTCGACTCGGCAAGCATTGGAGTCGACTCGAAATCGTCGGAGTCAACTCGGTGATAGGGTCTGAAATTCATCTTTCTCTCCTTCTGTCTGTTCTCAGTCGGAGTCAACTCGTAATGTACCGGAGTCGACTCGAGCTTGTGTCAGAACCTCTGAAACACTTGGAGTCGACTCGTAATCTTCCGGAGTCGACTCGAGCTTCAGACTTTGGCTTAATTGAGTTCAACACTTAGCCAAATAACTTTGAACAAAAAGCTCGATGCTCTTAAAGATAAATTCACATATATTTGTCTGAAATACTAGATTGAATTCATTAGTACAACATGAAATATACTCAAATGCTTTGAGCTCATCAAAATCAAATAGGGGTATAGTCAATCATTCCACATTCCCAGCATCCCGGATGACCCGTGATTCCATTTCAAGTGACTCCGTGGCTATAAGAGGAGAAGGAGGAAGAGGAAGAAGGGAGAGCTCGGTGCTGGGTGGAGGCCAAGAAACAGAGGAGGGAGGAGAGGTCCCCCGAGGTTATCATACCTCTATTGGGACTCCTCACGGAGTAATCTCCAGAGCTTATTCAACAGGCATTCGGAGATTGACTGACGCATAAGAATTGTGTTTAGTTTACATTCAAGTTATTTATATATAAAAATCTAAATAAAAAAATAATAATAATAAAAAAGTTAAAAAAATAGTAAATATATATAAAAAAAATTGCTTGCTCATTTAATCAGTACAACCTAATGACATTGCATAAACTTTAAAAAATCATTGATTATTTGCTGCATTTAGTATTAAGCATTTGCATAAAATAATTTAAGGGCAAAACCCATTAAAAAGATAAGGTCGGAAAGTCATTACCTGTCCTTAGCCCAAAAATCACCACCTTGCATACTTATCCTAAGCCAAATTAAATTAAAATCAAATTAGACGTTGGCCTTAGGATTTTCGAGCTCAATTAGGCTCTTGGAAAGAAGCGGCTGAAAGCCACTCCAGTGAGGATTTAGTAATTGGTGGTGTCTAGAAAAGTTTTACAATAGTGAGAACTGTTACGGATATTGTGGTATCGGTGTATCCCTTCTGGTACCACCACACACCTTGGGACTTTTTTGGTCACTGGTTACTTGATCGCTTAACTGGTAAGCTCAAGCTTAATCTGAAAGGGAGATTAGGAGCTGTCTAATCTAGGAGAGAATTTCAGAAACTTTTTAACCTGATAAATCTCTGTGCAACTAGATTAAAAGCTACTAAACCTCACTTAATTCTAGGACTAATAGAGTCAAATTGTTGTGTGGTGTTGGTTGTGGTCATCTGTGTCTAGCCCTTCTCTTCTTTTAGGATTTCGTTCATTGTAGGAGTCAAATCTAATGAAGTGTTGATAATGTATGCATGGTAGAAGGTCATTAAGGGATAAGT
The DNA here is from genome assembly GCF_051530095.1 of Phoenix dactylifera. Classification (NCBI taxonomy): domain Eukaryota; kingdom Viridiplantae; phylum Streptophyta; class Magnoliopsida; order Arecales; family Arecaceae; genus Phoenix; species Phoenix dactylifera. The sequence goes on along the minus strand of NC_143204.1, from coordinate 4,047,089 downwards.
TAACCCCATTTGATCCTGAGATTGACAGAACTTCTTATCACAACTTGCGAACTGTAAACCAACTGTCAATCTCTACAATGGGTGAGCACATTAGAACTTTGAATGAGTTGTTCGCACCCGCATCTGCTAGTCCCCCTACTTGCATAGTATTACCAATTAATAATGCAGCCCAATTCGAGATTCGGGCTGCAACAATAAACATGTTACCCAAGTTTCATGGGTTCGAGAGTGAACAATCCTACATTCATCTAAACAAATTTTTGACAATCTGTCAAACGTTTAGAAATCAAAACTTAGATGAAGAGGGTATTAAATTAAGGTTGTTTCCCATGACTTTAGAGGATCGTGCTGCTGCATGGCTATATTCCCTTGCTTCAAATTCCATCACATCATGGGAACAACTATTGTGGAGTGATTGATTAAAATCCCATTTGATTTTGATGAGCTCAAAGCATTTGAGTATATCTTTTAATTACTAATGAATTCAATTGAGTGTTTCAGTGAAAATCCTGTCTAAGTGTCCCAAGACTTGGTTCATAATTGTTGGATAAGTTAAGGAGTCTGTTTGAACCAATGTCTGAGACTCGAGTCGACTCCCGAGTATCACGAGTCGACTCCAAGCGTATCAAGTTCACTGGCACGAGCTCGAGTCGACTCCAGATGAGTACGAGTCGACTCCGACTGAGAACAGACAGAAGAACAGAAAGGATCAACTCAGAACCTGTCAGCGAGTCGACTCCAATGTTCACCAAGTCGACTCCAGGGAAGTAAGAGTCGACTCCAAGCAGTCACAGGCAGAAAAGTCAGAGAGCAGTTTTCGGATCTGAGATTCGAGTCGACTCCAGTGGAACGCGAGTCGACTCCGATGGTTGACAGGTCGACTCCAAAGAAAGCAAGAGTCGACTCTCAGCGGTACACAAAGAAAGTCAGAGACCATTTTATGGACTCTGAGATTCGAGTCGACTCCCGCAATACGCGAGTCGACTCCAAGACACCGCGACCCCAAGACAGACAGAAAACCAAGTTACTGCCTCTGAGATTCGAGTCGACTCCCAGACAGCTCGAGTCGACTCCAAGACAGCTTCACGTCAAAAGGCAGAAGACCAGTCGACTCCAAGACAGCTTCACGTCAAAAGGCAGAAGACCATCTTTCGGAAACTGAGAGCCGAGTCGACTCCAAGGAAGTTCGAGTCGACTCCAAGACTGGACGAGCCAAAAGACAGAGGATCGGAAGTTCGGGCTCTGAGATTCGAGTCGACTTCCAGGACAGTCGAGTCGACTCGAGTGGACAAAATTCAAAATTGGATCCACGGACTTCAGTGGATGAGCCGACTCCAAAATTGCCAAGTCAGCTCCAGAAGTTGACGAGTCGACTCCAGGTCAAGACGAGTCGACTTCCAGTCGTGAAGGCAACTTTAATTCAAATTTGGAACAGTTGCCGAGTCGACTCCGGAAAAGCTTGAGTCGACTCCCGCTACAGCCGAGTCGACTCCTGATCGCGCGAGTCGACTCCAACCCACCAACGGTCATATTGTCAGGCTGCGCAGAGTGTTCAGAACGGGCAGAAAAAGCACTCTAACGGCTAGTTTCCGTGGGGGTTGGCTTAAATAGCCACAGAGGACTGTAGCAAGAAAGAGAACAACTATTTCACTCCAACTAATCAAGCATTCAAGCTCTGTAACGTGCTCTTCAACGAAAAAGAGGAAGATCTGCATTTACTGCTTCCAACTACATCTTCCCAGCAATTAAAGCCTCCTTCTCCTGCATTCAAGTCGACTACTCTTTCAAGAGGAGACCAGAAGTTTAAGAAGCCATTCCTCATCTCCAATCTAAAAGCGTTTGAGGCTTCTTAACTTCATTTATTGTTCATATTGTTTTCATCTGCTTTTTGAGAAGCTCATTTTCTGTTTTCTTTCTACAACTTGTATTTACTTGGTTCAATCGGGGATTGAATCAAGGGGATTGAGGTTGGTTGGTGAGCTGAGTTAAAACCAGCGTGTGTAAGGGTTCGATTGTGATCCCGGAAAAACAATCGGGGGTGGTTCTAGTCGGTGAGCCTGGGAAAACCGACCGAGTTCGTTGTGAGCTCGTAAAACAACAAGTTTGGTTGTGAGCTTGGAAAACAACCGGCTGTAATCCAAGGGGATTATAGTGAATTCCCAAGTGAGACTTGGGGAGTGGACGTAGGAGCAAGGGTTAGCTCCGAACCACTATAAAACTTGTGTTTGTGATTGATTGTCTCTCCTTCTTCTCATTTCATATTACTCACAGCACATAGTAATTAATTAAATAACTTGCAATAGTTTTTAATTAATCATCCATAACGTTTTAAATTATCTAAATTATTTTAAAACCCAATTCACCCCCCCTCTTGGGTTGTCTATCTGGGCAACAACTATCTAGGAAGTTCATGGCTAAATTCTATCCCATGGTAAAGACTGAAAAAATTAAAGATGCCATAAGAACTTTTAGAGAAAATCTGAGGAGGAATTTTTCCAACTTTGGGAAAGATTCCATGATCTTTTGGTCAAGTGCCCGCACCATGGGCTTGATAAGGCCGATCTGGTCCACTTCTTTTATAAAGGACTAACTCCGGCACATAGAAACATGATTGAGTCCATGCATAAGGGTAGGTTCATGAACCAAACCCCAGATCAAGCCTATTAATTTCTTGTTGACTTAGCTGAAAATGCCCAAAATTGGAGTAGCTATGGTGAGGAAGTAAATAGAGATGAGTTCGGATCTAGAAAACCAGGCAATTATGAAATGAAAGCAGACCCAGAACTCAAAAATGTCATGTCCAATCTGGTGACTGGAATGAACAACTTAAGCAAAAAATTTGATGTTTTCACTGTTTCCACTAGCTCGAGTTCATATAAAGAGTTAAATCCCATCATGAAAGTGGATCACGAGTCACATAGTTTATGTATCTTGTGTAACAGTTCTGAGCATCTAGTGGAGTGTTGTCCTAGTTTACCCAACATTAAGGCTGAGCAGGCAAATGCTCTAAACTCATATAGTGCCTTCAAAAAGCCCACTCCCAATTCATTCAGCCCAGTCTACCACCCTAATAATAGGTTCCACCCAAATTTCTCATACAAGCAAAATGAACCTATTCAGCATCAAGGTGGTCCACCAGGTTTTCAGAAGAATTTTCCCAGGATAGGTCCATCACAAATAAACCAATCATTGGCTCCACCTATTCTTACTTATAGTGCCCCTATCCCTCAGCAAACTACATCATTGGAAGCCATGATGGCTAACATGATGAAGCAGCAACAAGACTTCATCCAACAGCAACAACAGACCAACATGGCTCAAACCCAGACTAACCAATTCTATGCGCAAGCGATTGCAAAACTTGAGGTTAGTCTGAGCCAAATAGCTAACTCTCTAGGGGATAGGAAGAGAGGTGAATTACCCAGTCAGCTAGTGCCTAACCCTAGTAGGCAACAGAATCAAGGGCCAAGAGGCCAGTTTCAGATTGATTCGAATGCAAACTCAACACATGAAGTTCAAGCAATTACCACCTTACGGTCTGGCAAGCAAGTGGACAACAAAGTCCAACTTCCTGTGCAAAAAAAAGAAGAAAAGCATGAACCAAACCCCACCCAGAAAAAGGCATAAGAACAGGGAACACAAGGAATAGAGGAGAAACCAATAGAGACGTACACACCCAAGGCTCCCTTTCCTAGTAGACTACAAGACTCAAAAAAAAAATCTCAGTACGATGAAATCATGGAAGTCTTTAAAAATGTCCAAATAAATTTACCCTTTCTAGATGCCATCAGACAGATCCCCTCCTATACAAAATTCTTAAAAGACCTAACCACGGTGAAAAGAAAAACCAGTATTCCTAGGCAAGCTGTGATGGCGGCACAAGCCTCATCTCCTATTCAACAATAGATTGCCCCAAAATACAAGGACCCTGGTTGCTCCACTATTGAAATTAAAATAGGAAAAACCATCATTCGGAGAGCCCTATTAGACTTAGGAGCAAGTGTAAACCTATTACCCTATTCTGTCTACACCGAACTAGGTTTGGGAGAATTAAAACCCACAAACATTACTTTGTCATTAGCTGATAGGACTGTGAAGTATCCTAAGGGAATTGTAGAGGATGTAATTGTAAAGGTAAATGAGTTTTACTACCCAAGAAGCCAAGGACTTGAACAAGTTACCACTAGAGGAGCTTCTTGGATCCCTAATGTTGCACGAGCTAACCATGAAGCAACACAACGAGGAAGAGTCCTCCCATAAGAAAAAGGTAATAGCTCTAAAATCTACTTCATCTAACAAGGACTTATCTTGCAGTAGCAGCAGTGACGAAGAAGAGGATGAGGAAGATGATGGTGAGGCTCTTCTTGTGCGCAAGTTCAAGAGATTCATCAACCACAAGAAGTCCTATCATCAAAGGAGAGGCCCCTCAAATTTCTACCGCAAGGACAAAGGTAAGGAAAGGGAAAACGAGGGGATTGGGTGTTACGAGTGCAAGAAGCCGGGTCACATAAGAGCTGAATGCCCTTTACTGAAAAAGGGGAGCAAGTACAAAAAGAAGAAGGCTCTTGTCACGACTCTATCCGACTCTGACTCATCATCCTCTTCATCGGATGAGGAACAAGAGGAAAAGGCCAATCTCTGCTTCATGGCCAATGAAAGTGAGGTAACATCCGAATCACCTTTAGATTTTACTTTTGATGAGCTTTATGATGCTTTTAATGAATTAATGATAGAATATAAGGCAATAAATCTGAAGAATAAAGAACTAAAAATAGCTAATCAATCATACATACTTAAGTACGATAAATTAGTTAAGGATAAGGACTTAATCACCAAAGAAAATATGGAACTTAAGACAAGCAATAAACTTTTAACTCAAAAGACTAATACCTTAACTAAAGAAAATGAAAGGCTAAATAAAGAAACATTAGAACCCAAAAACCATAAACAAATCCTAAACAAGGATCTCACAAAAGAACTTAATGATCTAAAAGCAGAAAATCAAACACTAACTAAAGAACTTAACAAATACAAACCCTTAGTTGAAAAATTTACCTATAGTTCTGAAAAGTTAAACATGATACTTAATAGTCAACGAGCCGTATTTGATAAAACGGGGTTAGGATATAAACCAAGAAATAAACAAAAACTTCTTAGTAACTTCTTTGTTAAAGCTGGGGAAACTAAAACTCAGAAAATAACCTGCTTTTGTTGTGGAACTATCGGATAAGGTAAATGTATGTGACTATAGGAAAAGTAAAACAAAAAGGAAAATAAAAAGGGTATGGGTTCCAAAAGGAACCAACTTGACTAACCATGAAGGACCCAAGAAAACTTGGGTACCTAAGATGACATGATTTGCTAGTGTAGGAGTGTCTTGCAGCCAAGGTCAACAAAAACTGCTGGTATTTGGATAGTGGCTGCTCAAGGCACATGACGGGTGATAAAGATCAATTCTTCACCCTCGAACCTAAGAAGGGAGGTGCTGTGACTTTTGGAGACAACAACCAAGGTCACATCATTGGTATTGGTAAAGTTCAAATCACCCCTTCTACTTTTATAGATAATGTTAGATATGTTGATGGTCTTAAGCATAACTTGTTAAGCATTAGTCAATTATGTGATAAAGGATATGATGTTATGTTTAAACCATCACTATGCATTATAACAAATCCTAATGATAATAGTTTAGTTTTGAAAGGGATTAGGCGTGGAAATGTATATGTTGTAGACCTAGAAGATCTTGCAAAACATAACCAATGTTTAGTTGTTAATGAAACTAAAGAAAATGATGCTAGTTGGTTATGGCACCGTAAGTTAGGTCATGCAAGCATGGACACAATAACTAAACTAGTTAAAAGAGACTCCGTGATAGGTTTGCCAAAATTAAAATTTGAAAAGAACAAAATATGTGAAGCATGTCAATTTGGCAAACAATCTAGGAACTCATTTAAATCCATAAAATTTGTCTCTACTTCTAGACCTCTAGAATTATTACACATGGATCTATTCGGTCCAACTAGAACAACAAGCCTAGGTGGAAATAAATATGGTCTAGTCATTGTAGATGATTATTCTAGGTACACATGGGTCATGTTCCTAGCACATAAGGATCAAGCATTTTCTGTCTTTAAGAAATTCCATAAAGAAGTAACCAATGCTAGAGATAACTCAGTAATAGCTATTAGAAGTGACCATGGTACCGAATTCGAAAATCAGTCATTTGAGGAGTTTTGTAGTAAAAAGGAAATAACCCATAATTTTTCAGCACCTAGGACACCACAACAAAATGGAGTTGTGGAAAGGAAAAATAGAACACTAGAAGAAATGGCTAGAACTATGTTATGTGAAAGTAACCTCCCTAAGTACTTTTGGGGAGAAGCCATTAATACTTCTTGCCATATATTAAATAGATTTTGTTAAGACCCATTATAAAGAAAACACCTTATGAACTTTGAAAAAACAGAAAACCAAAAGTTAATTACTTTCATGTTTTTGGATGTAGGTGTTTTGTTCATAATAATGGGAAAGATAATCTAGGTAAATTTGACTCTAAATCGGATGAAGGAATATTCTTAGGTTATTCTACAACTAGTAAAGCCTATAGAGTCTTTAATAAAAGAACCTTAGTTATAGAAGAATCTATACATGTTGTTTTTGATGACTCTAGTGACATCTCGTCTAGTAAGAAGATTAATTTTGATGATGATGTTGAAATACTTGAAGAAAAGATAGATGAGATGGGATTTCAAGATAATAATCAAAAGTTGATTGAAGGAGAATCATCAAGCCAAGAGGGTATTGTGGATCATGGGCTAACTAAAGCTTGGAGGTATGCTCATGGGCATCCTAAGGAACTAATTCTAGATGATCCATCTCAACCCGTTAGGACTAGAGCATCCCTTAGGAATTTGAATAACCATCTAGCTTTTGTTTCACACTTTGAGCCCAAACATATAGAAGAAGCCGAAAATGATGTAAATTGGATAAATGCAATGCAAGAAGAACTAAACCAATTTACTAGAAACAAAGTGTGGAATCTAGTAGAGAGACCTTCTGAATATCCAATTATAGGTACTAAATGGATATATAAAAATAAGCTAGATGAAAATGGAATTGTTATAAGGAATAAGGCTAGACTAGTAGAAAAGGGTTATAATCAAGAAGAAGGCATAAATTTTGATGAAACCTTTGCTCCCGTAGCTAGACTTGAGGCTATTAGATTATTATTAGCATATGCATGCTCTAAGGACTTCAAACTATATCAAATGGATGTAAAAAGTGCTTTTTTAAATGGGTATATTAATGAGGAGGTATATGTAGAACAACCTCCTAGTTTTGAAAATGATCAATATCCCAATCATGTATATAAACTAAACAAAGCACTTTATGGTTTAAAACAAGCACCTAGAGCATGGTATGAGAGGCTTAGCAAATTCCTATTAGAACATGAATTCTCTAGGGGAAATGTAGATACAACATTATTTCTGAAAAAGCAAAATAAGGATATGTTATTAGTACAGATTTATGTTGATGATATCATTTTCGGTGCTACTAACAATCGCCTCTGCGAAGAGTTTGCTGATTTGATGCAGAGTGAGTTTGAGATGAGCATGATGGGAGAGCTGAACTACTTCCTCGGGCTTCAAATCAAACTGTCTGAAGGAGGCATCTTCATCAATCAAGCTACATATATCAAGGAGATGCTCAAGAAGTTTGATATGGAGGGAAACAAATCAATCAGCACCCCCATGAGCTCATCATGCAAATTAGACCAAGATGAATCAGGTAAATCTGTAGATCAAAAACTTTATAGAGGTATGATAGGATCTTTACTGTATCTTACTGCAAGTAGACCTGATATTATGTTTAGTGTGTGCATGTGTGCTAGATATCAGGCTAATCCTAAAGAAACACACCTAGCTGCAGTTAAGAGAATTTTTAAATACTTAATAGGAACTAAGAACATAGGGCTATGGTACTCTAAAGAATCTAGCCTAAACTTAATAGGATACACAGATTCAGACTTCGCTGGATGTAAGCTTGATAGAAAAAGTACCAGCGGGTCGTGTCAATTTCTAGGAAAAAACCTTATCTCATGGTTTAGCAAGAAACAAAACTCGGTTGCATTATCCACTGCAGAAGCTGAATATGTTGCAGCCGGGAGTTGTTGTGCTCAAATCTTATGGATTAAACAACAGTTAGAAGATTATGGCATTAAACAAGATAAAATTTCCATTAATTGTGATAATACAAGTGCCATAAATCTAACTAAAAATCCAATTCAACATTCAAGAACTAAACACATTGAGATAAGACATCACTTCATAAGAGATCATGTATTGAATGGTGATGTGACACTCCAATTTGTTTGTACTGATAATCAATTAGCAGATATTTTTACAAAACCCCTAAGTGAAGAGAGGTTTAGTGTGCTTAGGAGGGGATTAGGAGTGATTGATCCATCCTAGTGGTAGTTTCTACTAGATTCATTGATTTTGATGATTACAATGTGGTTAAAATAGAGTTCCTTTTCAATGATCATCAAATCAGATCTTAATTAGGTGATTTTCCCTCATTTGGCACGATTATAGCATGATTTTTAGGTGCGTGCCAAGGTTAGAGACGACTCGAGTAAGTTACAGAGCCGGCTCCTAAGGGGGAGTCGACTCGCGCATTGGCGGGAGTCGACTCGCAAAGATGGCAGCAGAGGGGGAGTCGACTCGCATATTGTCGGGAGTCGACTCGAGCCCTACAGGCGCATAAGGAGAGTCGACTCGCGCATATTCTGGAGTCGACTCGAGGTCGAGTCAACTCGCGACTCAGTGGAGTCGACTCGCAGTCGGGATCCGACTTTTTAACCCTAGATTTATCGTTTCGAAAACACTTTTCTCTCAAGCCGCCACTGTTCAAAAAGCCCTAGAGCCGACTCCTAGGTCGTCCCCGATCGTCTCCAACCCTTTTTCCGTCGATTTTTCACCGGTTCTTAGGGTTTTCGTCCGTTCCTAGGTCGTCTCCGGTCCGTCCCAAGCTTCCTCCGTCGACCCTTCTCCGTCCTTTAGGTTCTTCATTCCATTTTAGGTCAAAATGCCACGTAAGACCGTGGTTAGGAAGAGGTCCCGTCCCGAGGCCGGTCCCGAGCGGCGCTCCAAGGCGCGGCACGATCCCGCGAGGCAACCACCTCCGGCCCGTTCCCCGCCTAGGGCGGTTCCCGCGAGGCCATTGGCCGGGAAGGTCGTCTCCACCGGGAGGTATGTCGATTTCGACTTCCTCTCCCGGGAAGGGTTCACCATAGGTGAAAGACTTAGGGTCCAGGGCTTAGAGTTCTTCCTTACATTGGACCTCCCCACATATCCAGGGCTCGTTAGAGAGTTTTACGGTACCGTCCATCGGGGAGATGGGGGTATCGAGGGCACAGTAGCCGGTGTCCCTGTGTTTGTCACGGAGGATCTTATTGGCCACATCCTCCACCTTCCACTAGTAGGGGTGGCTCCCACACATCCCGAGGATAGAGTTGAGGCCCTTACGGCCGTTCTCGGGCATCCACCCCAGTCACCCGTAGACGAGGTATCCGCCAGCTCACTACCGATTGAGATGCGGATCCTCTTGAGTATACTGTCTAGGTCCATCTTCCCTAAGACAGGGAGATTTGATTTTGTAAATGAGAGGGACCTAGCTCTTATGTTCTATATGCTTCATGACACCCCAATCAACTTCCCTAAACTCATATATCGATACATGTGTGAGCCCCTAGATAGACCTAGGCTCACCCTCCCATATGGCATGATATTCACCCTTCTGTTTAGGGAGTACGAGGTTCCCATTCCTGAGGGGGAGCCCTTTTGCACTTTGCGATGGACTGATCGCACGCGTGCGGGGACCCTACACAGGATGGGGTTTCGGAAGAGAGAGGGGGTATGGGTTAGGAAGTCTACCCTCACCGCTCAGACCACCAGACCTTCACCCAGTCCTGAGCCCGATTCAGACTACCCAGACCTTCCATACCATCCAGACCTTCCATCCACTCCTCCTGCTCCTACCACCTCCGCCGGACCTTCCTCCTCGGCACCACCCTCTATGGCGGTCCGGATTGATCCTGAGCAGCTCCGGGAGCTGCGACAGGAGATAGTCAGAGAGGTGAGGGATGAGCTGCTTCGGGAGCTCCGAGGTGCGGTGCCTGCTCCCACTCCTGCACCCGTATCTTCTCAGTTGGTCCCTTCCTTGACGGCCGTGACTGACATGACGGCTCATGTACGGGAAGAGATCTACAATGTCCGAAGTTTGGTCCAGGCCCAGTTCCAGAGCATGAGTGAGGTCACGAGCACCACTCGACAGATGCGAGAGGACATAGGTCGTGACATGCACACCACCACCGAGGGGGCCGAGCGCTTGTCGAATGTACTCATCGACAAGCTGGACGCACTTCAGACGTCAGTGACTGGGCTTCAGACGTCGGTGACTGAGCTCTCCACTACACATAGCAGAGCCACTACATCTATTATCACGCAGCTCGGACATGTTACAGATGCAGTCACCCTCCTCATGGAGCAGAGCCGATTGAGAGGAGGAGCACCATCCTCGAGAGGAGGAGCCACATCCTCGAGAGGAGGAGCCACCTCATCGAGAGGGGGAGATACATCCTCGAGGGGGGGATCTTCATCCTCGAGGAGACCATAGATGTTCTTTTTGCTTTGTTTTGTATTGTTTTGCTTTACTTATTGTATGCTCAAATGTATTCACATTCATATCAATACAATGAGTAGACATCTTATCTTCATTTCTGTGCCATTTGATGATTGGTTGCGCCATTTGTGCCATTGATTGTGTGTGATTACCTCCTTTTTGATATGATGACAAAAAGGGGGAGAAATATGTATAAAATATGTAAAAGGGGAGAAACATGGATAAAATATGTAAAAGAAATCAATAAAAAGATAAACTCTTAAAAACACACACAAATTTGTTCTAAGTGGATTCGGTACCTCGAGGCTCATTATCTCTCTTTTGGGGCTCCTAATAGAGTAATCTCCAGAATCTATTCAAGGGATATTCGGAGATTAGCTGAATTCTACTCATGAACAAATTGACAGATTTTCCCTCTAAAAACCAAAAAATTCAGTTCAAAAACTTCAAAGCATTAAAAGGAAATTCAGAGAATCAAAACATAGTTGAATGCATATGTTGAGGGGGAGAATCTGAATTTTAATCAAACTAAATCATTAATGACATATAAGCCAAACAATTGATTGCATAATATGAAGGCTTATATAATTCCAAATGAAAGGGGGAGCTTTAACTCCGAAATTTAATGTTTCACTTCTTTCAAGCTTGGATAAATTGAATTACCAGACATTTGAATTCATTTATGGATTTTATTTCATTATTTATTGAGCAATTCATTTTACATATACTCAATGTTTTGTCATCATCAAAAAGGGGGAGATTGTGGAGTGATTGATTAAAACCCCATTTGATTTTGATGAGCTCAAAGCATTTGAGTATATCTTTTAATTACTAATGAATTCAATTGAGTGTTTCAGTGAAAATCCTGTCTAAGTGTCCCAAGACTTGGTTCATAATTGTTGGATAAGTTAAGGAGTCTGTTTGAACCAATGTCTGAGACTCGAGTCGACTCCCGAGTATCACGAGTCGACTCCAAGCGTATCAAGTTCACTGGCACGAGCTCGAGTCGACTCCAGATGAGTACGAGTCGACTCCGACTGAGAACAGACAGAAGAACAGAAAGGATCAACTCAGAACCTGTCAGCGAGTCGACTCCAATGTTCACCAAGTCGACTCCAGGGAAGTAAGAGTCGACTCCAAGCAGTCACAGGCAGAAAAGTCAGAGAGCAGTTTTCGGATCTGAGATTCGAGTCGACTCCAGTGGAACGCGAGTCGACTCCGATGGTTGACAGGTCGACTCCAAAGAAAGCAAGAGTCGACTCTCAGCGGTACACAAAGAAAGTCAGAGACCATTTTATGGACTCTGAGATTCGAGTCGACTCTCGCAATACGCGAGTCGACTCCAAGACACCGCGACCCCAAGACAGACAGAAAACCAAGTTACTGCCTCTGAGATTCGAGTCGACTCCCAGACAGCTCGAGTCGACTCCAAGACAGCTTCACGTCAAAAGGCAGAAGACCATCTTTCGGAAACTGAGAGCCGAGTCGACTCCAAGGAAGTTCGAGTCGACTCCAAGACTGGACGAGCCAAAAGACAGAGGATCAGAAGTTCGGGCTCTGAGATTCGAGTCGACTCCCAAGACAGTCGAGTCGACTCGAGTGGACAAAATTCAAAATTGGATCCACGGACTTCAGTGGATGAGCCGACTCCAAAATTGCCAAGTCAGCTCCAGAAGTTGACGAGTCGACTCCAGGTCAAGACGAGTCGACTCCCAGTCGTGAAGGCAACTTTAATTCAAATTTGGAACAGTTGCCGAGTCGACTCCGGAAAAGCTTGAGTCGACTCCCGCTACAGCCGAGTCGACTCCTGATCGCGCGAGTCGACTCCAACCCACCAACGGTCATATTGTCAGGCCGCGCAGAGTGTTCAGAATGGGCAGAAAAAGCACTCTAACGGCTAGTTTCCGTGGGGGTTGGCTTAAATAGCCACAGAGGACTGTAGCAAGAAAGAGAACAACTATTTCACTCCAACTAATCAAGCATTCAAGCTCTGCAACGTGCTCTTCAACGAAAAAGAGGAAGATCTGCATTTACTGCTTCCAACTACATCTTCCCAGCAATTAAAGCCTCCTTCTCCTGCATTCAAGTCGACTACTCTTTCAAGAGGAGACCAGAAGTTTAAGAAGCCATTCCTCATCTCCAATCTAAAAGCGTTTGAGGCTTCTTAACTTCATTTATTGTTCATATTGTTTTCATCTGCTTTTTGAGAAGCTCATTTTCTGTTTTCTTTCTACAACTTGTATTTACTTGGTTCAATCGGGGATTGAATCAAGGGGATTGAGGTTGGTTGGTGAGCCGAGTTAAAACCAGCGTGTGTAAGGGTTCGATTGTGATCCCGGAAAAACAATCGGGGGTGGTTCTAGTCGGTGAGCCTGGGAAAACCGACCGAGTTCGTTGTGAGCTCGTAAAACAACAAGTTTGGTTGTGAGCTTGGAAAACAACCGGCTGTAATCCAAGGGGATTATAGTGAATTCCCAAGTGAGACTTGGGGAGTGGACGTAGGAGCAAGGGTTAGCTCCGAACCACTATAAAACTTGTGTTTGTGATTGATTGTCTCTCCTTCTTCTCATTTCATATTACTCACAGCACATAGTAATTAATTAAATAACTTGCAATAGTTTTTAATTAATCATCCATAACGTTTTAAATTATCTAAATTATTTTAAAACCCAATTCACCCCCCCTCTTGGGTTGTCTATCTGGGCAACAACTGTCTAGGAAGTTCATGGCTAAATTCTATCCCATGGTAAAGACTGAAAAAATTAAAGATGCCATAAGAACTTTTAGAGAAAATCTGAGGAGGAATTTTTCCAACTTTGGGAAAGATTCCATGATCTTTTGGTCAAGTGCCCGCACCATGGGCTTGATAAGGCCGATCTGGTCCACTTCTTTTATAAAGGACTAACTCCGGCACATAGAAACATGATTGAGTCCATGCATAAGGGTAGGTTCATGAACCAAACCCCAGATCAAGCCTATTAATTTCTTGTTGACTTAGCTGAAAATGCCCAAAATTGGAGTAGCTATGGTGAGGAAGTAAATAGAGATGAGTTCGGATCTAGAAAACCAGGCAATTATGAAATGAAAGCAGACCCAGAACTCAAAAATGTCATGTCCAATCTGGTGACTGGAATGAACAACTTAAGCAAAAAATTTGATGCTTTCACTGTTTCCACTAGCTCGAGTTCATATAAAGAGTTAAATCCCATCATGAAAGTGGATCACGAGTCACATAGTTTATGTATCTTGTGTAACAGTTCTGAGCATCTAGTGGAGTGTTGTCCTAGTTTACCCAACATTAAGGCTGAGCAGGCAAATGCTCTAAACTCATATAGTGCCTTCAAAAAGCCCACTCCCAATTCATTCAGCCCAGTCTACCACCCTAATAATAGGTTCCACCCAAATTTCTCATACAAGCAAAATGAACCTATTCAGCATCAAGGTGGTCCACCAGGTTTTCAGAAGAATTTTTCCAGGATAGGTCCATCACAAATAAACCAATCATTGGCTCCACCTATTCTTACTTATAGTGCCCCTATCCCTCAGCAAACTACATCATTGGAAGCCATGATGGCTAACATGATGAAGCAGCAACAAGACTTCATCCAACAGCAACAACAGACCAACATGGCTCAAACCCAGACTAACCAATTCCATGCGCAAGCGATTGCAAAACTTGAGGTTAGTCTGAGCCAAATAGCTAACTCTCTAGGGGATAGGAAGAGAGGTGAATTACCCAGTCAGCTAGTGCCTAACCCTAGTAGGCAACAGAATCAAGGGCCCAGAGGCCAGTTTCAGATTGATTCGAATGCAAACTCAACACATGAAGTTCAGGCAATTACCACCTTACGGTCTGGCAAGCAAGTGGACAACAAAGTCCAACTTCCTGTGCAAAAAAAAGAAGAAAAGCATGAACCAAACCCCACCCAAAAAAAGGCATAAGAACAGGGAACACAAGGAATAGAGGAGAAACCAATAGAGACGTACACACCCAAGGCTCCCTTTCCTAGTAGACTACAAGACTCAAAAAAAAAATCTCAGTACGATGAAATCATGGAAGTCTTTAAAAATGTCCAAATAAATTTACCCTTTCTAGATGCCATCAGACAGATCCCCTCCTATACAAAATTCTTAAAAGACCTAACCACGGTGAAAAGAAAAACCAGTATTCCTAGGCAAGCTGTGATGGCGGCACAAGCCTCATCTCTTATTCAACAATAGATTGCCCCAAAATACAAAGACCCTGGTTGCTCCACTATTGAAATTAAAATAGGAAAAACCATCATTCGGAGAGCCCTATTAGACTTAGGAGCAAGTGTAAACCTATTACCCTATTCTGTCTACACCGAACTAGGTTTGGGAGAATTAAAACCCACAAACATTACTTTGTCATTAGCTGATAGGACTGTGAAGTATCCTAAGGGAATTGTAGAGGATGTAATTATAAAGGTAAATGAGTTTTACTATCCTGTGGATTTTGTAGTCCTCAAAACTGAACCAGTGAAAAATTCAGGTAGTCACATCCCGATAATCCTTGGTAGACCATTTTTGGCCACTTCAAATGTTGTGATCAGTTGCTGAAATGGGATAACGACCTTAGCATTTGGAAACTTGACCGTCCAACTCAATGTCTTTCACAGTAGTAATCAACCATCTGAGATGGACGATTTAGAAGAAATTCACATGATTGAAAACATAATTAGCAAGTCCTTCGAGGAATCAAGTTATTCTGATCCACTAAAAAAATGTTTGGCCCAATTCAGTTAAGATTTTGAGGAAGGAGAGACGAATCAGGAGGTTAATGCATTGCTAGATTCCATTCCTGTAATGGATACTAGCAGATGGGCTACTAAATTTGAATCATTACCTATACCTGAATCTCATCTAGTACCTTCAAGTGTCAAACCTCCCTAGCTTGAACTTAAAGATCTGCCTGAAAACCTAAAATATGCATTTCTAGGGGACAACAACACCTTACCTGTTATTATTGCATCAAATTTAACTAAAGAACAGGAAGAGAAGTTGTTAAATATCCTTCAGAAAAATCAAGAAGCGATCGGCTGGTCTATAGCTGATATTAAGGGGATTAGCCCTTCTATGGTCCCACATAAAATTCATCTACAAGAGGATGCAAAAACCTCTAGAGAACCACAAAGGTGACTTAACCCAGTCATGAAGGATGTGGTTCTAGCTAAAATCATTAAACTCTTAGATGTAGGGATTATATATCCTATTTCTGATAACCAGTGGGTGAGCCTAGCTCAAGTCGTGCCCAAGAAATCTGGAATTACTATGATCAAAAATGACCAAAATGAGTTAATCTTAACTCGAATCCAAACTGGATGGCGAGTGTGCATCGACTACAGAAAGCTGAACGCCATGACTAGGAAAGACCACTTCCCACTACCCTTCATTGACCAAATGTTAGAATGTCTAACTGGCCACTCTCATTACCATTTTCTTGATGGTTATTCTGGATATAACCAAGTTCCAATTGCACGTGAGGATCAAAAGAAAACCACATTCATCTGTCCTTATGGCACTTTTGCCTATCGTCGTATGCCTTTTGGGTTATGTAATGCACCGGCTACATTCCAACGGTGTATGATGAGCATTTTCTCCGACATGGTAGAGAAATTTTTAGAAGTTGTTATGGATGACTTTTCTGTATTCGGATCTAATTTTAATGAATCTCTCCATCACTTGACCCTTGTTGTAGAACGATGTAAAGAGAAAAATTTAGTTCTTAACTGGACAAAATGTCATTTTATGGTCCAATCAGGTATTGTTTTGGGACACATTGTGTCACAAAGGGGAATTGATAAGTGCTGATTAATCTATAATTTAATATCTTTCCACAGCCCTAATCAATGTTCTTAAACTGATAAATATGTATTTTACCATGAAACTGAATAATCATTAAAATAAATTTAAAACATAGTAAGAAGTAAATAATTCTTTTCTTAAACCAGACTCTGAACTTATTTCTCTCTTGGTTGCAATCTTTCATGAAAACTACAGGAAAACATATAAGGAGGAGATTGTGTTGATCCGGTTTGGTAACCTGATGGAGTTGCAATCAAGCTAAGGTTATAATTAAATGGGTTTTGGTCCTGATTCGATCGAAAGTTATAATTAATTTTGTATGGGGAAAATGTTTGATTAACCCTTTTTATTAGGTCACGGTCCTATTTTTAGTCTTGTCTGGTCGAGTTCGATCTGAAGCAGCTTAGCAAGAATTAAATTTAAATGACAATGGGCTCAAGGACAAGTCAGCCATCATGACCCACCTCAAATCCAAAGCTAATTCCCAACCAATCCTATTCCTTTCC
Source organism: Phoenix dactylifera (assembly GCF_051530095.1). NCBI lineage: Eukaryota > Viridiplantae > Streptophyta > Magnoliopsida > Arecales > Arecaceae > Phoenix > Phoenix dactylifera. The sequence goes on along the minus strand of NC_143204.1, from coordinate 4,030,074 downwards.
CGCGACCACTAATCCAAGCTTCCCAGGTGAATCCTCATGCGATCCATCACCCCCCCCCCCCCCCCCCCCCCCCCGTGTCTATCAAAACTCCCAGGCTCAAATCCACATTTTTTTTCCTTGCACCCAAAACAAAACCCTTCCCAGATCAGCAACCATCCAACCTAACGTTTCACTCTTTATTTCACAGCGCCGAAATAGGGAGCTCTTCCCAAATCGGCCAGCCATTGATTCCATTCCTCCAGCAATGCAGATCCTCCACGCGGTGCAGCCGGCGACCAGCTCCTCCGCGATCACCGTGCATGCAGCCAGCATCCCAGACCGTCCGCTCGTCCCAGCGCGTTCACAGCAGCAGAATAATAGCAACACCTCCCGCGCACGATCCTCCGCTTCTATTCTCTCCGTGATGCATCCAAGATCCCGGCATTTCAGCCTCTTCCGTTCTCCATGACGCACCCGGATCCCCCTCCCGAAACTCCAGCACCCCAGTAAAGCCGTGAGAGTCGTTCCGGATTTCCTCACGCGTCCGTTTCTTCTTTGGCTAGCATCCCGGACGACCCGATCCTGCGGCCATCTCACCTTCTTCCGTCCGCACATCAACCTCCCGTCGATCCAGCAGCCAGCTCCCTTGATCCGGCCATCTACAATCAATCCGGCACTCCATGGATCACATCAACCTCCCGAGATCCAGCCATTCTTCCTCTTCATCCGTGATCTGCCCTCCAGCATCACACCCCGGAATCAGCAGCCTGTTATCTCTTCTCCCTTCCCGAATGAGCATCCTGGACGACTATATAAGGAGGAGAGTGGCCATCGGCAACGGAGGAGGGAGCGGGGTTCGAAAGAAACAGGGGAGACCCTGCTTCAGTGAAAGGAAGAACGAGAGAAAAGAAATAAAAAAAGAAAGGAGGGGGGGAAGAGAATACTTTGTGATATTTTGGAAAGAATGAGAGGGGAAGACTTTCACTTGAAGATGGGAGGTTGTCCGGAAGCCATGCTCAGCTAAACGTCCAATTTAGGGCTGGATGAAGCCCTAGCAATGTATCAGGGCATTGTAGTTCTTATTTTTTTTTATTATTTTGGAGCTTGTTTAAATTCTTATCTTCAATGAAATATTTCTTTTATGATGTTTAAACCTTGAGCATGCCATTTACTATTCATGTTTGCGAAAGTAGTCTAAGATGATTCATGCCTAGGAAGATGAGGTGTGCTGCACCCTAGATTAGCATACTTAGGTAGACACTTCATGCTATACCGAAGATAGATCTTCCTAACACTCTTTATGATTTTATTTTAAAAGGCTTGTAGCCAAATTGCATGCCTCTCCAAAAGACAAAAATTAAGAACACAGTCCTTGATGCAATGCTATGTGGTGGATTCCAAACCCTAGATCTATTTACTCTGATAAATTCCAATTCGTACTCATAGTTTAATTTAGTTAAATCAAGTTAGCAAATCCTTCTTCTTGATTTATTTTTAAAAGAAAAATAACTTATTCTTCAATCCCTGTGGACCGACACCCGTAATCAATATCCTACAGGACATGTGCTATTGCGTGGTTTATTTTCAAAATTGAAAGAACCGATCAATTTTTGGCGTCGTTGCCGGAGATTGCTAGCATAGTTATTTTTCCTTTCATATAAAAAAAACTTTTTTTAATATATATATATATCTAAAATAAAAATATTTTCTATTGTTGTTACTTTTCTTATCTTCTTTTTTCTCTCTTACTAATTTTTAATTTTTCTTTTTATATTATTTGATCAGAAATCGAGCAAAAAAATCTGGGATGATCAAAAAGAGAAGTGCTGGAAAAGGAATGCTATAGAGGTTTGCCTTAAAAAAATTAAAATTGCTGGAGAAATTCTCTTTGGTAACCTCTAAACCTTTCTTGTTTAAATTGATTATTAGCTTAACATTTTGTGGTGATTGTTTAATTTTAATTTTAGCAAAATTGTGAATGCATGCCTGATACACATACACCAATTAATCTGCACTTAGTAAGGGCAATCACCCCAACAAGATAAGAGCCGGATTTCATCACCGGACTCTTGCCCAACTTAGGTGAACTCAATCTCATATAGTATCACTTTAATTAAAATCAATTAGACGTTGGCTCCTAAGGACATTCGAGCTCAATAGGACGAAGATCACCGAAAGTTGCACCAATTTCGCTCTGTGGCTTAGTTGATGTCTAGGCAAGCTTTGTCCTATAAGGGAGACAGTTCATCTGTTTGAGGCAGGTGGGTTTTAAGTGGGACCTTTGCGAACGCATCGTGACCCCTCCACTTACCTGGGAGCTTACCTGGTCAACTCGGTTCATTAGACCGGATTGGAGGCTTAGGTGCCCTCTTCAAACCAGTTAGGAGCTGTCTAGTGATTTTAGGACAAATACAAGGATTGATGTGTTTTTCTTTTATTGCATGCTTGACTGATCAAGTACTAGTGTATGCAAGGGAGTCATTCTAGAGTACGTGACCTATTACCTTTTGACCCTGAAATAGAACGGACCCTTAGAAATATTCGAGCTAAGATCAAAACAATAGAATCATCCCCACCTCCTGAGATGGCTGAAGAACAACCCAAACCCCTGAGGGAGTACTTTACTTCCACCATTTACACTTCCTCATCTTGCATTCGATTACCTGAAGTAGCAGCTGTACAATATGAAATAAAGTCTAGTGTGATCCAAATGCTCCCATCTTTTTATGGGCTCACCAACAAAGACCCATATACACTTAGATGAATTTCTTGAGATTTGAACCACTGTCAAGATTCAGAATTTCACTGATGATGCTTTGAAACTTAGATTATTCCCCTTCTCCCTTAAAGATAGAGCCAAACAATGGCTGAATTCTTTAGAAGCCAACTCGATTCGTTCTTGGGATCAAATGCAACAAGAATTCCTAAAAAAATACTTTCCCATAGGAAGAACAAACCAGTTTAGACGTGCCATCACAAGCTTCTCCCAAATTAAGGGAGAAGAATTTCATGAAACTTGGGAGAGATTTCGGGACCTAATCCATAAATGCCCACATCATCAAATACCTAAATGACAGCTAGTGCAATGTTTCTATGACAGATTGACTGAACGAAACCGTCAGATGATTGATGCCGCATGCGGAAGGACATTCATGCTTCAAAATGAGCATGAAGCATGGCAATTATTTGAAAATCTAAATGAAAACTCCCACCACCATGCTTCTTGTTCTCGTCAAGCACCCCTGAGTTCTCAAAAAAATGGACCATTTGTGAAATAAGTCATTCTATGGACCTGTCTAGCAAGGTAGATGCATTGTCCCATAAGATTGACCAACTGATGATAGGTGGGCATTACATTAACTCTTCCCAAGCACAAGTGTGTACTATCTATTCTAGCCCATCCCACCCTATTCATGAGTGCCCTTCAGCACCCCAATTCTCCGAACTCGTGCAAGAACACATCAATGCTGCTCAAACACAGCCTAGACCGGGTAATGACCCATTTTTCAATACATATAACCCGGGATGGCGAAATCATCCAAATTTTTCTTGGAAGCAGCAAGCTTCGAATACAGCCCAACCCTATTCCCAAAATTTTCAAAATCCTCAGAATTTTCAAACCCCACAAAATATTCATCCCTACCGTCCCTCGATTCAATTTCAACACACTCCTCCTCCACCCCAAAGAAACACAGCCTTTGAGGAGAAAGCGTTGAACGCCCTTCAAGGTTTGGAAACCATTACACAATTGGTGCACTCTCACACGCAATCCATCGCCAAGCTAGAATCCCAAATGGGGCAACTAGCTAATGTACTGAACAAGCGAGAGGAAGGAAAGCTTCCAAGCCAACCATTAAGTAATCCTAGGGGACAATACATAGCTCAAGAAAATCAACTAAATGCAATTCATCATGAACAAGCCAATGCTTTGACTACCCTAAGGAGTGGATGTGTAGTAGACAATAAGATTGGGAAAGATAACAATAAGGAAGATGAAGAAGAGGATAGACATGTGTCAAATAAAAATCTAAAACCTTCTTCTTCCTCAGCTAGTCCACCTTCTGCCAAAAGTCACATCCCAATGGCCCCATTTCCTGAAGCTCTTAATTCACCCTCTCCCTTTGACAGAAAGGGAACTTCACTAGAGGAAATGATGGAGGCTTTCAAACAAGTGAAAATCAACCTTCTGCTTCTTGATGCTATTAAACAAGTTCCCTCCTATGCTAAATTTCTCAAAGACCTTTGTACCCAAAAGCGAAAATCTAGGACACATGTGCCTAGAAAGGTCTTCCTAACTGAGCAAGTGAGTTCTATTCTCCAACACAACATCCCTCCGAAATTCAAAGATCCTGGTGCTCCCACCATCTCCTGTGTCTTAGGAAGTAATTTCATTGATCGAGCACTCTTAGATCTAGGGGCAAGTGTCAACCTTTTACCTTATTCAGTTTATGAGTAACTTGGGTTAGGTGAGTTAAAACCAACCTCGGTATCCCTTCAATTGGCTGATCGATCTGTAAAAACACTACGTGGGATAATTAAAGATGTTCTTGTCAAGGTAGACAAATTCTATTTTCCAATAGATTTCATTGTCCTTGATATAGAACATGAACCTAATCCTAAGAAACAAATTCCCATGATCCTTGGGCGGCCCTTTTTAGCAACAGCCAATACATGCATCAATTGTAGAACAGGGGTAATGAACATATCATTTGGGAACATGAAGGTAAAATTAAATGTGTTCAATGCGGACGACCAACTCGCGAGGAAAGTTGAGTGTTTTATGATAGACAAAATAGATGAACTCATAGAAGGAGATGCAAAAACTAGCTCACTGTGTCTGGCTGAAGATAATAAACTTAGCGTTTGTTGGGAGGCAACCCAATTCTCTTAGATTTTTTTTAACATTGAGGACAATGTTAGGTTTAGGTTTGGGGGTATTCATCTTGATTTTCATCCAAAAAAAAAAATAAGAAAAAAATGTGTGTTCATTTTTATTTTTTATAAAATAATAATAATAAATAATAATAATAATAATTAAATTTTAAATAAAAAAAGTTTTTGTTTTTAAAAACCTAATTTCTATACATGAATGCGAGAATGATAAATACACAAGGTATATAAAATCTAAAAAGCCCAATGACTAGTCGGAAGTAATATAAATTTAAGTTCTTTTTATTAAGTCTCTCTTAGGAAGTTGTAAGCTAATTAATACTTTGAAATTTCACTACACACTGGCTGACCCTTCTAAGGTCTAGGCTCGACAATATGTTGATAGTATAGTAGCAACCTTGGACCCTGATGAATCATACTTATCTAATTCAAAAAAAAAAGTCATCAATAAAAAGGATTTAGTCAGGAACATCGAAAAGGGCTACCTATTGTCAAAGGTCAGGTGGGCTTGTGATGAGGACTCTGAGCATAAGTCTGTAGGGGAGTCTTGATGCCCGACACCTTGTGCCAACTGGTGTGAGAGTTGTCGACTGATTACTCGTTACACGGAGAAATCACCACAAGAGTAAAAGTGCACAATTTATACATCTTTTATTATATAAAAAAAACTTTGTATTGACCTTGTAAAAGACAATAGTGTGAAAGCCGTCGTTGTAGAAATTCGAGTAAACTGGAATATTACAGATAAAGCCTGTGAGGTACTAAAGTAAACTTCCACAACTCTCGAAATTCTGCAGATAAGATGATTTTGAATCAGTGAGTAGGTCTCTTCGACCAATCCTTGGAAACTACTAGTCTTTGCAATATTTTGGAGATCCGAACCCTTAGCTTGTGTACGGTCCAGATTTCACCGAGCACTCCAGTATAAATAAGTCTTACAACTCCCTAACGGAAACTTAATGACCTCAACTTGAATTGCATTTTGACCTAGAATTTGGGCTGACTTAGTAAATAAAACCGTGTGTGTTTTGAAATTCTTATCATTTATATATCTTAAATTAGATTTTAATAATAATAAAAAAAAAGAGTTTTTGAAATTCTTTACTAGTATGCATTTGGAATTTGATTTTCACTTCATAGATCAATCGATCTAAAAATAATAATAATAATAATAATAATAATAATAATAATAATAATAATAATAAATGATTTATTGAAGTTTGTGGGTATCTTCACTGAAAACCCTCACGAGACTATAACTCGTCCACTAGGATAACCTAGGAGTTTAAAACCTTGTTACATATGGTAAATGTAACCGCGATGCCTGCGAAAGTGAGTTAGAATTCTTCTTTTCTAGTTTTATTTTGCTCGAGGACTAGCAAAACATAGGTTTGGGGGTGTGATAAGTGCTGATTAATCTATAATTTAATATCTTTCCACAGCACTAATCAATGTTCTTAAACTGATAAATATGTATTTTACCATGAAACTGAATAATCATTAAAATAAATTTAAAACATAGTAAGAAGTAAATAATTCTTTTCTTAAACCAGACTCTGAACTTGTTTCTCTCTTGGTTGCAATCTTTCATGAAAACTACAGGAAAACATATAAGGAGGAGATTGTGTTGACCCGATTTGGTAATCTGATGGAGTTGTAATCAAGCTAAGGTTATAATTAAATGGGTTTTAGTCCTGATTCGATCGAAAGTTATAATTAATTTTGTATGGGGAAAAGGTTTGATTAACCCTTTTTAATAGGTCACGGTCCTGTTTTTAGTCTTGTCTGGTCGAGTTTGATCTGAAGCAGCTTAGCAAGAATTAAATTTAAATGACAATGGGCTCAAGGATAAGTCAACCATCATGACCTACCTCAAATCCAAAGCCAATTCCCAACCAATCTTATTCCTTTCCCGCGACCACTAATCCAAGCTTCCCAGGTGAATCCTCATGCGATCCACCCCCCCCCCCCCCCGGTGTCTATCAAAACTCCCAGGCTCAAATCCACATTTTTTTCCTTGCGCCCAAAACAAAACCCTTCCCAGATCAGCAACCATCCAACCTAACGTTCCACTCTTTATTTCACAGCGCCGAAACAGGGAGCTCTTCCCAAATCAGCCAGCCATTGATTCCATTCCTCCAGCGATGCAGATCCTCCACGCGGTGCAGCCGGCGACCAGCTCCTCCGCAATCACCGTGCGTGGAGCCAGCATTCCAGACCGTCCGCTCGTCCCAGCGCGTTCACAGCAGCAGAATAATAGCAACACCTCCCGCGCACGATCCTCCGCTTCTATTCTCTCCGTGATGCATCCAAGATCCCGGCATTTCAGCCTCTTCCATTCTTCATGATGCACCCGGATCCCCCTCCCGGAACTCTAGCACCCCAGCAAAGCCGTGAGAGTCGTTCCGGATTTCCTCACGCGTCCGTTTCTTCTTTGGCTAGCATCCCGGACAACCCGATCCTGCGGCCATCTCACCTTCTTCCGTCCGCACATCAACCTCTCGTCGATCCAGCAGCCAGCTCCCTTGATCCGGCCATCTACAATCAATCCGGCGCTCCACGGATCACATCAACCTCTCGAGATCCAGCCATTCTTCCTCTTCGTCCGTGATCCGCCCTCCAGCATCACGCCCCGAAATCAGCAGCCCGTTATCTCTTCTCCCTTCTCGAATGAGCATCCCGAACGACTATATAAGGAGGAGAGTGGCCATCAGCAACGGAGGAGGGAGCGGGGTTCGAAAGAAACAGGGGAGACCCTGTTTCGGTGAAAGGAAGAACGAGAGAAAAGAAATAAAAAAAGAAAGGAGAGGGGGGGGGAAGAGAATATTTTGTGATATTTTAGGAAGAATGAGAGGGGAAGACTTTCACTTGAAGATGGGAGGTCGTCCGGAAGCCATACTCAGCTAAACGTCCAATCTAGGGCTGGATGAAGCCCTAGCAATGTATCAGGGCATTGTAGTTCTTACTTTTTTTAATTATTTTGGAGCTTGTTTAAATTCTTATCTTCAATGAAATATTTCTTTTATGATGTTTAACCTTCGAGCATGCCATTTACTATTCATGTTTGCTAAAGTAGTCTAAGATGATTCATGCCTAGGAAGATGAGGTGTGCTGCACCCTAGATTAGCATACTTAGGTAGACACTTCATGCTATACCGAAGATGGATCTTCCTAACACTCCTTATGATTTTATTTTAAAAGGCTTGTAGCCAAATTGCATGCCTCTCCAAAAGACAAAAATTAAGAACACAGTCCTTGATGCAATGCTATGTGGTGGATTCCAAACCCTAGATCTATTTACTCTGATAAATTCAAATTCGTACTCATAGTTTAATTTAGTTAAATCAAGTTAGCAAATCGTTCTTCTTGATTTATTTTTAAAAAAAAATAACTTATTCTTCAATCCCTGTGGACCGACACCCGTAATCACCATCCTACAGGATACGTGCTATTGCGTGGTTTATTTTCAAAATTGAAAGAACCGATCAAGAATCGAGGTGGATAAAGCCAAAGTAGAATTAATTGCCAAGTTACCACCTCCCAAAACTGTTAGGAAAGTCAGATCCTTTTTAGGGCATGCGGATTTTTACCGCCGCTTTATCAAGGATTTCAGTAAATTGTCGAAACCCTTATGCGATCTGTTGGCGAAAGATGCTATTTTTAATTTTTCGCCGATTTGTATAACTGCTTTCGAAAGACTGAAGTATGAACTAACCTCAGCACCCATCATAAGGTCCTCTGATTGAAATCTGCCATTTGAAATTATGTGTGATGCATCTGATTATGCAATAGGTGCCGTCCTAGGTCAGCGAGTGGGGAAGCTTCCCCATGTGATTCATTATGCGAGCAAAACTCTGAATGACGCCCAACTTAACTATTCTACAACTGAAAAAGAGTTGTTGGCTGTTGTCTTTGCTCTTGACAAATTTCGTCCCTATCTAATTGGATCCAAGGTCCTAATTTATTCTGATCATGCCGCCCTTAAGTACCTTCTCACAAAGAAGGATACCAAGGCAAGACTCATTAGTTGGATCCTATTGCTTCAAGAATTTGATCTTAAAATACGAGATAAAAAGGGATCTGAAAATGTTGTAGCTGACCACCTGTCCAGATTAATTGTTGAATCATCTGGAGAATCCATGCCTGTGTCCGAGACCTTCCCTGATGAACAATTAATGATGATTTCCCATACCAATGTTCCATGGTATGCTGATGTAGTCAACTATCTAGTTACTGAACGAATGCCCAGTTCATGGACCAAACAAGAGAAATTCCGCTTCCTAGCTCGTGTAAAATGGTATTTTTGGGATGAACCATACTTGTTCAAATACTATCCTGATCAAATCATCAGACGATGCATCCCTGAACACGATCAAAGGAATGTCCTTTTCTTTTGTCATGACCACGCTTGTGGTGGTCATTTTAGTTGGAAGAAAACTGCTGCAAAAGTTTTGCAGTGTGGATTTTATTGGCCCACACTTTTTCGAGATGCGCATGACTATTGTAAAGCATGTGACCGATGTCAAAGACTAGAAAAAATTTCAAGAAAAAATGAGATGCCCCTAAACCCGATCTTAATTGTAGAAATCTTTGATGTTTGGGGTACTGATTTTATGGGTCCTTTTCCTATGTCATTTGGGCACCAGTACATACTCCTAGCTGTTGACTATGTGTCTAAATAGATTAAGGCTATCGTGTGTAAGACCAATGATCACAAAGTAGTGATCAAGTTTCTTAAGGAGTCTGTCTTCGCTCGCTTTGGCACCCCTCGTGCTATCATTAGTGATGGGGGAAAACATTTTTGCAATAGAATTTTTAAAGCCCTTGCTAGTGAAGGAAAAAATTTCCGAGTTGTTCGATAAAATCGAACGCCAGGCATGAAAAATCAGTTTTAATTTTTTTTATTTTATTTATAACAATTATAAATATTAAATTTAACTTTTATGTAAAATTACCTCAAGCCCATAGCGGAAATTGGTCGAGGTAATTTGAATCTGGATCTGGATCTAGATCCCTGAAGGTAGCTCTGCAAGGCCTGGATCTGCAAGCCCTCTACTTCGCACGCACGTCAAGCTTCGTAGGAAGGTTGGACGATATCTGTATTTTGTAAAACCACTTTTTTGCAAAAAGGACCCTAGAAGAAACACTTTTCTTTTCTTCTCCTTCTTCTTCTTCCTTCTCTCCCGTTTCCAACCCGAGAGCTTCAATTTTGGACTGATCGCAGAGAGAAGAGAGGAGACTAGAAAGCCGGATCTAAATGCTTGCCACTGGGAGAAGATTGAGAGAGAAGGACCACTTCTTCTCTCTTCCTCTTCTCCTTTAGAAAAATCCCACCAAAGCCGCCTCTGTCTGTGAAGTTTCTTCTCAAAATTTCACGGACAGATTCACACCTTTTTCTCTCTGATTCGTTCTATATACAAGAGGAAAACGTTAGTCTATCTATAGGCCAACGTAGAGAGGATTTAAGAGGAGTAATGACTGTCTTTACGAATCCATATGTTATAAATTCATAACGTTCGTTTCAAAAACAAACGTGGGGAAAAAACAGTAAATCCATCCGATAACAGCCGGATTTCAAAAATCAAATTTAACCAGAATGTAGCCGGTTCAAAACCGGACATTCCGGTCTAGATGGCAGAGTGGCCGGAGGCCAGATGGTGGCACGGTGTGGAGACGAAGCCGGGAGGAAGAAGGCTCTGTTTTCTCCTCCCAAGCTTTTCTCCATCACGGTTCACAAAAAAATCCTTAAGGGTCCATGAGGGGGAGTGGTCCACGGGTCCATGGGAGTTTAAAAACAAGTCAGTGGTAACCATTTAAATGAGATTAGTCAAATAGGAAATGGGTTAGCCCATTTTGAAATAAAGCAAGCCTATTTGGTTCTAAACCAAATTGACAGCCCATTTGAATGATTTTTGACCCGAAAAAATTCCACATGAGTCCGACTCATGAGAGATACAATTAGGTCCAGTTTCGGCTCGATCCAAGTCCGACTTAGATCAGAACAAATACGAAATTAAATCCCAATTAAATCATGATCGAGCCCAATTACACTAATTTAGACCCAATCAAATCCAATCTCAACAATTGAGTCCTGATCAAGTTCAATTATATTAATTAAAACTTGATTGACCCGAAATACAGACATAATTAGTTGTTCATCCATGAAATTTAGCATGTACCTCATGTTCAGTGCTAGCTGAACATAGACAGAACCAAATTCCAAATGACCCACAATTTAATTTTTAATTAAATTGGGTCATGTTGCCCAGTAGATACAACCCAAGAGGGGGGGTGAATTGGGTCTTTTAAAAACTTTTATATTGCTTTTGAAACTTTTTGATTAATTATGCTAAGTTGTACAGATGCACAGTGAAAGTTAAACTTAGCAACAGTTTGATGTATAGAACGTGACTTGATTGAATATGCTTGCAACTAAAGGATGCGCGGATAAGAGTTAAGCAAGCAATTTATCTAAGTAAGTAAGTGTGTTAGTTAGATAATGACAAGAAGCATTACAAACACAACAAACATATAGTGGTTCGGTGCACCCCAGCACCTACATCCACTCCCCAAGACCTCTTGGGAATTTCACTATAATCCTACAGATTACAGCCGGTTGTTTTACAAGCTCACAACCCAACTTGTTGTTTTACGAGATCACAACAAACTCGGTCGGTTTTCACAGGCTCACCGACTCGAACCAACCGATTGTTTTCACGGGCTCACAATCCAACCCGGTTGGTTTTCCCAAAGGCTCACCAACCACAACCTTACAACGTTGGTTTTTCCCTTTGGCTCACCAACAAACCTTAACCCCTTGATTCAATCCCTTGATTGAATCAAGTTACAAGATATTAGAATAAAGGTTTAAAACAAATCAAAGTTTCTTAAACAAGCAAATATAACAATATAAACAATAGAACTCGCAAGAACCCTTTTAGCCGTTGGAAGCGTGGGAGATGATGGTTCTTCCGATGTGGATCGCGTTGGCTTGAATGTGAGCTTTGAATGCCAAACGGGAGAGAGTAGTTGAGCACGAAATCTGTTGGAAAACTTGAAGGCGCTTGATTTCTTCACTTGAATGCACTAACTCCCTTGAACCTCTTTTTCTCTCTTCTCTCTTGAATGATCTTGTATTGGGTTGGTAAGAAGATGTTGAGAAGCACTTAAGAGGTCCCTTTTATAGCCCAAAAAGCAAATATAGCCGTTAGACACAAAAAAAGAGACGTTTGAAATTCAAATCAAACCTAAAAAAGTTGTTAGTCGCGTCCCAGGCGCTCCGGGGACGTCTCCGCGCTTTACGGGGACGTCTCCGCTTGTTTGCGCTTTTTGCATGGGGACGACTCCGCTTCTTCGGGGACGACTCCGCGCTTCGGAGACGTCTCCGCGCTTTACGGGGACGTCTCCGCCGTTATATCTCCGAAAAACAAGTCTTCTGGAATTCTCTGAGAGAGTCGACTCCGCTTTTTCAGGGGACGTCTCCGCGCTCCGGGGACGTCTCCGCGCTTTACGGGGACGTCTCCAGACGTGCCAGTTCTTCCTGTTTGTGCCAGAGACGTCTCGGAGACAACCCGGAGACGTCTCGGCTGTCCCTGAACTTTTTCTTTCATCTCAAAAATTCTTCAATAAGTTCTTAAAAATCATGGGAACTTGCCTAGACATTTCTTAACAATATTCTTAATTAACCAACTAAAATCCTCAAATAACTTGTTAAGATAAAGGGAATTATGCTCTAGTGTTTTGTATTCATCAAAATCCATTAGAGGGTCAACAATCTCCCCCTTTTTGATGATGACAAAACTTGGAGTATGTGCAATATAAAATATATTGTATTCTAGGACTAATGCATAGCTAAGTTGCATGAAGTAGAAAACATAAATATTTAAAACATACTTCATGATAATGCTTTAGATTTAATCAGCTTAACACAATCAACCTATTTTAGTTTAAGCTGAGTTGGTATTCAATATAAAATACAAAGCATTATGAGCATATACTTAGATATTTCTCCCCCTTTTTGACAACATCAAAAAGATAGTGGAACATTAAGCACAAAGATAAGAATACTCAGATATTTCTTTTTCTTATTGTACTCTGATTTGCATGTCAAGTTATTGCAAGAATATGAATCATATAACTCAAGACAATAATGTTAGAAAAAGATTAATGAGCATAGATCAGAGCCAATTAAGATAATTCCAGAGCAGAACACATCGAATGTGATTTCAAGAAATTTTCTAATTTGATACCACAGATAGTTTTCTAATCAAGTGTAGGTGGAATCTTCCTTAGGTTAATTCAAGAAGTACCACAAATGATATTCAAGGAAAGCACGAATGGAAATCTGACCTCTCTTCAATAATAAGTGGGAAAGCTTGTTCATTTAAGACCTTTTGCCTAATCTATTAAGTATTTTATCAATAGGAGAGCAATTCAATTGATTTTCAGAGTAAAAGATCAAAACTTATATATTTGAAAGACATATCATCCTGTTGGATCATTAATTCTTAATGACTTCAAAGTTCTTTTATGATAATAAGAGCATTGGGGCACAAATACCAAAATATGAATTCATGCAATTTTTGATACATCTTAGAGCTCTTTTAAAGACTTTCTTTTATTTCTTTAGAGAATAAGCACAATTTGATACATAAAATAATGAATTGGCACAAAATTGAAGTTCTAAAGAGCAAGCCAATTAGGACTCATTAGTGAAGTTCAAAAATAGATTTTCTAAGAGATACTCAAGAAAATTTAACACATTATTCTCCCCCTTTTTCATTAAATTAGAGGCTCTTAAGATTTGCAATTTGGTTCAAGAGTGATGCATGAGATATACTAACCAAATAACACGCCTCAAGGTGTATCATAAAGATTTTCAGATTTAAATTTCAGATGATACATATTGGAGAGTATTAGGATCACTTTTCATTTAGTATTCTTTCCCTCTCCTTTAATTATAGATTTATGCGATTAAGTTCCATAAGATCTTTCCTTCTGAAATTTTCTTTCTCCCCCTTAATTGATCATTCCATTTTAAGAGTTTAGAATTTGTAGATAATGTTCAATAAAATTGTCAATCTCAAAAATATGTTTTCTATAAGTTTCAGCTTATTTTCATAAGACTCAAGGTTTGAGATAAGACAACCTTTATAGAACTCATCTTAAGGTATAAACTTATAATTAAACCATGTATTGCAATATAAGGATGTTCATCAAAATCAATCCATAAAAATCAAGGTATGCATCAAATTAAAGTAACTTTAGGATAAGATATCTAAAGCTCCCCCTCAAAAGATGCATTCCTCTTCAATCATTCTTTTCTTTTGTTGAATTTCAGATTTTAATGACAAGCGTGAATAAAACTGAAATTCTATGATATTGAGAATGTCGAGTGATCAAGAATTATTCAAAATTTATAGCAATCACTCTTTTTAATCTTTTAAGCACAAGTTATGCTTTCTCCTAATCTTAGAGAAAATGTATAGAGATATTAATCAGAAAATGATTCATTTGAAGCTCAGTTTTTTTTTTTTTAAAAATATTTACATTTTCTTTCTTTTAAGAATCATTTGAGTGAGCTGAAATATTTCTAGCTTTAAGATCATTCACTCTATATATATATTCTGATGGAAGTCTTTAAGAATGTAGGAGAGAAAAACATATAGATGATCATTGAGGTATATATATTTATAGAACTCAATTTCTTAATCATAGTTTTTCACCAATGTATATATGAAACACAATAAATCTTTTTAATATCAAGATAAGATCATATATTTAGAAATTTTTGTTTGCAATCAAAATCATCGAAAGACACATCATTTGGACCAATATTAGTACACTTTAAAGATAAGAAATGATATATTTCGGATGCGTATCGGAGCAATCAACCAAGGCATCAAAATTTTAATTCTATTTTTCTTATATTAAGATTTTATTTAGAAATCATATGAGTTTAAGCTTTTATACAAAATCAGATTCTGAATTTCATAAAGATTTTCAATAGAGCCTTTCAAGGTCATAATTTGAGATATGTATCTTCCACATTATAGCTCATCTTAAATCATTACGATTGAAAACTTATATTTCAAACATATAAGAGCATATTCAGAATCTTTGTATTTGATGTGAGTTTTGGTATGAATTAGCACATTATATACCAAAGTTAAGCAAGTTGAAAGATAAAACAAACTCAATTCATTTTGCCTAAATAGAGATATCCTTCTCTTCTCCTTTTTACAAATTTATTTAACTTTCAGATTTTAACGATGATTGTGAACGACAAATCTGAAATTTCTTTTCAATAAAACCAAACACAAGATGTTATGTAGTATTTCAAACATTCAATCAAATTGTCCAAGTATGAGGCATTACAAAAATATTGAGAACCCATAATTCAAGACATCATGCCACATGCAAAATATATTATGTGTTAAGTCATGCATTAAAATAATAAGAAAAAGAATGTCAAGGATCAAAATCAATTCTTTTCAAATAAACTCCCTCTATATAATTTTGCACTGATTTCATCATTAAAGTGTGTTTTCAAGTGATTAAAAATTTGACTTGATTCTTCTTATATACTTTCATTTACTTTGTCTTTCATTTTTAACTTTCTTATGCTCTATACTCTATTTGCTCCCTATCCGGTGGAGTTGGGAAGGGGCACGAGGTACTACCACTAGCCTCCCTCTTGTGCCGTCCCTAATATGCCCTACACCGAATAGTTGGGTCAAATAGTGCCGGGTACTACCACTAGCCTCCCCATTGGCACCATCCCTATGATGAGCAATATAGAAAGGTTAAAATGTTTACTTCAAACTCTCCCTGTTTAAGTGTAATTAATTATGGATTTTATCCCTTCCAAAAGAATGCTCACAAATGTCCCAAATATATTATGCTTGTTTTGCTTTTCCTCAAGATTGAAGTATTTGCCTTTACTTAGATTTTACTTCTCTTGAATAATATCCATTTTCTTTTCTTTATCTCTCTCTCTTTTTGTTATTCTCAAGTAATTTACATGAAAGAGCAGAATAAAGAAATAATCTTATGTGTCATATAGATGTATATCATGCAAACAACATTTTCATTATGCTCAAGTATTCATAACTTCTCACAAGTTATTTTACATCAAAATTTTAAGCATATACTTGTGTATTTCATGGTTATGATATAGGCAAAGAAATAATTTAGTTTGGGCAAACCATGAAACAGTTTCTAAAAGTATAAGTCAGTCAATACACACATAGACATGATATCAAAAATTAATAATTAAAGAATATAATCATGCCATAATAAGATTTAAGTTATTGACTTTGCTCAATTAATTTATGAGAAAGGTATCTAAAATTACCTATTCATTCTATATTCTTCAAGCCAAACTAGATTTCTTATGTGTGAACTTTTGGCTGAAGAAGATCCTCTCTCTTGTTTGCATGTGAATGTTTATTGTATCTTATGTGGAGGTTTCCTTCAAGTTGAAATCTCTCATTTTCTTGCTTAAAGATCCTGCATTATTAACAAAATTCTTTTCTTTCTTGAAGGAAAATCATTAGTTTCTTCAAGATACAAAACATTCATACCATATATTTCTTAACTAGATGACTCAACGTACGATATGACAATAATTGAGTGTTGAGTCATTTTACTCAAGAGATTGCCTAAATATAAGCAAGCATATGTCACTTGAACTTAAAGAGATAGTTTCATTAACCAAGATGGTTCAAAGACAAGCATGTGAAGCAATAGGAAGATTTATCAAGATCAATTCTTTTTTTTTATTTGCAGAATCAATTTAGCTTAGATTCTATTTGCTTAAGATAATTATCAATAAGACATGTTAGCTAAGTTTTAATCAACTTATCTTAAACGGTTGTTTCTATCAAAATTCAGATTATGATTTATTTGTTATCAATAAAATGTGATTCATTAAAGTTAGATTGAAGTCTTGCACAAGGGCACACAATGATCATACAATCTGGTCTACTAACTGTATGATAAAATAATTATTCTATCATGCTTCAATACAGCTTTAAAACAATAGATCTACTTTGCTCATCCTTTTCAAATTCTACAAGATGGGGTCATAGACATACCTTCTTCATGCCAATCTTCTATAAGAGTTGTCTTGTGGACTAACTTTGGTCAATGAAGATCCCCTTTCTTGTTTGTTTTAATTTGGAGTTTGAGAAAAAATGTTAATTCATTCATCATACATATTTCAAACTCACCTTGCATGAGCTTAGTAAAATCTTCATATAAATCTCCATTAGTAGAACCAAGAATGATGTCATCAATGTATACTTTGAGCAAGTAAGATATCACAAATTCTTCTTTTGATGCATAGATTTATTACTTTCTGTCGAAAAGGTTGCTTAAGCTTTTATATCACGCTTTTGATGCTTGTTTCAAATCATATATTGCTTTATCATATTTGTAATGAGTGTTTTCAAATATGGTGGTTATTTAACATATATCTTCTTTAATAAAGTAAGCACATAGGAGTCCATTCTACACACTCATTTGATAGAATATAAAGCTCATAAAGCAAGCAAATGATAATGGTGATCTTTACTTCTAATCATGCAAGAATTTCATCAAGATCTATTTCATCTTTTCTTGATTTAGTCTTTTAGTAGTCATCAATTTTTCTTCATTAAGTGCATTTCTGAAAAGTTCAATTTGGTTCTAATTATTAACATGTTTTCAGATTGTTATATGTAAAAGATTAACCATATACATATATAATTTGATTTTAGTATCTTGATAATAAATCATTAGTCTCATAAAGAATAAAATGAATTGATATTTCTGCAACTAAAATCTTTTCATTGAATATTCTATATGCATTGCTTGATGAATGATATCCAAGGATAGACATATCTCTATCAGATTTGGCATTACTTTCAAGAAACCATATCAAGTATAACATATACTACTGATAAATATGAAAGATATGCAATAGTTCATTTTCTATTTTTCAGAAGATCAAAAAGAGTTTTCATCAAAAAAAAATAGATTTAATAGAAATCATATGTATGACAAGCAGTGATGATAGCTTTTAAAAATCATTTAAGTAGATGACTATCATACACAATTGTCTTTTCATTTCTTCAAGAATTCTATTAATCCTATTTTACTTATGGTGTCCTTGGTGCTGAAACAATTGTATTCAATATTATTTTCTATGCACAACTTGATAAAAAATTGGTTTTCAAGACTATCCCAAGATACTTTTGCAAACCTTTTTCATTTGAACCCTTTTTGTGAGTTTGTGCCAATGCAGAAAATATTTCAATTTACGTGCCAAGAACAAAGCCAGTGTAAGCTTTTGAAAACTTAGTATTGGAAACAACATCATTAGATTTAGAAATTGATTTTGTTTGTTTCCTTAGTTAACATGCATAGCAAGCTTTGACCTTTTAGAAGATAATCTAAGTAAGGCAATGACAAGGTCTTTTGAGATTAAGTACATACTAGCATGAGTTGATTTTATATGCCAAAGATGGTTTCTTTAATCTTGGTATTCATAGTGCATATATTCAAAAGCATACCAAGTACACATTATCATTCAAACAATAATGCCATGGATAAAAACTCTCAATCAAGCATATAGAGAATTCATAGAGTTATTCTTAATAAATTGTTTAATCATTTAGCAACTTATCCAATAGTGAGTAAAGTATACTATAAAATGAAATGATTTGATTATATTTCCAAAAGTATTTTCTATATCACAAAATTGATCAATACTAGCAATTCATATCAAATATTAAAGCAAAAATAATGATGAGATGCAAGGATTACTGATTTCATTATTATTATTATTTCATTTAAAATTACTTTTCATAAGTATATTTTAAGTTTCATTTTTGATGTGTGTCTAGAGCACCCATTTGTATGAAGGTTCTATTTGTTCCATGGGTATCTTGGCACATCTATGTCTACATCCTCATATTTTCATTTTAGGTACCCAAGCTTGCTTGGGTCCTGGAGAGTTAGGACATATGGTTCCTTTTGGAACCCATATCTGTTTAATAGTAATAACCTTACCATTTGATTTAATTATACTAGAACGATAGGTAAAGTTGTTATTCCCACCCTTTTCATTTTTGAAATAAGTTATCTTATTTACTGGTTTGTTTGGTGAATTAATAACCTTTTTCTCTAGAGATTTATTGTTAAGTAAAGAAGTCAAGCCAAGTTTTGATTTATCATAAGTAACATATTGGCTTTCAAACATCATTTTTAATCGTTCTGAACTTACGGTGAATTTGTTAATAAAAGATTTTAATTGATTAATTTCTTTACTTAAGTTTTGATTTTCTTTAATTAAGCTATGATTTTTCTGAATCAATTCTTCTGAAAATGACCTTAAGCTTTCATTTTCAGAATTTAGTTTCTTAAGATTTTTATTCTTTACAGTTAATTTTCTACATTCACTATACAAATCATGAAAAGCATTTAATAATTCATCATAAGAGAATTCTTCTTGAAGATCATTTGAGGTAAGAGTAGATTCAGATTTTACCTTGTCTTCTTGTGCCATAAAGCACAAGTTGGTTACCTCTTGTAGTTCCTTGGAGCTAATATCATCATTGTTGCTCCTAACTTCTATTTTCTTGCTAGACTCTTTCTTGGTCAAGGCTCTCTTCCTTTTTACCTCTTTCTTTCTTTCTTCTTGCTTCCTCTTCTTCTTTGTCTTTAGGAAGCTGATTTGCCTCGGAGTCGACTCGGACCTTATTGGAGTCGACTCGGTGAACTTGAGAGTCGACTCTGAGATACTTGGAGTCGACTCGACTGAGGGAGATTCAACACCCTTTTCTGCAGTCTCATTGTTAGTATATAATTGAAGCACATGTGAGCTAGTCTGAGATTTATCATAAACATTTTCTAAAGTATCCCAGATCTCCTTAGCAGATAAGCATGCAGAAATTTCATTAAAATTTGTTTCTTTAATAGCACAGTATAATATGTTCATAGCATTAGCATTCAACTGTGCTAAGTCCTTTTCATTAAAAGTTTGAGAGAGTGTGTGCAGGTCATTTATTATGATTTTCCATAAGTAATAGTTTTGTGATTGAATAAAAACGCGCATGCGTATTTTCCAATGTGTATAGTTTAAGCCATTAAATAGTGGAGGTGTATCAATTGATTGTCCTTCTCCTAGAAAACTATCTATTTGAGTTGTCATAATCTTTGGCTCTAGTCGGTTAAGACTACAAATAATATTTGAGCACCTGCTCTGATACCACTTGTTGCCCAGTAGATACAACCCAAGAGGGGGGGTGAATTGGGTCTTTTAAAAACTTTTATATTGCTTTTGAAACTTTTTGATTAATTATGCTAAGTTGTACAGATGCACAGTGAAAGTTAAATTTAGCAACAGTTTGATGTATAGAACGTGACTTGATTGAATATGCTTGCAACTAAAGGATGCGCGGATAAGAGTTAAGCAAGCAATTTATCTAAGTAAGTAAGTGTGTTAGTTAGATAATGACAAGAAGCATTACAAACACAACAAACATATAGTGGTTCGGTGCACCCCAGTACCTACATCCACTCCCCAAGACCTCTTGGGAATTTCACTATAATCCTACAGATTACAGCCGGTTGTTTTACAAGCTCACAACCCAACTTGTTGTTTTACGAGATCACAACAAACTCGGTCGGTTTTCACAGGCTCACCGACTCGAACCAACCGATTGTTTTCACGGGCTCACAATCCAACCCGGTTGGTTTTCCCAAAGGCTCACCAACCACAACCTTACAACGTTGGTTTTTCCCTTTGGCTCACCAACAAACCTTAACCCCTTGATTCAATTCCTTGATTGAATCAAGTTACAAGATATTAGAATAAAGGTTTAAAACAAATCAAAGCTTCTTAAACAAGCAAATATAACAATATAAACAATAGAACTCGCAAGAACCCTTTTAGCCGTTGGAAGCGTGGGAGATGATGGTTCTTCCGATGTGGATCGCGTTGGCTTGAATGTGAGCTTTGAATGCCAAACGGGAGAGAGTAGTTGAGCACGAAATCTGTTGGAAAACTTGAAGGCGCTTGATTTCTTCACTTGAATGCAGTAACTCCCTTGAACCTCTTTTTCTCTCTTCTCTCTTGAATGATCTTGTATTGGGTTGGTAAGAAGATGTTGAGAAGCACTTAAGAGGTCCCTTTTATAGCCCAAAAAGCAAATATAGCCGTTAGACACAAAAAAAGAGACGTTTGAAATTCAAATCAAACCTAAAAAAGTTGTTAGTCGCGTCCCAGGCGCTCCGGAGACGTCTCCGCGCTTTACGGGGACGTCTCCGCTTGTTTGCGCTTTTTGCATGGGGACGACTCCGCTTCTTCGGGGACGACTCCGCGCTCCGGGGACGTCTCCGCGCTTTACGGGGACGTCTCCGCCGTTATATCTCCAAAAAACAAGTCTTCTGGAATTCTCTGAGAGAGTCGACTCCGCTTTTTCAGGGGACGTCTCCGCGCTCCGGAGACGTCTCCGCGCTTTACGGGGACGTCTCCAGACGTGCCAGTTCTTTCTGTTTGTGCCAGAGACGTCTCGGAGACAACCTGGAGACATCTCGGCTGTCCCTGAACTTTTTCTTTCATCTCAAAAATTCTTCAATAAGTTCTTAAAAATCATGGGAACTTGCCTAGACATTTCTTAACAATATTCTTAATTAACCAACTAAAATCCTCAAATAACTTGTTAAGATAAAGGGAATTATGCTCTAGTGTTTTGTATTCATCAAAATCCATTAGAGGGTCAACAGGTCAAGACCTTCCTACTTAGCTTGACTAATGTGCGCGACTCCGATAGGTTCGAACACTAAGCCGGTAGTACATGGACTACTCCATGCACTAATCGAGGTGACCATCTAGCAATGATACCCGACGTCCGGATAGGTCGAATATGCAAAGCAACATTCAAGAACCTAGACGTATGGTTGTTGCATAATTCATCCCTATGACCATCGATGCTCAAGATGACCTTAGAGTGGACTGTCGAACTCTGGGTCCGGTCATCCATAGTGTATTTCAATTAATCAAATCAGGTGACCATCACTTGGTTTACCCTGGCCAAGGTTTTACTGAATTGAAATACAGCGAGACATCAACTCCTATAATCTGGAGCGGTCAATCCCATCTTGACTCGTACAAAGACTTCGCGAGTACTTGACTGCACCCAGCATCCTTCCGATCCCTGAATTAGAAATTCAGGTCATCCAGTGCCTAAGTACAGTGAGTTGCTTGCAAGTCACCGTGATAGTCTCAGGTCTAAGGGGTACTTATGCCCATACGCTTTGCGAGCTAACTCCCGACAGTGGAGTGCTACGCAGGTGAGTCACTGTTCAGTGATGATGTACTCCTACATCTCACCTGTTTGCCATACAGTGTCTCCACACTTCTTGGTTTAAGAGGACAACCAACTAAATGACACACAACGATCTATACTTGACATAGCTATTGTCCAATTGACAGCTCATCATTTGGTCGCGAAATGGTTTAAGGACTAAATGATAAAACCTCTTTTATCCACTAAATTAGTCCTAAGGACTTCATCATAATACACAGGAGTTCAATTTGAAGATGTAACACTTGTGATGAATAAAAAATTGCCAGAATAAATTTTTATTCATTTTAATAAAATATATACATAATCCAATTTCTTACAATTAAAAATTGGCTTTGGAACACAATTCCCAACAACTCCCACTTGGACTAAAGCCAATTTGTACAGTATCTTATACCCATCTTCGATTTGTGATAATCGAACTCCTTTACAGAAAGGGCTTTAGTGAATGGGTCAGCTAGGTTCTCCTTTCCATCGATCTTCTGAAGATTGACGTCATCTCGTTCCACGATCTCTCATACAAGGTGGTAGCGACGCAGAATGTGCTTGGTCCTGTGGTGAGACTTTGGCTCCTTTGCTTGTGCAATGGCTCCAGTATTGTCACAATACAAAAGAACTGGACCGTTGATTGAGGGAGCAACACCAAGTTGATTTACAAATTTCTTGATCCAAACAGCTTCCTTTGCCGCATCTGATGCAGCAACATACTCTGCTTCGCATATGGAATCGGCTACTGAATGCTGCTTGGAACTTTTCCAGCAGACTGCTCCTCCATTCAGGGTAAACACAAATCCTGACATACTCTTACTGTCATCATGGTCTGACTGAAAACTAGAGTCTGTAAACCCCACAAGTTTTAAGTCAGATTCTCCATAGATTAACCATTGGTCCTTAGTATTTCTTAAATACTTAAGGATAGTTTTCACCACCTTCCAATGGTTCTCACCCGGATCAGACTGATACCTACTCGCTACTGCTAGTGAGTAAGCAACATCCAGTCTTGTACATGTCATGGCGTACATGATAGAACCTATTGCAGAAGCATATGGGATTCTACTCATACGCTCTCTCTCTTCGGAAGTTGTCGGACAATCTTTCTTAGAGAGAGAAATTTCTTGGCCTATCGGAAGATAGCCCTTCTTGGAATTCTCCATGTTGAACCGCTTCAACATAGTGTCGATGTACGTGGATTGGGACAATCCAAGCAACCTCTTAGATCTATCTCTATAGATTTTCATCCTTAGGATGTAGGATGCTTCTCCCAGATCCTTCATGGAGAACTGTGATGACAGCCAGAGTTTCACATTTTGTAATGCAGGAATGTCATTCCCAATTAAGAGAATGTCATCCACATACAAGACAAGGAATGTGATCACTGAACCGTTAGCCCACTTGTAAACACAAGGTTCTTCTTCGTTCTTAACGAAGCCATACGTTTTGATAGTTTTATCGAAACGTATGTTCCAACTTCGAGAAGCTTGCTTAAGTCCATAAATGGACTTTTGTAGCTTGCATACTTTGGACTCGTCTGTGGATATGAAACCCTCAGGTTGTATCATATACACCTCTTCTTCCAGCTCTCCATTTAGAAAAGCTATTTTCACATCCATTTGCCAGATTTCATAATCCATATATGCTGCTATAGCTAGCATGATCCGAATAAATTTTAGCATTGCCACAGGGGAAAAAGTCTTGTCATAATCGATACCATAACGTTGACGATACCCTTTGGCAACCAGACGGACTTTATAGGTCTCCACCTTTCCGTCTGCGCCTCTCTTTCTTTTGAAGATCCATTTGCACCCTATGGGTTTTATCCCTTCGGATGGATCAACTAGTGTCCATACACTATTGATTTCCATAGATTTCATTTCGGATCTCATGGCATTAAGCCATAACTCAGAGTCGGACCTTTGCATAGCATCCATATAGGTAATCGGATCCTCATTGTTCTCATCAAGCTCAATGGAATCTACGTCTTAGACCAAGAAACCGTAGTATCTGTCCACTTGACGCGGTACTCTACCTGATCGCCTTAATGGTGCTTCTACATTGGGCTCCGGGTTTGATCTAATCGAATCCGGTTCTATGGGTTCAGTAGTTTGTGTTAAATCTTCCATCTGCTGAGCTTCATTAAGTTCAACCTTAGAGGCAACAATTCCTTCACTAAGGAATTCTTTTTCCAAAAAGGTTGCCTTAAGTCCTACGAACACCTTTTGTTCATTAGGAAGGTAGAAGTAATAACCCCTAGTTTCCTTGGGGTACCCTACAAAATAACACTTATCGGATCTAGGACCAAGTTTGTCAGTTTGAGAACGTTTAACATAAACCGGACATCCCCAAACCCTAAGGTATGAAAGTGTCGGCTTACGCCCAGTCCATATCTCATATGGAGTCTTCTCAACAGACTTACTTGGAACCTTATTTAGTATTATACACGCAGACTCTAAAGCATAACCCCAAAAAGATACGGGCAGACTAGTAAACCCCATCATGGATCGAACCATGTCTAACAGAGTTCGATTCCTCCTTTCGGATACACCATTGTGCTGAGGTGTTCTTGGAGGGGTCCATTGTGAGAGAATCTCATTCTCCTCTAGATAAGTCAAGAAATCACCAGAAAGGTATTCTCCTCCTCGGTCTGACCGAAGGATCTTAATACTCTTTCCAGTCTGTTTTTCTACTTCATTACGAAATTGTTTGAACATTTCAAATGATTCCGACTTATGCTTCATCAGATAGACATACCCATACCTGGATAGGTCATCTGTGAAGGTTATGAAGTAGGCATAACCACCTTTGGCACTTACGTTCATAGGTCCACATACATCAGTATGTATGAGGCCAAGAACAGTGCTGGCTCATTCAACCTTTCCAGAAAAAGGTGACTTGGTCATCTTACCCAGAAGACAGGATTCACAAGTTGGCAATGATTCACAATCATTGATTTCTAAAATGCCCTGTTGGGCTAACCTGTTTATCCTGTTTTTATTTATGTGACCTAACCGGCAATGCCACAAATAGGCTTCATTGACATTATCTAACTTAGGCGTTTATTAGAGGTGTACATTACATTCACAGGCAGTGATAGAGTATAAATGCCATATTTCAATTGTCCACAAAAAATTTTAATACCATTCAAAATGATATCACAAAAATTTTCTTTTATTGATAAACAATAACCATTTTTGGCCAAAAGGCCTACAGAGATGACATTCATTAAAAATGTTGGACAATAATGACAATCATCTAATATGACTACTCTAGATTCAAAAACAAGCTGAATGACTCCTAAAGCTAGGACTGGAACTGATCTTCCATCTCCAACGTTCAGGAATCTCTCGTCATTCTTGAATCTTCTACTAACTTGAAGTCCCTGCAACGAATTGCAAATATTAATTGGACTTCCGGTATCCAATACCCAAGTGGTAGAATCATAAATTGAAAAATTACAAGGTGTTATCATATAATTACCTTGTGCAGCAACTGTTTGCTGCTTTTTCTTCTTAGGCCTGTTTGGATCAAGGGACGCTATGTAAGTCGGACAGTTCCGCTTCCAATGACCCATCTTCTTACAGAAGAAGCACTCTGCCTTGCTCTTATCGGCTTTACGCTTCTTAGTCTGGCTGGGCTTAGAGACCCCAGCACGAGCTTTCTGCACCTTTTTCTTCTTTCCTTTCTTAAAGGAAGAAAGTCCTGCAGAAGTCCCACCTACCACATTCACCGACTCCTTTTTGAGTTGGTGATCCTTCTCATAGGTCTGCAGTAAACCTAGCAAACCATGATAGGATACTTCAGGTTTAGTCATTCTATAATGACTAAGGAAGGTCAGGTAGGACTTGGGAAGTGAATTCAAAATGGCATCCTTGCCCAATTGCTCGTGCAAAGGAAAGTCAAGTTTACTTAGGCGATCAATTTGTTCGACCTTGTACAATACATGATCGGTGACCGATGCCCCTTCCCTCATGCGGGCATTGAATATAGCGCAGGAGGTCTTATGTCGTTCAACATCATCAGGTGTGCCGAAAGACTCCTTCAATATTTGAAGGATTTCCACTGGCTGCGCTTCCTCGAATTTACGACTAAACTCGTCATTCATCGAGGCCCTCATGATGCAACGCACTGTAGTGCGATCGTTAAGCCACTTCTGATAAGCGTCTCTGATTGCACGTGGTGCATTGGCTGCAGATTCCTCAGGTGCAGGATCTGATATCACATACAGGATCCGCTCATGCTCTAATACTATTTTCATCTTTCGATACCAGCTATCGAAGTTAGGTCCATTAAGCTTATCATTGTCTAATAGTGTTCGGAGGGATAATGAGTTATCCATATCTGAAAAATAAAGGAAAAACCCAACTAATCAGTATATGATTTATTTAATCCTAAAGACTTGGACTTTAGTCTAAAGTTTTCTCCCACTATTTTAATCGAATTAATAGCCTCTACCTTTAATTCGAGGAATTACTTTAATTCCCTAGTGGGTACTAGAATCCGCATAGACTGCATACGAGCCCAAGGAAGGCTCGGCCAACCCATGTGCATCTAAGGGTAGGTACATTACCAGTTATTTCTCTAAACAATTTCTAGCAATCAATTTTGCCCCAAGTGGTAATCAGTAGGCGGAGGCCTCCACTGAAAATCTTGGTTAGGTCCAACCATTAATGAACTAACTCGATGATACTACCTAATGTATGATCAGGCCCGAGGAAGGCTCGGCCAACCTAATCACAATTAGATAGCTCAAAAAGCTATCATATAATGAAGGATAATTCCAGTATTTAGAGGAACACCAGACGGAAGCGTCCTGCATGTTCAACTGTAATATTGGACCTATTATCATTCACCTTAATGGGAGGCTATGATCTAGTTATCTATATAACTTTATCATTTTAAGGACCTAATAATTTAGAGGATTTTAAATGATATGTAACTTGATCGATAATTCTAAATCCTCCCACTGATTTCATCAAATCATATAGAGAACTAGCTCTTATTGGTCTATTAGACACCTAAATCAGTCACAATGATTTTCTTAATGGCATGGGTGAGTGCCAAGTCTCAAGGTACCTTAATCAAAACTTGATCGACCAAATTGGCCAGGTAAGAGAGATCATGGGAGGGTTACGCCATTAACCTCTTTCCTAGACACCAACTATGTTGGCCAGGTAAGAGGTAGCCCCAATTAAAAACCATGATCAAATGCCGACTTACCTTAGACACCAATTGGTTTATCAAGTTGATTTAGATTATCCTTGGGAACTCGGGCTCGACCACTGAGCCACAATCAGATCCAATTGAAATGTTTGGATATGATAAACTACAACTATTGAGTTTGATCATTTTATAAACCTTGATTTAGTATAGTTCAACTATTGATTAGATTAAATCATGTTTCTTAAGTTAGTCCATTTCAATTTGATTTCATGATTAGGTCTAACCTAGTCAACTAATCTGATTGTGCTAACCCATGCCCCAAATCCGATGTTCAAATTTAAATTTTAATTCGAATTTCAAATTTTGAATTTTAAATCTTTATTTGAAATTCAAATTTTAAATTTTAAATTCAACATTTAATTCTTTATTAAATGCATTATGATCATGGATTCAAGGTGTCAATTTATTCCAAATATAAACAATTTATATTTAAATTTTGTGGTCAATAATAAATTTAAAATTGAAATTTCATAAACATCAATTATGCATAATTTCACAAAAATAAACTATTTATTTTATGATACAAATTAATCTCAATTTTGTGCTAGGACAACCTTTTCACTATAAGGGGTTAACCTTATAGCAGGACAACCTTATAATTCAGCACAAGATTGATATTTTATCAATAAATCTAGATCTAATCTAAATTTAAAAAATTAAATCATGCATAATTCTAGATATTATAGGCCAATTCCATCGGCCAACCTAGCTCTGATACCAGTTGAAGGAAAAAATTTCCGAGTTGTCCGATAAAATTGAACGCCAGGCATGAAAAATCAGTTTTAATTTTTTTTATTTTATTTATAACAATTATAAATATTAAATTTAACTTTTATGTAAAATTACCTCAAGCCCGTAGCGAAAGTTGGTCGAGGTAATTTGAATCTGGATCTGGATCTAGATCCCTGAAGGTAGCTCTGCAAGGTCTGGATCTGCAAGCCCTCTACTTCGCACGCACGTCGAGCTTCGTAGGAAGGTTGGACGATATCTGTATTTTGCAAAACCACTTTTTGCAAAAAGGACCCTAGAAGAAACACTTTTTTTTCTTCTCCTTCTTATTCTTCCTTCTCTCCCGTTTCCAACCCGAGAGCTTCAATTTTGGACTGATCGCAGAGGAGAAGAAGGAGACTAGAAAGCCGGATCTGAATGCTTGCCACTGGAAGAAGATTGAGAGAGAAGGACCACTTCTTCTCTCTTCCTCTTCTCCTTTAGAAAAATCCCACTGAAGCCGCCTCTGTCTGTGAAGTTTCTTCCCAAAATTTCACGGACAGATTCACACCTTTTTCTCTCTGATTCGTTCTATATTCAAGAGGAAAACGTTGGTCTATCTATAGGCCAACGCAGAGAGGATTTAAGAGGAGTAATGACTGTCTTTACGAATCCATACGTTATAAATTCATAACGTTCGTTTTAAAAACAAACGTGGGGAAAAAACAGTAAATCCATCCGATAACAGCCGGATTTCAAAAATCAAATTTAACCGGAATGTAGCCGGTTCAAAACCGGACATTCCGGTCCAGACGGCAGAGCGGCCGGAGGCCAGACGGTGGCACGGTGTGGAGACGAAGCCGGGAGGAAGAAGGCTCTGTTTTCTCCTCCCAGGCTTTTCTCCATCGCGGTTCACAAAAAAATCCTTAAGGGTTCATGAGGGGGAGTGGTCCACGGGTCCATGGGAGTTTAAAAACAAGTCAGCCGTAACCATTTAAATGGGATTAGTCAAATAGGAAATGGGTTAGCCCATTTTGAAATAAAGCAAGCCTATTTGGTTCTAAACCAAATTGACAACCCATTTGAATGATTTTTGACCCAAAAAAATTCCACATGAGTCCGACTCATGAGAGACACAATTAGGTCCAGTTTCGGCTCGATCCAAGTCCGACTTAGATCAGAACAAATACGAAATTAAATCCCAATTAAATCATGATCGAGCCCAATTACACTAATTTAGACCCAATCAAATCCAATCTCAACAATTGAGTCCTGATCAAGTTCAATTATATTAATTAAAACTGATTGACCCGAAATACAGACTTAATTAGTTGTTCATCCATGAAATTTAGCATGTACCTCATGTTCAGTGCTAGCTGAACATAGACAGAACCAAATTCCAAATGACCCACAAGTTAATTCTTAATTAAATTGGGTCAAGACCTTCCTACTTAGCTTGACTAATGTGCGTGACTCCGATAGGTTCGAACACTAAGCCGGTAGTACATGGACTACTCCATGCACTAATCGAGGTGACCATCTAGCGATGATATCCGACGTCCGGATAGGTCGAATATGCAAAGCAACATTCAAGAACCTAGACGTATGGTTGTTGCATAATTCATCCCTATGACTATCGATGCTCAAGATGACCTCAGAGTGGACTGTCGAACTCTAGGTCCGGTCATCCATAGTGTATTTCAATTAATCAAATCAAGTGACCATCACTTGGTTTACCCTGGCCAAGGTTTTACTGAATTGAAATACAGCGAGACATCAACTCCTATAATCTGGAGCGGTCAATCCCATCTTGACTCGTACACAGACTTCGCGAGTACTTGACTGCACCCAGCATCCTTCCGATCCCTGAATTAGAAATTCAGGTCATCCAGTGCCTAAGTACAGTGAGTTGCTTGCAAGTCACCGTGACAGTCTCAGATCTAAGGGGTACTTATGCCCATACGCTTTGCGAGCTAACTCCCGACAGTGGAGTGCTACGCAGGTGAGTCACTGTTCAGTGATGATGTACTCATACATCTCACCTGTATGCCATATAGTGTCTCCACACTTCTTGGTTTAAGAGGACAACCAACTAAATGACACACAACGACCTATACTTGACATAGCTATTGTCCAATTGACAGCTCATCATTTGGTCGCGAACTGGTTTAAGGACTAAATGATAAAACCTCTTTTATCCACTAAATTAGTCCTAAGGACTTCATCATAATACACAGGAGTTCAATTTGAAGATGTAACACTTGTGATGAATAAAAAATTGCCAGAATAAATTTTTATTCATTTTAATAAAATATATACATATCCAATTTCTTACAATTAAAAATTGGCTTTGGGACACAATTTCCAACAGCTAGGAAGTACAACATCACCCACAAGGTCGGTACACCATATCATCCACAAACGAGTGGACAAGTTGAGATTTCCAACAGAGAAATCAAGACCATCCTTGAAAAAACTGTCAACCTATCTCGAAAGGATTGGTCCCTTAGGTTAACAGATGCATTGTGGGCATATCGAACGGCCTACAAAACACCAATTGGAATGTCCCCATATAGGATTGTCTATGGCAAGGCTTGCCATTTACCTGTCGAGTTAAAACACAAGGCCTATTGGGCAATCAAACGCCTAAATTTCGATCTTGACAAGGCAGGAGAGCATAGAAAGCTACAGCTCGACGAGCTTGAAGAAATTAGGAACAATGCTTACGAGTGTATTAAGAAGTACAAGGATCGCATGAAAGTCATGCATAATAAAATGATTACTCGTAAAGAGTTTCACCAAGGACAAAAAGTTCTTTTATATGATTCTCGATTACATCTATTCCCTGGAAAACTTAAATCTCGCTGGACTGGCCCAAACACGGTAGAGAAAGTGCATCCGCATGGTGCGGTAGTAATATGCAATACTAAGGATGGTAAGTCATTTCAAGTCAATGGACATCGTTTAAAATCATACCTTGAGTATTTGAGTCCAGAAGTCGAGGAGACACTTCTGACGGACCCTGTCTATCATGAATGAATTAGAATTGTCTGGCTGAAGACATAAAACTTAACGCTCTTGGGAGGCAACCCAACATGTAAATATCTTCTAATTAAAAAAATTAATAAATTATTAACATGCAGGTTTGGGGGATTTTGCCCTATTTTTCAATTTACCAACCCATATCAGGTAACTTCTCCTCTGTCCTCTTACTGCTTTAAATTTTCTTTAACATTGAGGACAATGTTAGATTTAGATTTGGGGGTATTCTTACGCATTTGGAATTTTATAAAAAAAATTCAAAAAAAAAGTTTTTAGTGAAAATTTTTGGAATAAAAAAAATTAAAATTTTTTTTTCTACAACACACAAGGTATATAAAATCTAAGAGCCCAATGACTAGTCGGAAGTAGTGCAAAGTGAGTTCTTTTTATTAAGTTCCTTTTAGTGAGTTGTAAGCTAATTAGTGCTTTGAATTTCACAACACATCTGGCCTGCATTTTCTAAGGTATAGGGTCGACATTGTGTTGAGAATATGGTAGCAACCTCGAATCCTGATGAACCATCTTTTTCTGATTCAAAAAAAAAAAACATATTTGGTGGATTTAGTCGGGTACATCGAAAAGGGCTACCTATTGTCAAAGGTCAGCGAGTTTATGATGAGGAACCCGAGCATAGGTCCGTATGGGAGTCTTAATGCCCGACACCTCATGCCAACTGGTGTGAGAATTGTTGACTAATTGCTCGCTACATAGAGAAATCATCACCGGAGTAAAAGTGCACAATATATACATTATCATTTCTCTTTCATGCAAAAAAAAATGAATGAAAAAAAAATTGTATATTGACCTTAAGAAAGACAATAGTGTGAAAGCCGTCGATGTAAAAATTCGAGTAATCTGGAATATTACATATAAAGCCCATGAGGTATTAAAGTAAACATCCACAGCTCTCGAAGTCCTGCAGATAAGATGATTTTGAATCAGCAAATAGGTCTTGTCCGACCAATTCTTGGAAACTACTAGCATTAGCGATATTTTGGAGATCCAAAACCTTAGCTTGTGCATGGTCCAAACTTCACTGAGCACTCAAGTATAAATAAGTCTTACAACTTTCTAACGAAAAACTTAATGACTTCAACTTAAATTACATACTAACCTAGAATTTGGGCTACTTAGTAATTAAAACCTTGTGTGCTTTTGAAATTCTTATCAGTTATGTACTTGAAATTAGACTTTCTTTTCATAAAACAAATTTTATTTTGGGATTGAAGTTTGTGGGTAACTTCACTGCAAACCCTCACGAGACAATACTCGTTCACTAGGGTAACCTAGGGGTTTAACGGCTTGTTGCACGTGCTAAGTGCAATCATAATGCTCTACGAAAGTGAGTATTTATCTTAGTTCATATATATTTATATATAATAAATAAAACTTTTGTATTCCCATTTTATCATTGTCGCACTAAATTGCTAGAGACTAGCAATAAGCTGGTTGGGAGGTGTGATGAGAGCACAAAAGTGCAATCGTCAGACCATCTTAACTAGTATTTTAGCTAATCATTAATAATAAAATTAACTAATTAATGTTTTATTTGTGCAAGTAGCCCAATCAGCTCGTTCCCCACATTGTGCTAGCCAACCCACGGTTCATCATCAGCATCACGTTTTCAACATGTAGCGATGTGCCAGCATCCGCGCCATCCATCAGATCACCATCATCTTCAGCCTTCAATCCCAACGCCCCAAGCCACGTCATCTTCCGCGATCCATTCCAGCAGCCGGTAATCCAGATCCCATGATCAGCAGCCGTCCGTTTCAAGGAGTCCCTCAGCTCCTTCCCAAATCAAGCCGAAGATTCAAGCTCCTTCTCGTGATCCCGCAACGTCCCAGCTCCTTCCCAAATCAAGCCGAAGCCGCATCCCAGCCGTTCGTGGTCCCCATTCCTTTTCCATTTGAGCATTCCGACCATGGCATCCCTTCCAAATCCTCCACGCCATCAACGCGATCGCAGCCAGCAAATCCCAAATCCCAGCTCTTCCATGAACGGCTCCTCCCGTCGATCACGCTCCCAGCTCATCCGTCCCAGATCCCAGGCGCCTGTTACGAACGCATCTTCAGCATCCCCACCGCATGCCAGTAACGCCCGTCTCCAAATCCTCCGCAATCACCGGCGATCCCAGCCCCTCTTCCGTGATCCGACGATCCCGCACCGCGTCCAGCCCCTTCTCCGTGATCCCAGCAGCGCCCGAAGAAGGAAGTCCGCGCCTCCCTCCCGCGATCCGAATCCCAGCCATCCGCGCCTTCCGCATCAGGCGTCCGGCGATCTCGCGTCCATGGCCAAAGAGGGAAGTCGTCCGGAGCAATCCACCCACCATTTCCTCCTCCTTCCCAGCATCCCGGATGACCCGTGATTCCATTTCAAGTGACTCCGCGGCTATAAGAGGAGAAGGAGGAAGAGGAAGAAGGGAGAGCTCGGTGATGGGTGGAGGCCAAGAAACAGAGGAGGGAGGAGAGGTTCCCGGTTTGGTTTGGAAGAGAGGGCTCGGTTCGGTGGGGAGAGAAGAAGAAATAGAGCACTGCTCTATTTTTTTGGGAAGAAGAAACAAAAAAAAATAGAAGATTTATTTTATGTTCCACCGTGGAAGAGAGAGGGAAAAGAGATTTGGCCTTGCTCTATTTTCAACTTCAATGAAAACAGAGCATTGCAATTTTTTTTTTGGTTTTCGATTTGAGTTTAGTTCTTTTTTTTTTAATTTAGGAGAGCAATGTATTTTTTTTTAATTTTAGTTATACTTTAATTGCAAGTTTTTATTGAGCAGTTATATTTTGAGTTTGAGAGTATATTGTTCTTATTTTTAGTTTTATTTTAGATTTTATTTTAAGTTTTAATTTTTGAGAGTTTATTTGGGTAGAAGGTTATATTTATTCTGCAATTTTAATTTCTGTTCTGCAATACATTAAATCCTCTTTCATGCAATCTATATTCCAGTCTGCAATTTTTCTAGCACTGTTTTCATCCATTTTAATTTATGTCAAAGCTTTTCTTTAATTAGTTAAATATATAAATGCTCTTTGAATCTGACTACCTGTCTTGTAGTTAATTTCAATCAGAAAACACTCTCTGGTAGCCCAGAGAATCATTCAACTTTCCCAACGTAAGGTTTTTCTTTCGTTATTCAAAAATCGGTTTCGAATCCAAGTGAATGTTTTAATTTTTATGCAACTCCAATCGCCTCCCTGTGGATCGACCTCTTACGACCACTATTCTTTGAGTAGAACAGGTAAGAGTTAAATTAATTTAAACTTTGTTTGTCGGTTCTAACAACGATCTGTTTAGCATATTTTTAAGTAAACAGGAAGTGGACAACAGTGCCAATACAGACGGCAGGTACCTTCCGATCTCACGCCACATGAAGGAGACTCGACGACCCCTTAAGGATGATAAGGTCTTTGGGAATAACATCACCACCTTAAGGATGGTCTAGATGCTGGAAATCAATCAATGATGAACTAACTATCATCAGTTGGGTACAGATGGAATATTAACTACTTTTTAAAGATCTCGAGTTTCACTCAAACTCAAAAACCAACTAATGGTGGGGTTCTGACGGGAATTATACCGATGGTGGACTTATCACTGTTGGGGAAAATACAAGTCCCCCCAAGTACGTGGGCGCATCGCCAGTACGGGATTGGAAGCGCCCTAACCCGGACGTCCGACCTCGGACGGCCGACCTGGCGCCCAACCTCAGACGACCCACCCGGTGCCTGACCTCGGACGTCCGACCCGGCGCCCGACCTCGGACGACCGACCCGGCGCCCGACCTCGGACGACCGACCTGGCGGATGACCAGGCGTCCAACCCTAGAACTCTTAACCTCGGAGCGCCCGATCTTGGAAGGTATCCGATCCCAGAAGTCGGACCTCACCGACTGCCCACTGCGGTCACGTCCTCCTACGGCCCGATTTGGGACCACACCCCGAGCGACTTACTCAACAATTAATGCGCATGGTCTCTGCAGACCTCCAGCTTACTCAACAATTAATGCGCATGGTCTCTGCAGACCTCCAGCTTACTCAACAATTAATGCGCATGGTCTCTGCAGAACCCCGGCTTACTCAACAATTAATGCGCATAGTCTCCGCAGACCTCCAGCTTACTCAACAATTAATGCGCATGGCTCCTGCGGTCTGCGGATCTCCAGTCCTCCACGGCAAGTCAGCTCGGCTGCGTTCAATCAACCGTGACAACTCCCTGATTTCGACCTCATCCTCTACGACAAGGCATTAATTCACACGATCGTGCACTAATTCACGCGACGTGCTCAGTCATACGGCAGCCTAGCCCCATCACGTCACAGGTAACCTAGCACCCCTCTATAAAAGGAGAACCCCTCTACCTTAAAGGGGGCTGGACGCGGAAACTCTAGGTATATTATTGATTCTACTTATATCTTCCCCCTCTGACTTAAGCATCGGAGGGCCGACGCCGGAAACCCCGGCCACCGGCTTGTTGCAGGTCTACTGGAGGACGCCGCTCGTCGACGGACGGCCTTCTCCCGCCTATCCAGCACCGAAGCTCCTTCTTCTCAGCCGATCGTCGCCCCCGGGTCCAATTTTCAGCAACAGTTGGCGCTAGAGGAAGGGCCCGAGTCGCGGTCATGAAGTTGAGAAGTAAAGGAGCCTCCAATGCTTCCCGACGTCTTCCACCAAGTCCTAGACACTCTGTCCAGAACTTACCACCTCCGGCTGATCCGGTTCCCCAAGTCCAGCTGGAACAGTTCAACATCCTGGTGCAGCAGGTCCAAGCCTTGGCCGCAGCTGTCCAAGGCTTGCAGCGCGAGGGAGCCCTACCTATGCCGCCCCCGTAGGCCCAGGTCCAGCCAGTGCTCCCTCCAAACGGACCAATGCCCCAGAGCCAAAATCTCCATGGCTCCTCGAGGGCCAACAACGAAGAGCGGAGCTATCGCCAAGACTCAGCCCGAGCATCTCCCCGGAGGAAGTTGCCAGGGAGGAGCATAGACCGAAGGCCACAACTTTCGGAGGCCGAGTCAGCCTCGGACCGCCACGAGCCGGAACAGACCACCGTGGCAATCCCCCAGGCTGGGGAGCTCGACAGGAAAGTCGAAAATCTCGAGCGCCAGATTGAGGCACTTCACAGCAGGAAGGCGAGGCGCGAGGGAGACTTCGAATTTACCACCAAGTCCCCCTTCTCCCGCCAGATCGAGGACGAGCCGGTCCCATTGAGGTTCAAGATGCCCCAAGTGGAGCCCTACAACGGAACTACCGACCCCTCGATCATTTGGAGAGTTACCGAGCTCTCATGGTACTGCAAGGGTTCTCGGAGGCTGTGCTCTGCAAAGCCTTCCCAGCGACTCTCCGGAGGACAGCTCGGCTTTGGTTTTCCGGACTAAAGTCGAGCATGGTATCCTCTTGTTGGGAATTATGTCCCAAAGCCAATTTTTTTAATTGTAAGAAATTGGATTGTGTATATGTTTTATTAAAATGAATAAAAATTTATTCTGGCCATTTTCTATTCATCACAAGTGTTACATCTTCAAATTGGACTCCTGTGTATTGTGATGAAGTCCTTAGGACTAATTTAGTGGATAAAAGAGGTTTTATCATTTAGTCCTTAAACCAATTCGCGACCAAATGATGAGCTGTCAATTGGACGATAGCTATATCAAGTATAGGTCGTTGTGTGTCATTTAGTTGGTTGTCCTCTTAAACCAAGGAGTGTGGAGACACTGTATGGCATACAGGTGAGATGTAGGAGTACATCATCACTGAACAGTGACTCACCTGCGTAGCACTCCACTGTCGGGAGTTAGCTCGCAAAGCGTGTGGACATAAGTACCCCTTAGACCTGAGACTGTCACGGTGACTTGCAAGCAACTCACTGTACTTAGGCACTGGATGACCTGAATTTCTAATTCAGGGATCGAAAGGATGCTGGGTGCAGTCAAGTACTCGCGAAGTCTGTGTATGAGTCAAGATGGGATTGACCGCTCCAGATTTTAGAAGTTGATGTCTCACTGTATTTCAATTCAGTAAAACCTTGGCCAGGGTAAACCAAGTGATAGATCACTTGATTTGATTATTTGAAATACACTATGGATGACCGGACCCAGAGGTTGACAGTCCACTCTGAGGTCATCTTGAGCATCGATGGTCATAGGGATGAATTATGCAGCAACCATACGTCTAGGTTCTTGAATGTTGCTTTGCATATTCGACCTATCCGGACATCGGGTATCATTGCTAGATGGTCACCTCGATTAGTGCATGGAGTGGTTCATGTACTACCGGCTTAGTGTTCGAACCTATCGGAGTCACGCACATAAGTCAAGTTAAGTAGGAAGGACTTGATCCAATTTAATTGAGAATTAAATTGTGGGTCATTTGAGATTTGGTTTTGTCTATGTTCAGCTAGCACTGAACATGAGGTACATACTGAATTTCATGGATGTGTATTTAATTATGTCTGTATTCTGGCTTAATCAAGTTTCAATTAATGTAATTGAAATTGATTTGGACTCATTTGTTGAGTTTGGTTTTGAATTGGATGAATTAGGCTTAATGATGATTTTATTAGAATTTATTCCATATTTATTCTAGTCCAAGTGTGACTTGGATTGATCTGAAAATTGAACTAACTGGAGTTCACATGAATCAGATTCATGTGGAATTTTTCCGGATCCAAAATCTTTCAAATTGGTCTTCAATTTGGTTTAGAACCAATAATGGACCCAAGCCCATTTGATTCAGCCCATTTGAATTAACCCATTTAAGAAAAGTCAAATTTGATTTGGAAATTTACTTGTTTGCCCCTCTAATTGAATGACACGTTTTTTGTTGGTTCTGGTTTCTTCCTCGGTCCAGTGGACCAATTTTTTCTGCAAGTAATTTTCCCGTGGACCGCATTACTTCTTCTTCTTCCGAGCACATCGAAGGCCGCTTGATCTTCCCTCTTTCGGCTACCATTTGAAGATCCGAAGAGACGTGTCTCTTCGGTTTTGAAACCTCTTTAATATAGTACTGATTTAATTGAAATCAAACGGTTCAAAAAATTCAATAAAATTATGAAACGTTTGGCGTTCACTCTTCCCTTTTGGCGTTTTCTCTTCCCTGGTTCAGCCTTGTCTTTGCCTATAAATAGGCTAGCTTTCTCTTCATTCACAGCTGGAAATTTTATTTGGGGAGAGGGGAGCTTCATGATCTTTTGAGTAGCCTGTAAAAGAGAGAAAAAGGAAACGGGAAGAAAGAGGAAAAGAAAAAAAAAAGGGAAGAAAGAATTTTTGAAATTCTTTTCTTCCAGGGGCTTATTTGCAAAAGGGTTTTTGCACTATACAGACATCATCCTATCTTCCTGCATTTCTTGGCGTGCGTGTGAAGTAGAGGGTCCGTACATCCGGGCCTCGCATAGCACCAGATCCACCAGTACCAGATCCGGCACTAGATCCAGTTCCAGATCCAGCACCAGATCCAGTACCAGATCTAGCATCCGATCCAGTATCTGATCCAGCACTTGGCCCTGTACCAGATTTTGTTCCAGAGTACCTCGACCATCTTCTGCTGCGGGATCGAGGTATGGTAAACATAATATAGTTATGTTATTTATTTATACCTATTATAAATAAATAAATAAAATTTTAAAACTGATTTTCTGACCTGGCATCCGATTTTATCGGATTTTGCGGGATATTTTCCCTTCAACTGGTATCAGAGCCAGGTTGGCTGATGGAATTGGGAAGAAAGAGGAAAAGAAAAAAAAAGGGAAGAAAGAATTTTTGAAATTCTTTTCTTCCAGGGGCTTATTTGCAAAAGGGTTTTTGCACTATACAGACATCATCCTATCTTCCTGCATTTCTTGGCGTGCGTGTGAAGTAGAGGGTCTGTACATCCGGGCCTCGCATAGCACCAGATCTACCAGAACCAGATCCGGCACCAGATCCAGTTCCAGATCCAGTTCCCGATCCAGTACCAGATCTAGCATCCGATCCAGTATCTGATCCAGCACTTGGCCCTGTACCAGATTTTGTTCCAGAGTACCTCGACCATCTTCTGCTGCGGTATCGAGGTATGGTAAACATAATATAGTTATGTTATTTATTTATACCTGTTATAAATAAATAAATAAAATTTTAAAACTGATTTTCTGACCTGGCATCCGATTTTATCGGATTTTGCGGGATATTTTCCCTTCACCTCTTTCGAGCAGCTTGGCAGGCAGTTCGCCACCAATTTCGCTACCAGCCGGCACCAGCGGCGAACATCGGACTTCCTCCTAGATGTCAAGCAGAAGGAGGGGGAATCTCTTAGGGAGTATCTCGACCGCTTCACCGTCGCAACTTGGGAGGTCCGCGAGCTCGACCAGTCGATAGCCATGTTGGCGCTAAAGACTGGGGCTCGCTCCTACAGGTTCCTCTTCTCAATCGAAAAGAGCTTCCTCGCAGACTTCACCGAAATGCTGGCCCGAGCTCGGAAGTATGCAAAGGCCGAGGAGGCAATCGCCTCTAGGCGGGGTGCGACCGAGCAGGCTTCAAAGAAGCAAAAGAAGCGCCGCGAGGTGCGCGGTCGCCAGAGAAGCCGATCTCCCCGCCGAGAGAAGAATCTCCCTCGGCTGAGGAGTCCGCCTCGACAGCGGGGACAGCTTCGACCAAGGTCCCCCCCCCCCCCCCCGACCGAGGTCCCCGCCAAGGCCCCGAATGTACTCGGAGAGGTACGAGAACTACACACCCATCAACGCACCCCGGACCGAGATCCTAATGGAGATTGAGGGTCGGGACTTTTTCCGACCTCCGTCTCCGATGCGGGATGTAGGAGTGTCACGCAATCCTAGGAAGTATTGCCGCTTCCATCGGGACCACGGCCACGACACGGAGGACTGTTTCCAGCTTCGAGATGAGATCGAGACGCTTATTCGCCGTGGGGTACTCAATCGGTTTGTAAGGAACCGACGTGAGGAAAGGAGGCCAGTGGAAAACGTCGTGCCGTCCGAAAATCCAAATGACAACAGGCCCATCGCCGGCACCATCAATGTCATCGGAGGAGGAACCTCGGCTGAAGGATTAGCCGAGGAAAGGACCCTCCTGAAGCGCCCACGCACCTCCGAAGCCATCTCGTTCTCGGAGGAGGACTTAGAAGGAGTTGAGACTCCTCACGATGACGTTGTGGTCATCTCCATGAATGTAAAGCGGATCTTAGTTGATAATGGAAGCTCGGTAAATATTTTGTATTACCATGCTTACCGAAAAATGGGGTTAGCGGAAAGCCAGCTTCGGAAGATGAATGCCCTGTTGGTCAGATTCACCGGGGACTCAGTCCCGGTTGAGGGTGAGGTCAGCCTTCTAGTCACGGTTGGTCTCGCCCCCCGAAAAAGTACTGTGAGGATGGACTTTCTCGTGGTCTGTCTGCCTTCGGCCTACAATGCTATCCTCGGACGACCGGGGCTAAACGCCCTCTGAGCTATAGTCTCGACCTACCACCTACTCCTGCGGTTCCCTACCAACCAAGGAGTAGGTGAGGTCCGCGGAGACCAGATGGTGGCTAAGCAGTGCTACATAGCAACCTACAAATCAAAGTGATCGACTGAAGCATTAAGCCAGCAGGAGCTACTGGCTGAGGCGTCGACCCAAGCAGTGGACCGCATGTTGCCCATCGAAACCTGGGACGTACGGGACGACCCTTGGAAGAAACGGGTAGAGCCTGGTGAGCTTCTTACCCAAATCCCTTTACTTGAAAGTTCTCCAGAACTAACCGTACAGGTCGGCTCCGGCTTGAGTTCCTGCGAAAGAGAGCGTCTGATCGAGTTCCTTCGAGCCAACATGGATGTCTTTGCCTGGTCGCCCGCCGACATGCCGGAAATCGACCCCGAGGTCATGGTTCACCGCATCCAGGTGAAACCGACCTGCAGACCCATGAGGCAAAAGAAGCGAGGCTCCGCCCCGGAACGACAGCGAGCGGCGGCCGAGGAAGTGGACAGACTCCTCGAAGCCGGTTTCATCCGGGAGGTCTCCTATCCAGACTGGCTTGCCAACGTGGTCATTGTGAAGAAAGCCAATGGAAAATGGCGCATGTGCGTGGACTACACCGACCTGAACAAAGCCTGCCCAAAGGACAGTTTCTCCCTCCCCAGCATCGACCAGCTCGTCGACTCTACTTCAGGACATCAGCTGCTAACCTTCATGGACGCCTTCTCGGGATACAATTAGATCCGAATGGCGCCTGAAGATGAGGAGAAGACCGCCTTCATCACCGACAAGGGCACTTATTGTTACAAGGTGATGTCATTCGGGTTGAAGAATGCAAAAGCTACATACCAAAAGCTGGTCAGCCAAATCTTCAAAGACCAGATAGGCCGAAATATAGAGGTCTATGTGGATGACATGCTGGTGAAAAGCCGGACAGCAGAGCACCATGTGGCCGACCTCAATGAAGCCTTCTCCAAGCTTAGAAAGTACCAAATGAAGCTCAATCCTGCAAAGTGCGCATTCGTAGTCACCTCGGGCAAATTCTTGGGCTTCGTGGTAACCCAGCGCGGAGTCGAAGCCAATCCTGAGAAGATCCGAGCACTATAAGACATGGTGCCACCAAAGACGGTCAAGGAGGTACAACGACTTACTGGGCGGATCGCAGCTCTGGGGAGGTTTGTCTCCAGGTCGGCCGAGCGGTGCCTCCCATTCTTCAAAATCCTCAAGCGACCAAAAGATTTCTTATGATCGGAGAAATGCCAGCGAGCTTTCGAGGAGCTTAGGTGCCTTCTTGCCTCCCCTCCGCTACTCACAAAACCTCAGCAAGACGAAGTTCTTTACTTATACTTGGTCATCTCCCCGGTTGCAGTGAGCTCAGTACTGGTCCGGAAAGAGGACAGGCTCCAAAAGCCTATCTACTATACCAGCCGGGTCCTCAGGGATGCTGAGACTCGATATTCTAAGTTGGAGAAAACAATCTTCGCCCTGATCACTTCAGCTCGCAGACTCCGACCCTATTTTCAGGCCCACATTGTGGCTGTACTGACTGACCAGCCTATCAAGCAAATCTTGCAGAGGTCGGACCACGCCGGGAGGATTGCCAAATGGGCAGTCGAGCTCGGGGAGTTCGACCTCGAATACCGTCCAAGACCGGCAATCAAAGCTCAGACACTCGCCGATTTCATCGTGGAGTGCACTTTGCCAGACGACCCCGAGCACCCATTCATGCCAACAAAGGAGACCCCGGGGCAGCCATGGGTCCTATATGTGGACGGCTCCTCGACCTCGGGGGGTAGCGGGGCCGGTCTCATCCTTACAAGCCCAGACGGGGTGGTGGCAGAGCAGGCCCTACGCCTTGAGTTC
The DNA here is from genome assembly GCF_051530095.1 of Phoenix dactylifera. Lineage (NCBI taxonomy): Eukaryota > Viridiplantae > Streptophyta > Magnoliopsida > Arecales > Arecaceae > Phoenix > Phoenix dactylifera. The sequence goes on along the minus strand of NC_143204.1, from coordinate 3,987,588 downwards.
TCGGCTTCAAACAATGAGGCAGAGTATGAGGCGCTCGTTGCTGGGCTCAAATTGGCAAAGGAGCTAAAAGCCGGGAACCTGGAGGTCTTCAGTGACTCCCGACTGGTCGTGAGCCAGGTTTTGGAAGATTTTGAAGCAAAGGAGCCGTCGATGCAGAAATATCTCCAAAAGGTGCGAGACCTCACATCCGCCCTAGGCTCCTTAAACATTCACCATATCCCTAGGATGGAAAATCTCATAGCCGATCAGCTGTCGAAGCTGGCGACCTCCCGCATGAGCGAGCTCCCCAAGGCGATGGCGCTTGAATACCTCCAAACACCCAACATAGAAGAGCCTGAGCCGGCCATGTGCATAGACACCGAGCCAAGCTGGATGGACGAGCTCGTCGACTACCTACAAAGTGAAGCCCTCCCTAATGATGGCCCTGAGGCTCGCCGAGTCAGACGTCTAGCCTTCCGATTTATATTGTATGAAGGCAAGCTCTACAGAAAATTCTTCACCTCTCCTCTTCTCAGATGGCTCCGCCCGTCGGAAGCGGACTATGCTATGCGAGAGGTCCATGAAGGGATATGCGGGAACCATCTGGGAGGCCGAGCACTGGATCATAAAATCTTGTGCCAAGGGGACCTCTGGCCCACTCTCCAAAAGGACGCAACGGACTTTGTCCGAAGGTGCGACCGATGCCAGCGGAACGCCAATATCCAGCGCCGACCTTCGACCCCGCTGACCTCGATCATCGCCCCCTGGCCATTCGCCCAATGGGGGATTGATATCTTGGGACCCTTCCCCCTAGCTACCGGACGAAGGAAGTTTCTGGTTGTCTCCATCGACTATTTTACCAAATGGGTCGAAGCTGAGCCTGTAGCCCGAATCACCGAGCAGAAGATGCGGAACTTTGTTTGGAAGTCAATAATCTGCAGATTCGAACTCTCTCGCATCCTCATATCCGACAACGGTCTCCAATTCGACAACATTCATTTTAGAGAATTTTGCTTCGAACTCGGCATCGACCACCGCTTCACCTCGGTCGCCCATCCCCCAACAAATGGAGAAACTAAGGTAACAAATCGCACCATTTTGCAGGGGCTCAAGGCCAGGCTCGATCGGTCAAAAGAACAGTGGGTCGAGGACTTATACAACGTTCTTTGGGCCTACCGGACTACGTTCCGACTTTCCACTGGCGAGACCCCCTTCAACCTGGCATACGGAATGGAAGCTGTCATTCTTCTGGAAGTTGGGCTCCCCTCACCGAGGGTAGAGCACTACGACACAGCCTCCAATTCCTCCCAACTCAGGGGCAACCTGGACCTCATCGAGGAAACAAGGGAGGCAGCTCAGGTTCGCATGGCAAGATATCAACAAAAAACAGCCCAGTACTACAACTCCAAAGTCAAGCCTAAGCTCTTCAAAGTGGGGGACCTCGTCCTCGGGAGAGCCGAAGCTTTTCAGCCCACCGAGCAAGGAAAGCTTGCTCCAAACTGGAAAGGACCGTACCGAATCGCCCGAGTACAAAGGCCCAGAGCATACAAGTTGGAGTCTCTCGAAGGGACCCTCATTCCACGAAGCTGGAACTCCGAGAACCTCCGGATGTACTACCAATAGAACCCCTAGGGGTCTCCAACACCCGGAAATGTGACTTTCGCCCCCCTCCTCTCTGTGCTAATCTATTCATAGTTCCCTTTTGATTATTCTACACCTTTCCTGATGGTAAAACATTTGTGAACTTCAAGAAACCGGACCAAGCTCGGATGCCCGACCAAGCTCGAATGCCCCAATTGAGGGGTTAGCGCCATGCTACGTCAACGTCGAGCTCGGCCTCGATCTCCTTCAAAAACCTCGACTTAGGTCGGAATGCCCCGTGTGTCGACCGTAGAGTCTCAAACTCCCTCGACCTCAGGAAGCGTCACCAGGTCGACAGCGAGCCCAAGTTCCCTCGACCTCGTGCTCGATACCTCGACTAAGGTCGGGATGCTCCGTGTGTCGACCGTAGAGTTCCAAACTCTCTCGACCTTGGAAAGCATCACCAGGTCGACAGCGAGCCCAAGCTCCCTCGACCTCGTACTCGATGCCTCGACTAAGGTCGGGATGACCCGTGTGTCGACCGTAGAGTCCCAAACTTCCTCAACATCGGAAAGCGTCACCAGGTCGACAGTGAGCCCAAGCTCCCTCGACCTCGTGCTCGATGCCTCGACTAAGGTCGGGATGCCCCGCGTGCCGACCGTAGAGTCCCAAACTCCCTCGACCTTGGGAAGTACCACCAGGCCGATAGCGAGCCCAACCTCCCTCGACCTCGGAAAATCGGGGATGGTGCCTTTGCGGCCCTCCGGGACACTCGACAGCGACAACGAAACAACACCCACGAAAATCTCCAACAATGGCAATATCTCCCGGTTCGCCGGTGTTTCCGAAACGGACCCCAAGCCAAGGAACGCCTCCGAAAGCTGACCAAGAAACAAAGCGGCCTGCTTCAATATGGAACGCCCGGTCTCGAAGGTGCAAGAGGTACATCCCACTCGGCACCTACTCCATTACATTTGTTTACTTACGTACCGCCGGCAAGATCCTGAGTAAGCCCGGGATTTCTCCCGACCAAGGTCGGGATGCTCCTCAAAGTAAATCCAAGGCCGAGGTCCCACCGACCTCGTGCACTCTCTCTCTATTGATGATCTCCATGTTAATCTATACAGACCCCTCCGAGTGGGATCCCGGCTAAGCCTAAATATCGAAAGGTGTTGCCCAAAGATGGTCACCCAAGAGGGGGGTGAATTGGGTGTTTTAAAAAACTTTTTGACTAATTTAAGATTAAACCACACAAATATATAAACTAAAGCAAGGATAAAGGGATAAGAGAAGACAACCACAAGCACACGGTTTTATAGTGGTTCGGAGCCTTCACTGCTCCTACATCCACTCCCCAAAGCGCCTTTGGGTATTTCCACTATAATCCAAGATTACAGTACGGTAGTTTTGCGAGTTCACTACCCAACTCGTTGTTTTACACCGGGCTCACAACAAACCCTAAACCCCCAATTTCTCTTAGGTTTGGGACGCCTTTCCCTTGTTCCAAGTCCCTTGACTTGAACAAGCACCACGATAAAAGAGTGTACAAAAGAATATAAAAGCTCTAGAAAGCAAATATAGCACTTATGAACAATGAAACCCGGAAGAATCTTTTTGCCGTTGGAAGCGTGGGAGATGTTGATTCTTCCAAGGTAGACCGCGTAGGGTTGAGTGTGAGCTTTGATTCCCGAGCGCGCGAGAGTGGTTGAGCTTGAAATCACTTGGGAGACTTGAAAGTACTTGATTTCCTTCCTTGGATGCACTCACTCCCTTGAGCTTTTCTTTCAAACTTCTCTCTTGAATGATTTTGCTTTGGGTTGGTGAAGAGTCGTTGAGAACCACTTAAGAGGTCCCTTTTATAGCCCAAAAAGCAAATATAGCCGTTAGAGACAAAAAGAGAAGGATTTGAAATTCAAAATCAAACCTGAAAAGCTGTCAGTCGCGTCCCAGGCGCTCCGGGGACGTCTCCGCTACAGCGAGAGACGTCTCACCTACAGGATTTTACTTTTTATTTTATCTGGGGTCGACTCGGCACTTTACGGGGACGTCTCGCCTTGTCTGTGCTTTTTGAGTGGGGACGACTCCGCTTCTTTGGGGACGACTCCACTTCTTTGTCTCCGAAAAACTTGCCCTCTGGAATTCCCTGAGAGAGTCGTCTCCGCTCTTTCAGGGGACGTCTCCGCTTGTGTCCACTTTATGCGTGGGGACGACTCCGCTATCTCAGAGTCGACTCCGCTTCCTTATCACCGCAAAAACCATTCTCTGGAAAACCCTGAGAGAGTCGTCTCCGCCATCTTGGGGACGTCTCGGGGAGTCTCCTTTTTGCTTGCGGGGACGACTCCGCGTACAGCGGGGACGTCTCGCGCATATCCCTTGAGAAACGTCTTTCTGCCGCCACTGAGAGAGTCGACTCCGCTTCTGAGAGAGTCGACTCCGCTAACGCGGGGACGACTCGGCAGGTGCCGGGGACGACTCCAAGTGTGCCAGTTCTTCCTGTTTGTGCCAGAGACGTCTCTGAAACTATCAGGAGACGTCTCGGCTGTCCCTGAACTTTTTCTTTAGCTCAAAATATTCTTCAATAAATTCATAAAAATTGTGGGAACTTGCCTAGACATTTCTTAACAATTTTCTAAGTAAAACACATGAATTCCTCAATCGAATTGTTAAGATATAATGGAATTTTACTCTAGTGTTTTGTATTCATCAAAATCCATTAGAGGGTCAACAATCTCCCCCTTTTTGATGATGACAAAACACTGAGTATATGCAAAATTTGAAATTTAAACATATACACAGTATTGATCAGATATACAAGTATAATGTTTTGATTTGAACTAGATACGATGTGCATCACTTAAATTTCCTTGTGCATAGGATTGATCTTTATAGTTCTTAAATGATTTTATCATATGAACTGAATTTGAATCAAGTTAGAATGATATATTGATGCTGAAGATAATTTAAAAACTAGATTTTTTTTGACTCCCCCTTTCTTTTCCAGAAGGGCAATTATCTTAAAATTAATATTCTTCAATAACCATATTCAATATTCATTCTATACCCCCCTTTCAATATCCATATTTTTCAATATTCATATTTCAATATTCTATTCCCCCTTACAATATTCTACTCCCCCTTTTTGTCATCAACAATGAAGGGGACAAATGATACTCAAGGTGTGACATTCATATTACTCCCCCTTTGTTTGTGGAATTCATTTCATACTCATCGTTTAGTTTAACATAGTTATCACAAGATGTGCTCCCCCTGTTTCTTTGTATCACACAATCAAACACATACACAGAATTGGCAATGTACACAAGATTTTAAAAAGAAATTGTATTCATTCATATGTCATTGTAAGTCTTTGAAGTTAGTACATAAGAGTATTGATTTCAAGTACAAAAGGAAGAGTCATAACAAGTATTGATTTCTAGTACAAAAGTGTTTCACAATGGCCTAGGATTTACAAAAAGAAGATCCTATAGGATATCCATCATCGGCGTCGTTGCTCATGGGGCATTGTACTTTGTGCATAAGCCTTACAGGCTGCATCTATGAAGCCATTGATAGAATCCATGAGAGTCTTAAAGTGATCTCCCTGTGACTTGTGGAAACCTGCCACAAGTGCTTCAAACTCTAAGGTTGCCATCTCAATTCTGCCTCTAAGTTGGGCAACTAGGGTGCCCACATTGCCATCTGGCTTTGTCAACTCTTTGAGACTCTCGGAAATGGCCTTCAAGCTGTCTTTGAGCTCTATCGATCTGAATGTTTGGGTGGCACCTACCCCAACTATTTGCTGCTCTGTGGCTTCAATTTGAGCTCTAATTTCCTTCAGCTCTTGTCTGATGGGGGCCAGCTCTGCAGTCATCATGGATCTCATCTCCTCCCTCATCTGCTGACAAATAACAGATGCTAAAGTGTGCATCTGCTCCTCTGATAGGAAGGAGGTCCCACTGACTGGAGGAGGTTGTGGCATGGATGTGGAAGGTCCAGCTGAGCTGGAGGGAATATCAGGGATGTCCATGTGGCTAGGTGGAGGAGAGTGATGGTCAGGCTCATGATGTGGGATTTCAGGCTCTATGGTTTGTGCTTTTCTTTTTGGAACCTTGACCCACGACCCATCTATCTTGTGAAATTCCATTCTTCTCATTGAGCCCTCATTGTAATAATCGGTGTTTCTTAGGGCCTTTGCAGGTTCATTTGGTGGAATGGGAACCTTGAAGTGTTTAAATATTAAGGTAAAGATCATGCCATAGGGTATACTAAACCTAGAATACCTATGACATTGGGCAATGTAATTTAGCATGAGTCTAGGGAGGTTTAGGGGGATCCCTAGTAGGATATGGTGCATTATGACTAAATCACGCTCCGAAACAAAATCGAAGCGACCGGTTTTGGGGAATAGGACCCGATTGACAATGCTTAAAAGAAGTCTCATTTCTGCATTTAGGTCCTGGGAGTAGACAACATCAAGAGGGCCGCAGTCCTCTCTTCCTAGAATCAAGTTTAGGGCTATTTCCCTTTGGGGATGTGAGGTCGGTGCCTCACCGTCCTTAGGAATTTGTAGGACAGTGGATAGGACATCCTCATTAATTTCTACCAATGTCCCTCGAACATATGCAGTGTACCCTAAGTCTCCTAAGGCCATATCACTAAACATTTCTCTAACAAGGCCGGGGTAGGTCGAGATTTTGAGGGTGCAAAGGTGCTCCCACCCTTGGGCTCGGAGTCTCTCTCCAATAGAGAACCCCTCATGATCTAGAAAGGAAAAATCGATGTGCCTGCCAGTCGTGACTGTGCGATTTGCACAGGAAATCGTCGTGGTCGGCGGAGCAACCGGAGGAGAAGGCGCGGAGGGTTCTTCCCGCCGTTCCTCGCCGTCGTCCGCTACTCTAGGTCGCCTCCCACGGGTTGTCCTAGCTTTCTTTGGTGCCATGGATGCTAGGGTTTGCGATTTAGGGCAAATGGAAGCTAGGTTTTGAAGTGGAGAGCAAGTGGAGGCTAGGGCTTTCCGTTTTGGTCGGGAATGAGGGAGAAAGCTCGAGTCGGCTCGAGCGATTTCGACCTATTTAAAAAGCCCTCATTCGGTCCCCGAGACGTCTCCGCCACTAAGGCGAGACGTCTCCCCCTGGGGGGACATCTCTGCGACTTGCCAGAGACGTCTCCGGCACAAAAAATTTCAGACTGCAGTTCCAGATTTTTGTTTAATCACCCTAATCAATCGTGATTTCTTTTGATAGACACAGAGTGAATTTGTTTGTGATCCTCCCCCTTAATAATACATCCTATAATGATTTGATAATGACTTTTAGATTATTAAGATTGAAATGAGGAATGTTTGACCAAATTTCGAATACCCATGTTATAGGCTCTGAAAATATCTCTATGAAGAGTCCAAGGGAGGGTAACCATCCTCCGGAAAGTCAAACAGTTCGTCATTTAGTTTAGATGAATTCATGTTTTCACATATGTTTGCCTTGAGGTGGGTTACTAGTTCGAGTAGCAAAGTAAAGCAATACAAGTTCACTTCATTTGCTAGGATCATACAAGCTCAACGCATTCCTTAAGAAATTGAATCTATCTTTACAAAGGGGCTTTGTAAAGATATCAGCTAATTGATTTTCAGTACATACATATTCAATCATCACATCATTTTTCATCACATGATCCCTAATAAAATGATGCCTAATCTCTATATGCTTTGACTTAGAGTGTTGAACCGGATTTTTTGTTAAGTTGATTGCACTTGTATTGTCACACTTAATTGGTATATTGTCCATTTTAATACCGAAGTCTTCAAGCTGTTGCTTAATCCAAAGAACTTGGGCACAACAGCTTCCAGCTGCAATGTACTCAGCTTCAGCTGTGGACAAGGCAACTGAATTTTGTTTCTTGCTAAACCAAGAAACCAAATTGGCACCCAAGAATTGACATGTCCCACTTGTGCTTTTTCTGTCGAGTTTGCACCCGGCAAAATCAGCATCGGAATAAGCAATTAAGTTTATGTCAGACTGTTTAGAGTACCATAAGCCTACATTAGATGTCCCTACTAGATATCTAAATATTCTTTTAACAGCTTGCAAGTGTGATTCCTTAGGACATGCTTGGTATCTAGCACACATACAAACACTGAATAATATATCTGGTCTACTAGCAGTAAGGTAAAGTAAAGAGCCTATCATACCTCTGTACAATTTGCAGTCTATACTTTTACCTTTTTCATCCTTATCAAGCTTGCAACTTGAGCCCATGGGTGTGCTGATTTCTTTTGCATCCTTCATCTTGAATTTCTCCAACATTTCTTTGATATACTTGGACTGACTGATGAATATGCCTTCCTCTGATTGTTTTATTTGCAGCCCAAGGAAGAAGTTGAGCTCACCCATCATGCTCATTTCAAATTCTCCCTGCATAAGCTTGGCAAACTCTTGACAAAGACTATCATTAGTAGCACCAAAAATTATATCATCCACATAAATTTGTACAAGCAATAAGTCATTTCCTTTTCTTTTAATAAAGAGGGTTTTGTCTACATTTCCTCTCTTAAATTTGTTTTCAATTAGGAAATTACTTAATCTTTCATACCATGCCCTAGGAGCTTGCTTAAGTCCATACAATGCTTTATGCAATTTATACACATAATCTGGATGTAAGTGATTTTCAAAACCTGGAGGTTGTCCTACATAAACTTCCTCCATTATATAACCATTTAGAAATGCACTTTTTACATCCATTTGATAGAGTTTAAAGTCCATGAAGCATGCATATGCCAAAAGTAATCTAATAGCTTCTAATCTAGCAACAGGAGCAAAAGTTTCATCAAAATCTATTCCTTCCTCCTGATTATATCCTTTGGCCACTAGCCTAGCTTTGTTTCTTATTACTATTCCATCTTCATCTAGTTTATTTCTATACACCCACTTGGTGCCTATAATTGAAACATTTGGGGGTCTTTTCATTAGAGTCCAAACTTCATTTCTTTCAAATTGGTTTAATTCCTCTTGCATAGCGTTCATCCAATTATCATCTTTTTCAGCTTCTTCTAGTGATTTAGGCTCTATTTGTGAAACGAAAGCAAGATAATTACTAGTGTTTCTTAGAGAAGATCTAGTTCTTATACCTTGTGAAGGATCACCAAGGATTAGATCCTTTGGATGACCATGTGCATACCTCCATTCTTTAGGAAGATCTTGATTGTTTGATGGAGGTTGATCTTCTTCATCTTGCTGATTTGTATCTTCCTTAACCTCATCCTCATGTTGTTTGTCTTGTATGGAGAATTCCTTGATTCGGTCTTCAAGTATACCTGCATCAACATCTTCTTCTTTTCTAGAAGAATCTCCATTAGTTTCATCAAAAACAACATGAATGGATTCTTCAACAACGAGAGTTCTCTTGTTGAAGACCCTGTATGCTCTACTAGATGAGGAATAACCTAAGAAGATCCCCTCATCTGATTTGGCACTAAATTTACTGAGATTGTCCTTTCCATTGTTCAAAATAAAACATCGACAACCAAAAACATGAAAATAACTTATATTTGGTTTTTTGCCTTTTATCAATTCATATGGTGTTTTCTTTAAGATAGATCTAACTAAAGCACGATTTAAGATATAACATGAGGTACTTATTGCTTCAGCCCAAAAATACTTTGGTAGATCCGATTCGCACAACATGGTACGAGCCATATCTGCGAGTGTGCGATTCTTCCTTTCTACCACCCCATTTTGTTGGGGTGTCCTAGGTGCCGAGAAATTGTGATTGATACCATTTTCGTCACAAAACTTTTCAAAGTGTTGATTTTCAAACTCGGTACCATGATCACTCCTAATTGCTTTTAGCTTAAGATTGAGTTCATTTGAAACTTTATTATGAAACTTGATAAAAGCGGGAAAGGACTCATCTTTGTGTGCAAGGAATGAAACCCATGTAAAACGTGAAAAATCATCAACAATGACAAGACCAAATTTCTTACCCCCTAGACTAGCAGTTCTAGTGGGTCCAAACAAATCCATGTGAATTAGTTCTAAGGGTTTTGACGTTGAGACTATGTTCTTAGACTTAAAAGAACTTCTTGTTTGTTTTCCTAATTGACATGCCGCACAAATTTTATTCTTTTCAAAGTCTATTTTCGGTAGTCCTTTGACTAGATCCTTTGTAATCAATTTAGAAATTAAATCCATGCTAGCATGCCCTAACCTACGATGCCATAACCAACTAGTCTCATTGACTTTAGGATTCATGGCTACAAGACATTGGCCATCCTTCATGGTGAGATCATCAAGATCTACCATGTAAACATTTCCATGCCTATGTCCTATGAGTATGATCTCATTATCAATTGGACTACTAATTATGCATAGTGACGATTCAAATGATACTTTAAAGCCCTTGTCACAAAATTGACTTATACTTAATAAATTATGTTTCAGTCCATTAACTAACAATACATTATCAATAAATGAGGAGGATGATATGGAGATTTTACCGACACCAATGATTCGGCCTTTAGCATTGTCTCCAAATGTGACTACTCCTCCTTCTTTTGATTCCAAGGTGACGAAGAGACTCTTGTCACCGGTCATATGCCTTGAGCAACCGCTATCAAGATACCACATTCTCTTTTTATTTTCGGCTGCAAGGCATACCTGCAAAATGATCATGTGAAGCTCTTAGGTACCCAAGTTTTCTTGGGTCCTTCGTGGTTAGTGTGGTTGGTTTCCTTAGGCACCCATACTTTAGTTATGTTTTTGGCTTTCACAAATGTACTCTTGTTAGTTTGGATTTTTCTTTGAATACAAGAGTAGACTTTATGTCCAGTCTTTCCACAATGAAAGCATGTAGGTTTTTCAGTTTTTACATCTTTCGCTTTTACAAAGAAATTCTTTAGATACTTTTGTTGTTTATTAGTTTTATAACCTAATCCGGCTTTATTAAAAACGGCTCTTTGATTTGAAAGAATGAGATTTAATTTTTCAGAACTTTGTGTGAATTTTTCAACAATTGGTTTGTACTTATGTACCTCATTCTTAAGATTCAAATTTTCTTTGACTAGTTCTTCCTTATCTTTTTTAAGAGATTCAACATTTTGTGCAAGTGAGGTATTAATATCGAATAGGGATTTTAATTTTAGATTTAATTCCTTAATTACTGTTTTTCCCTTTTCATTTTCAATACTAAGTTTTGAATTCTTAATTTCTAGGTTAGTAGTATTAATATTTTTAACGCTCTCCTTTTCAATTAATAGGTTTTCAATGTCTTCCTTTAGTTTTTGATTGGAGGCTTTTAATTCTTTATTTTTTGCTCCTAACATACTACAATCACCCATAAGTTCTTGAAAAGCTTCATACAATTCTTCTAAAGTAAAATTTATGGTTGGGTTTTGACATACCTCGTCGTCCTCGAACGCCATGAAGCATAAATTGGCGGTCTCTTCCTTCTCTTCCTCGGAGGATGATGTGTCACTATCATCCCATTTGCCTTCAATGCCTTCTTCTTCTTCTTTCCAAAATACTTGTTTTGTTGAGGGCATTCGGAACGAATGTGTCCCGGTCTCTTGCAATCATAGCATATGATTGGATCTCTTTCTTTTTCCTTTTCTTTTTCCCAATCATTTCTACCTCCAAATTTCTTTCTTGGGAAGGGTTTCTTCCTTCTCATGAATTTCTTAAACTTCCTAACTATCAACCCCAAGTCCTCATCTTGGCTTTCTTCTTCACTCCCACTGCTCTCTTCTTCACACACACTTGAGGTAGCCTTGAGTGCGATTGTCTTTTTCTTCGGCAACTCTTCTTCATGTTGCTTCATCGTGAGCTCATGCGTCATCAATGAGCCCAAGAGTTGCTCTAGCCCCAAGGTGTTGAGGTCTTTGGCTTCTACGATCGCCGTGACCTTTGCTTCCCATGCTTTTGGCAAAGACCTGAGAATTTTACTCACAAGTTCCGGGTTAGTGTAGGATTTACCCAAGCTTTTTAAACCATTAATTATATCCGTAAAGCGTGTAAACATGCATGTGATGGTTTCATTGGGTTCCATCTTAAACAACTCATATTTGTGAACTAGAATGTTCACTTTGGACTCCTTGACTTGATTTGTACCCTCGTGGGTAACTTCAAGCTTATTCCATATTTTCTTAGCGGAACTACATGTGGAGACTCTATTAAACTCATTTGCATCTAAAGAACAAAATAATGAGTTCATGGCTCTAGAATTGAGTTGAGCCATCCTATCATCATTCTCATCCCAATCCTCTTCAGGTTTGGGAACTCGAATGCCATTAACTATGTGTGATGGTTCTTGTGGTCCCTTGACTATAACCCTCCACAAGGCATAGTCTTGTGCTTGAATGAAGATTTTCATTCTAGTTTTCCAATAGGTATAATTTGTCCCATTGAAGAGTGGAGGTCTATTGGTTGCTTGCCTCTCGGCAGGAACATTGTTAAAGGGTGTTCCCATCTAGATCTTTGGCTAAGACGGTTAGGTCTTTCAAGAAATATAAGAGCACCTGCTCTGATACCACTTGTTGCCCAAAGATGGTCACCCAAGAGGGGGGTGAATTGGGTGTTTTAAAAAACTTTTTGACTAATTTAAGATTAAACCACACAAATATATAAACTAAAGCAAGGATAAAGGGATAAGAGAAGACAACCACAAGCACACGATTTTATAGTGGTTCGGAGCCTTCACTGCTCCTACATCTACTCCCCAAAGCGCCTTTGGGTATTTCCACTATAATCCAAGATTACAGTACGGTAGTTTTGCGAGTTCACTACCCAACTCGTTGTTTTACACCGGGCTCACAACAAACCCTAAACCCCCAATTTCTCTTAGGCTTGGGACGCCTTTCCCTTGTTCCAAGTCCCTTGACTTGAACAAACACCACGATAAAAGAGTGTACAAAAGAATATAAAAGCTCTAGAAAGCAAATATAGCACTTATGAACAATGAAACCCGGAAGAATCTTTTTGCCGTTGGAAGCGTGGGAGATGTTGATTCTTCCAAGGTAGACCGCGTAGGGTTGAGTGTGAGCTTTGATTCCCGAGCGCGCGAGAGTGGTTGAGCTTGAAATCACTTGGGAGACTTGAAAGTACTTGATTTCCTTCCTTGGATGCACTCACTCCCTTGAGCTTTTCTTTCAAACTTCTCTCTTGAATGATTTTGCTTTGGGTTGGTGAAGAGTCGTTGAGAACCACTTAAGAGGTCCCTTTTATAGCCCAAAAAGCAAATATAGCCGTTAGAGACAAAAAGAGAAGGATTTGAAATTCAAAATCAAACCTGAAAAGCTGTCAGTCGCGTCCCAGGCACTCCGGGGACGTCTCCGCTACAGCGAGAGACGTCTCACCTACAGGATTTTACTTTTTACTTTATCTGGGGTCGACTCGGCACTTTACGGGGACGTCTCGCCTTGTCTGTGCTTTTTGAGTGGGGACGACTCCGCTTCTTTGGGGACGACTCCACTTCTTTGTCTCCGAAAAACTTGCCCTCTGGAATTCCCTGAGAGAGTCGTCTCCGCTCTTTCAGGGGACGTCTCCGCTTGTGTCCACTTTATGCGTGGGGACGACTCCGCTATCTCAGAGTCGACTCCGCTTCCTTATCACCGCAAAAATCATTCTCTGGAAAACCCTGAGAGAGCCGTCTCCGCCATCTTGGGGACGTCTCGGGGAGTCTCCTTTTTGCTTGTGGGGACGACTCCGCGTACAGCGGGGACGTCTCGCGCATATCCCTTGAGAAACGTCTTTCTGCCGCCACTGAGAGAGTCGACTCCGCTTCTGAGAGAGTCGACTCCGCTAACGCGGGGACGACTCGGCAGGTGCCGGGGACGACTCCAAGTGTGCCAGTTCTTCCTGTTTGTGCCAGAGACGTCTCTGAAACTATCAGGAGACGTCTCGGCTGTCCCTGAACTTTTTCTTTAGCTCAAAATATTCTTCAATAAATTCATAAAAATTGTGGAAACTTGCCTAGACATTTCTTAACAATTTTCTAAGTAAAACACATGAATTCCTCAATCGAATTGTTAAGATATAATGGAATTTTACTCTAGTGTTTTGTATTCATCAAAATCCATTAGGGGGTCAACAAAAGGTCGGCGCCGGTCCGCAGCGACGGCCTCGACCTTTAATACTTTGGTTGAGCTCGGGAGTGCCAAGGCACCCATCATAAATCTCTGCCCCACTTGTTGGTACCTCAACTAAGCTCGAGGCCAACTATCGCGAAGGCCCCAACAACAGCACGATTTTGATCTACGGTCTCCTCGGAGATTGACCCCGAAACCTTTCGTAAATCCACGACCGGATAGCCGAATTCAAAGGCTCAGCTGAGTTTCTCAAAATACAAACCTGAGGGCCTGATGAAACCTCTTCGAGGTTCAAGAGCCGAACCTAAGGGCTTGGTAAGATTCGCATCCGAGCTCGAAGACTCGATGAATTTTTCTAAAATCTAAGCTTGGAGCTTTCCTTAGCGAATGCAGTCGAAACCTAGGCCCACGGGACTTAAGTTTACAAACCTGGCCGAGCTCTAGGACTTAGTGAATTCCCCTAGGATCTGAGCTGGGCGCCTAAAATGCTATCCTTGTCGGGGCTAAGCTTAATAGTTTAGAAAAAGTGCCTCAAACCTAAGTCTACAGAATCCAAGCCTGAGAGCTTAGCCGAACTAAGAAACTTAGAAGAAATTATTGAGAAAAGTTCGACGCGAACAATTAAAGTAAAAGTTCACTTATTGCGCAAAGGAGAGAAAGGAAGGCGAGTACAAATTGGCAAAAGATGTTCTTTTATTAATAAAAAGCCCGAAGGCAGGGGTACAAAATTGAGGGTCGGCCGAACAACAAGTTTGAAGGCCGACCTCGCTTACAATAAAAGAAAAACAAAAAGAAGACAAGTCCTAGGGGGCTGCAGCCTCATCGGTGCCAGGATCATCCACGACGATCACTTGGGGAACCTCGGCAGGAATCGGCTCGGGACCCCCTGTGGAAGGCTCAGGTGAAGCTCCGCCAGTAGTCTCAGCAACTCCCCCGGCAGCCTCCCCAGTAAGAGCCCCTCGAACCAATGGATCAGCCTCGGCGGCCTCGGGCTCGGCAACCTGTCCCCCGACCTCGGTTTCGGCGGCCTCCTCCTCATCCTCAAGTGCGGAGGGCAGATCGAACTCATCGCCGAATCCCGATTTTGGCCGGATCCCGGACAGATCGTACTGGGAGCAATACCGAGCCATTTATCTTCGAAAGTTTTCAAAGCCCCGGAGGAACCCGTCCACGGTCTCCTCCAACATGTCGCGGAACTCCTCTGACTCTTTGAAGAGTTCACGGCATTCTCGGCCTGTTCGAGTGCCCTCTTCTCTCGGGCCTCGAGTTGCTCAACCTTAAGGCGGAGAACCCCACCCTCATACTTGTGGCCGGCGGCTTCAGAGCGAGCCTCGGCAAGATGCGCCTCGAAGGTGCGCAACTCCGATCTCGCCAAAGCGTGCGCAGCCCGCTCCTCCTCGAGCTCGTCTGCCATCGCTCGCCGCCCGGCCTCAGTGGCCTCTCTCCGTGCCACTACTTCCGCCAGCGCGGCCTCCAACTCGGCGATCCTCTTCTTGGCCGGCTCTAGTTGTCTATAGAGTGGCCGAGACTCCTTCTGGCATTCCGAGGCGATGAATACCAGGGTATCAACTTCGTGGATGTGCTGCAGGAAAAGCGGCTATAAGTAAAAATTAAGAAAACACTAATGACTAAGGGCAAAATGAAAAGGTGACTTACCCGAGCAATGTTGCAGTAGGTCTGGTCGACGACCTCCTCCAGCGTAAAGGTCCAGAATTCAGCTCGGTCCGCCGAAAGCATGGCGCGGCGGAATACTTCGCGCGCGACGTCGGCGTCCCGGAAGGCCGAGCTCCCCTCGTGTATTGGAGACTCTGGCTCGACTGACTCCCTCCCTTCGGCCCCCGAAGAACTCGGCCCAGCCGAGCTCGTGACGATAGGGCGGGACCCCGGGGCCCCTGCTCGGCTCGAGCCCTGAGTGTCGCAGGCGGATGACCAGCCGACCCGCCCGCTGAGAAATGGGGGTGAAACAGGTCGGAGACGCCGACCCAGACGCCCCCCCGGAACCCGAGCTCGCATGCTCGGCAGCCGAGACTCTCCCCTGGGCGGACCCCGAGACTCCGGCTTCGGAACCCCTCACCTCGGCAGGGGCGGAAGTACCGACCGACTTGGACTTCTTTCGGGGCTGGGGAATAGCCCCGCCGGCCTCGGCTGCCCGCCTCTTCAGCCGAGAGAAGAGGGATGTGTTGCTGGTCGACATGTGGAGAATGTCTGAAACAAAGAAGGGAAGAAATTTTTTTAAATATCAGACCAACATCAAAAGAGCAAAGGAAAGAAACAGATCAGGCAAAAACTAAAGAATGAAGGAGCAGTACAACTGCCCTTACCCTCGGGATGCGCCGAGCTCAGGCCGACCTCCACCAGAGCTTCCTCGGTCAGAAACTCGGTCAGAAGGATGCCCTCTCGAGATCTCGCTGGGCATCAAAAGCCCTCTGATCGTCCACCGAAAGTCTGTTGAGCCTATTCAGGGCCTTCAGCCCGGGACGCCCCCATCTCGAATCTGTTGGGAATTGTATCCTAAATGTCAATCGTCAGCATATTGATGATTGAATATTGTAAATAAATTGACAAATTAATAAAGTATTATTCGGCATTATTCATCATTTCATCTTCAAATGAACTCTTATATGATGAAGTCCTTAGGACTTATGTTATGATAAAGGAGGATTTATCTTTGAGTCCTTAAACTTTTTCGCGACCAAATGATATGTTGTTACTAGGACGACAACATTATCGAGATTAGGTCGTTGTGTGACATATACGTTGGTTGTCCTCTTAACCAAGGAGTGTGGAGACACTGGTATGCCATACAGGTGAAGTGTAGGAGTACATTTCACTGAACGTGACCAATTCCGGAACGCTCTACTGTCAAGAGATGTTCCGAGTGGATATGGGTATAAGTTTGGCCCTCTGACCTGAGACCGCAACCTGTGACTAGCAAGCAACTCACTGTACTTTGGTACCGGACTACCTGAATTTCTAATTCAGTGACGGAAGGTCACTGGGTGCAGTCAAGTACTTGCGTAGTCAGTTGTGAGTCAAGATGGAATTGACCCCTCCTGCAAACAGGAGATAATGTCTTGTGACTAATTTAGCAAAACCTTGGCCAGGGTAATCTCAGTGAGGAGTCACGGGATATCTAAAGTTAATCACATAATGGATGTACTAATTATAGGGTTGACAGTGAGCTCTAAGTCATCCTGGCATTAAGAGTCAAAGGGATTGAATTATACAGTAACCATAGTTCAGGATTCCAGAATATTTGCTTCGCATATATTCGGCCTATTCGGACGTCGGGTACCATTGCTAGATGGTCACATCGATTAGTGTAGGAAGTCGTTCCTATACTACCGGCTTAGGTTCGAACCTATGAGGTCACACGCATAGAAGATTCCTGATTGATCAAGAAGGCTGATGAATGATTAAGAATCATTCAGGGGTAATTTGGTCAATTCGATTGGCAAATTATCTTATAAAATAATTAAAGTAATTATCGGAGGATTAATTAGTAATTAGATTGCTAATGAACTCAATTGGATTGAGTAATTAGACTAAGGATGAGCCAAATTGAATTAGATTCAATTCTGGGCTCAATCAGGGTTTTTGACCTGATTGGATTAGGTCTGAATCAAGAGGACTTAGGTTGACCAAATTAAATTAGATTAAATTTGTGCTTAATTAGGGATTGACCTAATTGGATTAGGTTCAACCCATGGTAATTGAATCATTCTAATTGTTAGGATTTAATTAAATTAAATGGGTTTGATCTGAAACTATTCGGATCTTGAAATCCACTTGTCACATATCCATGCATGGCGCCATAAATTGATTTTTAATATGATTAAAAATTAATTTAATTTATTTAATGGTGCCATGGGACACTTGGCAACATCAGGGACCTCTTTCATCATTAGATGGGTCGAAATGGAGAGATAAATTCATGAAAAGAATTGGATAAGATCAAATTCTCTCTCTTCATGACATATGCCATCCTTATCTTTATCTCACTTCTAATTAAGGTTGAATTTCGAATTTAATCACCACAAAATCACCACGTGACCCTCTAATCTGATTAGGGGCATGGGAATTTCGAAATTGAAAGAGGGAAGTGGCAACATGATGAATGGTTTTGTTGCCCAGATAGACAACCCAAGAGGGGGGGGTGAATTGGATTTTTAAATTAACTTAGCTAATTAAAACTTTGTGGATGATTAACTAAATACTATAGCCAGTTATTTAATTAAAGCTAAGTGCTGTGAGTAATGTGTGGGGAAGAAGATGAGAGACAATGCACTACAAACACAAAGTTTTATAGTGGTTCGGAGCTAACCCTTGCTCCTACGTCCACTCCCCAAGTCTCACTTGGGAATTTCACTATAACCCCCTTGGATTACAGCCGGTTGTTTTGCAAGCTCACAACCGAACTTGTTGTTTTACGAGCTCACAACGAACTCGGTCGGTTTTTCCAGGCTCACCGACTAGAACCAACCCCGATTGTTTTCCCGGGCTCACAATCAAACCCTTACACTCGTTGGTTTTAAACCGGCTCACCAACCAACCTTAATCCCCTTGATTCAATCCCCCGATTGAATCAAGTAAATACACGAGATAGAAGAAAACAGAAAATAGCTTCTTAAAAAGCAGATTTAAAACAATATAATCGTAAAGGAGTTAGAAGCCCTCAAACACTTTTAAGATGGTGAAGAGGTGTGGCTTCTGGAACTCCGGTCTCCTCTTGAAAGAGTGATCGACTTGAAAGCAGGAGGAGGAAGCTTTGAATGCTGGGAAGATGTTGGTGGAGCAGTAAATGCAGATCTTCCCTTTTTCTCGTTGAAGAGCACTTAGAGAGCTTGAAGACTTGAATGCTAGGAGTGGAATGTGTGTTCTCTACCTTGCTACAGTCTTCTGTGGCTATTTAAGCCAACCCCCACGGAAACTAGCCGTTACTCTGCTTTTTCTGGCCATTCTGCACACTCTGCGCAGCCTGACAATGTGACCGTTGGTGGGTTGGAGTCGACTCGCGCGATCAGGAGTCGACTCGGCTGTAGCAGGAGTCGACTCGAGCTTTTCCGGAGTCGACTCGGCAACTGTTCCCAGTTTGAATTAAAGTTGCCGTCTTGACTGGGAGTCGACTCGTCTTGACCCGGAGTCGACTCGTCAACTTCTGGCGCTGACCTGGCAATTTTGGAGTCGGCTCATCCTCTGTAGTCCATGGATCCAAATTTGAATTTTGTCCACTTGAGTCGACTCGACTGTCCTGGAAGTCGACTCGAATCTCAGAGCCCGAACTCCCGATTCTCTGTCTTTTGGCTCATCCAGTCTTGGAGTCGACTCGAACTTCCTTGGAGTCGACTCGGCTCTCAGTTTCCGAAAGTTGGTCTTCTGCCTTTTGACGTGAAGCTTGTCTTGGAGTCGACTCGAGCTGTCTGGGAGTCGACTCGAATCTCAGAGGCAGTAACATGGTCTTCTGTCTGTCGATGGTCGCACAGTCTCGGAGTCGACTCGCGTACTGCGGGAGTCGACTCGAATCTCAGAGTCCATAAAACACTCTCTGACTTTTTCTTTGTGTACGCTGGGAGTCGACTCGCGTTCCACTGGAGTCGACTCGAATCTCAGAGTCCATAAAACGCTCTCTGACTTTTTCTGTGTGTACCGCTGGGAGTCGACTCGCGTTCCACTGGAGTCGACTCGAATCTCAGACCTGAAAAACTGCTCTTCTGTCCTTCTGTCTGTTTTCAGTCGGAGTCGACTCGTACTGATCAGGAGTCGACTCGAGCTCGTGCCAGTGACCTTGATACGCTTGGAGTCGACTCGTGAAACTCGGGAGTCGACTCGTATCTCAGACATTGGTTCATGCAGACTTCTTAACTTATCCAAAATGCTATGAACCAAGTCTAGAGACACTTGGACAGGATTTTCACTGAAACACTCAATTGAATTCATTAGTAATCACAAGATATACTCCAATGCTTTGAGCTCATCAAAATCAAACGGGGTTTTAATCGATCACTCCACAATCTCCCCCTTTTTGATGATGACAAAACTTTGAGTATATGTAAAATGAGTTGCTCAGTAAATAATGAAATAAACTCCATAAATGAATTCAAATGTCTGATAATTTAATTTATCCAAGTTTGAAAGGAGTGAAACATTAAATTTTGGAGTTAAAGTTCCCCCTTTCATTTGGAATTATATAAGCCTTCATATTCTGCAATCAATTGTTTGGCTTATATGACATTAATGATTTAGCTTGATTAAAATTCAGATTCTCCCCCTCAACATATGCATTCAACTATGTTTTGATTTTCTGAATTTCCTTTTAATGCTTTGAAATTTTTGAACTAAAATTTTTGTTTTTAGAGGGAAAATCTGTCAATTTGTTCTTGAGTAGGATTCAGCTAATCTCCGAATATCCCTTGAATAGATTCTGGAGATTACTCCATTAGGAGCCCCAAAAGAGAGATAATGAGCCTCGAGGTACCGAATCTACTTAGAACAAATTTATGTGTGTTTTTAAGAGTTTATCGTTTTATTTATTTCCATTGATTTCTTTTACATATTTTTTAATATTTCTCCCCTTTTACATTTTATACTTACACATTTCTCCCCCTTTTTGTCATCATACCAAAAAGGAGGTAATCACACACAATCAATGGCACAAATGGCACAGTCAATCATCAAATGGCACAGAAATGAAGATAAGATGTCTACTCATTGTATTGATATGAAGGTGAATACATTTGAGCATACAATAGGTAAAGCAAGAACAATACAAAAGAAGACAAAACACAACTCAAAATCATCTATGACCTCCTCGAGGATGTGGCTCCCCCTCTCGAGGATACATCTCCTCCTCTGAAGGATGTGGCTCCCCCTCTCGAGGATACATCTCCTCCTCTGGAGGATGTAGCTCCTCCTCTCGAGGATGTGACTCCTCCTCTCAATCGGCTCTGCTCCATGAGGAGGGCGACTGCCTCTGTAACATGGCCCAGCTGCGTGATAATAGACGTGGTGGCTCTGCTATGTGTAGTGGAGAGCTCAGTCACCGACGTCTGAAGCCCAGTCACCGAGGTCTGAAGTGCGTCCAGCTTGTCGATGAGCACATTCGACAAGCGCTCGGCCCCCTCGGTGGTGGTGTGCATGTCACGGCGGATGTCATCCCGCATCCTCCTCGTGGTGCTCGTGACCTCGCTCATGCTGTGGAACTGGGCCTGCACCAGGGTCCTAATGTTGTAGATCTCCTGCCGCACCTCAGCCGTCATGTCTGTCACGGCTGTCAAGGATGGGACCAATGCTGAGGATGGAGTGGGTGCAGGAGTGGGAGCTGGCACGGAACCTCGGAGCTCCCGGAGCAGCTCGTCCCTCAAATCTCGGACGATCTCCTACCGCAGCTCCCGGAGCTGCTCTGGATCAATACGGACCTCCATAGATGGTGGAGCTGAGGAGGAAGGTCCGGCAGAGGTGGTAGGAGCAGGAGGAGTGGATGGAAGGTCTGGATGGTCTGGGGACTCTGGGTAGTCAGAATCTGGCTCAGGACTGGGTGATGGTCTGGTGGTCTGAGCGGTGAGAGTGGACTTCCTAACCCAGATCCCTTCTCTCTTCCGAAATCCCATCCTGTGCATGGTCCCCGTACCCAAGCGATCAGTCCATCGCAAGGCACGAGAGGGTTCCTTCTCAGGAATGGAAATTTCGTACTGCCTAAAGAGAAGAGTGAATATCATTCCGTATGGGAGGGAGAGCCTAGGTCTATCCAGGGGCTCACACATATACCTATAAATGAGCTTGGGGAAGTTGACCGGGGTGTCCTGAAGAATGTAAGACATAATAGCTAGGTCCCTCTCATTCACAAAATCAAATCTCCCTGTCTTAGGGAAGATGGACCTGGACAAAATGCTCAAAAGGATTCTCACTTCAATAGGAAGTGAGCTAGCAGATACCTCATCTAGGGGAGACTGAGGTGGATGCCCTAAGACGATCGTAAGGGCCTCAAATCTATCCTCAGGATGTGCAGGAGCCACCCCTACTAATGGAAGGTGGAGGATATGGGCAATGAGGTCCTCTGTGACACGCAATGGGACACCTAATACCGTGCCCTCAATACCTCCATCTCCCCGATGGACGGTACTGTAGAACTCTTGAACTAGGCCAGGATAGGTGGGAAGGTCCAAGGTGAGGAAGTACTCTAGACCCTGGGCTCTAAGCCTATCGCCTATGGTGAATCCTTCCCGGGAGAGATAGTCGAAAGTGACATACCTCCCGGAGGTGACGGCCTTTCCGGCCAACGGCCTAACATGAACCACCCTAGGCGGGGAACGATCCGGAGGAGGTTGCCTCGCGGGATCGTGCCGCGCCTTGGAGCGCCGCTCGGGACCGGCCACGGGACGGGACCTCTTTCTAACAACTCCCTTGCGAGGCATCTTGACCTAAACGAGATGAAAACCTAGAGAACGAAGAAGGATCGATAGAGGAAGCTCGAGACTGACCTGAAAAGACCTAGGAACGGACGGAAACTCAATGTCCGGCGAAGAATCGACGGGAAAAGGGCTTGGAGACGATCGAGGATGACCTAGGAGTCGGCTCTAGGGCTTTGTGAACAGTGGCGGCTTGAGAAAAAGTGTTTGCGAAACGACAAACCTAGGGTTAAAAAGTCGGATCCCGACTGCGAGTCGACTCTCCTGAGTCGCGAGTCGACTCGACCTCGAGTCGACTCCAGAAAATGCGCGAGTCGACTCTCCTTATGCGCCTGTAGACTTCGAGTCGACTCCCGACAATGTGCGAGTCGACTCCCCCTCAGCTGCCAACTTTGCGAGTCGACTCCCCCAAATGCGCGAGTCGACTCCCCCTTAGGAGCCGGCTCTGAAACTTACTCGAGTCGTCTCTAACCTTGGCACGCACTTAAAAATCATGCTATAACCGTGCCAAATGAGGGAAAATCACCTAGTTGGGATCTGATTTGATGATCATTGAATAGAAACTCTATTTTAACCTCATTTTAACCATCAAAATCAATTAATCTAGTGGAAACTCCCACTAGGATGGGTCAATCACTCCTAATCCCCTCCTAAGTACACTGAACCTCTCTTCACTTAGGGGTTTTGTGAAAATATCTGCTAATTGATTATCAGTACAAACAAATTGGAGAGTCACATCACCATTCAATACATGATCTCTTATGAAGTGATGTCTTATCTCAATGTGTTTAGTTCTTGAGTGTTGAATTGGATTTTTAGTTAGGTTTATGGCACTTGTATTATCACAATTAATGGGGATTTTATCTTGTTTAATGCCATAATCTTCTAATTGTTGTTTAATCCACAAGATTTGAGCACAACAACTCCCGGCTGCAACATATTCAGCTTCTGCAGTGGATAATGCAACCGAGTTTTGTTTCTTGCTAAACCATGAGATTAGGTTTTCTCCTAGAAATTGACAAGACCCGCTGGTACTTTTTCTATCAAGCTTACATCCAGCGAAGTCTGAATCTGTGTACCCTATTAAGTTTAGGCTAGATTCTTTAGAGTACCACAGCCCTATGTTCTTAGTTCCTATTAAGTATTTAAAGATTCTCTTAACTGCAGCTAGGTGTGATTCTTTAGGATTAGCCTGATATCTAGCACACATGCACACACTAAACATAATATCAGGCCTACTTGCAGTAAGATACAGTAAAGAACCTATCATACCTCTATAAAGTTTTTGATCTACAGATTTACCTGATTCATCTTGGTCTAACTTACATGATGAGCTCATGGGGGTGCTGATTGACTTGTTTTCCTCCATATCAAACTTCTTGAGCATCTCCTTGATATATTTGGCTTGATTGATGAAGATGCCTCCTTCAGATTGTTTGATTTGAAGCCCGAGGAAGTAGTTCAGCTCTCCCATCATGCTCATCTCAAACTCACTCTGCATCAAATCAGCAAATTCCTCGCAGAGGCGATTGTTAGTAGCACCGAAAATGATATCATCAACATAAATCTGTACTAATAACATATCCTTATTTTTCTTTTTCAGAAATAATGTTGTATCTACATTTCTCCTAGAGAATTCATGTTCTAATAGAAATTTACTAAGTCTCTCATACCATGCTCTAGGTGCTTGTTTTAGTCCATAAAGTGCTTTGTTCAGTTTATACACATGATTGGGGTATTGATGATTTTCAAAACCAGGAGGTTGTTCCACATATACCTCCTCATTAATAAATCCATTTAGAAAAGCACTTTTTACATCCATTTGATATAGCTTGAAGTCCTTAGAGCATGCATATGCTAATAATAGTCTAATAGCCTCAAGTCTAGCTACGGGAGCAAAGGTTTCATCAAAGTCTATACCTTCTTCTTGATTATAACCCTTTGCTACTAGTCTAGCCTTATTCCTTATAGCAATTCCATTTTCATCTAGCTTATTTTTATATATCCATTTTGTACCTATAATTGGATATTCAGAAGGTCTCTCTACTAGATCCCACACTTTGTTTCTAGTAAATTGGTTTAGTTCTTCTTGCATTGCATTTATCCAATTTACATCATTTTCGGCTTCTTCTATATGTTTGGGCTCAAAGTGTGAAACAAAAGCTAGATGGTTATTCAAATTTCTAAGGGATGCTCTAGTCCTAACGGGTTGGGATGGATCATCTAGAATTAGTTCCTTAGGATGCCCATGAGCATACCTCCAAGCTTTAGTTAGCCCATGATCCACTATAGGCTCTTGGTTTGATGATTCTCCTTCAATCAACTTTTGATTATCATCTTGTAATCCCATCTCATCTATCTTTTCTTCAAGTATTTCAATATCATCATCAAAATTAACCTTCTTACTAGATGAGATGTCACTAGAGTCATCAAAAACAACATGTATAGATTCTTCTATAACTAGGGTTCTTTTATTAAAGATTCTATAGGCTTTACTAGTTGTAGAATAACCTAGGAATATTCCTTCATCAGATTTTGGATCAAATTTCCCTAGATTATCTTTCCCATTATTATGTACAAAACACCTACATCCGAAAACATGAAAATAGTTAACCTTTGGTTTTCTGTTTTTCCACAGTTCATATGGTGTTTTCTTTATGATGGGTCTTAATAGAACTCTATTTAATACATGGCAAGAAGTATTAATGGCTTCTCCCCAAAAGTACTTAGGGAGGTTACTTTCACATAACATCGTTCTAGCCATTTCCTCTAGGGTTCTATTTTTTCTTTCCACAACTCCATTTTGTTGTGGTGTCCTAGGTGCTGAGAAATTATGGGTTATCCCCTTTTTACTACAAAATTCATCAAATAATTGATTTTCGAATTCGGTACCATGGTCACTTCTAATAGCTATAACTGAGGACTCTCTAGCATTTGTTACTTCCTTATGGAACTTCTTAAACATAGAAAATGCTTGATCCTTATGCGCTAGAAACATGACCCATGTGTACCTAGAGTGATCATCTACTATAACTAGACCATATTTATTTCCACCTAGGCTTGTTGTTCTAGTTGGACCAAATAGGTCCATGTGTAGTAATTCTAGAGGCCTAGAAGTAGAGACACATTTTATGGATTTAAAAGAGTTTCTAGATTGTTTGCCAAATTGACATGCTTCACATATTTTGTTCTTTTCAAATTTTAATTTTGGCAAACCTATCACGGAGTCTCTTTTAACTAGTTTAGTTATTGTGTCCATGCTTGCATGACCTAACTTACGGTGCCATAACCAACTAGCATCATTTTCTTTAGTTTCATTAACAACTAAACATTGGTTATGTTTTGTAAGGTCTTCTAGATCTACCACATATACATTTCCACGTCTCATCCCTTTAAAAACTAAACTATTATCATTAGGATTTGTTATAATACATAGTGATGGTTGAAACATAACATCATATCCTTTATCACATAATTGACTAATGCTTAACAAGTTATGCTTAAGACCATCAACATATCTAACATTATCTATAAAGGTAGAAGGGGTGATTTGAACTTTATCAATACCAATGATGTGACCTTGGTTGTTGTCTCCAAAAGTCACAGCACCTCCCTTCTTAGCTTCAAGGGTGAAAAATTGATCTTTATCACCCGTCATGTGCCTTGAACAGCCACTATCCAAATACCAGCAGTTTTTGTTGACCTTGGCTGCAAGACACTCCTACACAAGCAAATCATGTCATCTTAGGTACCCAAGTTTTCTTGGGTCCTTCATGGTTAGTCAAGTTGGTTCCTTTTGGAACCCATACCCTTTTATTTTTTCTTTTAGTTTTACTTTTCCTAAAATTACATGCATTTGCTTTATGTCCTACTATTCCACAACAAAAGCAAGTTATTTTCTTAATTTTAGTTTTCCCAGCTTTAACAAAGAAGTTACTAAGAAGTTTTTGCTTATTCCTTGGTTTATACCCTAAACCCGCTTTATTAAATACGGCTCGTTGATTATTAAGTATCATGTTTAACTTTTCAGAACTATATGTGAATTTTTCAACTAAGGGTTTGTATTTGTTTAGTTCTTTAGTTAATGTCTGATTTTCGGTTTTTAGATCATTTAGCTCTTTAGTTAGATCCTTGTTTAAGACTTGTTTATGGTTTTTGAGATCTGAAAATTCCTTTGTTAGTTTCTCAATATCTTTCGTTAAGGTGTTAGTCTTCTTAATTAGGAGTTGGTTGCTTGTCTTAAGTTCTAGATTTTCTTTGGTGAGATTATCTTTATCCTTAATTAATGAATCATGCTTATGAATATAACTTTGGTTAGTTACTTTTAGTTCTCTGTTTTTAACATTTATATTCTTATACTCAATCATTAATTCATTGAACGCATCATAAAGTTCATCAAATGTAAAATCAAAATGCGTATCGGAAATTACCTCATTTTCGTTGGCCATGAAACAGAAATTGGCCTTCTCTTCTTGTTCTTCATCCGATGATGAAGATGATGCGTCGGAGTCCGATAGGGTGGTGACAAGTGCCTTCTTCTTCTTGTACTTACTCCCCTTCTTCAGTAAGGGGCACTCTGCTCTTATGTGTCCCAGCTTCTTGCACTCGTAACACCCAATCCCCTCATTTTCTCTTTCCTTACCTTTGTCTCTGCGGTAGGAATTTGAGGGACCTCTCCTTTGATGATACGTCTTCTTGTGGTTGATAAACTTCTTGAACTTGCGCACAAGAAGTGCCTCACCACCATCTTCCTCATCTTCTTCCTCTTCACTGCTGCTGCTGCAAGACAGGTCCTTGTTAGAAGAAGTAGATTTTAAAGCTATTACCTTTTTCTTATGGGAGGACTCTTCCTCGTTGTGTTGTTTCATGGTAAGCTCATGCGTCATCAGGGATCCAAGGAGCTCTTCAAGTTGAAGCTTGTTCAAGTC
This sequence comes from Phoenix dactylifera, assembly GCF_051530095.1. Taxonomy (NCBI): domain Eukaryota; kingdom Viridiplantae; phylum Streptophyta; class Magnoliopsida; order Arecales; family Arecaceae; genus Phoenix; species Phoenix dactylifera. The sequence goes on along the minus strand of NC_143204.1, from coordinate 3,960,619 downwards.
TTTAGCTTCTTGGATCGCCGTCACCTTGGCTTCCCACGACCTTGGTAGACACCGAAGGATTTTCCTGACAAGTTCACTGTTAGTATAGTTCTTGCCAAGGCTTTTTAGGCCATTGACAATATCAGTAAACCTAGTGAACATGCTTGTGATTGTTTCATTTGAATCCATTTTAAATAGTTCATATTTATGAACCAAGATGTTTATTTTGGATTCCTTGACTTGATTCGTGCCCTCATGGGTCACTTCAAGTCTGTCCCAAATTTCTTTTGCAGAATTACAAGTTGAAACTCTATTGAATTCATTACGGTCTAAGGCACAATAAAACACATTCATTGCTTTAGAGTTTAGTTGTGCCTTCCTCATGTCATGTTCATCCCAATCCGTTTCTAGTTTGGGTACCTTAACACCCTCTACATATGTGGATGGGATGTATGGGCCATTCACTACAATGGTCCACATCTCATAGTCTTGGGCTTGGATGAATATTCTCATCCTAGCCTTCCAGTATGAGTAGTCGGATCCATTGAAGAAAGGAGGTCTTTGGGTGGACTGACCCTCAATGTGAGAAGATCCAAATGGGGTTGTCATTTTGATCTTTTAACTCTTGAGTGGAAGAGTTTTTGGTTCTGATACCACTTGTTGCCCAGATAGACAACCCAAGAGGGGGGGTGAATTGGGTTTTTAAATTAACTTAGCTAATTAAAACTTTGTGGATGATTAACTAAATACTATAGCCAGTTATTTAATTAAAGCTAAGTGCTGTGAGTAATGTGTGGGAAGAAGATGAGAGACAATGCACTACAAACACAAAGTTTTATAGTGGTTCGGAGCTAACCCTTGCTCCTACGTCCACTCCCCAAGTCTCACTTGGGAATTTCACTATAACCCCCTTGGATTACAGCCGGTTGTTTTGCAAGCTCACAACCGAACATGTTGTTTTACGAGCTCACAACGAACTCGGTCGGTTTTCCCAGGCTCACCGACTAGAACCAACCCCGATTGTTTTCCCGGGCTCACAATCAAACCCTTACACTCGTTGGTTTTAAACCGGCTCACCAACCAACCTTAATCCCCTTGATTCAATCCCCCGATTGAATCAAGTAAATACACGAGATAGAAGAAAACAGAAAATAGCTTCTTAAAAAGCAGATTTAAAACAATACAATCGTAAAGGAGTTAGAAGCCCTCAAACGCTTTTAAGATGGTGAAGAGGTGTGGCTTCTGGAACTCCGGTCTCCTCTTGAAAGAGTGATCGACTTGAAAGCAGGAGGAGGAAGCTTTGAATGCTGGAAAGATGTTGGTGGAGCAGTAAATGCAGATCTTCCCTTTTTCTCGTTGAAGAGCACTTAGAGAGCTTGAAGACTTGAATGCTAGGAGTGGAATGTGTGTTCTCTACCTTGCTACAGTCTTCTGTGGCTATTTAAGCCAACCCCCACGGAAACTAGCCGTTACTCTGCTTTTTCTGGCCGTTCTGCACACTCTGCGCAGCCTGACAATGTGACCGTTGGTGGGTTGGAGTCGACTCGCGCGATCAGGAGTCGACTCGGCTGTAGCAGGAGTCGACTCGAGCTTTTCCGGAGTCGACTCGGCAACTGTTCCCAGTTTGAATTAAAGTTGCCGTCTTGACTGGGAGTCGACTCGTCTTGACCCGGAGTCGACTCGCCAACTTCTGGCGCTGACCTGGCAATTTTGGAGTCGGCTCATCCTCTGTAGTCCGTGGATCCAAATTTGAATTTTGTCCACTCGAGTCGACTCGACTGTCCTGGGAGTCGACTCGAATCTCAGAGCCCGAACTCCCGATTCTCTGTCTTTTGGCTCATCCAGTCTTGGAATCGACTCGAACTTCCTTGGAGTCGACTCGGCTCTCAGTTTCCGAAAGTTGGTCTTCTGCCTTTTGACGTGAAGCTTGTCTTGGAGTCGACTCGAGCTGTCTGGGAGTCGACTCGAATCTCAGAGGCAGTAACATGGTCTTCTGTCTGTCGATGGTCGCACAGTCTCGGAGTCGACTCGCGTACTGCGGGAGTCGACTCGAATCTCAGAGTCCATAAAACGCTCTCTGACTTTTTCTTTGTGTACCGCTGGGAGTCGACTCGCGTTCCACTGGAGTCGACTCGAATCTCAGAGTCCATAAAACGCTCTCTGACTTTTTCTGTGTGTACCGCTGGGAGTCGACTCGCGTTCCACTGGAGTCGACTCGAATCTCAGACCTGAAAAACTGCTCTTCTGTCCTTCTGTCTGTTTTCAGTCGGAGTCGACTCGTACTGATCAGGAGTCGACTCGAGCTCGTGCCAGTGACCTTGATACGCTTGGAGTCGACTCGTGAAACTCGGGAGTTGACTCGTATCTCAGACATTGGTTCATGCAGACTTCTTAACTTATCCAAAATGCTATGAACCAAGTCTAGAGACACTTGGACAGGATTTTCACTGAAACACTCAATTGAATTCATTAGTAATCACAAGATATACTCCAATGCTTTGAGCTCATCAAAATCAAACGGGGTTTTAATCGATCACTCCACAGGTTTAGATTAGATCAAGCTTCATCATGTAATGGCACATGAACTTGAATTTTGAATTCAAAATTCAAAACCCCACAAAATCCTCCACAAATATGGGATGGATGGCATGAAGTTAGGTAGGAGAGCAACATTAAAAGGACCTCCATCATCTGGTGGTCGAATTCAAGGAAAAAAGAGAGAAAAAGAAGAAGAAAAAAGGGAAAAGAAAAGAGAGGAACCCTAGTTCATGCATGGAAAAATTCTGCATTCAATCTAGCTGACTTCTTCCTCCTCTAAGTCCATCGCGCCATTAGTGTTAGGGGTCCCTGATAAGAGTCTTTAGATCAGATCTAAGTCCTCTTCAATCCCTTTAAACCTTTCCTCCAAGTTCTTCCAAGAAGGCGGATCAAAAGTTGATAGTGTTTGGAAGATCAAATTTCAGCCTCAAGAAATTCTGCGCAAGCTAGCACTTCCGCAGGATTGGATCTCTTCAGGAACTTCGCGTGGACTTCTCGTAGAGGCCATTCGTGTGCGTGGCTGCGAAGTCGAGGATCAGATCCACAAGTTTCATCCATCATAAAAGGTATTAATCCTACATTAATCTTTTATTATGGTGTCAAGATCTAGGTCTGATTTCCCGAGGTTTTACCCTCTTTTGGGGCTCCTCACGGAGATATCTCCAGAATCCATTCAATGGATATTCGGAGATTAATCGGAATAGAGTTCTTAAGTTTCAGATCTGATAGTTAATCATGCATGAAAGTTTTAGCATAATTGTTTAGACGATTCCGGCATAATCCTATGTGTTCTTAAGGTGCTAATTTCTAGATTTGATCTTGTAAGCATGTATGAATTAAATTGTTTGATTCGATTTTTCCGCTGCGTTTTAAAACTTAAAAAGAACTACGTATGGCTTGATCCCCCTTATGAAGGGGTACGTAGGCAACCCGATCAGGTTCAGCCATGGTTTTTAAAAAAAAAAAAAAAAATCCGCATGCTTAACACCGAAGAACCTAGGATTCACTTTCAGAATCGAACCCCCATGAGAGCTCGGAAGAAAAAAAGAAAAATCTCCCCTTCCACTCATGAATTGAGGAAGGGGCACCTCGGAAGAGCGACATACCGCTCCTCCAGACGAAGTACAACCATTCTACATCCGTCGGGTTCGTCTTTAATATGAAACACCGGCGGAAGACATTCACCGAGGTCGGGATCCCGTGCACAAAGCAGAGGGACACGAACCCGACGATAGTTCTCCATGAGTTTGGAATGAGCTGCGCTGGGACGAGCTGGTACTCCACCAGCAGGTCATTCACAAACTCATGAAGGAGGAACCGCAGGCCGGCCCAGAGCGTATCAACGTACACTCCGATCCGACCTGGTGGAGGCCTAGTCACCCGGTCTTCCGACCCTGCGAGCTCGAGGCGAAATTCGGGTTGGAAGAAGAACCGGGAACGGACTAGCTCCAGTTCCTCCTCGGTCAGGGTAGACCCAACTTCACCGGGACCCAGACCCATCTCGAAAGAAAGAAGAAGAAGGAAGGAAGGAGCAAAAAACGAAGACAAAGAAGAAGAAGGAGACAGGAATTTAAAGAAAAGAAAAAAAAAACTTCCGAGCTAATGTGGGAAGACGACCTACTATAGGGTCACCGGAAACCGTCTCTGGATGCTGCCGGAAATCGCTTCTGAACGTCACCGGGAAAGCTCAGTCGCAACCGGGAGAGAAGAAAGAAAAGATGGCAGCAATAGCAAACAAGCAGGACCTTTCTAGGGCTAACGCGAGGGGTTTTATAAACCCTCCCGACGGCCCAGATCGGCGGAGCTGGACCCCGCCCTCCGTCCGGATTACGCCGCGTGTCGGCTCCGAAAGCCGAAGCAGCGCATTTATTTAGGACGGATGCCTCGAGTACGGAATCGAGGCACCGTCCTGTTGGATCTCGGGGCCTCATCATGAGCCTGCTACACGAAACGGCCTCGAAGAATGAAAGGGCGTCGCCCCCCACTTCCCCCATTAAAAGCACTCCGAAGCGCGCGGAGCGCCGGCATAATTTAACTCTCCCTGACCCCCATCACTGCAATAAAAGCAACTACTTCCTGCGTCCGAGCTCGCGAGCAACCCGAACTCGAAAGTCGGGGGTAGTGTTGGGGAAAATACAAGTCTCCCCAAGTACGTGGGCGCATCGCCAGTACGGGATTGGAAGCGCCCTAACCCGGACGTCCGACCTCGGACGGCCGACCTGGCGCCCAACCTCAGACGACCCACCTGGCGCCCGACCTCGGACGCCGGCGCCCGACCTCGGACGACCGACTTGGCGGACGACCAGGCGTCCAACCCTAGAACTCTTAACCTCGGAACGTCCGATCTTGAAAGGTATCCGATCCCAGAAATCGGACCTCACCGACTGCCCACTGCAGTCACGTCCTCCTACGGCCCGATTTGGGACCACACCCCGAGCGACTTATTCAACAATTAATGTGCATGGTCTCTGCAGACCTCCAGCTTACTCAACAATTAATGCGCATGGTCTCTGCAGACCTCCAGCTTACTCAACAATTAATGCGCATGGTCTCTGCAGACCCCCGACTTACTCAACAATTAATGTGCATGGTCTCCGCAGACCTCCGGCTTACTCAACAATTAATGCGCATGGCTCCTGCTGTCTGCGGATCTCCAGTCCTCCATAGCAAGTCAGCTCGGCTACGTTCAATCAACCGTGACAACTCCCTGATTCCGACCTCATCCTCTACGACAAGGCATTAATTCACACGATCGTGTACTAATTCACGCGACGTGCTCAGTCATACGGCAGCCTGGCCCCGTCACGTCACAGGTAACCCGACACCTCTCTATAAAAGGAGAACCCCTCTACCTTAAAGGGGGCTGGACGCGGAAACTCTGGGTATATTATTGATTCTACTTATATCTTTCCCCTCTGACTTAAGCATCGGAGGGCCGGCGCCGGAAACCCCGGCCATCGGCTTGTTGCAGATCTACCGGAGGACGCCGCTCGCCGACGGACCGCCTCCTCCCGCCTATCCAGCACCGGAGCTCCTCCTTCTCAGCCGATCGTCGCCCCCGGGTCCAATTTCCAGCAACAATCACCATTAATAGATTGATGATGGTAAGATCTAGTACACAGCTTAGAATTATATTGATACAGGTTTGGTTTTCTAGCCATAATATTGTCATCCAACCTCTGATTGATGCTATTCAACTTGCATCGGAAAGTTTGCTAGATGATGGACACGTTGGAAGTATTTCATGCCAAAATACTATATGTGAATATATTTAGTGAATTTTTAAAATTCTGCTACTAATGATACATTTCTAAGGTTGCAAACATTTAAGCTCCATCGACACTTTGTGAGTCAAGTGTCTTCACATATTCATGCTAAGTCATCAATTTAGGCTTCTCAAGGTTACCCAAAATGGTCTAGGGATGACTTTTGAGGTAGGATATTTCTGACCTATAGGAATCTCATGGGATTGAAAATTTTGGCTTCTGAAAAATTATACTGAAATAGCTTGAATTGGCAACTTCTTCTGGTGCTTTTTGGGTTGATGAACCATAAGTGACAAAGTCTTCGTGTTAAATTTGTTAGACGTCTTTTGCTGAGGCCGAGAGTGATCTTCTAGCTTTTCAAGGTAAAGCTGTACATGTGCTGTCACATCCCTTGTATGTGACATCATGATCAAGTAGCCATGACCTGCTTAGTAGAATGTGGCATGTTTTCATGGGTAGGACATTACTCCATGATTTCTTGTCCCTTTCCCCATGAAAAATTGACCAAACACCTGCAACTAGCAATGAAAGTTTGATAACCAACCTAGGCAACTCTATAAGGTTTGTTGATTTCGATAGTTTCAAAACCCAACTTGTCAACCAATTCTTGCAAAGTCATGCAATCATTGGTGTCGCTATCTGCGATGACATTGATCAACTTATTATTGCAAATGGTGCAATGCTAGAAGATGTTCCTTCCTTGATAAGAATGTTCTTTCTCTAGAGCAGAAAGCACTGATTTAAGGATATGAGAGGAGCTGGATTCATTATCATCAAGGATAAGTGTCCCTTCTTTATCTTCAGGTTCTGGTTCTATATCTTCTTCTGCTACTTTAGTTTCAACATCGGTGACGGCCAAGGTCCTTTATGGGAAATTTGATGCATAATGGCCAAACTATTCACACTTTTTATAGGAGCATTGCTTCTTTTCTACCCTGACTCGTATCTTCATTGGTCTCTAGCAGGAATAATGTTCTGATCAAGTGCCGTTCAAGTGCAACTTTAGAGGCATTGTGCTGGAGAAGATACTCCTTTAGTGGAGCAGTGGTGGTGATAGTTGAAGAAGAGGATTCCCCCTTTCCCATCTTGAAGGCGAACTTCTTGCCTTGGGTCTTCACGAAGACTTCGACCCTTGAGGATAGAAGATGAGTCCTCATCAACCATCATTGGTTCTGGCACGAGCATCTCCTGCTAGATTTCAGGATGAAGGCCTTTCCTGCATAGCCTTCTACAGCTCAATCTCAACAAAGTTAGTTATGATTGTCAAGTCCTCTAGCTCATTGGTGTATCCTTAGACTAACATGCTGCCTCTCTAGGGATAGCATTCATAAGTATAATCATTGGGAATAACTGATGGAAAGAATTCTTCTTTTCATGCGTCCCTATGTGGCAATTCGTGGCTCATAGGTCACCACGTAATTGAGCTCTAGGGTTTCCCAGCAAAAATGAGGAGAACTCCTGAGCTTGGACTTTACAAATTGGACCTTTCTTATCTCAAGGATATCATGCCAGGCAAAGTAGCCATCAGTACAAAGGATCCAATCTTAGAAGGCAGCTAGATCTAAGGCTACAAATGGTGACTCGGGCTGACTTGTGACCCGTCTCGCCCCAACGTGCTTAGTCTCGATCCCGGGCGATTTAAAGGATTCGTGGGGCCAGGTCGGATTCTAACATTGGATCTGTTTTATTTTTTGGGTTGAATTTGGGTTTACTAAATTCTGACCCGACTTAACCCATTTGATTTTTGGAGCAATTTTAGATTTTTTATCCTATGATCCGACCCGAACTCGGTACACCGTTAGGGCTGGCGAGAGTGCTTAAAGGTCTCTAACTCTCTATTCCTCTAATCTTTTCTTATGTCTGAGGACGAAAAGATTGAAAGAGCCTAGTCTTGTGTATTATCGAATAGCATGAATTTTACATTAAATCTTAAGTTGGTTACATTAAATAGGAACAGTGTTCTTCTAAGAAGAAAGTTCAAACTAATGAAAATAAAATAGGGTATAACTTTGTTATGTCGAAGAAGATGTGTTTATGATGAGTTCTTTACCATCATTAAACTTTGCCGTATGTTAATATCAAAATTATATTTCATCATTTTGGCCTATGCTTTTCTAATAGTATATTTATAAAAAATAATAATCGATGGATTCTAACGAAATCAAGAATTATCATTGCCGGGTAAAAATAATTAATATAGGTGTAATTCTTTTTTACTAAAAAAAATATTGTATATATAAATATATTTTTTTTCTCGTTGCTAACTATGTTATTATTATTAAATTAGTTTGTAATGATATCTCTCTCCCCTGGCACTCGTATGGTCCTGCATAGCCGCTGACTAAAAGAAGCACAGGTCCATCTCCCACTGTCACCACCAGTTTCGCCACCGCGACCGTCGCCATGCCTTCGCTAGCCGATCGGTCTCCGCCGATCCTCCTCCTCCTCCTCCTCCTCCTTCTCTTCTTCTCCGCCGCCTCCGCCTGGAAGAAGGACGAGTTCCGGAACTGCGAGCAGACCCCCTTCTGCAAGCGCGCCCGCGGCCGCAAGCCCCACTCCATCCCCTCCCTCTCCGCCGCCGACGTCTCCCTTTCCGATGGAGCCGTCTCCGCCCGCCTCCTCCCATCCCAGCCCCTCCGCCAGGCCACCGCTGGCGACGACCCCGAGTCCGACCGCGATCCCCCCCGGCCCCTCCTCCTCCGTCTATCCGTCTATCCGGGCGGCGTCCTCCGCCTACAGATCGACGAGGACCCCTCCGCCCCCCGCCGTCGATTCCAGGTCCCCGACGTTCTCCTCCCCGACCTCGACAACCGCCGGCTCTGGCTCCCCCGCCTCTCCTCTCCCGCAGCCGGTTCCTCCTCCTCCTTCTACCTGGCCGACGGCTTCGAGGCCGTCCTCATCCACGACCCCTTCGAGATCCAAGTCCGCTGGAAGGGATCGGGCGAGCCGGTCCTTTCCCTCAACTCCCATGGCCTCTTCGACTTCGAGCAGCTGAGGGCCAAGAAGAACGATGACGAGGACTGGGAGGAGCGGTTCCGCGGCCACACGGACACCCGGCCCCATGGACCCCAGTCCATCAGCTTCGACGTCTCCTTCCATAGCGCCGACTTCGTCTACGGCATCCCCGAGCACGCCTCGTCGTCCCTTTCTCTCCGCCCCATCAGCGGCCCTGGCGTCGAGCACTCCGAGCCTTATCGTCTCTTCAATCTTGATGTCTTCGAGTACGTTGCCGATTCCCCCTTTGGGCTCTACGGCGCCATCCCCTTCATGCTCTCCCACGGCGCCGGATCCTCCTCCGGCTTTTTCTGGCTCAATGCCGCCGAGATGCAAATCGACGTCCTCGCTCCCGGATGGGACGACCCGGCCGCGCCGGCAAAGGGGAGGATCGACACTTTGTGGATGAGCGAGGCCGGGGTCGTCGATGCCTTCTTTTTTGTCGGGCCCGAGCCTAAGGACGTTCTGCGGCAGTACACCGGCATCACCGGGACCCCCGCGATGCCGCAGGAGTTCGCTGTGGCTTACCATCAGTGCCGGTGGAACTACCGGGATGAGCAGGATGTTGCGGCCGTGGATGCTGGGTTCGATGAGCATGATATACCATATGATGTGCTGTGGCTTGACATCGAGCACACTGATGGGAAGCGGTACTTCACGTGGGATCGGGTGCTGTTCCCCAACCCCAAGGAGATGCAGGAGAAGCTGGCGGCGAAGGGGAGGCATATGGTGACAATTGTCGACCCTCACATCAAGCGGGATGATTCTTTCTACATACACAAGGAGGCCACCGAGAGGGGTTATTATGTGAAGGATGCCACAGGGAAGGATTTTGATGGCTGGTGCTGGGCGGGTTCCTCGTCGTATGGGGATGTTTTGAATCCAAAAGTGCGGGAATGGTGGGCTGAGAAGTTCTCCTTCCAGAATTATGTAGGTTCAACTCCCACGTTGTACATATGGAACGACATGAATGAGCCTTCAGTCTTCAATATCCCTGAGGTATGTTACTGTGCAGCTGTGTTGTGACTTGTTAACTCTATGGTCTAAAACAGAACATAACTATGGGCATATTTCTAGAAAGAATTTACTTCTTTGTCATCAGGTTGATGTTGTGCCATATTTGAAGGTTGGGCAATTTACAAGGAGATGATAGACTGTCCTAATGGTGGATTGAATTCAAAGGCTATTGGCTTTTTAAAACAATTCTGGAATTACCAATTAGATCAGTATAACAAGGAGCGAGCAACATGAACCAACATATCAAATGCATCAGTCTTCTAGTCGAAGTGGTTCTCCCCCTAGTTAATCACACAGATGCTCATGTCCAGTGTTTGGTGACACACCTAAAACCCGACCCTTAGATGTAGAAATTTATGGATATGTGATTGATACACAAACTTAACCATCTGAACAGTCTTTACATTGGATTTAAATAGTATAGTTGACTGCAAAAGTTATTCTAAAACCATGGAGCAAATTTAAAAGGAAACAAATCCAATCATATCTCACAAAACTTTTATACAGCTTCAATTGGAATACTACTATCAAACTGTTAAATTTCCATGCAAAAATGACAAACATAGGGAAAAACTTTGCATTTTGGATTTTCATCACCTATTTTACCTTATTCATGCTGTCTATTTTTTACAACTGCAACAGCAGCAAAATGTTTGTATTTAGTGCAAACTAGCTTTATTAAAATGCATTTGTCACCATAATCGAAAAAATGATAACTACAAATTGTGGGCCTCCTAATTTTTCCACAATTTGTTGCTCACATTCCTGCTCACCCAATCCTATAGCCTGTAGCAGATTTTTATACACATTCAAACTTCCGATCATACCCTGGCGGGGAACTTTTAACCAAAAGATGATCCATATAAGAAGGTTACCATGGTTGCATATTACCAGAGATAACCTACCATGTCATAAAAAATTGAACATATTAATACAGATTTTAGCAAAAGTGAGAATTGAAATGAGATTTACTCATCAAGTTTCAAATCCATGAAATGAAAAGCTAAATAAGTAGAAAGTCATCTCAAATGTATCTTCTTAGATACAAGTTTTGAAAGCTCGACTATAGTTTTGCTTTTTGCTAGTCTTTGGGATTTCAGTTTTGGCAGATTCGATGGTTTTAGAGGTTTAACTCCAAGTTTCGGACTTTCAATCAAAAAAATAAGAAAAATCAATAATGGAAAGAATAGGAAAAATTTTATAAAAGAAAAACTATTATAACATTTTAGATTATTTTGTATTACATAGGTTCATTACTTGTGTAGTTTCGACAATTCATGGCTCAAGTTGATGTTACAATAAGTGAAATTAAATATACTGGTGTTTTATGTTGTGAGTTATGTGTAACTCCTTGAGCTTCAATTTTTGCAAATTCATTATCATTTTTAGTTGAACTCACAAATATATTGAATTTGGCTTTTTTTTAGCATTTTTGTTGTTAAGCAATTGTTCAATCAAATGCATGTAGTCATAAACTATTATATTTATTTTATATAAAAAATATTAATAGGATGAAATGACTTGCAATGAGTTCTTCATGTTATTCTTTATAAGATACTATAATAAGTGTTCTTTTCTGCATGGCCGGCTTGTCAAGTGTTAAACCTATTAGCCATCTCCTCTTTTAACTCAAGAAAAAGAAATAAAAAATACAAAATCACAATCTTCTATCTAATATAGCTGATGTACTTAAATAAATAAATGAATAAAACTCAATGTATGTAAACACTAACATTAAACGTAGAAAGGTTATGTAGGCTAGTTTTGGTCGGTTTTACTGAAAATGAAACCCATTCTAGTTAGTTTCAGCAGAAACTGACCTCACCAAAATGAACTAAAACTCATAACTTGAGGTCAGCATAGGTTCATTCTCAGCTGAAAAGGATCAATTTGGACCAACACTTGAAACTTTGCTTAGATAATATGTTGTTGGAATTTTTGTACCACTGTTTATCTTTATGCTTTTGAGTACTTGCTGAAGAATAACTGGGGTTGAATCGAAGGATCTTGTGTTAAATCTAAATTGAACAAAAAAACAAAAAATCGGTATCACATATTTTTCAATTTGCTCCCTCACCCATATAGAACAGTGGGTTTTTACAAAATATGAAGTATAAGTGTGGTGCATATTTACTTCCATTAGAACATAGTTTGTAAAAATACGAGCAAACACATGGAGCGTCAAAAAACAGTTGTCTCTTTTGCTCTAGAGTCTTATAGAAAACCATATAATTAAATGTAGTTTTGATCCTTAGCCTGGATCTTCATGTCATATGAGTTTTTACTACGTGCTATATTTAGACTACAAATGTAACTCTTAACCTATTTCCTTTCACTGGTCAGTAAGTTTACTGTTATAGACCTGGTTATTTACTACATCAGACTACTTCAAACATGGAGTGTTGCCTTTTTGACTCAAAATGAGCTGTTTGGCATTTATTCATTCAATTGCTCTTTCTTTTGGCATTTAGCCATATCAATTTATCAATTATCAAACACTATGCTGCAGTGCCTTGTATGAACACTATGCGTATGTGAGTTTCCAGCTTTAAAGCAACATATTTTATTAATGCTGCTATCTAAAAATTATATTTGGTTTTATCAGATTACCATGCCGAGGGATGCCATACATTATGGAGATGTAGAGCATAGGGAGTTACATAATGCCTATGGATACTACTTCCATATGGCTACATCAAATGGACTTCTAAAGCGTGGTAATGGAAAGGATAGGCCATTTGTCTTGTCAAGGGCTTTCTTTGCTGGAAGTCAACGATATGGTACAGTTTGGACTGGAGATAATTCTGCAAATTGGGACCAACTCAGAGCTTCAGTTCCCATGATTTTAACACTTGGTCTTACTGGCTTGTCATTCTCTGGTGATTAACTTGTTCAATAGACTTAGCTCTTGCCTACTTTTCGATGGACTTATCTGATATTTGCATTTTTTATAGGTGCGGATGTTGGTGGATTTTTTGGCAACCCAGAACCTGAACTCTTAGTGCGTTGGTACCAATTGGGTGCTTACTATCCTTTCTTTAGAGCTCATGCCCATCAAGACACTAAAAGACGGGAACCTTGGTTATTTGGGTAATTTATTCATAGATGTCCCATGGAATCTGTATGTCCGAATTGATGTAGCTTGCTAGTATGCCATATTATTCACAGAGGCTTAGCAACTGTGAACTTAGGTTGTCATACCAACTTAAATCTTGCTTTAGCTTTTACACTTGCTCCCTGACATTTTTTCCTAGCTATTCAAGCAATCATCTTTTATCGCTAGAGTTTGACATGGCATACTATTATTTTGTTATTTCTTCATTCATTTCTTTTTGTTTGATGTACCATCAGCGGATTCACTTATGAAGTGTAAAACTACCACAAATAGGTGAAATTTACTTATTTTTGAATTTTGAAATTATTTATATGGATAAATGTTACTTTCTGGACCAAGGATCACTGAACTGGTACCGAAACTCATACCGGTCAGCGGCCGGTACAGTACGATACTGTTTGGTACCATACTGACACACGGAACGCAATGGCGTGCCGGTTTCGAGCCAGCACACTAATTTTTTTCAATATTTTTTAAGTTTGAATTAGTGGTAATAAATTTTTTTCAATGATTTGAAGTATAATTTGATGTTTCTTGATTTGTTTTGATATTTTTTGATGTTTCAATGGTCCTGATACATTCTAAATGATGCATCTTAATGTTTTAGAGTGATGCAAAATATAAAATGATTAATAAGATGTTGCATGCTAGAAGAAGCAACATAAAATATCCTAAAATCAATTAGTGAGATACAAAATATAAAATAATATAATTAATTACGTATATTTAAATTACAATATACATACTGATTTCTAAAATCTCGTCGAGTGGCGATGTCCCTTGTAGATATCTAGATTATTAGCATAATCAGGAGGCATATCAGTTCACACTTCTAACCAAGCGGCGTTATAGTCTTGTACGCTCATTGTATAAAGAACACGCTCTGGATTTTAACCAATCTTGGATCTCTCACTGTAGCTCTGGCTCTGAGAGGTGTCCTCTACATCTCAGGCCTTGTCACTACTTAAAAAGAGGGAGGAGAGAGGAACTAGTTTGAACCCGTGCGAACCGCTCGGTTTACACAAGTTCCATTCCAAATCATCCGGTTCGAGGCTGGTTCTGAATACCACAGCCGCACTGACCCAATCCTTGCCAGTTTCGCTCGGTACAACCCAAACTGGGCGGTTCAGGCTAATTCAGCAGGCCTTGTTTTGAATTTTCAACAGCACTGCTTTCTTGCATTGGCCCTCAAATAAGCTATTGTACCATCTTATGTTCACTTTACTCATCAAGTAGTATAAGTAGCTAACTTGATTCTGCACAAGATTTACTAGGTATATTGGCCCTAACCCTGTACCAACCAATATGGTTGAACAAGTACTTTTGGGCCTTAATAAGCCTAGTATATATATAATTTGCAGCCGAACCACCCAGATTGTGCCAGACCGGGGCAAATTGAGGCTGAACCTCTTGGTGTTGAGTAGGAAAGCTATAATCCGCCTACTTTGTTTTCAATATCATGTGAAGGCGACATAGGGAGATGCAGCGAAGAGCTCTCCAAGTGCTAGATTGTGCTGTTTTGCTTTGTATAAATGCACAAATATAGTTGTCAGTTGTCTAATATAATTTTTATGATAAGTTATATGAAAATATGTATTACACCATAAGACACATTTAAATAGCAATGCGAAACTTCAATACAGATAAGATAGAATGATTCTAGTGTTTAAATCACTACATTTACCATATTTTTGTAGAAAATGATCGCTGCATCAAGAAAAAAAAGAAAAATTGGAGGCTAATAATGGCTGTATTAAGGGTTGGTCAGCCCAAGGTTGATAAACAACAGTATCTACTGTACTGACCTGGAACCTGCATGGTCCAGTCACTTGATATTTGATACCAATTGCGCATCATAATAGATTTCATGCATCAGTTATGCATCAACTTTGGAATATCTAAACAAACCCTGCTAAAGGTTGTTACTTGTCAGAGCTATTTGGATCATTCCAAGGAATAGACTTATACTAGCAAGGTAAGTTGGGCATCTTAGAAGCTCCCATTGGTTCATACTAGCTAGATTATTGATCATTTCTTGGATCGGCGATGGTTTATGGAACACATCTATTTTGGGAATCCTATCCATCATATCAATCTTCATCTTTATGTGTTACTTTCAAGGAATGTTGAACCGGCCCGTAACGGCCGGTTCGGCCCGTAACAAATCGGTTCGGTTTCTGATCGGTCCAGTTCGGCGTTAAAAAGCGGTACTAGCCTGTACTGGCTGGTACCGGCTAGGCTATTTTTTTCTTTTGGGCTTTTGGATGCGTGAGTCAGGCCGAACCAGTGGTACCGGTTCGAAAACCGGTAGCAAACCGGTCTGGTGGCCCACCGGTATGCCTACCGGTACCAGTTCGGCGATCCTTGGTTACTTTAATCATCTTACCATTCAAATGAAGAGTAATGGTACCACCTTTTGTTCAAAGGAGCTTTTTGTTTAATAAAATGTTTTTAGACCTATTTGCCTCATATAAAGTTAAATGAGCCTCATATTTGGATTCTGGTCAATTTTTTCTTGCAGTCATTTTCAAGTAATGTCAGATTTTTCTTGCCTTGGAAAATGGCATAGGCAACCGCTTAGACTACATAGACTACATCTATATTTTTATGTTTAATAACAAGACAACAATCTACTTGACCAGTGTGTTAAGTGGACAATACTTATGAACAACCAAATGCTTGAAATTGGTGGATCTAGGTTTGGGGAAAAAAGCCTTTTGTCTTCAAGGGAGCCCAATGCAATTTGTAACATTTGTAATGATGAAGGGGACCTTGTTTACTTATAGTTTGTTTGATGACAATTATTGGTACTTCAATCTATTAAATCTGTCATTTTAGCCTTTCCATGTTGACTCTTGTTTCTTTAACAGCTAAATTTGTGCAGAAATTTAATAGAAAGACACCTTGATATTAACTTTTAAAATGATTTAATGGTGTTAAGCATTTCCAAGGGTATATATTTTTGTGTTCACCAAATAATTTGTAACGTTCTTCTATTTTTGAAATTAAAGCATAATCTTTGTTGGCCCTAAAATTAACAACCAATAGGTCACAAGGTCCGCCGTCTTGGTACCGGACCCGTACTGGTACTACCCTATTATAGTGTTGGTACACGGTATGGTATGGTAAGGTTTAGCATACCGAATGTCGGTACAGTAGGGCACCACGTACTGGTTCAGTACTAGTACGGTACCGATTGTTATGGCAAATCTTGGTAGGTCATATCATGCATGTAGTGAACTTACGGATCTAACAAAGAAATAAGAAAACTCCTTTTTTATGGTATTATGGAACACAGAAGTTTTGAGTCTGGCTTGATTGTACCTTTCAAAAGTTGGAATACACTCACAGACTCACATATAAATAGTAAAATACCACCACGATGTGGGAGGGAATGAAAAAAAACTTTAGTATCAAATTTTAATAAATAGGATTAAGATAAGTAAAAATTAAAAATAAAGATTGAACTATTAGTATATGAAAGATATTATCTAACAAAAGTGTGTATATACATACATACATATATAGATATACATACATACATACATACATATATATATATATATATATATATATATATATATATATATATATATATATATATATATATATATATATATATATATATATATATATATATATATATATATATATATATATATAACAACAAGCAAAGTACTATCTTTATATATGATGGAAAGTCTTGTAGGGCGGCACATACATGTTGGACTCCGAGGCCGCCATACTATGCCTACAAAGGCTAGGAGTCTAGTGCCTCCTAGACTCCAAACTTTCAGATGCCTCGCTTCTCTCTCTCTCTCTCTCTGTGTGTGTGTGTGTGTGTGTGTGAAAAATAGAGTTCAGCATGTGCTAAACTTTTTGCTCATGACTGGGAAATCTCATCCAAGAGATATTCTTTGCATATGCATCGCACATGATAGCCACTAGTTCTAGCAATTAAAAATATAATTTGAAAAATAAATGAAGGCTTTGAAGAAATAAGTTAATATCTTATTTCTAGGAAAAATCAATATTATTTTATCCGAGATATGATAAAAATAACAATTGTTAATAGGCATAATGTGATAATTGTGCAAGTTTGAAATGAATAGGACTGAGGTTGGTTTCTAATATAGTTGGTTAAATAAATTAATGTGTTGGACCATGTAAAGATTGTTTGCGTTTGGTTGTCCATACTTGAACAGGCTTTACGTTTCATCCAAGAAGAAAAATGTGTAGGAACAAGGAAGAGGAATGATGCTTTTTCCTCCTTTTATCCTTTTGCTTATCTCACTTTCTATAGAGGGTGGTTTCACTTTCCTAGTTGGGGATGGAAAGAAGGACAGACGTAGGAAATGATTGGAGTTAGTAGGAAAAGTTTGGGTTGGGCTTGATTGTTCCTAGCTTAAACTAACCCCATTGTTGTATACAATAGATGAAGCCACAGGTTTGACTAAGAGGAACGACATTTTTTCTCCTTTTTCTTCTGCTTTTGTCTGAATTATGAGAGGGTAAGGAGTTACAGCCATTCACATGTTCTCTTGTGTACAATCCGTTAAACTAGTAGAAACAAAATGCGATATAACCTTCTGATGGAATAAGGTTATAATTTATCCATTACAGTGGTGGATCCTTTGGCACTTCCCTGCTCTGTCATTTTCTAGGACCAATGCTCACTGCTATTTTACGTATATTAGTTCCATCTCTACACTTGCTTTGCATAATTATGATCTAGAAGTGTTGGGAAAGAAAAACATATCTTTGTATGGGTTGCTGGCATGCAACTTAGTGTTAGTTTAGTTGGGCAACAACTTTAGCAGATTCCACCTCAAGCAGCTGATAGCAAAGGTGAAAGGGGGTTGGACTGCCACAGACGAAGGCTTAACCAGCAGTGACTAGCTGACATTTAAGTTCTTTAGTTAAATGACAGTTTATATTACCAGTATCTTCATCGAACACTACTTATTGACAGACATGTCGGTGACTGTTGGAATTTTGGCAAGGAAGTTATATATTGTCTGACTTGAGGGGTGCCCAACATGCTTTTGCACATGTTTCCTCAATTGGTGTCATTGTGTTTCTCATAGTTATGAATATTAGTTGGAATCAAGGTTCGCCGTCTCGGTACTAGACCTCGTACCAGTGCTATGCTAGCACAGTGTCGGTACGGTATGGTACAAATTTTTTTTGGCGTACCGAGTATTAGTACGCCACATGTACCAGATACAGGTACCGAACCGATATGTTACGATACGCCCCGTACCGTCTGGTTCGAACTGGTATGGCATACTATGGTTAGAATGTTATGTACATTAAGATACTAAACACAAGTTTGCAATCTCTACAACAAAGAAGTTGCTTAGTTCAATGATTCTCATCTATGTCATCAACGCATCAGGTTTACTTAACTAGAAATGGCAGCCCAATGCTTATGGCTCCTACAATTTCGGGATCTAGGAAGGGTGTACATAGCCTTAACCCACCGTACAGAGTGGGTGCTTCTATGTTTTGAATCCGTGACCT
The DNA here is from genome assembly GCF_051530095.1 of Phoenix dactylifera. Classification (NCBI taxonomy): domain Eukaryota; kingdom Viridiplantae; phylum Streptophyta; class Magnoliopsida; order Arecales; family Arecaceae; genus Phoenix; species Phoenix dactylifera. Next base: position 3,942,187 of record NC_143204.1, on the reverse strand, counting down.
CCAGGTGCTAATGAAGCGACCTTACTGTTGCGCCAAGGCTCACCCTCTAGACATAACTAGAAATCATCTTTATTTTTTATTTTTTACCAATTACTTCTGAAGGCTATGTTTTCTCCCTATTTTGAAATATTGCTATTTGGATCACTAAAATAGTAGATGGGGAATTGGAAGTCATTTATTCAAACTAAAGGCTAAAAGCCCCAATCCCTGCCTCTTCCTAATTTACACATATGCTTGCGGGAGTCAAAGTTTTTCATCCATGTTCAATAATACATATTTCAAAACAACCAGAGACCTACTTTAGGTCAAAGTTTCATCCATTGCCATCATAAATTATCTTGACTCAATATGTACTTAGTTCTTTCAATTCTCACTACATCAAAATCTCATGTAGAATACTGTGCAACTCAACTATGCATTCTGTGTGTTTCAATGTGAACCTTCTTTTGCAGTTGGTCTCATACAACTATGGAGTTATCATAATTAAACAAAAGTATCATATAGTGTGTTAGATGCATGTTGCAAACATGCCCAACAAATCCTTTGCTAAGTTATTCTTGTCCTCTAGTTACTATTAAATGTATTTCATAGCATATATTTTGCTGAAAATTCTTTGCTAAGTCTTTATTGCTGAAAATTTTAAAGACACCACTCTCTCTATGTATCTATGTTTCATGCTTCCAACTTTGTTGAAAATTGTAACATAAACTATTGCCTATATATAATAACAGGGCCTTTTGTTTCAATAGGATTCCCCTATGTTGACCCCAGCATGTCAATACTTGACATTGAGGTCTCTTGGTGCTCCGGCTGTTCTTTTATCGTTGGCCATGCAAGGGGTCTTTCGAGGATTCAAGGATACAAGAACTCCTTTATATGCAACTGGTATGAAAGCAAATGATATTCTTTCTCTATTTCCAGCAAATTTTTGTAGTGCTTTTTTTTGTTGCTGAAGAATGGCCCTCTTACATCAACACATATTCCTATTGATTGGTTAAGTCATACTGTACTTTCATATTTCAGTTGCGCATATATGAACCAAAATTATAATGTCTACCTAGGTTATACATTATCCAATAACATGGAAGCAGGCCACGGATGTGAATGCTTAGCACTGAAATAGTAGATATCATGCATCTCTTTAGGTATTGAATATTCAAACAATGCTTAAGAATTTCATGCAATTCTGCTGATATTCTCTAGAATCAAAAGCATGACTTGCAAGTTGTCCATTGTTTAATTATCCAAGTATTCAATTTTTATCTATAACATAGATGTGTATACGATTACCTAGAAGGGCATCTTCACCACCATGACAACCAAATTGTGAATAAATTATTAGTTAATTATGCAACTTTTATTGAATGCAGAATGTAGACGAACAACAATTATATCATAAGTATATCCAGCATTATGTCTGCAGTTAATTATCTTTCCATATGCTAGTCTATTTTTGGCTTTCATTTCTATCTTTTTTTTTTGTTATTGAAGTAGCCTTTTGTTTCTATCAATAGTCGCTATGCCATCAAACTGTCCCTTGTTGTCCAGTCAGCTCACTTCAATCCTGTATATTTTTTTTAGGCCTATGACCCTTCAATTGTATCATATATCTCCTTAGAAACACATATTGTCTCATTGCATATAAAGAAATCATTTAATTTGACAATCCATTTCTTTGTTCTTTTGAGGGAGTTTTGGCCTAGATTGGCTTTACCTCAAGAGTATGCTAAATTATTTCTTCTTCCTCCAGACCAAAGTTTGCCCTACCGGCTCGTACTGCCCCATACTGATTGTACCGGTAAGGTAGTTTTGATTCAATTTATGAGTTGTTTATATGGGTCAAAATGAGCGGAACCATCTCGTACCACTTGATACGAACCTGCGACACTGGTTTCGGGTGGTACCATGGTTAGGAGAAAGGTTTGCTAAACCAGTATTAGGACTTGTACCAGTGACCGGTTTAATACGGTATGGGTCTGTATGTGCTGTGTCGGAGCATACAGAAATAGGAAGAGGGAGGGGGAGAGGGACAGGGAGAGGGAGAAGGAGAGGGAGGAAGAGAGCGGAAGGGAGAGAGGGGGGAGAGAATGGAGAGGGAGGGAGAAAGGCAAGGAGAGAGAGAGAGGCTAAGGCCTTTGCACTTACTTGAGAGAGAGAGAGAGATGAGGTCAAGGCATTCGATGACAAGGAGTGAGGGCTTGAAGTAGCTTTAATCCATGGCCGAGACTTCATGATGGGGACAGGGACTAAGATAGAGGGGGAGCTGACCTTGAGCATCGCAAGGTGGAGAGAGCGAAGAGAGAGCGCGAGAGAGACCTCAAACGATCTCGAAGCTCTCGTTCATCCTGAGGGAGGTGAGGGATCCTTTTATAACCCAAATTAAAGAAATCAGCAAATTGTCTGGGCTGGCATCGGTTCGGGTTGGTTCAACATTCCTTGAAAAAAATGTTGGGAGCTTGTATTGGTATAGGGTGTGTGCCATCCCATAAAAATCAATAATGTATCGGTACAATTTTCGGTACTAGTTTTGTAGGCTTGCTTTAGACTCCTTCCATGGCATTGATGAGCTGAAATAATATAAGAAATAAGATATCCCAATTTATGTTTTTGCTTTGATGGCAGGCTTCTCTCTTGACCATAATTTTCTCATCAGGAATTTGACACCAATTCATGGATTGTTGATTACAACATTCTTAACTTTGATGATCATGCACTCATTTCATAATAGATCCTCTTTAGGTTTGATTCCTACCTCAACTAAATTCTGATCCTTGTTCACTACCTAAGGGCCTGTGGCAATTCTGATTTTTTTTATTTTTTTATAAAGGAAGAATGGTAGATTAATTCTCCTTTTACTTGAGTTGCCCTCATGAGTTTGCCCTGTTTGGAGAGAGCTACAGACAAGAAAGTGAGAATGTAAGAAAGTGTGTATGATAACATTTTTTTAGTGATAATTTTTCCCATAATTTTGTTGCATGCCAATTTGTATGAGGTCATGGGGCTTACCTTTATAGCTTCCTCATATTCTTTAGTTAAACTAACTACCTTCACACCCCCCCACACCAACTCCCTTCCTGCCCCACACTCCCTCCCTCCCTCTCCTCTCCCCACCAACCCAGCTATTTATTTCTCTCCATGTAATATTTTAAAGGAGACACACGAAGAATGCCAAGTACATTTGGGTGTATCAATCAATCCTTTTACGTTGAACTATCTCATGGTGAAACATTAACCTGAAAATTTTTACAAGTTGATGAGGACACAGTTATCATACAATCATTCACTTTAGATCCATACATGTATTGCACGTGCCAAGTATTAGTAAAAATATCCACGTTGCCCACCTAATAAGGATGGATATGTTCTGTTGCTTAATGTTTTGCACCACCATTAGTGTCACGATCCAAATTTGGACATAATTTATCGCGCCCCAGATCCGACCCGTGACACGGTCGTGCTACTGTAGGGTGTTGCCCACAATAACACGAAGCCCGTGATAACAATAATTCTTATATGTAATATGATAAAATTTCATCAATTTCATTTTCAATAGGAAGCAGGTACACAGCATCTAAATCAAGTATTTGAGTCTGCAAGATTACAAACCAAACTCATTAATATGGCTACATCTATGAAATCTTGTATCTATGCTTCAAACCCCATTTTCTTTTGCTCTTCTTCGCTCCTAGCAATCTTATTTAACTGAAAAAACATAAGGAGACAAATGAGCTATGTGGCTCAGTAAGCAACCATGCACCATCTTACCAAATCAAGCATCAGTGTTCCATGTCAATGCATCATTTCAAGAAAATAACAGTTATAGCAAAGTAAAGCATTTTATAGACAATATACTCAAAACAAGTCATAAAGCAATACATGCTCCAGCCATGCAAGTTCATAAAAATGATAATGCAATTCATATAAAATGCTGCCATCTATCCATGCTTTATAAATCGTGCTCTCAAACGAATGTGCTGCTATGGTCACTATAATCCCATGACAGGGCTGTATTCGTAGTTGACGAGTTTTCATAATTCATATTCATTGCCAACTTTAACCCATTGGCAGAGGGCCGTATTCGTCGGATGCTAGCTCCAGGGTGTCGACTAACCTCTATTTCTAGAGGCGGGCATAGCTATCTGAGAGTTCATAAATCATTATTCTTTTTCATAAATCATACCTTCATAAATAGGTTAGAAAATGGCAAATGACATCGTAAAGTTTTAAAATGCATAATCATACCACAAATATTATTTTCATGCAATTTATCATAACCATAATTCATACCCAATTCATGAAGGACGCAATTTAATCAAATTCATGAATCACATGCAATCATATGCTTGATACTACTTTGGAGAAAATACATCATAACAAATATATATTTCTTTATTTTATACTTATATTTAAACAATGATTTGAAATCAATAAGATTTGTGCCAGGGTTACTTACCTTGATCCGTTCCCAAATCTCTAGGCTCGGATGATAAATCCACTATACCTATCAATATCATAGGAAACGGATTATTTGCCACTCGCTTTTTTTATATTATTACTATTATTATTTTATTTTATTTTTATTATATTTATTTATTATTATATTTATTTATTTATTATTCATTCATTCAATATATATATATTTATTTATTTTTTGTTCTTTTTCTTTTGTTTTCCTTTTCTTCTTTTCTTCTTTTCTTCTTTTTTTTCTTTTCTTTTCTTCTTTTTCTTCTCTTTCTTTTCTTTTTTTTTTTCTTTTCTTTTTTTTTCTCCTTTTCTTCCCAAATCTTTTTTTCCTTCTCCTTTTCTCTTTTCTTCTCCTCCATTCCCGATCCGCCTATTTTCTCCTCTCTTCTCCTTTCTCTTCTTTTCTTCTTCCCTTCTTTTCTTCTTCTTCTTTTCCTTTTTCTTCTCTTTTTTTCCTTCTACTTCTTCTCTTCTTCCTCTCTTCTTCCCAAAGCTGCTTCTTCTATCTTTCTTTCTTTCTTTTTTCTTCTCCTCATTTTCTCTTTTCTTCTCCTCCTACTAACCCAAGGAAGGGGGAAGATCCCCCTGTCAGAATCGCGCAGGAGGGGCCGACCGAGGCTGGTGAAGCCTTGACTGGCCAGCAACGCCCCGTGGCGACCGCGACTCGGCCTACAGCGACCGACCTCCCTTCCTCTTCCTCAGCAGTAGGGAAGGAATGATGCTCTCCTCGGTCGGAGCACACAGAAGAAGCCGGCCGAGGCTGGCGGCGCCCACAGCCGGCCAGTGGCGCCCGCAGCACCCGCCGGGCACCTGCGGCCGAGGATCCCAGTAAGCCTTTCTTTCCTCTTCTTCTTCATCCGTCTCCCTTCTCTTCACCGAAGGGAAGAGGTGAGGGCCGCCCTTCTGTCCCACCGGAGAGAGTAAAGGGGACGACACTCCGACCCGACTGCAGTCCCGGCCGATGGCTGGTGGTGGCTGCGGCCGAGAGCCGTGGAGTCCGTTCTCTGTTTCATCTCAGAAACAGAGAAGAGGGAAAGAGATTGCTAGCCTCCACCCTAGGTCAGTTGCGGCCGAAGCCCAACAGTGCTTGTGGCCGAGGGCCGGCGACCTTGATGACCATATGTACGCCTCTCTCTCTCTCTCTTTGTTTCTTCTTCTTCCCCTCTATTTCTTTTCTTTTCTTTTTGTCTACTATCCCGAGTAGATCAGGAGGAGAGAAGGCAGGGAAGAGATCGGGACTCTTACCTAGTTCCGGGAAGAAGCTGCGACCACCCACTCCGGCGGCATAGTAAGGGCTCTGAAAACCCTAGCCGAGGATGGAGGGAGAAAAAAAGAGCGGAAGAGTTGGAAATGACTGGGATGGTGAGCGATCGGGGTTCTTTCTTTTTTTTTAATAGGGAATATTCGAAATGGCCTAGCTCGTTCATCGCCATGATGCTTGCGGTGGTTGAGCGGGATCGGAAGCCATTCAAGAGGCAGCGGAGCTGTTTTGGCGTCTCCGCCTCCGTAACGCGATCGCGATCCTCTATTCTATATTTTTTTGGGCCTAGCCGACTTCAGCCCTTTTTGGGGCCTGTTCTCATGTTCTCCCCTCCTTAATAAAATTTCGAGGCCTAGCCGACTTCAGCCCTTTTTGGGGCCTGTTCTCACGTTCTCTCCTCCTCAATAAAATTTCGTCCTCGAAATTTGAAAAACCTTGACCTTCTAAATTGAGGGATGCTCATCTCATTATGTAACATAATCCAAGATCTCGTTCTCCTCAATTAAAATCAGTGTGATAGGCAATTTGGATCAATTATCAAAAATTTGATATAAACTAGCAAGATTAGCACTAGATAAGTGTCTAACTAAAATCTAAGATTAATGCAGGTTCACTCCAGATTGGATTGGGATTAATTCACAACAAGATTGACTAAATTGTATTTGGGGTAGAACATGAAATAAAATGGATTCGATACACTTGTTATGGTAGGATGCTGATTCACAAAATATAATGACCAACCTTAATCAGAGTCAAGTCATTAGATGGTCAGGAATGGAATTCACAAAATGAACATGTAATGATGATCATTAGACAACAATGGTCTATCTCAAAATAATTGGTATCAAATCACAAGAGCAAGTCTAAGAAGACAAAGTATTGATGGCTGATGCTATGGTTCAATATGTCACGAGGCTTAATTTATAACTCATAAACTATGGACAATAACGCATGGTTTATTTGGATACTTAAAAATTTAGATCATATCTAATCAATGATCAACCCACCGTAGTCATGAAATGCTCAAGACTTTACTTAGCATACCAACATTAGAAGAATCTATTAGAGAGATAACATAGTCATATCATGATTATCCTGAGAATCAACAGTATTCACCTTCCCTTATTAACAAAATCCTTATTTATTGAAAAATCAAGTCTTCCATAATATATTTCAAAATACAGTCAATGTTTTTGACTAGTTTAAAAATGACTCGAACCACCATACTTTCGTTGCACAACTCTGATCATTATTTTCCAAAATTTCTTAATGACCCCATATCATCATCCCCCCTTTTTTTTAATAATATCCAATCAGAATTTTTTTTATCCTTACTTCCCACACTAGATCCAATTCAAGCTAAGCCAACTCTAGATTCCCTTGACAATTTCATTCTACAATTTGATTTTGATCTCTTTTTTAAGAATATTATTTGTATGCTCTGTAAAAATTCTAGATTAACTTACTCATTAGCATATTCAACCACCTCAAATCTTTACTTCTAGATTAAACACATTGAGGACTCTCATGAAATTCCGCTAGGATTTCACCTATGGTGATACAAAATCCATGATCAATATGTAGCCTTTTTTATATAATATATATATATATATTCAACTCACAAAAATCTAATAATCTGGTTTAAAGATTTAGCTCCATGATTTTACCTTAAGATCAAATCCACCAATAAGGATTTTTTTTTTATTTGCAATATTGCAAACATACATGATCTCGTAAATCTAAAGAGGTCAAATTATCTTAACATGGAGGATCTTCTCAAAACATCATAAATTTATTAAGTATTTCATATTTTTAGTTATAGTCATCCTTTTTTCTTCAGCTCTTTTTTTCTCCAAAAAACTAAATTGTTCCAATTCCCCCAATTTTGAATCACATCCAAAATTTGCAACATGATTTTTTTTGTCAAAGCATCAACTAATATTCATTTAATTGATTTATCGCAGGATCATAAACTATTGCTCTTTATCCATAGTAGAACATTTGAGCCTAAAATATTCTTCAAGATTGATAATTATTCTCAGAATTTACTAAATGACTTCCAATCAAAATACCAATTTGCCTTGTAATTTGAAAAGATCTAATTTTCCATATTCCAAGTAAACAAAGGAAAAACTCTTAGATCTCATTCTGAAATATATTTTCTTTCTATATAATGTTTCATGCATGATTGTCCAAGCCTTAAACAACTTATGAATGAATCCTATCTTGCCATCAATATTATTAACTTCAAACACAGTACCGGGTATCAAGTTGAACTTCCAAAATCACTTATATACTAATAAACAAATAATTACAATGTACTTTAATATTCAATGGCTAGTACTCCACTTAATATTAGTCAAAATCTAATTTAATCATAATCTAAAATACAAATTACTTCATCGAGAAATCTCCAAAAAAATAATTTATTCACATTTTGGCACAGTTTGCTAGCATTCTGATTCTGCATTTCAAAATTCAAATAAAATAACACCAATTTATTCATAACATAAGTAAATAAAGACATTTGTCTTCTTTCCTAATTTCTATCCATTTCTCCAACTTTTCGACGAATCTTAACGATCCTATAGCTTAAGACCTAATACCTCTATTTTTCATAATCTCTTACAGTTCTATTGGTTTTAAACCTGTGCTCTGACTCCAATTTTGTTACAATCCCCAATGATCTTAAACCTAAGCTCTGATACCATTAAATGTCACAACCCAGATCCGGACCCGATTTGCCACGCTCCAGATTCGGCCTGTGGCACGACCGTGCTACTACAGGCTATTGCCCACAGTAACACGAAACCACAAAATCAAGTCATGACAAAGATAGTATTTATTTATAAAATGTTTTCCAAAGACATCGGCACAGAGCTTCTAAAATCATCCGGAATATCCAAAGTACATCACCCCAAACCCTAGACTTCGGGCTCTCTGCTCCTAGCATCTTACTGATCTGAAAAAGAAACCGTATGGAGTGAATGAGTTTTATGACTCATTAAGTAATTATGTACTATCTTATTTGATTAAGCATAATATTTCTCATGCCAATGTATCATTTAAAGAAGACAACAGTTATAGCAAAGTAAAACATTTCATAGACAATATACTCAAAACAAGTCATAAAACAATGCATGCTCTAGCCATGCAACTTCATAAAAATGATAATGCAATTCATATAAAATGCTGCCATCTATCCATGCTTTATAAATTATGCTCTTAGACGGATGTGCTGCTATGGTCACTATAATCCCATGACAGGGTTGTATTCGTAGACGACGAGTTTTCATAATTCATATTCATTATCAACTTTAACCTATTGGTAGAGGGCCGTATTCGTTGGATGCTATCTCTAGGGTGTCAACTGGCCTCTATTTCTAGAGCCAGTTATAATTATCTGAGTTCATAAATCATTATTCTTTTTTATAAATCATACCTTCATAAATAGGTTGGAAAATGACAAATGGCATCTTAAAGTTTTAAAATGCATAAGCATACCACAAATATCATTTCCATACAATTTATCATAACCATAATTCATACTCAATTCATGAAGGATGCAATTTAATCAAATTCATAAATCACATGCAATCATATGCTTGATCCTACTTTTGAGAAAATACATCATAACCAATATATATTTTTTTATTTCATACTTACAATTAAATAATGATTGAAATCAATAAGATTTGTGCCCTGGTTACTTACCTCGATTCGTTCACAAATCTCTAGGCTCGAATGATAAATCCACTGTACCTATCAATATCATAGAAAATAGATTATTTGCAACTCTCTTTTTTATGTTATCATTATTTTATTTCATTTTTATTATATTTATTTATTATTATATTTATTTATTTATTTATTATTCATTCATTCATATATATATTTATTTATGTATTTATTTATTTATTTTCTTTTCTTTTCTTTTCTTTTTCTTTTCTTCTTTTTTTCTTTTGTTTTCTTCTTTTTCTTCTTTTTCTTTTCTTTTCTTCTTTTTCTTTTCTTCTCTCCTTCCTTCTCTTCTTCCCGAATCTCTTTTTTTTTCCTCTTCTTTTTTCTTCTCCTCCATTCCTGATCCCCCCTATTTGCTCCTCTCTTCTTCTTCTCCATTCTCTTTTCTTCTTTTTGCCTTCTTCTTTTCTTCTTCTTCTTTTCCTTTTTCTTCTTCTCTTCTTCCCGAAGCTTCTTCTTCTTTCTTTTTTCTCTTTTTGTTCTTCTCATTTCCTCTTTTCTTCTCCTCCCGCTAACCCAAGGAAGGGGGAAGATCCCCCTGTCAGAATCACGCGGGAGGGAGGCCGGTGGAGCCTGCGACCGGCCAGCGGCACCCCACGGCGGCCGCGGCCTGGCTTTCCTATTTCCTCGGCTGCAGGGAAGGAACGATGCTCTCCTCGGTTGGAGTGCATGGAAGAAGCTGGCCGAGGCCGGCGGCGCCCATGGTCGGCCTGCAGCGCCCGTCGAGCACTCACGGTTGAGGATCCCGGTAAGCCCTTTTTTCCTCTTCTTCTTCATCTATCTCCCTCTGTGCCACCGAAGAGAGAAAAGGGGACGAGACTCCGGCCCAATTGCAGCCCCAACTGGGGGCCAGCGGCGGCTGCGACCAAGAGCCGTGGAGTCCTTCCTCTGTTTCATCTCAGGAACAGAGAAGAGGAAAAGAGAAATTGTTGGCCTTTGGCCCTACGACAGTTGCGCCCGAGGGTCGGGAACACCTGCGGCTGAAGCTTGGCGATGCTTGTGGCCAAGGGCTGGCAACGGCGACGATCACAAGTATGCCTCTCTCTTTCTCTCTCTCCGTTTCTTCTTCTTCCCCTCTATTTCTTGTTTTCTTTTCTTTTTGTCTGCTATCCCGAGCAGATTGTCATCATCGATGAAGGTCCCGTAAATCGGATCTATATACTTGAGCTCCGCTTCCTCCTGAATGCACTTTAGCCTCAACCACAAATTGTAGGCACATAAACAAGGTCGTTAAGGCGCTTTTGCGTCAAACGGTTTCTTTGTTTGTTGTGGATAAGGGCGAAGGTGGACCAATTGCGCTCACAGCCACTAGAGGAGACTGTTTGAGAGAGGATCCGGATAGCTATCCGCTTTAGATTTTTCGCGGACCCGCCAAAATGCACCCACAATTCAGCCGCAAAAATATTTATGAAAATTACATATATGATAGTTCCATATTAGTAACTAAGTAACACCAGGTGAATGTTTTTCTGATGTGTCATGTACCTGGATTCATATTGTGTTTGCTGACGACAGCCGCTCGTTGGCCAAAACTGTAGCTGCCCTCTCTAAATAATTTGCTCTGTGAAAAATAAGCATGTTCTACCATGTTAATAATTGAAGATGCCGGTATACTTACACATGCTGGTAATTACTAAATCATAATTACCTCTTCAAGACATAGGGCCGCTTTTTCTGGATCATGCTCCATCTTGTAAATCACATTACGCAAAGCATCCAGAAGTATTTCATCCATGCCAATTCCATCTATGCTGTACTGAAATCGGGGGTTTAGGTAGTATGCTGCACATATACGAGACCATCTTAGCATAATTATATAAGTACATTCATCACTATAATTGTGGAAATATAATTATATCTTAGCTTACCTGCTAGATGCAATTCCTTACCCATTTGCGCTTTCCACCGTCGCTTAATGATGTTGATGTACGACCGGCCATATGCTGGATCTGCCTCCATAATCTGATCCTTTGCCTTGACCATCATGTGATACAAAAATCCCATCTGGGGGTATATCTCGCTATCTACCGCTCGCAGCACTTCATATAATGGTTTGGTAGCCTTGACTATTGTAGTAGCCCGCTGCCAAAATGACTGTCTCGTCACCAAGTCTTCTATCTTGCTTCCTTCAGTGCCGGCATAAGAATATCTACTATCATACCACTCGGGACTGGCAAACATCTGACGTAGGGCTCCTCTCTTCTCGAGTATGCTATCAAGTGCGATGAAGTTGGTAGCAAACTGTGTGACTCCTGGTCTAAGAATCTCTCCCCCTGCATACTTTTTCATCAGTGAAAGGACCCAGTTATAGTTATAAATATACCTGGTAATGCGTTGGGCTGTCTCCACCGTTTGTTGCACCCTACGGATCTTTTTAATGTCCTTCAGCATGAGATCAATACAATGTGCAGCACATGGGGTCTAGAAAATATGGGGTCGCCACTCCATCAAAACCTGCCCGGCATCCTTATATTGCAGCCCATTATGCGTGACGACCTGCACGACATTCTCCTCTCCTACCAGATCAATCACATCCTCCATAAGTTTCAGCATGTACCCGGTGTTATTCACATAAGTCGAAGCATCAACCGACTTGTGGAAGGTCTTCGCATCACATTATATCAGGAAGTTGATGCTCCGTCTGGTCGGACCGGTCCAACCATCACACATGATGGTTAGTCCATATATAGGCTACTTGCTCTTGTAGAAGTCAATCCAATTCTCCAACTCCCCGTTATTGTTGTCAAGAAGCTCACCGTATATGTCCTTCGGGCCTGGAGGAACTATACCGGGATCGGCAGCTTGTATGGCGGCAATAACAGACCTGTAGTATGTATTGTCTCCCACATTCGCTGGGATGTGGCTGAAGTGAAACCAGGATCCAATAGCTCGCCACATAGTTTTCTTCTTATCCTTCATCCACATTGTGTCTACCCTCTTCTGCCTTGAATCTCTGCTGAGGAGAGCATGCGGATTTACATCATGAATTATCGTTCCTTCTGGAATTCCTCTAGATAACTTCTGTCGGTTACGAAAACTACCCAGCATAGATGCAATCTGGCCACGTTCTTTACCGATGCCCTCCCTGACTGAAGTTGTCCTCAAGAACTCTGGATCTTGTCTAGTGCTTCCATAACCGCCGCCCGACTCGTATGCAGAGGGCCCAAATCAAGCCTTATGCCTGGCCACCTCCTCCTGCTGCCACTAATCATCCAGGCTTGCCTGCACGGCCACCTAAATATCTGCCTCCTCCTCATCTAGATCCTCAACCTTCTCTAGCTTCCTAGAGTGATAGGAAGGTGGCTCTGCCGCTCGGTGATCAACCTCCGTCCTCTTCTTGGAAGCCCTCTCCTTCGCTTCTTTGACCTCAGCGAGATTCTGCCTCATCAGCACACGAATCTCGCCGGGACAATTCGGGCACGTAGCAACCTTACCGGAATTTTCGGCTAAGTGTTGCTTCAACCTGGTTATCCCTCCTTCCTTGAAAATCTTGTCGCAAAAGTTGCATTGAAACTGGTGTCGTTGTCCCTCTCTTCTAAGTCTTCACCCATAAGACCAGCCAATATCATGCTTTGTAGGGTTCGTTTTTCTTGATGGCTTCATTTCTACCATAAATGTACAACATATCAAAAAATTAAGTTAATGAAGTAAATTTTTGCATGATCTTATTTTTTAAGTAATTTCTAAACTATTTTTTTTTAAGTTACTTATTAACAAAATTAATGAAATAACATAGGACAAAAAAGCCGCACCTTAAATAGTCTCTGCTGGATTTTTTGGGTAGGACTTCCTCCTGAATTTGTGGGCTATCTCTCAAATCTTCTCTTCTCTGATTACTCCTCAGAGGCTCACTGAATTTGAGTTACTCTGAAGTTTGAATTGAATGCTCTCGTTCGGTTTTTATAACGGAACGAGTGAGGCCGAGGCGCAGAACCATAATCTCTCTCGGCCATCAAGATCCATTTTGAAAACTCGGCCACTTCTGCTGCTTTTGAAAAGAAAGAAGTGGCCTCTCATCCACTTCTTTTTTTTTAGAAAAAAACAAAAAAAAAGAAAGTGGCCGAGAGGCCACCTCTTTTCTTATTTTGACAAGAAAGAAGTGGCCGAGAGAAGGCCACTTCTTTGTTTCCTGAAAAGAAAGAAGTGGCCGAGACCATCAAAAAAGGCTTTTTTTTTTTTAAAGAAGTGGCCAGTTGGGCCACTTCTTTGTGAAACCACGAGCGGCGCGCCGCGCAGTGGCTTCAAAAACCATAGCGCAAGGCGCTGTGGTTCTTAAAAAAAAAAGCGTACCGGTGCGAACCGGCGGACCGGTACGAGGTTGGTACCAAGTGGTACCGGCCGGTACCGACCGGTACGGAGCACGTACTAGTCGGTTCTGCTAAAAAGACAATCCGGTACCGGATTCCATGCGGATCCGGTACCGGTCTAGGGCCGGACTAGTATGTACCGGCCCGTACCGGCCGGTACGACAGTCCATGGGTATAAGTGACCATGACCATGCTGTGATTTGAACTAAACCTAACCAGAAAAGGAAAAAGAGAGGGAAGAAGAAAACCTAGGATGCCTCAATGAAAACACAAAATTTCAAAGGAATGCAGTCAAAGTGGAAAGCTGTAGGATATAAAGTTTCACATGGAACATCAGGAAATATAAATAAAACTAGAGAGCTTTGCTTGGCACAAAAGTGTTTAGCAGTAAAACAACTTATGAAACAATACTCAGGTCATGAGTTTGAGCCCTATGTGGTCAGATATGGAGTGGAAGAGGTGTGTCCGGCACCTTCCCAAAGAATCATCGGTAACACCAGAGAAAAAGAAAAAAGGTGAAACATTGCCTGCAATGTAGATGTTCCAATAAGCTTATAGCTCCATTGATTCAACGTGATCCAGATTTGTGGATGACTTCTGCTGGTTGATTTGCATCAAATCTGCTTGGTTTGAGGATGCCTGAAATGGGCATATGGCAAGAACGGTTAGATTTCTTAATGATCAACTGATGTTCTTTGGTAGGAAACTCTGCAGTGCCATCCTATCAATAGATATTGATAATTCAGTCGTGCATAGTAATCTTCGAATTTATAAGAAGCTTTAGGAGCATGGAATCAAGCTCTGATAATATGAAACTGCTGGAGCAAGGTCCAATGGTTCCAAATTGCTGCAATAATCTATTTTGTTAGGGGAAATGCCAATTTTGTATTATCAAAAATGGCTACATTCTTATGCATAATCTGTTAAAAGTATACATAATACATGTAATGATGACAATGTTTCTTTGATAAGGACAAAGCTTACTAATTATGGCTTCTTTCAAGGTTTCTTAGATACTGGTACTGAACCTCATCCCATTTTCCCATCAGAATGGTATGGTACAGCACCAGAATTGATGGTCTGTACCAAAATTGAAAACATGAAAAATTGAAAGATGTTGGTACCGGCTGGTACGGACAGAGGTTTTGGTGTCCCGGGACCCATATTGTTGCCGGGTTCGTGTTGGAATGGTACGGTACCAATGTTACCATCCCTTTCCTATGGTTTTGTATCCGTGTTTCTTTTCTTGCCGCTACATTGTCCTTTATAATGGGTGACATTCAAAAATTTCTTCTCTTTATTCATAGTATTACTATTTTAATCAATATGTATGGATCAGGTGATCAACAAATGCACATTCAATTCAAAGGTATGGAAATTGTAATACCATTCTACTACTTTCTTTGTTATCATTGGCAGTTTTCTTATAACTTACAGCAGACATTACATATCTAATTGAGGATGATTAACAGAAGTGGAAAGTGCATTACTTTCATTGAGGAGATCTTCATGTATTAAATTTATTGGTACATTTTGACACTATTGCTTTTTAATTTTCAGCTGATACATTTTTATCTTTGCAGATAATTGGCGAATTGTTTCCCTTTATGTTTTCTTTATTAGTTCTGAATTCTACACTAGTAGTATTCAATGGCCCCATGTGTATTGAAAATTTATTTGTGGATTCTATATATATTTCTGTCTAACTCAAATTAATTTTCTCTGATAATTCAGTGGCTGGAGATGCGACCAATATAATCTTGGATCCCATATTTATGTTTACTTTCCAGTTAGGTGTCAGTGGCGCAGCTATTGCTCATGTTATTTCTCAGTAAGCATTAACTCACTATTTTCGCATGAACTTTACCAAACGATATATTTTATCTTTTTGCCTTATGCAAATCGATCAAATACCTTTTTTTCTTGTTTATTGATGATACATTGCTTATTTTCCATGTTTTCTATGTTGTAGATACTTGACTGCATTAATACTTTTGTGGAGATTATTGAGAAAAGTTGATGTGTTACCTCCTAGTATCAAAGATCTGCAGTTTAACCGCTTTCTGAAAAATGGTAAGAAGTTTTCCTTTTTAACTAGAATCGACGGTACGCTCATCACTGATTTCTTTGAATGTTATAGAATTTGTTCACCCATCCTGCACTAATGATAACTATTATAGGACTTGGCGCTTTACTAAAAGACTTGGATATTTATCATATAATTTAATTCTGTCTTCAGCTCATAGAAAGCTATGATACTACAAATCTCTCGTCATCTAATATTCTAATGAATAAACTCCCTTTATTTGATGTCCTTCCTGCACATGATTATTGAACAATCACATCTCTTATTACTTTGTGATCTTTCCTTCTCCTCAGTTATATTATGTCATGCAGTTTAACTTGCTCTAATGTCTTGAAACTGCCAGAATTTAGTGCTTTCTGGAAACTTTATTTTCATTTAGTTGTGTCACTATGCTTTGTCTCAGGTTTTCTATTACTTGCGAGGGTAATTGCTGTCACATTCTGTGTGACACTGGCAGCATCAATGGCTGCAAGACAGGGCTCAATTCCCATGGCTGCATTCCAGATCTGCCTGCAGATTTGGTTGGCGACATCTCTTCTTGCCGATGGATTGGCTGTTGCTGGACAGGTTGAGAATCCACTGTTTCTTATATTTGTTCGTTGCTTGATAAATATATACTTGAATATAAATACAAAGAGAACCTATATGCCGAGTTCTTTGTTATTATTCTTTGTCAAAAGCACTTATGCGTAGTTTCATAATGTTATCAAGGATACTTATTTAGATCATTGGTTACTCAGATGACTAGATAACTAATGGATTCAAAAGGTGAAGAATAGCCATTTACAATAGTAATTACACTTCCTGCTAATCCAACATCATCCTACCAGGGCATATTAATCATTCTTATGATAATAATTACCCATGGGAACATAGTTCGCCATACCGGGCAGAACGGAGCATACGGTACCGTACCAGTTTGGTACCTGTGCATGGTACAGAAGGCGTATCGACACTCGGTACGTAGAAAAGACCCTATATCATACCATACTGATACAGTGTTAGTGTGGTACTAGTACGGGGTTCGGTACTGAGATGGCGAACCTTGCTTGGGAATAAGATTTTTCACCTCTATTATTGCAAATATAGGAAAATCTAAGAGGCGTTTGGATGAACCCAAGTAACAGGAATCTTCTGCTTAGGGTGGTCCACTCACTTCAAAATCTCCTTAGAAACTCATCCTAGCATCCACTTCCTGGTTGCTCCCTTATTGGATATTTTTTAAGAGACCTGCTTCCTAGACCCTCACCGAAGTCCACTCCTTCATCCAAACCCACTTTTGGTAACTCAAGGGTGACCATATTATACTATATGAGCATAGCATGTTAACCTCCAAGCTCATTCTTGTATGGAATCTTAATGCTAGAGAAATTTTGCTGCAGACATGGTCTTTTTACACACACAAACTATATGCGCAATGTTTTTCCAGGGCTTGTTAGTACAGTGTACAAAATCTGCATGCCAAGTTGCCGACAAAATCCAACACCCAAAGAGGAAAATTTTATATTGGTTTTCTGGTTAAATGCTCATGCTTGGAGAATCATGGGCACCTAAAACTGAGACATACACCACGCACTCTGGGCCTGATTCCCAAAAAATTCACTGGATGTTCTGAAACCTTTAGGCAGAGTTCCTGTTGATTAGACATTTAAGACTGCCTCCCGCAAGCAATTCATTAAAAGGTTCATTCAGCTGGTCAGATTTATGGTATAATGTGGGGCATCACTGGTCCTAACTTTTATTGTAAACAAACTCAGTTAAATCCGAATCTTCACAGGCAATTCTTGCGAGTGCGTTTGCTCAAAGGGATCACTCCAAAGCAAGAGCTGCTGCATCCCGTGTTTTGCAGGTAAATATTTTCTAACCAATAGTCATTCACTTTTCCATAGTGCACATATTTTACAGATTTCATTTACTCTCAAGTCTCAACCAATAATGACTTTGCTATACTATGTTTTCCAGTGGAGTTTGATTCTAGGTCTGGTCCTGTGTGCCATACTTGGAATTGGCTTGCAGTTTGCATCAAGATTATTTACCAAGGATGCCAATGTTCTGCGACTCATGCATATAGGAATACCGGTATCTTAGCACCTTCAGTTTGGAGAAATACCTTTGGATGGAGTCTGTTACATTTGCATTTTAATCCAGGAATCTGTTGGTGCAATAAAACCAAATTTGAATGTCTTCAGAATCCATGCACCAATATGTCCTCCTTGAATATATTGCTGATGATAGGTTTCTGAGAAAATTCTATATCATCCAGTCTCTAATATTGACTAAATATTTGCTACTTTCATTCAGTTTGTGGCGCTTACTCAACCAATTAATGCTTTGGCTTTTGTTTTCGATGGCATCAATTTTGGAGCATCAGATTTTGCATATTCTGCATATTCTATGGCAAGTTAAGAGAACTGGTTTTGTTTTGTGATGGAGATAAATTTTCTCTACTTCTTTTACTTATGATGCTTCTTTATATTCAGGTCCTGGTGGCCATTGTCAGCATCTTATGCTTGATTGTCCTCTCTTCTAGTCATGGTTTTGTTGGAATCTGGGTAGCTCTAGCGATCTACATGAGTCTACGAACGTTTGCTGGTTTTTGGAGGTAAATTTCCAAATATCATTTGTGAATATGTTTTACATGATTGCTGGTTTTATTTATTTTTAAATAGTTAAAAAAAATAGTAACTGCATTTGCAGCCTACATAACAAATATGTACTATGCAGTCTCTTGATCACTAGCATACTGCAACCACCTTCTAAAACTGTGTGTAACCATAACCATAGCCATCCGGTCAGGGTCTGCTGAACCGACCTGTACCGGTCGGTTCAGCTCGTACCAGGTACAGGTCGGTTCAGCTCGTACCAGACCGGTACCGACTGGCACCGGTCCGGTATAGGGATATAAAACGGTTCCGACCCATATCTGTTCGGTTTGAGCTTCGTACCGGTGCGAACCGGCTCGGTTCGTACCGGTTCGCTGCTGAAATTTAGTGCCAGCGCTGTGGCACTTTCAAAGTGCCTCTGGCTGGCCACACTGGGGCACTTTCAGAAAAAGTGCCACACTGGGGCACTTTCAAAGTGCCACTTTGTGCGGCACTTCGAAAGTGCCGGTGCGGCACTTCGAAAGTGCCGGTGCGGCACTTCGAAAGTGCGGCACTTCGAAAATGCCGCGCTGTGGCAAAATGTGGCACTTTTCAAAATGCTACAGTGCCTCAACGGTTGGTTATAAAAGTCGACCGAATGCTAAAGCCAAATCCGTCAGCTTAGATGAAGAAAAGGCAGAGAGAAAAGAGGAGGAAAAGAAGAGAAAGGAGGAGGAAAAGAAGAGAAAGGTGTGAAAAAAAATCAGAAGGGTCGGAGAACGTCGTTTTTCTTGAAGAAAAATCCAGCAAAAACTAAATAAGGTAAAATTTCTTTCCCCTACATTGTTTTTTTAATATTTCATTTAAATTGCTTAAAAAAATTACGTCAAAAATTACCAAAAAATAGGAAATGATTCAATGATTCCATTTCGTCTTGAATTTTTTATATGTTGTCGATATATGGACGATGTTAATGGTGACATTAACTTTTGTTTTTACAGAATTTATATAATTTATAATTTAATTAAAAATTTAAAAATTAATTTTTAATTACAAAAAAATAGAAATTGAAAAAAATTAGTGTGGTCGTAGGAATGGAGCCATCAAGGAGAGGGCAACCCCAAGAGCATAATATTGGTTGGGAGCATGGGAAGATGCTCGGTGAACGGCATCAGTTTCAGTGCAATTATTGCCACAAGTGCTTCAAAGAAGGAGGAGTAACCAGATTAAAGCAGCACTTAGCCGGTAATTCTCGTGAGATATCTGCATGCTCGGAGTACCCACCGAGCACCCGTCAGCTGATGAGGAAAAACCTCGCTGAGATCAAAGCAGCCAAGGAGAGGGCTGCCAAGCAGAAAATGGAGGTGGAACGCCAAGCTGCAGAAGCACCTTCCTATCACTTGATGGAGTCACAGGAGGTCGAGGGTCCAGATGAGGAGGAGGCACAGATCCAGGCTGCCATGCGGGCGAGTCTGGATGATCGGTGGCAGCAGGAGGTGGCGAGGCATCGGGCTCGATTTGGGCCCTCGTTTTTCGAGTCGGGCGCCGGTTCTGGTGGAAGCAAATAAGATCCAGAGTTTCAAAGGACAACCTTAGTCAGGGAGGGCGAGGGCAGAAGACGTAGTCGGATTGCATATATCCTGGGTGGTTTTGGTGGCCGAAAGAAGTCTTCCAGAGGGATCCACCAGGTGCGTCAATCCATGATGTAGATCCGCATGCCTTCTCCAGGAGAGATTCGAAGCAGCAAAGGGTAGACACAATGTGGAAGGAGAAGAAGAATATGTGGCGAGCTATTGGATCCTGGTTCCACTTCAACCACATTCCAGCGAATGCTGCAGACAATACATACTACAAGTCTGCCATTTCTGCCATACAATCTGCCGGTCCCGGTGTCGATCCTCCAGGCCCGAGGGACATCTACGGTGAGCTTCTTGACAATAATAAGGAGGAGCTAGAGAATTGCATTGGCTCATATAAGAGCAAGTGGCCCATATATGGGCTCACTCTGATGTATGATGGTTGGACCGGTCCGACAAAGCGGGCAATCATCAACTTTCTGACATACTGTGATACGAAGACCTTCTTCCACAAGTCAGTTGATGCTTCGGATAAGGTGCACAACGCCTCATACATCCTCAGACTTATGGAGGAGGTGATTGATCAGATTGGAGAGGAGAATATCGTGCAGGTCGTCACTGATAACGGGCCGCAATATAAGTTGGCCGAGCAGGTCTTGATGGAGCGGCGACTACAAATTTTCTGGATCCCATGTGCTTGCACATTGCATCGACCTCATCCTGATGGATATTGGAAAGATCCGTAGGGTGCAACATACGATGGAGATAGCCCAACGCATCACGAGGTATATTTATAGCCATACTTGGGTTTTTTCATTAATGAGAAAGTATGCAGGGGGAGAAATTCTTAGACCAGGAGTCACACGGTTTGCTACGAATTACATTGCACTTGATAGCCTTATCGAGAAGAAAGGAGCCCTACGTCAGATGTTTGTTAGTCCCGAGTGGCAGAAAAGTAGATATGCCCAGGCCGGCACTGAAGGAAGCAGGATGGAAGACTTGGTAAGCAGGCAGTCATTCTGGTAGCGGGCCAATGCGATAGTCAAGGCTATCAAACCATTATATGAAGTGCTGCGGGCCGTGGATAGCGAGAGGTACCCCCAGATGGGCTTTTTGTATCACATGATGGAGAAGGCAAAGGCTCAGATCATGGAGGCAGATGTAGCCCATGCCCAAGAGTACATCGACATCATTGAGCGGCGGTGGGGAGCCCAAATGGGTAGGAAATTGCATCTAGCAGGTAAGCGATAATATTGATAATTATACTGATTGATATATTTGTATAATTATACTAAGATGGTGTCATGTATGTGCAGCATACTATCTGAATCCTCGGTTTCAGTACGAGAGTGGAATTGGTATGGATGATGAACTTCTTCATGCTCTGCATAATGTTATTTATAAAGATGGAGCCTGATCCAGAAGTCGCCGCGTCATGTATAGAAGAGGTAACTATGATTTAGTAACATATGTAAATATATCGGATCTTATATTATTGACATACTACAACAAGCTTCTTTCCACAGACCAAATTATTTAGAGAGGGCAGCCACAGCTTTGGACAGCGACCAGCTGTCATGAGCAAGACAACTATGAATCTAGGGACAATACAAATCTGCAAGACACCTCTGCATCTGAATTATCTTCAACTATGAGGCCATCATATATGTAAAATATAATTATCTTCAATATTTTTGCAGCTGAATGGTGGATTCATTTTGGCGCATCCGCAAAAAATCTTAAGCGAATAGCTATTCGGATCCTCTCCCAAACAGTCTCCTTGAGTGGCTGTGAGCGCAACTGGTCCACCTTCGGCCTCATCCACAGCAAACAGAGGATCCGTTTGACACAAAAGCGCCTCAACGACCTAATTTATGTGCACTACAATCTGCGGTTGAGGCTAAAATGCATTCAGGAGGAAGTAGAGCTTAAGTATGCAGATCCCATCTATAGAACTTTTATAGATGATGATGATAATCCTATGCTCGACTGGCTTGCGGCCCAGCAGCAGGAGCCCGAGCTTGATGAGCCAGGATCGCCTCGACGACCAGCCAGCATCATAGCCACCGAGGCCATGGTCGATCCACAGCAATAGGCTAAGCGCAACATTCCACGCACTCCTATAGCTGATATGACGTGGCTAGAGGGGAGCCAGTCATCGTATGACTGGTACGACGCTTCCGTTCAGAGAGATGATCCTCTCATGCGAGGACGAGGACGCTCTAGTACCCAGTCGACTCGATCAGGAGGGCATCAATCCCAGCAAAGAAGAAAAGGAAAGGAAATGGCCCCAATGGAGTGTCGAAGAGGAGACTTGGACCAGCAGCGATGAAGGTTTTGGTGGTGATGGATCTACTAGCCATGGAGGAAGTGGAGGACAGTATGGTACTACTTATGAGACACAGCCAGAGGGAGATTTTCGATACACCGGTGAGTCTCAGTTTACGCATGCTACACAAGATACGGACCACGGTGGGTCGTCTGATATAGGCTGGTCGGATACCATTTCATATCGAAGAAGAGCTCCTCAAGGTCGTTCAAGAGGCCAGGATGCAGCTGCAGATGATCTTCCATGTGGAGTCGGATCCATTGATGTATCAAGTTCCGAGTCTTCCTATTATCCGCGGCCTCAGCCAATCTATGGATATGGTGCATCGTAGTCATCTTTCGGTGGCTACTATCCTGCGCAGCCCGGAGGGTCTTACGGGTCGGATTTTGGTGCCGGCATATTCGGATGGGCCCCTTATCAAAACACCTCTCAGAACCAGAGCTTCAGCGAGAGATCCGAGAATTCTTATGACCCGACGCACATTCCTCGAGGATTGAGCATACAAGACTACAATGCCGCTTGGTTAGAGGGATGGGTTGATCTGCCTCCTATTATGCTGATGATCCGATCTTAACGAGAAGCATCGCCACTCGACCCGATTTTAGATATCCGAGAGTGCTCAAACCTAAACATAAAAACATCAAAAAAATATCCAAAAGTGAAAGAACTCCAAAAAAAAAAAACGACAATGAGGTCGAAACCAGGCCGAATGTGCCCTATCGGTACAATATCAGTTCGGCTCGGTTCGGCACCGGTACCGTACCGTTACCGGAGCCGACCGGTACGTCGGTACGATCGGTACCGCGAACCTTGCATCCGGTCTTATCTTGACTGTTAGGGAATGGCTTTAAGGATCTTTATTTGCCAAGCATTCCTATTTAGGACCATCTTTGGTATTATTTCAACCTTTCTGTTTCTGTTCTCACAGCTACCATTCATATTACTTGATGTCTTTTTCTTCTTTTCCTGCATTCTCTCCAATCCTTACTAAGGCCCCTCATATTTTTGCTGTATATGCATGTACTATCTCAATTGATTTTCCATTGTGTTGTCCTCAATTTGTGCAACTCGTACAGGTTGCATATATTCTCATTTCTTAATATAAAAATAGGGGATGCCTTAACATTCATGCATTGTCATGCCTATGATCCAATGGCATGCTCTGAGGGATGTGGCAATCTGCCGCACATGCAATAGACTGGGTCCCATAAGCATGCGAGGTGATAACCAGCCAAACAAAACAAATTAAGAATAGCCAATAACATGTAATAATTTCCAAAACTAACTAAAATTTTCAAACTTCAATTAGATGCAATGCCAATCCCGAAACTACTACAAACAATGCCATAACTATACCTTAAGCAATTTACAATATACCTGCAGAATAATTTAAATTGTTTAACTTTAAAGAAATTTTTCAAGACCACAAGGTCATGTCCAACAAAATTCAAGATCTCGCTCTATGGTCACATCCCAATCACAACTCATCACTTTCTAAACCTCAGGCTTTGAAAAGAGAAAAAAGACGAGCTAAAAAGCCTACTTCTAATAGTTGGTGCCATTAAAAGTGGTGGCCTATTTGTAGATTGCCTCTTTGATCTTTAACTCTTGATGGTTAGATCAAAGAGGGTTGAGTTCCGGGCTCTGATACCACTTGTTACCCAGATATGCAGCCCAAGAGGGGGGGTGAATTGGGTTTTAAAAACTTTTTAGCTAGAATGCAGTGGATTAATAGAGATTTCAGTTTGAAAGATATTAATGCTAAAGCAGTGAATGAATAATGGCAGGAATTAAAGAACAGAAGTGTAAAGAGACAAGCACACACAAACACAGAAAATTTATAGTAGTTCGGTGTAACCCACACCTACATCTACTCTCCAAGACTCTTGAAAATTTTACTATAATCTTCCTGATTACAGCACGGTCGTTTTTCGAGCTCACAATCCAACTCGTTTTTCGAGATCACAACGAACCCAGTCGGTTTTCACAGGATCACCAACCAAAATCTTAACCCGTTTATTTTCTGGGATTACAAACAACCCGGTCGGTTTTCACAAGTTCACCAACCAAAACCTTTACACGTTTGTTTTTCGGGCTTACAAACAACCCAGTCGGTTTTCACAGGTTCACCAACCAAAACCTTTTCCTTTGTTGAATCTTCTGATTCAACAACTTCCAATTCAGATTTGGAAGAACCTTTACCAGTTTCAGAACAATTGAAACTGTTACAATAGAATTAAAGCTAAGTAATAAATGATGTAACAATGTAAATTAAGCTTCAAAATAGATAAAATAATAAATGTAAATATAAAGTTTTGAAGATGGTCGTTGGCTGCAGCTAAAAGTCTTGATAGCACACCAACAACTCTATGTTGAATATCCCAACTATTTCCTTACACAATGGTTTTTCTCTTTGAGTTCTCTCTTGTGAGGATTTGATCTTTGGAAGCTTAGATTTTTGAGTCTAGATTTTCTCTTTTCTTTTCCCTTGTCGTTCTTTTGAATTTATAGGCTACATACTGACCAGAAAGTACCAAATAGCTGTCACACCAAGAAATTATCCATTGGCACCCAGCAAAAGTACTGTTGAAAGTAGCCGTTGGAGCTGTCAGGATAACAGGGGTCTGCTCTCCAAGTTCAGGGGTCGTCCCATGTATTGAGGAAGATGGCTTACTAAGCATAGGAGTCGGCTCTTTCCTTCAATCCATATTAAATTCCTACTCTAGCCTCAAATGGTCGACTCTTCAATGTCGGGGGTTGACTTATGTAGATAACGAGTCGGCTCTTTAACCACAAAGGTCGGCTCATTTCTTCAGTTCATATAAAGTTCTTGCGCTGGCTTCGAGAGTCGACTCTTCCATGTCGGGGGTTGACTCATGTAGATATTGGGTCGACTCCTAAAGCACAAGGGTCGGCTCATCTAGTTAGTCTCAGGCGGTGATTCTTCTCTGTTTCTTTTGAACTACACGAGGGTCAACTCCTTAAACATAAGGGTCGGCTCACGCAGTTTACAGACAAAATTTTCAGATTTCTTGATTTTGTTTTTCTTGATTCTTTGGAGTTTGTAGGTGCAATTTTCGTCTAGAGATTTAACCCTTCACATTTAAACCAACATCATTAGAGTACATATTTAACTCAATTATTTTTGTGATCATCAAAATTCATCTTTTAGGGTCAATAGTTCTGGTACTGGTTCGATGGACCTTGCATTTTACAGATATATAATGCAAATATTCTAGCTAGGTTATGATTACTTACCGAATGCTAAGTTCAAACAAGAAAGCCCTTCTCAAGCACAATCTTCTCTAATACATAGAAAGTATAGATAATTTCAAAACATAGCCACTAAAGCCCTTACCTGGTTAATAATGGTTCTAGAATAAAACTCTATAGTGATAAAATGAGAAGAAAAGCACAAATTGAGTTCAAGAATAGAACATATATGTAGTGGCAGTTGGCTCATTGTAGCTTATAATGTGACTTGGCCTTTGCATATGTTTATTATTGAGAAAGACAATCAAGCTTATTGTACAAAGCATAGTCATGAAGTGTTTAGGCAGTTGGGGAACTGCAGCTGGACAGGGTTTCTAAAAGAATATATTGGCTGAGTGACCCATCCGTAAGAAAACCATCCTAGTTGGAAAGTAATCAAACCCTAAGTTAAGGCTCCTATTTTGTGTCTTTTAGCAAAATTGTAAAACATCAATAAAAATTTGTTGGCAAGCTCTGAATACTGTCATGATTTATTTGTACCAAAGCTCTAATCTAGCCAAGCCTAGTCTATCATAAATGTAGCTCTATGCACGACCTAACCTTGGTCAATCGCTTCACTGACCCATGAGGAGTCAAGTGGTCCACTCAATCTTCTAGGCAATTTCCCATAATCGAATGGCTTGCTGATCTCCTTCAACTTGTAGACATATATATTTCAAGTGTCTCTTTTAGTGGGTATGCTCTAGTTTGTGCATTTATCTTTTGGCTTTTGCATCATGCATTGCAATTAGCATAAAGAATGAATTAAAAGAATCCAATCCAAATTACTATGAAATCAATAATCACATAAATACTGCTACCAAGCACTCAAATTTGAATGGCAACCATGACAAGTTATGCATTATCCGATCTCTATAAGAAGGATTGATGCCTCTTACCAATGCAAAAAAGTATAGCAAACAACCATTTAATGCATATATAGCACCAAATCCACAACTTTCCTCTCTACTCTTGCTGCGCTCCCTGTAGGCATAACTCTCTATCACCTTGTAATGGAGGCTCTTGAGCTTAGTGCTGCCATTGCTCTTGCTCGCAAACTCCACTTTTGTCTCAGCCTTTTCGGAGCTTGGTAGCCTGGACCAGAGGAGCCTTGCCATTCCAATCCTATTCTATATTTTGGAGCTTGGCAACCTGGACCAGAGGAGCCTTGTCGTCCCAATCCTATTCTATACGTGGCATGGTGGGATCAGATCCAAAGCCCTCAATGTTAAAGAAAATCCTAGGTGGAAATTACTTTCTCTAAAGAAGACATGCTCCCTAGCTCCACATATTATCGATAGCAAAGCTATGATTTGAGAAGAGGTGTGGAACCACAATCCAAAACTTAGAGAGTATGCAGATGGGGATGAGAGAGAGAGAGTGTGTGTGGAAAAGATATTGTGAGAGAAGGAGAGAGGCGGTGGATATGGTGGTGTAAAGAAAAAAAGGGCATGGCCCTGGTTTTGATTAAAGAAGGCATTGCCTCAAATTGTAGCGGCTCATGTGGTGGGCTGGGCCATGGACCTAGTCCATTATGTATTTCATTTCGGTCCATTTCATAGTTTCTTACATGAGTAAATTTGATCAAGGAAAAATTAGCTAGACACCTTCAACTTAGGATCAATTTTACTTAGTACCTCTCTAGTTTAAAACGTTTCAAAGTGGTCCTTGAAGTTAGTGGTCCTAAACCCTATTTGGAATCCAACACCATCAGAGTACTATCATAAAGGATAATTTTTTCCTTACTGGAATGGATTATTTATCAAAAAAATGCCCTCTTGTGTCCTCTTATCATCCCTCCTCACTTCCGCCAACTCCTTTTCTAACATATCCTCCTCCTCTTTAAACCCCACCACCATCTTCATCTCTCCTTTCTATCCCTCCTCTATATTTAACCTGGTTCTAGTTGAGCTCCATCCACTCCCACCACCTCCTCTTCTTCCAACACGTCCTCTTCTCTAAATCTGGTATTTCCTCTCCATCTAACCTGATCTTGTGCTCCACCAAGTCTTACCCAGTCCCACTACCTCCTCTTCCAACATATCCTCCTCTCAAATTCTGCCATCATCTTCATCCCTCTCCATCTAACCTAGTATCGAGCGTCACCCACTCCCACCATCTTCTCCTCTTTAAACCCTATTGCCATCATCTCTTCTCTATTTAACCTGGTCTCAAGCCACACCCACTCGCACCACCTCCGCCTCTTCCAACCCCTCTTCCTCCTTTTTAAACCTCATCCCTTCTCTCCATCTAACCCGGTCCTGAGTCCCACCCAATCCCACCACCTCCTCTTCCAACATTTCCTCCTCTCTAAATCCTGCCGCTATTCTTGTCCCTTCTCTCCATCCTTCTTCATCTCTTCTATCCATCTAAATCACTCCTCATAAGGGTATCTCAATCCTAAAAGTCTCATATGACCATCACATGATGGAATCCCTTGAGCTCGGGTAAACGAAGATGGATGGCAGGATCATATTAAACTACTTAGCTAACTTCAGGGACTACTTTGAAACCTTTTAAACTCGGTATGAAACTAGCTCTAAGTTGAGGGGGTGTCAAAATAATTTTTCCATCGGTAAATTCTACCACCTCAGTCCACTTAACTTTTGAGATTCTATTGCTAATAATATTATCTTCTAATAGTTTTTAATCATCACCACATTAGTTGCCATATCAAATCACTAAAGTCCCTTGATGCTGAGCGGCAACAAATGCCTTTTCCGTCTTAGAAGTGTAATCGTAGAACAAGTACTCTTTACATTTTTTAAATAAAATCATGAATATATAAATATCTTATATTCAATTTTGAAATAGTGAAATGGTTAGCAACTTTAAAATCGACAAGTGATCTGGCTGATCTTTCAAAATGTTATAGCCAAAACTCAGTGATAGGGTTTGGAAGGAAATGGTTGGTATTTTTGAATATGTCTGGTATTATATTTTTAATGCAGTAAGAAATCTATTTTTCTACCAGCTAGCCATCCTCTTGTTGGTTAAAAAGGAAGAACAATTCTTCGTCAGTCTTAATATGCATGACAGTAGTGTCAATCCTGGAAAAATCCATAATTCATCATAGTGTTCAGAGTTCAAAATAGATTTGTTGTAACAGAATGATGCTTTGACAACATGGAATATGAAAAAAATATGTTGTTAATCTCCATTCCATTGAAAACAAGGTTTTGGCAATGTCATTATCTTATCATAACTGTTCACTTTTGAATCTGCTATTTACTATTTGAATGGAAAAAATGGTCGTTTATTGCCTAGTCCAGTCCCTGATTGAGTTCTCTGGAATAACATAATTGCTCTTTTAACAACCATTACTAACCAGTAGTGTTATGGAAATTAATAATGAAATGTTACTTGATCATGCAAGTCTTGACATAAGATAATATTTTCAGTTGATATGGAAGTTTTATTTTTTTAAAAGAAATAATGTATTGATTAGATGAACTGTACAAGGTCAAGTGATGGTTGTTATTTCATAGTACTAGAGCCATCACCCATTACATACATGTATAACATAAGGCTCTGCAATTGTTATAACAGCTGTTATAGTAAACCTTGAATTAAAATTCTGTTCATAGGTCCATAATGGCACCCTCCACTAGGTATGGGACCATCCCATTTACATTACTCAGAGCCGACAGCACTTCTCTATGGGACCATTGAAGTGGTATCCTGTCATAATATAATGCATTATTATATCAATATGGCGTATAATCTAAAAATGGACAGAATATTAACCATATCATCGTTGGTGCAAGAACCATAGAATAGGATATCAAACAGAAATCACATCAGAAGTCCAGAAGATGAGTGTACAAACTTTGGGTTTTTGACATTTTTTTAATTACTGTGCTGCACCTTGAGTATTTTCTCTGCTTCCTTATTAAATGTTCAACATGTGCAGGATAGGGACAGCAAGAGGGCCATGGACATTTCTCCAGAGTGTTTAATCTTTACATTTGGGATTCCCTTTTGTCTTGCAAACTCAAAGTCTTAAAGGTGTGCACACTTGTATTGCTATAGCTGCTTTAACTTTTTTGGATCATTTTTGCTTCCATGATCTGTATAAATGCACACTATATCTTTTACTAATATACTCTTCAAGTCATATCTTTTACTAATATGATCTGTCATAAATCGATACCAGTTGGTCAAATACTTAACACATAAAAGGATTTTAAAAAAAATTAATGCTGTCAGAGACTAATGTTTCCTTTAACGGGTTCTTGTCTGAAAGCTAGCCTGAGCACAAAACGAGAGCATTACGACTTTCGGTCAGAGGCACCAGCAGTTTCTGCGATGGTAATAATCCTTCATACAGGCTATAAAAAACAACCCTCTAGACACTCTGATGCCATAATATTCATGTAATCAAGCTGTTGCAAATGGCTAAAACTTGGTGCACATAGTAGAGATTATTAACAGTGTTTCAAAGATTTTTATGTTGAGAAATAGATGCATGTGCCCTTATGCAGGATCCTTGTAAGATCATTTGGAGGAACATCGGCCCCATTTTCTTCCCCTTTAGGTGTAAGGTCACTTGTTATCTGTATTTGTAATTTATAAAGTTAATTCAATGGTTGTGTTTTACCACAAGAAATCTGAGAAATATTAGGATATATTTATAGATTTTTACAATGGGTAATCATCAACAAATGATCAAAAAAATTCGGTTATGTACACTTAGAAGGACAATCATGGTATATTTCCACCTGGTCTTGAGGAATCTTGTGAATGTGACTCAGGGGCGGCCCAATGTATTTGGGGGCTTAAGGCGAACTTACTAAGAGAGGCCTTTTTAAAAATAATAATAATAATAATAAATTTTTAATAAGTGTAAAATACTTTAAAAATTTATTTAAAAATAATCCGTCTAGCTTTTTGAGATGCAAAATTACTAATCAAATTTTTGTACTCAAGATTCATTAAAATACTATTTTCAATCGATAATATAACTAATCCATTTAATCTTTCTTGGGACATAGTTGACCGCAAATAAGATTTTATCAACTTTAATTTTGAAAAACTTCTTTCAACAGAAGCAACTGTTACAGGTATTGTTAACAATATCCTGTAAGTAATGCATGCATTTGGAAAAGAATCTGTTTTTTTAATAAAACTTAAAGTATCAATAGGGGTACTAGTTTCTATTTGTAAAACTTCTTTTAAAACGTTTAACTCCGAAAACAGATCAAGACCATCAATATCAGAATATTCAGCGTGCTTTAAAAAGTTTTCAAGATTAAGGCAACACTTTTAAATTCTCTTCATTCAAAGATTTTAACTTTCTAAAATTAAACAAAAAACCAAAAACATCTTCATATATGGTGAATTGTTCAAACCTATTTTGAATTGAAGAAATAGCTTGATCTACTATATATAAAAAGTAATCAATTCTAAAAGATTCTTCAGCTAATCTTGTTGTCTCATCATCAGTATTTTCATCAAATTGTTTTTTTCTACGGGTCACACGTTTTTCACGAAATGTAGGTTCTATTTCCATTTCATTTGCAATTTCTTTAGATGAAATCAAAGCATTCATAAATCCATTTTTCCTATAACTTTTCAAATAAAAAAGAAGTCCTTTTAATTGATCTATAGCAACATCAATATGCATGTCTTCAGATTATAAGTTCTTACTAACTGAGTTAACAGCAAACAATATATCGTACCAAATATTTATGCCTAATAAGAATTCAAAATTTTCAATCTCATATGTAGCTAAGCATATGGCTTCACTCTTTATTTTAGGATCTTCACTAGTTTCCGCTAATTGAACTAAGGCATCTCTTATTTTAGGAGCTTGATGTTTAATTGTTTTGACACTTTCAATACGACTTTCCCAACGTGTTTGTGACAAAGGTTTAAGAGTTAATGTAGATACATTATCTTGTAAAATTTTCCATCGTTTTGTAGAAGAAGAAAATAAGGTATAAATTCGTTGTATTGTTAGATGTATGCCCTAGAAGCCAATCTGGCTGACACATTGTTAATTCTAGGGACATAATTTTGTACTTGACTATTTATTATTGAATAAATGAAAGGCATCTTTTTCATTCATATTGTTATTGTGTCTATGAATCGTCCAAGGAATTAATAAGATGATGATGCATATTCTCAAGAGTTGAGAATTTGAGCCATGTATCATTAGTGATTAATTTCTAAACGCTCCTGATCGATGGATCATCACGAGGACGGTGATCGATCCGATGAGATCAGTACACACATTACTTTCCCTATGGATGGACGAGACTCGAGTCCACGGTGTGGAGACACTGAAGTAATAGTACAGGTGCTTGTAAGAGAATAAGGGTACTGAGCGTGACCAAGACAAGAAGTCACTTGGATGTCTATCCACTCGTCAGTGACTTGCTTGATGTTGCAGTAGTGTGACTGGTCCTTTGACCTGCGATGCTTCGGCTACTCACAGTGAGGTTATTGTAGTTTGACTGCACATATACATGGTCTCTAGCCATATGGGTCCATGCAGTGTAGATTGGCTGCAGTAGGTTCACTGTAGGAGTAGGGTATGCACCTATAAGGAATCTATCGACTTTGATAGATAAGGAGAGATCCTATGTGATTTATAAGACTGAGTTCGTAAGACCTCGGCCGGAGCAGATTGCACAGTGGAGAAAGAGTTCTCCGCTCTCGAACTTAAGTCGAATATATCTTGACATATAACAGACGAAGGGGTTTGACGAGTTATCCATGACCTCCGTCCTGTAGGGATCCACGATAGAAGGACTGTATCACATAATAACTGCACCTAGAGGTTCATCAATCTATTCTGCTGGGTAGCCACTACATGCTGCTAGGTGTCACTGGTGGATGGTGAGACTCACAAGGAATATCTCGATGATCGATAAATCCTAATGAGTTGAGTTGGAATCGTTCCAACCCATTGAAAGGAGTTTTCAATGATATTGTGACAGAGATCGCAATATATCTCACTACCAGTCAGAATAGAACCTATGGGGTCACACACACTAGAAGTATTGACCGATCCGATGGTTGAAATGTGATTATGAATCACGAGTAATCAATTCGATTGATAATCAGTTGAAGAAGGAACACTGGGGATTGATTAGTTGGACTTAAAATACGAATCCTACTTGAAGAAGGATTCCTAGAGTCCTAATTGGATTAGGATGTCACGACCCCCGCCCCGCTTCCGGCGGGCCGCCGCGACGGTCCTAGGGTGCGGGTAGGCATAAGGCCACTAGCCACCACGTAGAACCCTACTACCTATCAATCATCAATAAATTCTGAAAAATTTTGGCATGATGCATGCACAAAATGATCACCTTTTCTATGGTGACCTGTCAGGATTATCTCAATACATACAACAACACTCCCTATCAGAGCAGCAATCACATAATCTGTCACATAATGAACCTGGACAATATATATCAATACATCATCACAGGCATATAACTCGTCTGTATAAAAATCTGGTTTCCATTCCATCCATGGTCAAACCCATATCCACAACAGGATCTATGACTGTAACTATACACTATATACAATAGAAGGTTTATAATACACCAAAAGGGTATAAACCTCTATCTACATTATACTATACTATGGAGCGGCACAGCTAGCAGGCAATCTCTAACCCTGCTCCTCTCTATACAATACCTGCCCTGCAATCAAAAACACCAAACTGGAGAGTGAGTATATGAATACTCAGTGAGTGGAGTAGAGAGTACTATGCACATGAGACAAGATATAATCATGGCTCGAGGTAAAATCTCAAGAGCATATGAGCAGTCGTCAAGAACAGGATACACATAACTCAACATAAGAAATAAGGAGTAAATCATCACAATCCCAATCAACTCATCTGGAGCATATATAAAATAATCAAATAAGTATGTATGATAACATGAATATGCTCAACAGGTCATAGTACTGAATCATATAAATCAGGTGTCAATAGGCTGAATCATCAACAAGACAGCTATCGGGAGGTGGGTTTTACGCCCCAGGCGAACCAGCACCAACTTCCTACTGTCATATGCATATGCAGGATAAGACACCATATCGATAATGTAAATGCTAGACAGCTGTCGGGAGGTGGATTTTACGCCCCAGGCGAACCAGCAACAACTCCCTACTATCACATGCATATGCAGGATAAGACACCATACCGATAATATAAATGCTAGACAGCTATCGGAAGGTGGGTTTTACGCCCCAGGTGAACCAGCAATAACTCCCCTCTATCACATGCATATGCAGAATAAGACACCATACTGATAATATAAATGCTAGACAGCTATCGGGAGGTGGGTTTTGAAGGAAAAATATCCCGCAAAATCCGATAAAAATGGATGCCAGGTCAGAAAATCAGTTTTAAAATTTTATCTATTTATTTATAACAGGTATAAATAAATAACATAACTATATTATATTTACCATACCTCGATCCCGCAGTGGAAGATGGTCGAGGTACTCTGGAACAGAATCTGGTACAGGGCCAAGTGCTGGATCAGATACTGGATCGGATGCTAGATCTGGTACTGGATCGGGAACTGGATCTAGAACTGGATCTGGTGCCGGATCTGGTACTGGTGGATCTGGTGCTATGCGAGGCCCGGATGTACGGACGCTCTACTTCACACGCACGCCAAGAAATGCAGGAAGGTAGGATGATGTCTGTATAGTGCAAAAACCCTTTTGCAAATAAACCTCTGGAAGAAAAGAATTTCAAAAATTCTTTCTTCCCTTCTTTTTTTTTTTTTTCTTTCTTCCCGTTTCCTTTTTCTCTCTTTTACAGGCTACTCAAAAAATCATGAATCTCCCCTCTCCCCAAATAAAATTTCTAGCTATGAATGAAGAGAAAGCTAGCCTATTTATAGGCAAAGACAAGGCTGAACCAGGGAAGAGAAAACGCCAAAAGGGAAGAGTGAACGCCAAACGTTTCATGATTTTATTGAATTTTTTGAACCGTTTGATTTCATTTAAATCAGCACTATATTAAAGAGATTTGAAAACCGAAGAGACACGTCTCTTCGGATCTTCAAATGGTTGCAGGATGAGGAAGATCAAGCGGTCAATTTATGTGTTCGGAAGAAGGGAAAAAACGTGGTTCACGGGAGAATGTTTCAGCAGAAAAAGTGGTTCACAGGCTTATGTGGACCGAAGAAGAAACACAGAAACGAGTCAATTAATTTAGGAGGGCATCTAAGTAAATTCCCAATTCAAATTGACTTTTCTTAAATGGGTTAATTCAAATGGGCTGAATTAAATGGGCTTGGGTCCATTATTGGTTCTAAACCAAATTGAAGACCAATTTGAAAGATTTTGGATCCGAAAAAATTCCACATGAATCTGATTCATGTGAACTCCAATTAGTTCAATTTTCAGATCAATCCGAGTCACACTTGAACTAGAATAAATATGGAATAAATCATCATAAAGCCCAATTACATTTATTTGAATCCAATTCAAAACCATACTCAACAAATGAGCCCAAATCAATTTCAATTACATTAATTGAAACTTGATTAAGCCAGAATACAGACATAATGAAATACACATCCATGAAATTCAGTATGTACCTCATGTTCAGTGCTAGCTGAACATAGACAAAACCAAATCTCACATGACCCACAATTTAATTCTCAATTAAATTGGATCAAGTCCTTCCTACTTAACTTGACTTATGTGCGTGACTCCGATAGGTTCGAACACTAAGCCGGTAGTACATGAACCACTTCATGCACTAATCGAGGTGACCATCTAGCAATGATACCCGACGTCCGGATAGGTCGAATATGCAAAGCAACATTCAAGAACCCATTCATATGGTTACCGCATAATTCATCCTTTTGACCAACGATGCTCAAGATGACCTAAAGTGAACTGTCACACTTTGGTCCGGTCATCCATATTGTATTTCAATTAATTAAATTCAAGTGACCAATCACTTAGTTTACCCTGGCCAAGGTTTTACTAAATTAAAACACAGCGAAACATCAACTCCTATAATATGGAGCGGTCAATCCCTTCTTGACTCATACACAGACTTCGCGAGTACTTGACTGCACCCAGCAACTTTTCAATATCTGAATTAGAAATTCAGATCGTTCAGTGCCAAAGTACAGTGAGCTGCTTGCAAGTCACCGTGATAGTCTCAGGTCTAAGGGATACTTATGCCCATATGCTTTGTGAGCTAACTCCTGACAGTGGAGTGCTCAACAGGTGAGTCACTGTTCAGCGACGATGTACTCCTACATCTCACCTATATGCCATACCAGTGTCTCCACACTCCTTGGTTAAGAGGACAACCAACTAAATGGCATACAACGACCTATACTTGACATAGCTATTGTCCAATTAATAGCTTGTCAATCGGTCGCGAACCAATTTAAGGACTAAATGATAAAACCTCCTTTATCCACTAAATTAGTCCTAAGGACTTCATCACAATACACAGGAGTTTCTATTTGAAGATGCAACACTTGTGATGAAAAGAATGCCAGAATAGATTTTATTATTCATTAAATAAAACATATACATTATTCTTACAATAAAAATTGGCTTTGGGACACAATTCCCAACAACTCCCACTTGAACTAAAGCCAATTTGTACGGTATCTAATACCCATCTTCGATTTGTGATAATCGAACTCCTTTACAGAAAGGGCTTTAGTGAATGGGTCAGCTAGGTTCTCCTTTCCATCGATCTTTTGAAGATTGACGTCACCTCGTTCCACAATCTCTTGTACAAGGTGGTAGCGACGCAAAATGTGCTTGGTCTTATAGTGAGACTTTGGTTCCTTCGCTTGTGCAATAGCTCCAGTATTGTCACAATACAAAAGAACTGGACTGTTGATTGAGGGAGCAACACCAAGTTGATTTACAAACTTCTTGATCCAAACAGCTTCTTTTGCCGCATCTGATACAGCAACATACTCTGCTTCGCATACAAAATCGGCTACTGAATGCTGCTTGGAACTTTTCCAGCAGACTGCTCCTCCATTCAGGGTAAACACAAATCCTGACATACTCTTACTGTCATCATGGTCTGATTGAAAACTAGAGTCTGTAAACCCCACAAGTTTTAAGTCAGATTCTCCATAGATTAACCATTGGTCCTTAGTATTTCTTAAATACTTAAGGATGGTTTTTACCACCTTCCAATGGTTCTCACCTGGATTAGACTGATACCTACTCGCTACTGCTAGTGAGTAAGCAACATCCGGTCTTGTACATGTCATGGCGTACATAATAGAACCTACTGCAGAAGCATATGGGATTCTACTCATACGCTCTCTTTCTTCGGAAGTTGTCGGATAATCTTTCTTAGAGAGAGAAATTCCTTGGCCTATCGGAAGATAGCCCTTCTTGGAATTCTCCATGTTGAACCGCTTCAACATAGTGTCGATGTACGTGGATTGGGACAATCCAAGCAACCTCTTAGATCTATCTCTATAGATTTTCATCCCTAGGATGTAGGATGCTTCTCCCAGATCCTTCATGGAGAACTGTGATGACAGCCAGAGTTTCACATTTTGTAATGCAGGAATGTCATTCCCAATTAAGAGAATGTCATCCACATACAACATAAGAAATGTGATCACTGAACCGTTAACCCACTTGTAGACACAAGGTTCTTCTTCGTTCTTAACGAAGCCATATGTTTTGATAGTTTTATCGAAACGTATGTTCCAACTTCGAGAAGCTTGCTTAAGTCCATAAATGGACTTTTGTAGCTTGCATACTTTGGACTCGTCTATGGATGTAAAACCCTCAGGTTGTATCATATACACCTCTTCTTCCAGCTCTCTATTTAGAAAAGCTGTTTTCACATCCATTTGCCAGATTTCATAATCCATATATGCTGCTATAGCTAGCATGATCCGAATAGATTTTAGCATTGCTACAGGGGAAAAAGTTTCGTCATAATCGATACCATAACGTTGACGATATCCCTTGGCAACCAGACGGGCTTTATAGGTCTCCACCTTTCCGTCTGCGCCTCTCTTTCTTTTGAAGATCCATTTGCACCCTATGGGTTTTATCCCTTCGGGTGGATCAACTAGTGTCCATACACTATTGATTTCCATGGACTCCATTTCGGATTTCATGGCATTAAGCCACAACTCAGAGTCGGACCTCTGCATAGCATCCATATAGGTGATCGGATCCTCATTGTTCTCATCGAGCTCAATAGGATCCGCGTCATGGACCAAAAAACCGTAGTATCTATCCACTTGACGCGGTACTCTACCGGATCGCCTTAATGGTGCTTCTACATTGGGCTCCGGATTTGATCTAATCAAAACCGATTCTGTGGGTTCAGTAGATTGTGTTAAATCTTCCACCTGCTGAACTTCACTAAGTTCAACCTTAGAGGCAACAATTCCTTCACCAAGGAATTCCTTTTCCAAAAATGTTGCCTTAAGTCCTACGAACACCTTTTGTTCATTAGAAAGGTAAAAGTAATAACCCCTAGTTTGCTTGGGGTACCCTACAAAATAACACTTATCGGACCTAGGACCCAGTTTGTCAGTTTGAGAACGTTTAACATAAGCCGGACATCCCCAAACCCTAAGGTATGAAAGTGTCGGCTTACGCCCAGTCCATATCTCATATGGAGTCTTCTCAACAGACTTACTTGGAACCTTATTTAGTATTATACACGCAGACTCTAAAGCATAACCCCAAAAAGATAGAGGCAGACTAGTAAACCCCATCATGGATCGAACCATGTCTAACAGAGTTCGATTCCTCTTTTCGGATACACCATTGTGCTGAGGTGTTCCTGGAGGGGTCCATTGTGAGAGAATCCTATTCTCCTCTAGATAAGTCAAGAAATCACTGGAAAGGTATTCTCCTCCTCGGTCTGACCAAAGGATCTTAATACTCTTTCCAGTCTGTTTTTCTACTTCATTACGAAATCGTTTGAACATTTCAAATGATTCCGACTTATGCTTCATCAGATAGATATACCCAAACCTGGATAGGTCATCTGTGAAGGTTATGAAGTAGGCATAACCACCTTTGGCACTTACGTTCATAGGTCCACATACATCAGTATGTATGAGGCCAAGAACATCGCTGGCTCGTTCACCCTTTCCTGAAAAAGGTGACTTGGTCATTTTACCCAGAAGACAAGATTCACAAGTTGGCAATGATTCACAATTATTGATTTCTAAAATGCCTTGTTGGGCTAACCTGTTTATCCTGTTTTTGTTTATATGACCAAGCCGGCAATGCTATAAATAGGTTTCATTGACTTTATCTAATTTAGGGTGTTTATTAGATGTGTACATTACATTCACAGGCAATGATAGAGTATAAATGCCATATTTCATTTGTCCACTGAAAATTTTAGTATCATTCAAAATGATATCACAAAGTCTTTCATTTATATAAAAGGTATAACCATTCTTGGCCAAAAAGCCTACAGAGATGACATTCATCAAGAATGCTGGACAAAAGTGACAATCATCTAACATAACTACTTCAGACTCAAAAAACAACTCAATGACTCCTAAAGCTAGGACTGGAACAGATCTTCCATCACCAACATTTAGGAATCGATCGCCGTTCTTGAATCTTCTACTTACTTGAAGTCCCTGCAAAGAATTGCAAATATTAATTGGACTTCCGGTATCCAATACCCAGGTAGTAGAATCATAAACAGAAAAATTACAAGGTGTTATCATATAATTACCTTGTGCAGCAACTGTTTGCTGCATTTTCTTCTTTGGCCTATTTGGATCAAGGGACGCTAAATAAGCCGGACAGTTCCGCTTCCAGTGACCCTGCTTTTTGCAGAAGAAGCATTCTGCCTTACTCTGATCAGATTTCTGCTTCATAATCTGTTTGGGCTTAGAAGCCCCAGCACGAACTTTATTTACCTTCTTTTTCTTTCCTTTCTTAAAGGAAGAACGACCTGCAGAAGTTCCACCCACCACATTCACCGACCCCTTAAAGAGTTGGTGATCCTTCTCATAGGTCTGCAGTAAACCTAGCAATCCATGATAGGATACTGCAGGTTTAGTCATTCTATAATGACTAAGGAAGGTCAGGTAGGATTTGGGAAGTGAGTTCAAAATAGCATCCTTGCCCAATTGCTCGTGCAAAGGAAAACCAAGTTTACTCAGGAGATCAATTTTCTCGACCATGTACAATACATGTTCTGTGATTGATTCCTCTTCCCTCATGCGGGCATTGAAAATCACACAGGAGGTCTTATGTCGTTCGACATCATCAGGTGTCCCAAAAGACTCTTTCAACATTTGAAATATTTCCACAGGCCGTGCTTCTTCGAATTTACGACTAAATTCGTCATTCATCGAAGCCCTCATGATGCAGCGTACGGTAGTGCGATCATTAAGCCACTTCTGATAAGCGTCTCTGATTGCACGTGGTGCATTTGCTGCAGGTTCCTCAGGTGCTGGATCCAATATCACATATAGGATCCGCTCGTGCTCTAATATAATTTTCAACTTCCGATACCAGCTATCGAAGTTAGGTCCATTAAGTTTATCATTGTCTAAGAGTGTTCGGAGGGACAAAGAGTTAGCCATATCTGAAAGGAAAAACCAAAGCTAATTAGTATATGATTTATTTTAATTCTAAAGACTTGGACTTCAGTCTAAAGATTTCTCCCACTATTTTAGTCAAATTTTTAGCCTCTACCTTTAATTCGAGGAATTACTTTAATTCCTTAGCGGGTACTAGAATCCACATGGACTGTATACAGGCCCGAGGAAAGCTCGGCCAACCCATATGCATCTAAGGGTAGGTACATTACCAATTATTTCTCTAAATAATTTCTAGTATTTTATTTTGCCCCAGGTGGTAATCAGTAGGCGGAGGCCTCCACTGAAAATCCTGGTCAGATCCAACCATTAATGAACTAACTCGATGACACTACCTAATGTATGATCAGGCCCGAGGAAAGCTCGGCCAACCTAATCACAATCAGATAGCTCAAAGAGCTATCATATAATGAAGGATAATTCCAATATTCAGATGAACACCAGACGGAAGCGTCCTGCATGTCCAACTGAAATACTGGACCAATTATCATCCATTTTAATGGGAGGCTATGACCTAGTTATCTATATAACTATATCATTTTAAGGACCTAATAATTTAGAGAATTTTAGAGAGACCGATAATTCTATATCCTCCCACTGACTGCACTGAGTCATATAGAGGACATAGAATTTCATTGGTCTATGGACATCTAAATCAGTCATACTGATTTTCTTATTGACATGGGTGAGTACCAAGTCTCAAGATATCTAAATCAAAGCTTGAACGACCACATTGGCCAGGTAAGAGAGATTACGGGAGGGTTCTGCCATTAACCGTCTTTCCTAGACACCAACAGAGTTGGCCAGGAAAGAGGTAGCCCCAATTAATAACCGTAGATCCAACTTGCCTTAGACACCAAATGGTATGTCAAGTTGATTTAGATAGTCATTGAGAACTCAGGCTCGACCACTGAGCCACAATCAGATCCAATTGAAGTGTTTGGACATGATCAACTAAACTATTGAGTTTGATCAAATTAGAAAAATGAATTTAGTCTAATACAACTATTGATTCCAATTCAATTCTAACATTAGGTCTAACCTAATCAACTAATCTGATTGTGCTAACCCATGCCCCAAAACCCATGTTCAAATTTAAATTTTAATTCGAATTTCAAATTTTGAATTTTAAATCTTTATTTGAAATTCAAATTTTAAATTTTAAATTCAACATTTGAATTCTTTATTAAATGTATTATGATCATGGATTCAAGGTGTCAATTTATTCCAAATATAAACAATTTATATTTAAACTTTGTGGCCATAATAAATTTAAAACTGAAATTTCATAAACATCAATTATGCATAATTTCACAAAAATAAACTATTTATTTTATGATACAAATTAATCTCAATTTTGTGCTAGGACAACCTTTTCACTATAAGGGGTTAACCTTATAGCAGGACAACCTTATAATTCAGCACAAGATTGATATTTTATCAATAAATCTAGATCTAATCTAAATTTAAAAATTAAATCATGCATAATTTTAGATATTATAGGCCAATTCCATCGG
The DNA here is from genome assembly GCF_051530095.1 of Phoenix dactylifera. Lineage (NCBI taxonomy): Eukaryota > Viridiplantae > Streptophyta > Magnoliopsida > Arecales > Arecaceae > Phoenix > Phoenix dactylifera. Next base: position 3,900,498 of record NC_143204.1, on the reverse strand, counting down.
CCAATCTGGCTCTGATACCAATTGAAGGAAAAATATCCCGCAAAATCCGATAAAAATGGATGCCAGGTCAGAAAATCAGTTTTAAAATTTTATCTATTTATTTATAACAGGTATAAATAAATAACATAACTATATTATATTTACCATACCTCGATCCCGCAGTGGAAGATGGTCGAGGTACTCTGGAACAGAATCTGGTAGAGGGCCAAGTGCTGGATCAGATACTGGATCGGATGCTAGATCTGGTACTGGATCGGAAACTGGATCTAAAACTGGATCTGGTGCCGGATCTGGTACTGGTGGATCTGGTGCTATGCGAGGCCCAGATGTACGGACCCTCTACTTCACACGCACGCCAAGAAATGCAGGAAGGTAGGATGATGTCTGTATAGTGCAAAAACCCTTTTGCAAATAAACCCCTGGAAGAAAAGAATTTCAAAAATTCTTTCTTCCCTTCTTTTTTTTTTTCTTTCTTCCCATTTCCTTTTTCTCTCTTTTACAGGCTACTCAAAAAATCATGAATCTCCCCTCTCCCCAAATAAAATTTCTAGCTATGAATGAAGAGAAAGCTAGCCTATTTATAGGCAAAGACAAGGCTGAACCAGGGAAGAGAAAACGCCAAAAGGGAAAACGCCAAAAGGGAAGAGTGAACGCCAAACGTTTCATGATTTTATTGAATTTTTTGAACCGTTTGATTTCATTTAAATCAGCACTATATTAAAGAGTTTTAAAAACCGAAGAGACACGTCTCTTCGGATCTTCAAATGGTTGCAGGATGAGGAAGATCAAGCGGTCAATTTATGTGTTCGGAAGAAGGGAAAAAACGTGGTTCACGGGAGAATGTTTCAGCAGAAAAAGTGGTTCACAGGCTTATGTGGACCGAAGAAGAAACACAGAAACGAGTCAATTAATTCAGGTGGGCATCTAAGTAAATTCCCAATTCAAATTGACTTTTCTTAAATGGGTTAATTCAAATGGGCTGAATTAAAATGGGCTTGGGTCCATTATTGGTTCTAAACCAAATTGAAGACCAATTTGAAAGATTTTGGATCCGAAAAAATTCCACATGAATCTGATTCATGTGAACTCCAATTAGTTCAATTTTCAGATCAATCCGAGTCACACTTGGACTAGAATAAATATGGAATAAATCATCATAAAGCCCAATTACATTTATTTGAATCCAATTCAAAACCATACTCAACAAATGAGCCCAAATCAATTTCAATTATATTAATTGAAACTTGATTAAGCCAGAATACAGACATAATGAAATACACATCCATGCAATTCAGTATGTACCTCATGTTCAGTGCTAGCTGAACATAGACAAAACCAAATCTCACATGACCCACAATTTAATTCTCAATTAAATTGGATCAAGTCCTTCCTACTTAACTTGACTTATGTGCGTGACTCCGATAGGTTCGAACACTAAGCCGGTAGTACATGAACCACTTCATGCACTAATCGAGGTGACCATCTAGCAATGATACCCGACGTCCGGATAGGTCGAATATGCAAAGCAACATTCAAGAACCCATTCATATGGTTACCGCATAATTCATCCTTTTGACCAACGATGCTCAAGATGACCTAAAGTGAACTGTCACACTTTGGTCCGGTCATCCATATTGTATTTCAATTAATTAAATTCAAGTGACCAATCACTTGGTTTACCCTGGCCAAGGTTTTACTAAATTGAAACACAGCGAAACATCAACTCCTATAATATGGAGCGGTCAATCCCTTCTTGACTCATACACAGACTTCGCGAGTACTTGACTGCACCCAGCAACTTTTCAATATCTGAATTAGAAATTCAGATCGTTCAGTGCCAAAGTACAGTGAGCTGCTTGCAAGTCACCGTGATAGTCTCAGGTCTAAGGGATACTTATGCCCATATGCTTTGTGAGCTAACTCCTGACAGTGGAGTGCTCAACAGGTGAGTCACTGTTCAGCGACGATGTACTCCTACATCTCACCTATATGCCATACCAGTGTCTCCACACTCCTTGGTTAAGAGGACAACCAACTAAATGGCATACAAAGACCTATACTTGACATAGCTATTGTCCAATTAATAGCTTGTCAATTGGTCGCGAACCAATTTAAGGACTAAATGATAAAACCTCCTTTATCCACTAAATTAGTCCTAAGGACTTCATCACAATACACAGGAGTTCCTATTTGAAGATGCAACACTTGTGATGAAAAGAATGCCAGAATAGATTTTATTATTCATTAACATATACATTATTCTTACAATAAAAATTGGCTTTGGGACACAATTCCCAACAGGTTTTACGCCCCAGGCGAACCAGCAACAACTTCCTACTGTCACATGCATATGCAGGATAAGACACCATACTGATCATGTAAATGCTGGCCAGTATCCAGAACAGAAATCTATCTCATATCTATATACTAAACGGCACCTCGCAGGAATTCTACATCCGCGGAAAGCCATACTGCACCTCGCGGGGTCTTACTATGCCCGCCGGCAAGCAGAATATAAGTCGTAGGACCGGCCGATCCTACGCCTAGGGCCGTGTCCCTCCCTAGGAAGCGACTGGGCTCCGCCCACCCAGAAGGCTACTGTGTGCACACAGGCCGATGTCTAACCCCCATCGACTATAGGTGTCCTGCAGATACTGCCAAGCCATGCATAATGCCATAATGCACCCTCCCAATATTCTACTAAAAAGGAGCATAATCAAGACTACCACTCACTCGACTCCGACCCAATCATAAATTAACATCAGGGTTGGGAGTGAGGGGTTAAAGGAGTGCAATGCAACTCAATATACCACAAAAAGAGGCTCTACAAGTCTTTGAAATAGAGAAAATGAAATCAATTTACAAAAGAAATCATTTCACAATTCGGAATCAATTTGATTACTCATCAACTCCTCGTAATTCCTCTCAATGTTTCCTCAAATGCATGTACAGAATAATCAAGCATGGAGAACAAAACATAAAGGAATCTACCATAACAATTAATCAATAAGCTCAGGTGGAATCAAGTCACACTTGGCAACATTCATGAAAATGAATAAAGAATGTGCTCATGGTGCAAAGTACAAACTCCCACTCACCTGTCAATCCGGCACAGCCCTGATACGCCTCCAAAAATCTACAGCAGATAGTGGAAAACTTTCTCCTCTTGTTCCCTAGCTTCTTGCCCAACTGATACATGCATTTACAATACATTTAGTCTTGTATCAAGGGCCATAATCTACGTGCCAATCATAAATATAGGAAACTTTAATTGATTCAACTCCCCTTTTTCTAAATCCTTTCCTTTTTTCCGTTATTCTTATTAAATTAATCCTCAATTTACATGAATCATGATGCAAGAGTATCCTACACACACCGTGGGACCAATGCTATAGGGTCATGGTGTGCGAAAGGATCGAATCCCTTTTAATCCAAAATTTTACTAAATCTTGGGTTGACCCCAAATTTGAGAGTCGACCCCAGCTTACCCTGAGTCGACCCCCAGCACAGAGCCGAAAATCCCCATTCTCTGGGATTTTCTGAGAGAGTCGATCCTACCAAACTTGGGTCGACCCCACTCAGCCCTGAGTCGACTCCGGCTTACTTTGAGTCGGCCCAACACCACTTTTTCATCTTTTTTATCTCGGATGAACAGTAATCCGGACCGACAGTGGGTCACTTCATCCCAATTTTTATCCACTTTCCGAACTCCAATTTTTATGAAATTTATACCCAATGTTCTACACTCATAGGGGATTCCAAAAAGGTAACATGCATCACTATCGGAGGCCGTTTGACCCCCGAAATAATTCGCCGAAGTTGGGACTTCGACACAGTTTTTCCGTAGTGCCGGAAAAATTTGTCGAAATCCGATTCTTCCCCTTTTAACACCCTTTACAACTGTCATCTACCCTTTCTATAGCATAAATTCTTTAGAATACTAGGTAGGGACGGGTATTTACCTTTTTCTTCTTGTGAAACTTGGGTCCTTGCGTAGAGGAGAAGGAGACCTACGTTTTTCCCTTCAGCTCGCAGTGCAATCGGAGCTCCCTACTACCTCGAATCCCTCTTCCTTCTTCTTTTTTCTTCTTCTTCTTCTCCTTCTCTTTTTTTTTCTCTCTGTTTCACGCCTGAGACCCCCTCTCTGTGACTCTCTCTCGGTTTCCATCCCAACGCCAGCCAACCAACTCAAAACCCTTCAATTAAGTCACATCAAGCACTATTCACCCTTTGTTTAATATTATTAAATTTCCATTTTACCCCTAACACTTCTACATATCTACTGTTATGCCATTAACTTTTGATTCCTTCCAATTTTACCCTTGCCACTTCAACGCATCTACAACTATGCCATTATCTTTTGATTCCTTCCAATTTTATCCCTTATATCAATTTTAAAGGACTATTCTATCCCTTTTTATATAATTTTTTTTTGGGGTTATTACATCCTCCCCCTATATAAAATTCGTCCTCGAATTTAAAAGAGTAAATTACCTGATTACTCAAAAGGGTAAGTAGAGCAACAATACTACCAGAAGCTTTTCTGCTCGGTGTGGTATTGGAAATCAAATCAATTGGAAGTGTTTTACCTTCTATCTCTACCACACAGGTAGGATACACATACTTCGCTTTTATACTATCCCCTACAGGTGTACTAATAGCTAAGGGAATATGCATTAATATCTTATCCTTAGCTAACTTCTTAGCAAAATAAGGGGACACAAATGAATGGGTAGCTCCAGAATCAAATAACACTCTAGCTTTAATCTTATCAATGAGGAGCATACCTGTCACAGCTGCATTCGATGCCTGTGCCTCCTGTGGATTTACCGTGAACACCCTTTCTTGCCCTCTGCCTACTGGAGCTGACAGTTGAGATGGTCCAGCACTCTGCTGTGATGTTTGTGCTTGACCTCTGCCTCTGCCTACAGGCCCCCTACTACTAGGCCTGTCCATCTGCACAGAAGGGTAGGATGCCAAAGGCACAAACTGCTGGGTGGCACCCTGCGGGCATTCTCTGGCAAAATGACCCGGCTGTCCACATCTGTAGCACACTCCCTGACCCATTCTGCATCTGCCAGGGTGCTGCTTCCCACATATGCCACATACTGGCCATGATTGGAACCTAGATTCAGTTCTGGCCATAGTGACTGGAGGACGAGGTACTGATGGTAGAAAAGTATCTTGTGATTGACCTCTTTCCCTCCATTTCCTCTTACGTGGGGCAGGTGGAGCTGAGCGTACAGACTGCTCCGTCGGGCCCTCCGAGAGATCTACTCCCTCAGATCTACCTCTACTGCTTTGCTCCTTCTCCACACTCATTTTCCTCTGTTCTCTTTCAGCTCTTTCCTCTTTGTTTCTGGTCTCCCACTGTTTTGCTTTATCTATCAGCCTAGACAAGGTGGGGACCTCTACTGCCAGTATTGCATTATAAAGCGGGGAAATCAGACCCCGCCTGAATCTTTCTATCCTGGCAGCTTCAGTGGGGATGATGTAAGGAGCATACTTCCCCAATCTAGTGAACTCACGAGCGTACTCAGATACGCTCATTCCGGGCATCTGCTTCAGCCTCTCAAACTGAAGAGCCCGATTTTGCCTCTCAGCCGGAGACAAAAACTCATCCATCACTGCTTGCCTGAACTCTTCCCAGGTTGGAGGATTCCTACTGTACAATCTGTCCTCCACTTGTCTCTGGTACCAGTCCCAGGCATCTTCCTTCATTGTAAGCCCTACAAGCTCTATTGCCCTTGCATCAGAACAGGGCAGTCTCCGTATCATCTTTTCAGTCTTCTCAAGGAATCTCTGAGGATCTTCGCCTTCTTCCCTCTTAAACTCCGGAGTTTTGAGCCTAAGAAATTCCTGTACAGTAATCCCCTCATCATCTAGAGCCCGCCTGGCCAAACTTCTTGGCACAGGTACCGGAGGTGGGATAGATACTACTGATGGGGCAAGAGGTTTTTCCTGAGCAATCTGCTCCCTCAGAGCCTGATTCTCCGCCAGTAATTATTCCATCAATGCATCTCTACTTCCTACCTCCCCTTGATCATCAACTCTCTGCCTGTCTGCAGGAGGAGATTTTTCTCTCTAGGGCTCAACGTGTGCGGAATCCGCATCCAATGCTATATCTGGCTCCATCCTCCTTCCAGGACGAGCAGGTCCTCTCCTTGGAGGTATTCTTTATATGTCTCTAAAAGAGTTAAAAAGAGAGGGCAATCGTTACACACTGAGTCATAATATATTTTACTGAATTGTAAATGACTCATAAATTAACATACAGAAAAACCCTATGCTCCATAGTATAATCCTATACTTAATCCTGACTCACCCTATTGCTCTGACAGGACTCTTCTTAACCTTTGCTCTGATACCACCTCTTGTCACGACCCCCGCCCCGCTTCCGGCGGGCCACCGCGACGGTCCTAGGGTGCGGGTAGGCATAAGGCCACCAGCCACCACGTAGAACCCTACCACCTATCAATCATCAATAAATTTTGAAAAATTTTGGCATGATGCATGCACAAAATGATCACCTTTCCTATGGTGACCTGTCAGGATTATCTCAATACATACAACAACACTCCCTGTCAGAGCAGCAATCACATAATCTGTCACATAATGAACCTGGACAATATATATCAATACATCATCACAAGCATATAACTCATCTGTATAAAAATCTGGTTCCCATTCCATCCATGGTCAAACCCATATCCACAACAGGATCTATGACTGTAACTATACACTATATACAACAGAAGGTTTATAATACACCAAAAGGGTATAAACCTCTATCTACATTATACTATACTATGGAGCGGCACAGCTAGCAGGCAATCTCTAACCCTACTCCTCTCTATACAATATCTGTCCTGCAATCAAAAACACCAAACTGGGGAGTGAGTATATGAATACTCAGTGAGTGGAGTAGAGAGTACTATGCACATGAGACAAGATATAATCATGGCTCGAGGTAAAATCTCAAGAGCATATGAGCAGTCGTCAAGAACAGGATACACATAACTCAACATAAGAAATAAGGAGTAAATCATCACAATCCCAATCAACTCATCTGGAGCATATATAGAATAATCAAATATGTATGATAACATGAATATGCTCAACAGGTCATAGTACTGAATCATATAAATCAGGTGTCAATAGGCTGAATCATCAACAAGACAGCTATCGGGAGGTGGGTTTTACGCCCCAGGCGAACCAGCACCAACTTCCTACTGTCACATGCATATGCAGGATAAGACACCATATCGATAATGTAAATGCTAGACAGCTGTCGGGAGGTGGATTTTACGCCCCAGGCGAACCAGCAACAACTCCCTACTATCACATGTATATGCAGGATAAGACACCATACCGATAATATAAATGCTAGACAGCTATCAGAAGGTGGGTTTTATGCCCCAGGCGAACCAGCAACAACTCCCCACTATCACATGCATATGCAGAATAAGACACCATACTGATAATATAAATGCTAGACAGCTATCGGGAGGTGGGTTTTACGCCCCAGGCGAACCAGCAACAACTCCCTACTGTCACATGCATATGCAGGATAAGATACCACACTGATCATGTAAATGCTGGCCAGTATCCAGAACAGAAATCCATCTTACATCTATATACTAAACGGCACCTCGCGGGAATTCTACATCCGCGGAAAGCCATACTGCACCTCGCGGGGTCTTACTATGCCCGCCGGCAAGCAGAATATAAGTCGTAGGACCGGCCGATCCTACGCCTAGGGCCGTGTCCCTTCCTAGGAAGGGACTGGGCTCCGCCCACCCAGAAGGCTACTGTGTGCACACAGGCCGATGTCCAACCCCCATCGACTATAGGTGTCCTACAGATACTGCCAAGCCATGCATAATGCCATAATGCACCCTCCCAATACTCTACTAAAAAGGAGCATAATCAAGACTACCACTCACTCGACTCCGACCCAATCCTAAATTAACATCAGGGTTGGGAGTGAGGGGTCAAGGGAGTGCAATGCAACTCAATATACCACAAAAAGAGGCTCTACAAGTCTTTGAAATAGAGAAAATGAAATCAATTTACAAAAGAAATCATTTCACAATTCGGAATCAATTTGATTACTCATCCACCCCTCGTAATTCCTCTCAATGTTTCCTCAAATGCATGTACAGAATAATCAAGCATGGAGAACAAAACATAGAGGAATCTACCACAACAATTAATCAATAAGCTCAGGTGGAATCAAGTCACACTTGGCAACATTCATGAAAATGAATAAGGAATGTGCTCATGGTGCAAAGTACAAACTCCCACTCACCTGTCAATCCGGCACAGCTTTGATACGCCTCCAAAAATCTACAGCAGGCAGTGGAGAACTTTCTCCTCTTGTTCCCTAGCTTCTTGCCCAACTGATACATGCATTTACAATACATTTAGTCTTGTATCAAGGGCCATAATCTACGTGCCAATCATAAATATAGAAAACTTTAATTGATTCAACTCCCCCTTTTTCTAAATCCTTTCCTTTTTCCCTTTATTCTTATTAAATTAATCCTCAATTTACATGAATCATGATGCAAGAGTATCCTACACACACCCTGGGACCAATGCTATAGGATCATGGTGTGCGAAAGGATCGAATCCCTTTTAATCCAAAATTTTACTAAATCTTGGGTTGACCCCAACTTTGAGAGTCGACCCCCGCTTGGATCGACCCCAGCTTACCCTGAGTCGACCCCCAGCACAGAGCCGAAAATCCCCATTCTCTGGGATTTTCTGAGAGAGTCGATCCGACCAAACTTGGGTCGACCCCACTCAGCCCTGAGTCGACTCCGGCTTACTTTGAGTCGACCCAACACCACTTTTCCATCTTTTTTATCTCGGATGAACAGTAACCCGGACCGACAGTGGGTCACTTCATCCCGATTTTTATCCACTTTCCGAACTCCAATTTTTATGAAATTTATACCCAATGTTCTACACTCATAGGGGATTCCAAAAAGGTAACATGCATCACTATCGGAGGCCGTTTGACCCCCGAAATAATTCGCCGAAGTTGGGACTTCGACACAGTTTTTCCGTAGTGCCGGAAAAATTTGTCGAAATCCGATTCTTCCCCTTTTAACACCCTTTACAACTGTCATCTACCCTTTCTATAGCATAAATTCTTTAGAATACTAGGTAGGGATGGGTATTTACCTTTTTCTTCTTGTAAAACTTGGGTCCTTGCGTAGAGGGGAAGGAGACCTACGTTTTTTCCTTCAGCTCGCAGTGCAACCGGAGCTCCCTACTACCTCGAATCCCTCTTCCTTCTTCTTTTTTCTTCTTCTTCTTCTCCTTTTTTTTTTCTCTCTGTTTCACGCCTGAGACTCCCCCTCTCTGTGACTCTCTCTCGGTTTCCATCCCAACGCCAGCCAACCAACTCAAAACCCTTCAATTAAGTCACATCAAGCACTATTCACCCTTTGTTTAATATTATTAAATTTCCATTTTGCCCCTAACACTTCTACATATCTATTGTTATGCCATTAACTTTTGTTTCCTTCCAATTGTACCTTTGCCACTTCAACGCATCTACAATTATGCCATTATCTTTTGATTCCTTCCAATTTTACCCCTTATATCAATTTTAAAGGACTATTCTATCCCTTTTTATATAAATTTTTTTTTTTGGTTATTACATAGGCCTAGGAATCCTACTTGGACTAGGACTGGGAGTCCTACTTAGAGTAGGATTCCTATAATCCTAATTAGATTAGGATTTTGAATTCAATTTGGATTTCTACTTAGAATAGGATTCCTAGAAGTCCTAATCGGATTAGGACTTCGGATTCAAATTAGAGTTCTAATTGGATTAGGACCAAAATTAAATAAGTCCTAATTGGATTAAGGTTTCTTAAGTCCTAATTAATCATTAATCTAATGGATCAACATGACTCCTAATTGGATTAGGATTGAAGGGTTCAATTGAGTCATGGTTCATTCAAGTTCTAATTGGATTAGGACTAGCATAGATTGAACCTAATTGATTCATGATTTGACTTAAGCCTAATTGGATTAGGACTAAGCCACAAGAGGGACACCTAATCCTCCTTGGAGGAGGATTAGGTTAACTAAGTGGGAGGGGCATGAGCCCCTCTCCTTTTCTTGGTGCAGCATGAAGAGAAGGGGCCGGCGCCCCCTCTTAGGAAATAAGTCAAGGGCTCCTAAATTGTAGGAGCCCTAGATGGCTTTATAAGGAGGCAAGGGGCCGGCGCCCTAGAAAATGTAAGCCCTCCTCCTTTCAGCCGTGGCCTCCCTCTCCTCCTTCTCCATCTTTAGCCGCAAGCAAGGAAGAAATAAAGAAGGTGTTGGCGGCCCTCTTCCTCCCTCATCCTCCTTCCAACGTAGGGAAAAGAAAGAAGGCTGCAGGGGCTGTGTTCTTCTTCCTTGAGTTCTCCTTCTTCTTCCTCCTCCTCCCAAGGACAATCAAGGGTTGATTAAGAGGGAGGACATCAGCCATCAAAGTTATCTCTGCAAGGAAACTAGCACCCCGGGGAGATAGAAAGCTTGGATCGGTTCCTGCTTCGTGTGGATACCCGTAGAGGCCGGGCACTTGAACGGCTTCAAGCGAACCTTCATCCAAACCACGATCATCAGTTTGCGGTGATCATCTACCCGCACAAGGTGAAGATCTGATCTTCTAATGTTTTTAAAAAGGTTTTTAATCCTTATCTATCTACGAACGGTTTTAAATGTTCATGCGATGAACGGTTGATCCCGCGCATGCCTCTTCCACTGCATCTGAAATTTTTGAAATTTTTCTGCGGCATGGGCGGGTTCCTAACAGTGGTATCAGAGCCTAGGCATCGTAGATTAAGGTAAGGATTAATTATTAATAGGCTTATTAGATCTGAAATTTAAATGATTATGCATGCTGAAAATTTTCTGCATGCAGATTTTTTCTAGGGTGCTGATTTTTGCATGCTGATTTTTATGTGATAAAAAGATGATCTAATCGCATTATTAATGGGATTACAAAGTTTAGAATCATGATTAGCATGATCAGCAACCTATGTCATGAGATAATCAATTAGATTTCAGATCTAAAAATATAATTGCTGCATGTGGTGATAATCATAGGATTCATACCCTTTTGGTATCAAATGTAATGACCTGCGATGTGATCTGTAATGTCATGTAATTTTTCAGATGCTTGCATGCATCTTATTTGATGTTTTGAAAGGCCTGCGTGCCTTCTAAAAGGGGATATAATTTATTATTATTTTTATTTTACATCTGGTTGTATTTCTGTGATGTGATGTACGTCAACGATCAAGTTGAAGACATGGCATGAGATGAACGACGATCTAAGTGGTTGATGGCGATTGGATCAAGAGTTGATCAAGGATCGAATCAAGGAGGCTTGAAACCAATTCAAGAGTTGAAGACCAATTGATCGATTGACGTGCATGTGCTTGTAATACGACCTAATTAGAATCCATGATCATCACCTATTTAAAATTTGGTTTTATTTGATGCTGCAATTATAACTGCCTGTGATGTGCCATTTGCATGTGATGTGAATGAGAGCAGGGGTAGATAGGTTTACATGTGATGTAACAAACCCAATTGAGACCTAAATTAAAAACCTCCTCAATCAACTCGAGAGTGAACCAACATGAGCAAGTCATATTAGATTAATTGATCTAATTGGTGTCTAGGAAAGCATGAAAGGTGGTTACTTAATTAGGACCTTACTCTCTGAGTAAGGGGAGCCTCCCACCTACTTACCTGGCCAATTGTTCGATTACCTCTTATGAAGAGCTCAAGTTGCAAACACTAAGACCTGATTAACCAATATTAAGTCAATAGCTCTTCTACTGTAGCAGAACTGCTAAGGTCTTTCTGATGTTGATTTGTCTCGGCTGGATACAGTGGGCAAGTTGCATCGGGGGGCTGGACCTCTCTATAGACATGAGATGTTGTAGGGTAAAGGTGGGGTTGGGCACCAATAACTGTTAGGTGAGGACCCAATGACGACTTTATTTCTACGGTTATACGGTGGGTCTGACTTAACTAAGAAATGGAACCAATAACTGTTAGGTGAGGTCTTCATGGCTTAGAGACCAAGTTGCACTGCAACATGCTTGAGAAGCATTGTACAAGAGTTATACACTCATCCATCTATGTGTCACCAATAACTGTTAGGTGAGGTGCCATGTAGATTGGTGAGACCGCAGTACCTACTAGAAATCCTAGTCGCGTAGGATTTCCGTTTTCTTACCAGGGGAGTATAAGGGATTCGAGAAAATAGTGGGAGGTACATTTGTTCTAAAAGATCTTAGAACAGATTAAGGATCAAGTACAAAAGTCTAACTAGAATCTTTACTCTCTGCGGATACAATGTCAGCTTCAAATCCTTTGACCCGTATTCTTGAGACCAACCGACTGACCGGAACCAATTACAAGGACTGGCTTAGAAACCTCAAAATTGTTTTGAACTGTGAAAAAATAGGCTACATACTCGATTCAGATATCCCCACACTACCAACACGTGCTACTGATGTTCAGCGTGAGATGCATCAAAAGTGGATGGATGATGACATTAGAGTCAAGTGCTATATGATGGCATCCATGTCCAATGAACTCCAATGCCAGCATGAGAATATGAAGACTGCTAGGGACATACTAGCACACCTGCAAGAGTTGTATGGTGAGCAGAGTCGCACAGCTCGTTTTGAAGTGTCCAAGAGGCTCTGTTGCCCAGAGATGGTCACCCAAGAGGGGGGGTGAATTGGGTGTTTTAAAACTTTTTGTCTAATTAAACAAAACACACAAGTGTATGTGCAAAAGTAAAATTAAAGTTGTAAGCACAGTCAATCGCAAACGCAAAGGTTTATAGTGGTTCGGAGCTTCCACTGCTCCTACATCCACTCCCCAAACACCTTTGGGAATTTTCCACTATAATCAGCGATTACAGTCCGGTAGTTTTTCGAGTGAACTACCCAACTCGTTGTTTTACCCCAGGCTAACAACGAACCCTACAATCCCCCAATTTAACCTAGGCTTGGGACGCCTATCCCTTGTTCCAAGTCCCTTGACTGGAACAAGCACAATATTCAAGTGTTTTACAAGGATTTAAAAGCTCTTATGAAAGCAAATAGAACAATGAAGAACAACAAAATCGAAAGAACCCTCTTTGCCGTTAAAAGCGTGGGTGATGGTGGTTCTTCCGATGTGGATCACGTTGGCTTGAATGCGAGCTTTGACTGCCGAGTGGGAGTGAGTAGATGAGCACGAAATCAGATGAAGAAGACTTAAATGCACTTGATTTCTCCTCTTGAAAGCACCAACTCCCTTGAACCTCTTTCTCTTTCTTCTCTCTTGAATAATCTTATGTTTGGTTGGTGAGAAGTTATTTTAAAGCCACTTAAAAGCTCCTTTTTATACTCCTACATGGCAATAGATCCGTTAGACACAAAAATATAGCCGTTTGAAATTCAAACAAACCTGCAAAAGTGTGTCAGTTGCGTCCCAGGCGTTCCGGAGACGTCTCCGCTTGAACGAGAGACGTCTCGGCTGTATAAAAAATCTTTTGACGATGTTGGAGTCGACTCGGCGCTTTCTGGGGACGACTCCGAAGAAGAACAGCTCGATTTCTTGTTTTTCTGTTTTTCTGAGAGAGTCGGCTCGGCGCTTTTTGGGGACGTCTCGGGATGTTTGTGCTTTATGCGTGGGGACGACTCCGCGACAGTCGGGGACGACTCCGACGTTTTCTCAACGAAAAAACAAATCCTCTGGAATCCCTGAGAGAGTCGACTCCGCGTCCTTCGGAGACGACTCGCGCGCATCCCCTGAAATCGGCCTTTCTGCCGTCTCTGAGAGAGTCGACTCCGGAAAGCCGGGAGTCGACTCCGACCCTGCGAGACGCCTCGGCAGGTGCCGGGGACGTCTCCAGACGTGCCAGTTTCTCCTCTACGTGCCAGAGACGTCTCTGGAACAAACCGGAGACGTCTCGGCTGCCCCTGATCCGTTTTCTTCATTTCAAAAAAATCTTCAATAAATCCTCAAAAAATATGGGAACATGCCTTGACAATTCTTAACAATATTCTTAGTTAAACACCTGAAATGCTCAAGTAAATTGTTAATATAAGGGGAATTATACTCTAGTGTTTTGTATTCATCAAAATCCATTAGGGGGTCAACAATCTCCCCCTTTTTGATGATGACAAAACACTGAGTATATGCAAAATTTAAAATTTAAACATATACACAGTATTTGATCAGATGTACAAGTATTGTGTTTTAGTTAGAGCTAGATACAGTATGCATAATTCAATATAGTCAACTGTCAGTTTTATCCTTATGCATAAGTATTGATCTTAGTAGCTCTTGGAGCAATTTTGGCATATCATCTATCACTTTTAGATTTGAATCAAGTTAAAGTGTAAATTAATGAAATATTGATGCTAACAACAATTAAAAACCAAATACTTTTGACTCCCCATTTCTTTTAGATTTTGGCTTAGAGACCAAGTTGCACTGCAACATGCTTGAGAAGCATTGTACAAGAGTTATACACTCATCCATCTATGTGTCACCAATAACTGTTAGGTGAGGTGCCATGTAGATTGGTGAGACCGCAGTACCTACTAGAAATCCTAGTCGCGTAGGATTTCCGTTTTCTTACCAGGGGAGTATAAGGGATTCGAGAAAATAGTGGGAGGTACATTTGTTCTAAAAGATCTTAGAACAGATTAAGGATCAAGTACAAAAGTCTAACTAGAATCTTTACTCTCTGCGGATACAATGTCAGCTTCAAATCCTTTGACCCGTATTCTTGAGACCAACCGACTGACCGGAACCAATTACAAGGACTGGCTTAGAAACCTCAAAATTGTTTTGAACTGTGAAAAAATAGGCTACATACTCGATTCAGATATCCCCACACTACCAACACGTGCTACTGATGTTCAGCGTGAGATGCATCAAAAGTGGATGGATGATGACATTAGAGTCAAGTGCTATATGATGGCATCCATGTCCAATGAACTCCAATGCCAGCATGAGAATATGAAGACTGCTAGGGACATACTAGCACACCTGCAAGAGTTGTATGGTGAGCAGAGTCGCACAGCTCGTTTTGAAGTGTCCAAGAGGCTCTGTTGCCCAGAGATGGTCACCCAAGAGGGGGGGTGAATTGGGTGTTTTAAAACTTTTTGTCTAATTAAACAAAACACACAAGTGTATGTGCAAAAGTAAAATTAAAGTTGTAAGCACAGTCAATCGCAAATGCAAAGGTTTATAGTGGTTCGGAGCTTCCACTGCTCCTACATCCACTCCCCAAACACCTTTGGGAATTTTCCACTATAATCAGCGATTACAGTCCGGTAGTTTTTCGAGTGAACTACCCAACTCGTTGTTTTACCCCAGGCTAACAACGAACCCTACAATCCTCCAATTTAACCTAGGCTTGGGACGCCTATCCCTTGTTCCAAGTCCCTTGACTGGAACAAGCACAATATTCAAGTGTTTTACAAGGATTTAAAAGCTCTTATGAAAGCAAATAGAACAATGAAGAACAACAAAACCGAAAGAACCCTCTTTGCCGTTAAAAGCGTGGGTGATGGTGGTTCTTCCGATGTGGATCACGTTGGCTTGAATGTGAGCTTTGACTGCCGAGTGGGAGTGAGTAGATGAGCACGAAATCAGATGAAGAAGACTTAAATGCACTTGATTTCTCCTCTTGAAAGCACCAACTCCCTTGAACCTCTTTCTCTTTCTTCTCTCTTGAATAATCTTATGTTTGGTTGGTGAGAAGTTATTTTAAAGCCACTTAAAAGCTCCTTTTTATACTCCTACATGGCAATAGATCCGTTAGACACAAAAATATAGCCGTTTGAAATTCAAACAAACCTGCAAAAGTGTGTCAGTTGCGTCCCAGGCGTTCCGGAGACGTCTCCGCTTGAACGAGAGACGTCTCGGCTGTATAAAAAATCTTTTGACGATGTTGGAGTCGACTCGGCGCTTTCTGGGGACGACTCCGAAGAAGAACAGCTCGATTTCTTGTTTTTCTGTTTTTCTGAGAGAGTCGGCTCGGCGCTTTTTGGGGACGTCTCGGGATGTTTGTGCTTTATGCGTGGGGACGACTCCGCGACAGTCGGGGACGACTCCGACGTTTTCTCAACGAAAAAACAAATCCTCTGGAATCCCTGAGAGAGTCGACTCCGCGTCCTTCGGAGACGACTCGCGCGCATCCCCTGAAATCGGCCTTTCTGCCGTCTCTGAGAGAGTCGACTCCGGAAAGCCGGGAGTCGACTCCGACCCTGCGAGACGCCTCGGCAGGTGCCGGGGACGTCTCCAGACGTGCCAGTTTCTCCTCTACGTGCCAGAGACGTCTCTGGAACAAACCGGAGACGTCTCGGCTGCCCCTGATCCGTTTTCTTCATTTCAAAAAAATCTTCAATAAATCCTCAAAAAATATGGGAACATGCCTTGACAATTCTTAACAATATTCTTAGTTAAACACCTGAAATGCTCAAGTAAATTGTTAATATAAGGGGAATTATACTCTAGTGTTTTGTATTCATCAAAATCCATTAGGGGGTCAACAATCTCCCCCTTTTTGATGATGACAAAACACTGAGTATATGCAAAATTTAAAATTTAAACATATACACAGTATTTGATCAGATGTACAAGTATTGTGTTTTAGTTAGAGCTAGATACAGTATGCATAATTCAATATAGTCAACTGTCAGTTTTATCCTTATGCATAAGTATTGATCTTAGTAGCTCTTGGAGCAATTTTGGCATATCATCTATCACTTTTAGATTTGAATCAAGTTAAAGTGTAAATTAATGAAATATTGATGCTAACAACAATTAAAAACCAAATACTTTTGACTCCCCATTTCTTTTCCAGAAGGACAATTGTCTTAAAGCCAATATTCTTCAATTTTATCTTTTCATTTTGTTGATTCTAATAAAACTTTCAAGTATGAGTTTAAATTTTGCATTTTGCATTCCATATTGGTTCTACTCCTCCTTTTTGTCATCAACAATGAAGGGGACAAATTTTCCTTAGGTGCCTAAAACACGATGCCTATTAGAATTCAGCATTCATATTACCATGCAATATCCAATGACTTGGGAAGGTGAAATCTACTCTCCCTTTGTTTTGGAATTCATTTCAGACCTTTTAAATGTAGTTATTACAAGTTGTGCTCCCCCTGTTTCATATGCATTGTCAAGTTGGAAAAATAGTGAAATGGTTGCACATTGTCAAGTTTGAACATTCAAGGTATGTTATGGCATTTCCATGGCACATCACAGAATTAGAAATATACTCCAAGATTCAAAAAGAAGGGTTATGACATTCATATAGCATTACAATCATTTGAAGCCATTACAAGGATAAAAATCCATTACAAGGATTGATTGCTAATACAAAAGAAAGAGTTTCATATAAGCCTAGGGTTTTACAAAAAGATGAACCCTAGATGTCCACAAAATGTGCCTCACCGGCGACCACGCTCAATAGCCCCAGCAGCAGCCTCTACAAATCTATTTATTGCATCCATTAGACTTCTAAAGTTGTCTTTCTGAGATTGATTGAGTGCTGTCACTAATGCTTCAAACTCATGGGTTGCCCTGTCAATCCTTCCTCTAAGCTGGGCAGCCACACTGCCCACATTGCCTTCAGGGCTCGTCAACTCTTGAAGACCATCCGATATGATCTTCAATTCAGCCTGTATCTCACATGATCTTCTAGTTTGGTTTGTTGCCACACAAACTAATTCTGACCCTATAGCCTCCATTTGAATTTTGATTTCTTTCAACTCTTCCAAGAGTGCTTCATGTGAGGTGCGGATGGGAGCTAACTCAGCAGAAATCACTGATCTCATTTCTTCCCTCATCTGCTGGCACATCATAGATGCTAGGGTGTGCATCTGCTCATCTGATAAGAACATCGATCCACAAGCTGGAGGAGGAGGCATGGAAGTGGATGGTCCAGCCGAGCTGGAAGGTACATCAGGAAAGGGCATAGGTCTATGTGGAGGAGAGAGGTGGACAGGCTCCTGATGATGGATCTCAGGCTCTATAGTTTGGGATTTTCTTTTACAGACCTTAACCCAAGATCCGTCTTTCTTGTGAAACTCCATCCTATGTAGTGTGCTCTCATTGTAGAAACCAGTGTTTCTCAAGGGTTTCTCTGGCTCATTTTCAGGGATAGGAACCTTAAAATGCTTGAAGAGTAAGGTGAAGACCATCCCATATGGTATGCTAAATCTAGAATACCTATGACATATTGAGATGTAGTTCAACATGAGCCTAGGGAGGTTTAGGGGAATCCCTAGCAAGATGTGGTGCATAATGGCTAAATTTCGCTCCGAAACGAAGTCGAAGCGACCGATTTTTGGGAACAAGACCCTGTTAATTATGCTCAAGAGCAATCTCATTTCAGCATTGAGGTCTTGGGACTTAACTATGTCAAGAGGACCGCAGTCCTCTCTACCTAAAATTAGGTTTAAAGCAATCTCCCTTTGGGGATGTGAGGTCGGAGCCTCACCGTACTTGGGTATTTGTAACAAACTAGATAAAATGTCCTCATTGATTTCTACCAATGTGCCTCGGACATATCCAGTGTACCCCGAGCTCCCTAAGGCCAAATTACTAAAGATTTCTCTCATTAGGCCGGGATAGGTAGACATGTTTAGGGAACATAGGTGTTCCCAACCTTGGGCACGGAGTCTCTCTCCAATAGAGAACCCCTCACTCGCTAAAAAATGAAAGTCTATGTGCCTACCTGTTGTCACTGTGCGATTCGCACAGGAGGGAGTCACGGTTGGCGGAGCAACCAGAGGAGACGACGCAGAGGACTCTTCCCTCCGTTCCTCGTCGTTTGCCACCCTAGGACGCCTCCCACCACTACGCCTGGCTTTCTTAGGTGCCATTGATCGGAAATCTAGGGAAATGGGGAGTGATTTTGGTTCGATTTGTGGTGGAGAAAAGATGGATGCTAGGGTTTAGGGTTTCGTTGGGGACGAAGGAAAGCAGCTTGGGACGGCTCGAGCTGTTTCGGCCTATTTAAAAAAAACATTCATTCCTTCCCCGAGACGTCTCCGCGACTAATGCGAGACGTCTCGCCGGGGGGACATCTCTGTGATTTGCCAGAGACGTCTCCGGCACTGAAAAATTTCAGAACGATTCCTATCTTTTCCCAATTTGTTTTATTCAACCTCAATGATCAGTTTAATTTCTTTTGGCGAATATAAAGTGAGCTTGCTTGTGATCCTTCCCCTTAATAATACATCCTATAAAAGCTTGACAATGATTTTTGAATTATCAATATTGAAATGAGGAATGTTTGACCAATTTCGAATGCCTATGGAATAGGCTCTGAAAATATCTCTATGAAGAGTCCAAGGGAGGGTAACCATCCTCCGGAAAGTCAAACAATTTGTCATCTAACTTTGATAGATTCATGTTTCCACTTATTAGGCACTAGGTTTGCTATATGTGACCTTGAAGTGTATTATTAGTTTGAGTAGCATTCACATGTATTTCTAGAGCTTACAAAGCATTGCATATGCTTGACAAGTTAAATCATTTAAGCTATAGTGTTGAAATCAAATCATGCTTGCATTACAAATTCAATCTACTTGCTAGGATCATACAAGCACAAGGCATTCCTTAAAAAGTTGAACCTATCTTTACAAAGGGGCTTTGTAAAGATATCGGCCAATTGATTTTCAGTGCATATATACTCGATCAATACATCATTTTTCAGCACATGATCCCTTATAAAGTGATGCCTAATCTCTATGTGTTTTGATTTAGAGTGTTGTACAGGATTTTTTGTTAAATTGATTGCACTTGTTATCACATCTAATTGGAATGTTGTCCATTTTGATACCAAAATCTTCAAGTTGTTGCTTAATCCAAAGAACTTGGGCACAACAGCTTCCGGCTGCAATGTACTCAGCCTCAGCTGTGGACAAGGCAACTGAATTCTGTTTCTTGCTAAACCAAGAAACCAAGTTTGCACCCAAGAATTGACAGGTGCCACTTGTGCTTTTTCTGTCGAGTTTGCACCCGGCAAAATCAGCATCGGAATAAGCAATTAAATTTAAATCAGATTGTTTAGAATACCATAAACCTGCATTAGATGTCCCTACTAGGTATTTGAATATTCTTTTAACAGCTTGCAAGTGTGATTCCTTAGGACATGCTTGGTATCTAGCACACATGCAAACACTGAATAATATGTCTGGTCTACTAGCAGTAAGGTAAAGTAAAGACCCTATCATACCTCTGTACAATTTGCAGTCTACACTTTTACCTTTTTCATCTTTGTCAAGCTTGCAACTTGAGCCCATGGGTGTGCTGATTTCCTTTACATCCTTCATCTTGAACTTCTCCAACATTTCCTTGATGTATTTGGACTGACTGATGAAGATGCCTTCCTCTGATTGTTTTATTTGTAGCCTAAGGAAGAAGTTTAGCTCACCCATCATGCTCATTTCAAATTCTCCCTGCATAAGCTTAACAAACTCTTGACAAAGACTATCATTAGTAGCACCAAAGATTATATCATCCACATAAATTTGCACAAGCAATAAGTCATTCCCTTTTCTTTTGATGAAGAGTGTTTTGTCTACATTTCCTCTTTTAAACTTATTTTCAATTAGGAAATTACTTAATCTTTCATACCATGCCCTAGGGGCTTGCTTAAGTCCATACAATGCTTTATGCAATTTAAAAACATAATCTGGATGTAAGTGGTTTTCAAAATCTGGAGGTTGTTCTACATAAACTTCCTCCATTATATAACCATTTAAAAAAGCACTTTTTACATCCATTTGATAGAGTTTGAAATCCATGAAGCATGCATATGCCAAAAGTAGTCTAATAGCCTCTAACCTGGCAACAGGAGCAAAAGTTTCATCAAAATCTATGCCTTCCTCCTGATTGTAGCCTTTGGCTACTAGCCTAGCTTTGTTTCTTATTACTATTCCATCTTCATCTAGTTTATTTCTATATACCCACTTGGTGCCTATAATTGAAACATTAGGGGATCTTTTTATTAGAGTCCAAACTTGATTTCTTTCAAATTGGTTTAGTTCCTCTTGCATAGCATTTATCCAATTTTCATCTTTTTCGGCTTCTTCTAGTGATTTAGGCTCTATCTGTGAAACGAATGCAAGATAATTACTAGTATTTCTTAAAGAGGATCTTGTCCTTATCCCTTGTGAAGGGTCACCAAGGATTAGATCCCTTGGATGACCATGTGCATACCTCCATTCCCTAGGAAGATCTTGATTTCTCGCTGGAGGTTGATCTTCTTCATCTTGCTGAATCGTATCTTCTTTGATTTCATCCTCATGTTGTTTGTCTTCTATGGAGAATTCCTTCATTCTGTCTTCAAGTATACCTGCATCATCATCTTCTTCTTTTCTAGAACAATCTCCATTAGCTTCATCAAAAACAACATGAATGGATTCTTCAACAATGAGAGTTCTCTTGTTGAAGACCCTGTATGCTCTACTAGATGAGGAATAACCTAAGAAGATCCCCTCATCTGATTTAGCACTAAACTTCCTTGGATTGTCCTTTCCATTGTTTAAAATAAAGCAGCGACAACCGAAAACATGAAAATAACTTATATTGGGCTTCTTATTTTTCAACAACTCATAAGGTGTTTTCTTTAAGATAGATCTAACTAAAGCACGGTTTAAAATATGGCAGGCAGTATTGATTGCTTCAGCCCAAAAATACTTTGGTAGATCCGATTCGCACAACATGGTACGAGCCATATCTGCTAGTGTGCGATTCTTCCTTTCTACCACCCCATTTTGTTGGGGTGTCCTAAGGGCCGAAAAATTGTGATTGATACCGTTTTCTTCACAAAATTTTTCAAAATGCTGATTTTCAAACTCGGTACCATGATCACTCCTAATTGCTTTTAGTTTAAGATTAAGTTCATTCGAAATCCTATTATGAAACTTGATAAAAGCGGGAAAGGACTCATCTTTGTGGGCAAGAAATGAAACCCATGTAAAACGTGAAAAGTCATCAACAATTACAAGACCAAACTTCTTACCCCCTAGACTAGCAGTTCTAGTGGGTCCAAATAAATCCATGTGAATTAGTTCTAAGGGTTTTGATGTTGAGACTATGTTCTTAGATTTGAAAGAGCTTCTTGTTTGTTTCCCTAGTTGACATGCAGCACAAATTTTGTTCTTTTCAAAGTCTATTTTTGGTAGTCCTTTGACTAGATCTTTTGTAATCAATTTAGAAATTAAATCCATGCTAGCATGCCCTAACCTACGATGCCATAACCAGCTAGTCTCATTGACCTTGGCATCCATGGCTACAAGACATTGGCCATCCTTCATGGTGAGATCATCAAGATCTACCATGTAAACATTTCCACGCCTATGTCCCATAAGTATGATCTCATTGTCAATTGGACTACTAATTATGCATAGGGAAGATTCAAATGACACTTTAAAGCCCTTGTCACAAAATTGACTTATACTTAATAAATTATGTTTTAATCCATTAACTAACAATACATTGTCAATAAATGAGGAGGATGATATGGAGATTTTACCAACGCCAATGATTTGACCTTTTGCATTGTCTCCAAATGTGACTACTCCTCCTTCTTTTGATTTCAAGGTGACGAAAAGGCTCTTGTCACCGGTCATATGCCTTGAGCAACCACTATCAAGATACCACATTCTCTTTTTACTCCCGGCTGCAAGGCATACCTGCAAAATAATCATGTGAAGCTCTTAGGTACCCAAGTTTTCTTGGGTCCTTCTTGGTTAGTGTAGTTGGTTCCCTTAGGCACCCACATTTTGGTTGTGTTTTTACCCTTTACAAGTGTGTTCTTATTAGTTTGAATCTTTCTTTGAATGCAAGAATAAGCTTTATGTCCACTTTTCCCACAATAAAAGCATGTAGGTTTTTCAGTTTTGACATCTTTTGCTTTTACAAAAAAGTTCTTTAGATATTTTTGTTGTTTGCTAGTTTTGTATCCTAATCCGGCTTTATTAAAAACAGCTCTTTGATTGGATAGAATAAGATTTAATTTTTCCGAGCTATGTGTAAATTTCTCCACAATTGGTTTATACTTGTGTAGCTCATCTTTAAGGTCCAAATTTTCTTTAGCTATTTCTTCCTTATCATTTTTAAGGGACTCAACATTTTGTCCAAGTGAAGTATTACTGTTGAGTAGGAATTTGACTTTTAGATTTAATTTCTTAATGAGTGTTTTTGCCGTTTCATTTTCAATGCTAAGTTTTGAATTTTTATCCTTTAGGTCAATGATGCTATCATTTTCATAGCTCTCCTTTTCAATCAATAGGTTTTTAATATCATCCTTTAGTCTTTGATTGGAGGCCTTTAGTTCTTTATTTTTTACTCCTAACATACTACAATCATTCATGAGTTCTTGGAAAGCTTCATATAATTCTTCTAAAGTAAAATTTGTAGTTGAGCTTTGACATACCTCATCGTCGTCGAATGCCATGAAACACAAGTTGGCGGTCTCTTCCTTATCTTCCTCGGAGGAGGATGTGTCACTATCATCCCAAGTCACTTTCAACGCCTTCTTCTTCTTCTTTCCATAGTGCTTCTTCTGTTGAGGGCATTCGGAGCGGATGTATCCCGGTCTCTTGCAATCATAACATATGATTGGGTCTCTTTCTTTTTCTTTTTCCTTTTTCCAATCATTTCTCCCTCCAAACTTCTTTCTTGGGAAGGTCTTCTTTCTTCTTATGAATTTTTTGAACTTTCTTACTATTAAGCCCAAGTCTTCATCTTCACTTTCTTCTTCACTTTCACTGCTTTCTTCTTCACAAACACTTGAAGTAGCCTTGAGGGCGATTGTCTTCTTCTTTGGCACATCTTCTTCATGTTGCTTCATTGTGAGCTCATGCGTCATCAATGAGCCCAATAGTTCTTCAAGTGCCAAGGTGTTAAGGTCTTTGGCTTCTACGATCGCCGTGACCTTCGCTTCCCAAACTTTTGGCAGGGACCTGAGAATTTTCCTCACAAGTTCTGAGTTAGTATAAGATTTACCCAAATTTTTTAGACCATTTATTATATCAGTGAAGCGTGTGAACATGCATGAAATAGTTTCGTTGGGTTCCATCTTAAATAACTCATATTTGTGAACTAGAATGTTCATTTTAGACTCTTTGACTTGATTAGTACCCTCGTGGGTAACTTCAAGCCTATCCCATATTTCCTTGGCGGAACTACAGGTGGAGACTCTATTAAACTCATTTACATCTAGAGCACAAAACAATGAATTCATGGCTCTAGCATTGAGTTGAACCATCTTACTATCATTCTCATCCCAATCCTCCTCAGGTTTGGGAACCTGAACGCCATTAACTATATGAGATGGTTCGTGTGGTCCTTTGATTATAACCCTCCACAAGGCATAATCTTGTGCTTGAATAAAAATTCTCATTCTAGTCTTCCAATAGGAATAATTTGTCCCATTGAAGAGTGGAGGTCTATTGGTAGCCTGCCCCTCAGCAGGAACATTGTTGAAGGGTGTTGCCATCTTGATCTTTGACAAAGACAGTTAGGTCTTCAAGAATACACAGAGCACCTGCTCTGATACCACTTGTTGCCCAGAGATGGTCACCCAAGAGGTGGGGTGAATTGGGTGTTTTAAAACTTTTTGTCTAATTAAACAAAACACACAAGTGTATGTGCAAAAGTAAAATTAAAGTTGTAAACACAGTCAATCGCAAACGCAAAGGTTTATAGTGGTTCGGAGCTTCCACTGCTCCTACATCCACTCCCCAAACACCTTTGGGAATTTTCCACTATAATCAGCGATTACAGTCCGGTAGTTTTTCGAGTGAACTACCCAACTCGTTGTTTTACCCCGGACTAACAACGAACCCTACAATCCCCCAATTTAACCTAGGCTTGGGACGCCTATCCCTTGTTCCAAGTCCCTTGACTGGAACAAGCACAATATTCAAGATTTTACAAGGATTTAAAAGCTCTTATGAAAGCAAATAGAACAATAAAGAACAACAAAACCGGAAGAACCCTCTTTGCCGTTAAAAGCGTGGGTGATGGTGGTTCTTCCGATGTGGATGACGTTGGCTTGAATGCGAGCTTTGACTGCCGAGTGGGAGTGAGTAGATGAGCACGAAATCAGATGAAGAAGACTTAAATGCACTTGATTTCTCCTCTTGAAAGCACCAACTCCCTTGAACCTGTTTCTCTTTCTTCTCTCTTGAATAATCTTATGTTTGGTTGGTGAGAAGTTATTTTAAAGCCACTTAAAAGCTCCTTTTTATACTCCTACATGGCAATAGATCCGTTAGACACAAAAATATAGCCGTTTGAAATTCAAACAAACCTGCAAAAGTGTGTCAGTCGCGTCCCAGGAGTTCCGGAGACGTCTCCGCTTGAACGAGAGACGTCTCGGCTGTATAAAAAATCTTTTGACGATGTTGGAGTCGACTCGGCGCTTTCTGGGGACGACTCCGAAGAAGAATAGCTCGATTTCTTATTTTTCTGTTTTTCTGAGAGAGTCGGCTCAGCACTTTTTGGGGACGTCTCGGGATGTTTGTGCTTTATGCGTGGGGACGACTCCGTGACGTCGGGGACGACTCCGACGTTTTCTCAACGAAAAAACAAGTCCTCTGGAATCCCTGAGAGAGTCGACTCCGCGTCCTTCGGAGACGACTCGCGCGCATCCCCTGAAATCGGCCTTTCTACCGTCTCTGAGAGAGTCGACTCCAGAAAGCCGGGAGTCGACTCCGACCCTGCGAGACACCTCGGCAGGTGCCGGGGATGTCTCCAGACATGCCAGTTTCTCCTCTACGTGCCAGAGACGTCTCTGGAACAAATCGGAGACGTCTCGGCTGCCCCTGATCCGTTTTCTTCATCTCAAAAAAATCTTCAATAAATCCTCGAAAAATATGGGAACATGCCTTGACAATTCTTAACAATATTCTTAGTTAAACACCTGAAATGCTCAAGTAAATTGTTAATATAAGGGGAATTATACTCTAGTGTTTTGTATTCATCAAAATCCATTAGGGGGTCAACAGGCTCTTCAAAGCAAAGATGCGCGAGGGGCAGTCTGTCCATGATCACGGTCTGACTATGATCAAGGACCTAGAGGAGCTTGAGAAGCTCGGTATGAACATGCACAAGGAATTGCAAGTAGATCTGATCCTTCAATCCCTACCTGATTTATTTGGACAGTTTATAGTAAACTACCACATGAATAAGATTGAATGCACTAAGACTGAACTGATAAATATGTTGGTAACTGCTGAGGGAGCCTTGAAAGGTTCAAGGGGCAATGTTCTTGCTGCTGAGTTGACTTCTGGTTCCAAGAGAAAGTCTACTTGGAAGAAAAAGAAGCCTGCTAAGAAGCAGAAGAAAGACAAGAAACCAAAGAAGGAAGTTCAAAAGAAAAAGGCTAATGACAAAGGAAAATATTTCCACTGCAATGTCGACGGCCACTGGAAGAGAAACTGTCCTTCATACCTCGAAAGCCTGAAGAACAAGAAAGCTGACACACCTTCAGAAGGTATAGACTTGCTCATAATTGAAACTAATCTAACGGTTTCTTCTACTTCTAGTTGGGTTATAGATTCTGGTTCTAATGCTCATTTATGCACTACCATGCAGGGTCTAAAGGAAAGTAGAAGGCTGGCGGAAGGTGCGGTAACCCTTCAGGTTGGCAACGGGGCAAAAGTTGCTGCTGTGGCTGTAGGCACCTACAATCTGCGACTACCGTCTGGTTTTAGTTTATTACTTAGAGACTGCTATTATGTACCTGCTGCTAGCAGAAATTTGATTTCTGTTTCATGTCTAGCACAGGAAGGTCATGTTTTTACATTTGACAAAGACTGCTGTTCTATTTATTTCAGAAATAAAATAGTCGCACGTGGTTTTATGATTGGCAGTTTCTATCATTTGCATATGGATGTATCTGTAAATGTGTCTGAGCAAGAAGTGAGTGCCAAAGGATCCAAGAGATCCAGGGATGAGATAAACCAAAAATATTTGTGGCACCTCAGGCTTGGCCATATTGGAGAGGACAGAATGAACAAAATGGATAAAGATGGGCTTCTCGGCTCGTTGACTTCCGAGTCATATCCAGTTTGCAAGTCCTGTCTTCAAGGAAAAATGGCTAGATTGCCCTTTGTAGGACATGGGGAGAGGACCACTGAAATACTTACCCTGGTACATACAGATGTGTGTGGCCCATTCGATGTGCAAGCCAGGGGACGTTATTCGTACTTCATTACCTTTATCGATGATTATTCACGGTATGGGTATGTGTATCTTATGAGACACAAATCTGAATCTTTTGAAAAGTTCAAAGAGTTCAGAAATGAAGTAGAAAAACAAACTGGAAAACCTCTTAAGGCTCTTCGATCAGATCGAGGAGGAGAATACCTTAGTGGAGAATTTCGGAACTATCTCAAGGACAACGGCATAGTCTCACAGTGGACACCTCCGGGTACACCTCAACTCAATAGGGTGTCAGAGAGGAGAAATCGGACTCTATTGGATATGGTCCGGTCCATGATGAGCTTCACTGATTTACCTATGTTTCTTTGGGGAGATGCCTTACTTACTGCAGTATATCTGCTGAATAGGGTTCCCTCTAAATCCGTTCCTACCACACCGTATGAGATATGACATGGTAAGAAACCAAGTCTTGGTCATCTCAAGATTTGGGGATGTCCGGCCCACGTCAAAAGACTACAGGCGGACAAGCTAGAGGCTAGGACCATAAGTGCTCATTTTATAGGTATCCTAAAGAGTCATTAGGATACAATTTTTACGTCTCAGAAACATGATGATAAGTCCGTCCAACCTATTTACTTGGAAGTAGAACGAGATTTTCCATTGAGGGGAGGGCATGTGTTTGTGAGCCATCACGCCATCTTTTTGGAAAACCAGTTTATCCTTGATAAAGGCAGTGGGAGGAAAATTGAGCTTGAAGAGAAAGTCTCTGAAAAGCAACGAGTCATGGATCCTATCGAACCCATTCATACAGAGCCAGTACACGATGTCCCTCAACCACCTCGCATATCTAGTAGGGTCTCCCATCCTCCCGATAGATACTTAGGTATACTAAAAGAGGATACCGAGGAAATGTTCTTAGTGGGAGATAGGGATCACACACAGGATCCCAAAACCTACGACGAGGCGATATCTGATATCGATTCCGAGAAATGGTTAGAAGCTATGAAGTCAGAGTTAGACTCCATGCATTCCAACTAAGTCTGGACCTTAGTAGATCCACCAGAAGGTATTGTACCTATTGGATGCAAATGGATCTGTAAAAGAAAGATAGGTTCGGATAGAAAGGTAGAGACCTATAAAGCAAGACTAGTGGCGAAAGGGTATAGTCAACGCGAAGGCATTGACTATCAGGAGACTTTTTCACCTGTAGCCATGCTGAAATCCATCCGAACATTGCTTGCCATTGCAGCATTTCATGATTATGAAATCTGGCAGATTGATGTGAAAACTGCTTTCCTGAATGGATATCTTGATGAAGATATCTATATGGAACAACCTTTGGGTTTCACTTCCAGTGATGGAGATCACAAGGTCTGCAAGCTGCAAAGGTCCATCTATGGACTAAAGCAAGCATCTCGGAGTTGGAACACTTGTTTCGATGACGCAATCAAAATGTTTGATTTCATCAAAAACGAAGAGGAACCGTGTGTTTACAAAAAGGTTAGTGGGAGTGCTGTTGTATTTCTTGTACTATACGTGGACGACATCCTCCTGATAGGAAATGATATTTCCATGCTAACCTCGGTCAAGCTCTGGTTGTGAAAAGAGTTCTCCATGAAATATCTTGGGGAAGCATCCTATATTTTGGGAATAAAGGTCTATAGAGATAGATCTAAAAGGATGCTTGGCCTATCACAGAAGATGTACATAGAGGAAGTGCTGAAAAGGTTCAGCATGGAAAACTCTAAAAGGGGTCTCTTACCCCTAAGGCATGGAATTCATCTCTCAAAGAAGATGTGCCCCAACACATCTGAAGAGATTCAACGCATGAGCAAGATCCCCTATGCATCAGCAATAGGGAGCCTCATGTATGCCATGCTATGTACACAACCTGATATAGCCCTTGCTGTGAGTGTCACAAGTAGATATCAGTCGAATCCAGGTGAAGAACACTGGACAGCTGTAAAGAATATTCTTAAGTACTTGAGAAGAACTAAAGATTTATTCTTGGTCTTTGGAGGATCATCAGAGTTAAAGGTAGAAGGGTACACAGATTCAGATTTCATGACTGATGTCGATGATAGGAAGTCAACATCTGGATATGTGTTCTTGTGCAATGGTGATACGGTGAATTGGAAAAGTTCTAAACAACCGATCATTGCTGATTCTACTATGGAAGCTGAATACATCGCCGCCTCTGAAGCTACTAAAGAAGGCTTCTGGTTCAAAAAATTCATTGCAGAGTTGGACGTGATGACATCAGATGCCATAACACTCTACTGCGATAATAATGGCGCTATAACTCTTGCTAAGGAGCCAAGGTCTCATCAGAAGTCCAAGCACATAGAGCGGCGCTTCCACCTCATACGCGACTATGTTGAGAAGAAGTATGTCGAGGTGCAGAGAGTAGACTCCGCGGACAACGTGGCAGACTCATTCACTAAGCAGCTGAGTCAGCAAAAGACTGAAGCCCACCTTGAGAAGATGGGCCTAAGATATATGACCAATTGGCTTTAGTGCAAGTGGGAGATTGTTAGATGTATGCCCTAGAAGCCAATCTGGCTGACACATTGTTAATTCTAGGGACATAATTTTGTACTTGACTATTTATTATTGAATAAATGAAAGGCATCTTTTTCATTCATATTGTTATTGTGTCTATGAATCGTCCAAGGAATTAATAAGATGATGATGCATATTCTCAAGAGTTGAGAATTTGAGCCATGTATCATTAGTGATTAATTTCTAAACGCTCCTGATCGATGGATCATCACGAGGATGGTGATCGATCCGATGAGATCAGTGCACACATTACTTTCCCTATGGATGGACGAGACTCGAGTCCACGGTGTGGAGACACTGAAGTAATAGTGCAGGTGCTTATAAGAGAACAAGGGTACTGAGCGTGACCAAGACAAGAAGTCACTTGGATGTCTATCCACTCGTCAGTGACTTGCTTGATGTTGCAGTAGTGTGACTGGTCCTTTGACCTGCGATGCTTCAGCTACTCACAGTGAGGTTATTGTAGTTTGACTGCACATATACATGGTCTCTAGCCATATGGGTCCATGCAGTGTAGATTGGCTGCAGTAGGTTCACTGTAGGAGTAGGGTATGCACCTATAAGGAATCTATCGACCTTGATAGATAAGGAGAGATCCTATGTGATTTATAAGACTAAGTTCGTAAGAACTCGGCCGGGGCAGATTGCACAGTGGAGAAAGAGTTCTCCGCTCTCGAACTTAAGTCGAATAAATCTTGACATATGACAGACGAAGGGGTTTGACGAGTTATCCATGACCTCCATCCTGTAGGGATCCACGATAGAAGGACTGTATCACATAATAACTGCACCTAGAGGTTCATCATTCTATTCTGCTGGGTAGCCACTACATGCTGCTAGGTGTCACTGGTGGATGGTGAGACTCACAAAGAATATCTCGATGATCGATAAACCCTAATGAGTTGAGTTGGAATCGTTCCAACCCATTGAAAGGAGTTTTCAATGATATTGTGATAGAGATCACAATATATCTCACTACCAGTCAGAATAGAACCTATGGGGTCACACACACTAGAAGTATTGACCGATCCGATGGTTGAAATGTGATTATGAATCACGAGTAATCAATTCGATTGATAATCAATTGAAGAAGGAACACTGGGGATTGATTAGTTGGACTTAAAATACGAATCCTACTTGAAGAAGGATTCCTAGAGTCCTAATTGGATTAGGACTATGAATCCTACTTGGACTAGGACTGGGAGTCCTACTTAGAGTGGGATTCCTATAATCCTAATTAGATTAGGATTTTGAATTCAATTTGGATTCCTACTTAGAATAGGATTCCTAGAAGTCCTAATTGGATTAGGACTTCAGATTCAAATTAGAGTTCTAATTGGATTAGGACCAAAATTAAATAAGTCCTAATTGGATTAAGGTTTCTTAAGTCCTAATTAATCATTAATCTAATGGATCAACATGACTCCTAATTGGATTAGGATTGAAGGGTTCAATTGAGTCATGGTTCATTCAAGTTCTAATTGGATTAGGACTAGCATAGATTGAACCCAATTGATTCATGATTTGACTTAAGCTTAACTGGATTAGGACTAAGCCATAAGAGGGACACCTAATCCTCCTTGGAGGAGGATTAGGTTAACCAAGTAGGAGGGGCATGAGCCCCTCTCCTTTTCTTGGTGCGGCATGAAGAGAAGGGGCCGGCGCCCCCTCTTAGGAAATAAGTCAAGGGTCCTAAATTGTAGGAGCCCTAGATGGCTTTATAAGGAGGCAAGGGGCCGGCGCCCTAGAAAATGTAAGCCCTCCTCCTTTCAGCCGTGGCCTTCCTCTCCTCCTTCTCCATCTTCAGCCACAAGCAAGGAAGAAATAAAGAAGGTGTTGGCGGCCCTCTTCCTCCCTCATCCTCCTTCCAACGCAGGGAAAAGAAAGAAGGCTGCAGGGGCTGTGTTCTTCTTCCTTGAGTTCTCCTTCTTCTTCCTCCTCCTCCCAAGGACAATCAAGGGTTGATTAAGAGGGAGGACATCAGCCATCAAAGTTATCTCTGCAAGGGAGCTAGCACCCCGAGGAGATAGAAAGCTTGGATCGGTTTCTGCTTCGTGTGGATACCCGTAGAGGCTGGGCACTTGAACGGCTTCAAGCGAATCTTCATCCAAAACCACGATCATCAGTTTGCGGTGATCATCTACCTGCACAAGGTGAAGATCTAATCTTCTAATGTTTTTAAAAAGATTTTTAATCCTTATCTATCTACGAACGGTTTTAAACAACATTCATGCGATGAACGGTTGATCCCGCGCATGCCTCTTCCGCTGCATCTGAAATTTTTGAAATTTTTCTGCGGCATGGGCGGGTTCCTAACATATATTACTCCAAAAAAAGATATAGCCTTAGGACATGAGTTAGCAGTATCACATAATACTAAATTTAAGTTATGACATCCACATGGTGTGTAAAACGCTCTAGGATTTATATCTAATAATCTTCTTTGTACACCTTGATGTTTTTCTTTCATATTAGACCCGTTGTCATACCCTTGTCCTCTTATATTATTAATCTCAAGTTTATATTTTTCTCTTATATTTATAAGTGCACCAAAAAGGCCTTTTCCAGAGGTATCATCTAATTCTAAAAATTTTAAAAAATATTCTTCTATTTTTACTGGACTTGTTGAAGTATCTACACATCTTAAAACTAGAGTCATTTGTTCTTGATGGCTTGCATCAGGAGTGCAATCAAGTATTACGGAAAAGTATTTTACTTCTTTAATCTTTTTAATTATTATAGTTTTAACTTCAGATGTTAACATTTGAATCAATTCATTTTAAATCTTATGACCTAAATAATGATTGTGAATTTCACCATGTTGAACGCGTCGAACATGTTCTTGCATTACTGGATCAAATTCTGCAATCATTTCAAGAAAACTTAAAAAATTTCCATTATTGTTTTGATAGATCTTTTCATTCTTTTTCCGAAATGCTAAATTATTTTTTGCGAGATTTTTTACGATAGCAAGAATTCTCAATAATACTTTTTTCCAATGATCTTTCTCTTGGTTTATTTGTTCTTGGAGACTTTTGTCGATTGTCTTATTTTTCAACAATCTCACTTCTAAATTAATCCACTTATTCATGCTAGTAATATGTTCACTAGTTATTTCATGACTTTTGAGTATAACACCTAGATTTTTCCAATTCCTAGTTCCTTCATTGACTAAGTAACTCGTGTTAGGTGTTGAATCAAATAATTTACAACGAAAGCAATATATCCTATCCAAATCCTTCGAATAAACTAACCATTTTCTATCAAGTTTTTCACCATTAGGTAATTTACAAATATAATGTAGCATAGAGAAGTGTCTATTATTTTCATCCCTAGGAAAATGAAGATCATAATCTCTAATTGGACCTCTTTCCACTAATAGATCTCTCAACTTTGTATCGATTTGTTTCCATTGACCAGGATCGTATATATTTGTAGAAATAGAACTAGTTTCATTAAGCTCTACACTATCCTTATTTATTCTATCTCCTTCTAATATCTCATTGTGTTCTTCACCATGAATATGGGGGTCAATCTCATTTTGTTTCATTCTTTTCATGTCATCTTCTAGCTCTATTTCGGGTGCTTATTCTGTTGCTAATTCCTGAGTTAAACTTGATGTGGTGTTTTGTTTGTTTGTGACAACAAATCTATCTAAAGCTCCTTTTTGAGATTGAACGAGTTTTTCGATTTTTCTTTTCTTTTTGAGTTTTTCATATCCACATTCATATTTTCTATTAGACATTTGAATCTAAAAACTATATTATCAATCAAAGCAATTAAGACAATCACTATAAACAAAGCAAAATATAAAAGAGTCGAAAATGATAAAATTTGATAATGTCAAGAAAAACGAACTCAAGCTCCGACAAGCGGTGTCGGAGACTGATGGGTGGAGTTGAAGAAGAGACCGAAGACGCAACCGTCGAGATTCAAGAACGCCCAAGATGCAAACTATTCAAAAACGGTAAGATGAAACCAACAATCAAAATTAAAAGAGAAAAATTGTAATAAAATTATAGGAATTGTAACAAAATTAGAGGAATTAGAAGCAGGAGATTATAAATTAAAAAAGTATGTTTCTTTAGAAACAAAAAATAGTGAAGGAAGTTTTATTGGAATAAAAAGGGGATCAAACTATTCTAGTATAACAGCACCTGAGCCCATTCAATCAGAAATTCATGTGGAAATTGGTGTGGCTTCAACTTCCATGTAGAACCATTAACCATATTACCTCATGGATAAACCATGATCCCACATGCGACAATACCGTGTGATTCACCTGACTACTGGTTTCCAGACCCTCAGGTGAACTGATCTATATCGTATACCTATATTACCATTTACCACATTATGATGCAAGGTAAACTGTTAATTATGTGGAGCCCAACCTATGATCTTGGTTGTGCTTGGGTTGACTGTTGACATCTACCATCCTGAATCTCAAAATGTTGTGCAACCAAAATGCAGCTTTGAAGTTCTTCAAGCAAACCAAAAAATTAAACCATCATGCTTAGACATCAACCAGCTTTGATTTTAACTTGTTTTTCTTTCCTTTTCTATCATTCTTCATCTCATATTCTTATATAAATCATAAATGCAATGAATCCAATGGACTTTCCCATCCTTTGCCTAAAAAACAGAAAGAAATAACATATAGTTTACTGGTTTAGGCATTTCATCAAACATCTTTAAGCCAGAGAGAGACTTACAAGTTACAACTCAAATGCAGCAGCCAGCGGGTTGACGAATGACGACCTGATCACCTGACATAAAGAAATCAAAAAGATGGGGTCGCACCATCGCAATCTCACAGACGTGAGTCAGGGGACGGCCGGACGAGAGCCGAGAGGGAGGTGAGGAGGTCGCGGGATGCCGGGGAGGCGGGGACGCTGGGGAGGCAGAGGAGACGACCTCGCCGGCTCTCTAGTGCGGTGAAGACTTGCAGGCAGCCGGGAGGGAGGCGAGGAGGTCGCGGCCTCGCGGGATGCCGAGGAGGCGGGGCGGGGAGGCGGAGGAGACGACCTCGCCGGCGAAGAGGATTTTAAACTTTAAAGGCTTGGGCCGATGTTGCAGACTTGCAGCATGTAGAGCACTAAGAGCAGTAGAAGAGGAGCTCAGCTGCAAAAGAGGATTGAGGAGGAGTGGAGCTGTGGAGGAGGATGATGAGGATTTTAAAGAAAAGGATGATGGGCGATGGCCGATGGGATTGGGACGGGAGTCACCAGTCACAGGATGGCGTCGCGGCGAGACACCCTCAGTAGCTCAGGCGTCTTGTCGAGGTAGCCGTTGGCTCCTACGGCCCTGCCTCAGGCGTCTTGTAGAAGCTCTACGTACACTGTAGGCTGTAGCTAGGACAGGGGCGGCCCAATGTATTTGGGGGCCTAAGGCGAACTTACTAAGAGAGGCCTTTTTAAAAATAATAATAATAATAATAATAAATTTTTAATAAGTGTAAAATACTTTAAAAATTTATTTAAAAATAATCCGTCTAGCTTTTTGAGATGCAAAATTACTAATCAAATTTTTGTACTCAAGATTTATTAAAATACTATTTTCAATCGATAATATAGCTAATCCATTTAATCTTTCTTGGGACATAGTTGACCGCAAATAAGATTTTATCAACTTTAATTTTGAAAAACTTCTTTCAGCAGAAGCAACTGTTACAGGTATTGTTAACAATATCCTGTAAGCAATGCATGCATTTGGAAAAGAATCTATTTTTTAATAAAACTTAAAGTATCAATAGGGGTACTAGTTTCTATTTGTAAAACTTCTTTTAAAATGTTTAACTTCGAAAACAGATCAAGACCATCAATATCAGAATATTCACCGTGCTTTAAAAAGTTTTCAAGATTAAGGCAACACTTTTTCAAATTCTCTTCATTCAAAGATTTTAACTTTCTAAAATTAAACAAAAAACCAAAAACATCTTCATATATGGTGAATTGTTCAAACCTATTTTGAATTGAAGATGTTACGGGGGAACTTAGCCACCATGCCCCACGTGACCGGCACGCGCGCCCAGGAAGACTACGGCAGCCCCTTGATCCAGCAATCCGACCCCGAGTCGGACATCTTCGGCTCCGCAGCCCGACCCCGAGTCGGCTGCCCCTTGATCCAGCAATCCGACCCCGAGTCGGACATCTTCGTCTCCGCAGCCCGACCCCGAGTCGGACATCTCTCGACAACGACAGGCTATTCCCCAGAGGCACGCCACAGCCTCCTGCTCCACTACTCCCTGCAATGGTTGTATCTGGCGCTGCTCCACGATCCCCTGTAACAGCCGTACAAGGCGGAGCTCCACTACGCCCTGTCATGGCCGTACCCAGCGCTGCCCCACGACGCCCTGTAACGGCCGTGTCAGTGGCAGCTCCATCGTGCCCCACGATGACGAACCCCCCTGAAAGACCCCCCAGCCTGGTATATATGCAGCTGGGGGGAGGAGGGGGGGTAAGCAGGAACTTCCAGTGCATTCTCTTACTTGCTACTATTATCTCTCCTTCTCCTCCAATCTCCTCTGACTTGATCGTCGGAGGGCCCCCACTACCCCAGTGGTGGTGCGAGGCTTGCTTGCAGGTTTCTCGGTGGAAGGTGGAGCGCAATCAACACCAACCAAGGCAACTCAAACGGAACCCCGTTCACACCGCTGTGCCAATCGTTCTCGGTTTGGACCACCAGCAACAGTTGGCGCTAGAGGAAGGGCCGAATCTCAGAGCGATCGTAATGGCACGGCGAGGTGGTCGTGGAGCTTCCAATGCCTCCGGTCGCGGGGCCTCTCGCGCCTCCGGCCGGGAGGCCGCTGCGTCTCCAACACATTCTCAGCAACACTCCACCGCTCCACCTCCCATTCAGATGGTCGAAGCCGCTCAGTTCGACCAGTTAG
Organism: Phoenix dactylifera; assembly: GCF_051530095.1. Taxonomy (NCBI): domain Eukaryota; kingdom Viridiplantae; phylum Streptophyta; class Magnoliopsida; order Arecales; family Arecaceae; genus Phoenix; species Phoenix dactylifera. The sequence continues at coordinate 3,863,813 of NC_143204.1, read as the reverse complement.
CCCAGCAGGTTCGCACCCTCGTGGAGGCAGTGCAGAACCTGCAGGGTGTGATGTCTCGGGCGCCGCAGCGGGCCCAGGAGCCGCTGCTCCCTGAGCGCTCACCTGTCCTCCTCAACCCGCGCTCCTTCCTCTCCCATGGGGAGGAGCGCCGGCGCGAGGAAGATTCTCGAGCACGGTCCATTCTGCCGGGACCTTCCCATCGGAGCTGCGCGGGGTACGACAGGCGGGCCCGGGCGCGTTCCCAGACCCCCCAGTCCTCAAGGAACCCGCGCTCCAGTCGGTCCCCCTCTCGGTGCTCCTTGTCTCCCACCCATCGGTCGCGCTCCCTGGACCGGCGGGTGGACGATCTCCACCGACAACTCCAGGTCCTGAAGGGCCACTCCAAAGATCCCTTCGCCGACTTGGAGATCTCCTCCCAGCCGGCGCTTGCCTCGAGGATCCTGCGGACCCCGAATCCGCCGGGGTTTAAAATGCCGGCGATCGAGCCCTATGACGGGGCGGCGGACCCGCGGGATCACGTCGAGAGTTTCAGGACCCTTATGCTCCTCCACGGAGCATCAGATCCTCTCCTCTGCAAGGCCTTCCCGGCGACCCTCCGTGGCCCGGCAAGGGCGTGGTTCGTCGGCTTGGAGGCTAACTCAATCCAGTCCTTCGACCAGTTTACTCGCCTCTTCATCACCCATTTCGCCGTCAGTAGCCGGCGGCGACTGGTCTCCGACTCCCTCTTTGATGTCCGGCAAAACGAGGGAGAAAGCTTGCGGGATTATCTTACCCGCTTCAACAAGGCTACGCTGGAAGTCCGGAACCTGAGCCAGGAGGTGGCTCTTTTAGCCCTGAAGCATGGCTTCCGAAAGGGCAGACTCACCTTCTCCCTGGACAAACGCCTGCCGCGGAGCTTCCCGGAGCTGTTGTCCCGGGCGAACCAGTATGCGGACGCCGAGGAGGCGGCCGCCCACCGGAGCAAGGAGGCCGCCGAGATCCCTCCAAAGCTCGGGAAGAAAAGGCGAAAAGAGGCACGCCAGAGGAGGAGCCCGACGCCTCAACGTCGGCGCAGAAGCCTGTCGCCGGCGAGGAACCACGGCGCCCTACGCCCTCGTTCTCCGCCCCGACGTTTCAACCGGTACACTCCTCTCCTGACTCCCCGGGCCCAGATCCTCATGGAAATCAAGGGGCGGGAGGACCTCCCGGTCCCGAGACAGATGAAGAAGATTCCTGGGAGGAGGCCCTCTCGGGCGTACTGTGAGTACCACCGGGACCACGGCCACGACACCGAAGACTGCTTCCAGCTTCGGGACGAGATCGAGGCTCTCATCCGCCGAGGGCGTCTCGGTCGATATGTGAACGACCGACGTCCCCCCGCAGACTCGCGTCCGGCCGACCCGGCCCCTCAGGAGCCTCGGGAGCAGAATCGACCCGTCGCGGGCGTGATCCACACTATCACTGGGGGCTGCCCCCGGCCCGAGAGGAACGCAGGGGGCTCGACTGAAGCGTCAGGGGCAGCCGTCGCGAAGAGGCAGAGGGTCGGTAATGTAATCACTTTTTGTGATGAAGATGGAAAGGGGGTTCAGACCCCCCACGATGACGCCATGGTGATCTCCCTCACTATGGCAAACTATGATGTAAGGCGTGTTCTTGTGGATAGTGGAAGCTCAGCTGATATTTTGTTTTACGAGGCCTTCCAAAAGATGAGCTTGTCCAGACAATTGTTGCACAAAACATCCACCCCCCTCATAGGATTCACTGGTGACGCTATCTCGGCCGAAGGTGTCGTTGAGCTGCCTGTGACTGCGGGCGTTGCACCCGCAGAAGCCACGGTGCGGCTCGGATTCTTGGTCGTCCGTGTTCCCTCGGCCTACAACGCTATCCTCGGACGACCCGGACTGAACGCCCTTCGCGCGGTGGTCTCTACGTACCACTTGCTCATGCGGTTCCCCACGGCGGCCGGGATTGGAGAGGTCCGAGGTGACCAACCGACCGCAAGGCAATGTTTCCTAGCAACTCTCAAAGGGAAGAAGCCCGTAGAAGCCTTAAGCGTCGAGTCCCTCGACGCCAGAGACGAGGTGGCCTTGCGGCACGGGGAGCCGGCCGAGGGTGTGATCGAAGTTCCCCTCGAGGAAGGTCGCCCGGACAGGACGATCCGGGTCGGCGCCAATCTCGACCTGGGAGCTCGGGCCCGGTTGGTGGAATTCCTCCGAGCCAATGTCGATGTGTTTGCCTGGTCGGCGGCCGATGTACCTGGGATCGACCCGGAGGTCATTTCTCACGCCCTCAACGTCGACCCGACCCACCGACCGGTAAAACAGAAGAAGAGACACTGTGCCCCGGATCGGATCCGAGTGGTCGACCAGGAGGTAGACAAGCTCTTGGAGGCAGGATTCATAAGGGAGGTCAGCTACCCCGAATGGCTGGCAAATGTCGTACTTGTCCGGAAGGCGAGCGGAAAGTGGAGGATGTGCGTCGACTACACCGACCTGAACAAGGCATGCCCCAAGGATAGCTTTCCGCTTCCGCGGATAGACCAACTGGTCGACGCGACTTCCGGATATCAGCTGCTGTCTTTCATGGACGCCTTCTCCGGCTACAACCAGATAATGATGGCTCCACAGAACGAGGAGAAAACTGCCTTTATAACAGACCGGGGGCTGTACTGTTACAAGGAAATGCCCTTCGGTCTGAAGAACGCTGGCGCCACTTACCAGCGCCTCGTCAACAAAATCTTCAAAGAGCAAATCGGCCGGAACATGGAGGTGTACGTGGACGATATGCTGGTGAAGAGCCGCCATGCAGACCAGCACATCGCGGATCTGGAGGAGACTTTTGCCACCCTGCGGAAGTTTCGCATGAAGCTGAACCCAGCGAAGTGCGCCTTTGGCGCTTCGGCCGGGAGGTTCCTCGGTTTCATTGTCAACCAGCGGGGGATCGAAGCCAACCCGGACAAAATCAAGGCCATCCAAGATATGTCCCCTCCGACCAAAGTGAAGGAGGTTCAGGAGCTCGCTGAGAGGGTCGCCGCGCTCGGACGATTTGTGGCAAATTCGGCCGAACGCTGCCAACCTTTCTTCAAGGTGTTGAAACGCCCGAAAAACTTCCTCTAGACGGCCGAATGTCAAGCAGCATTCGACCAGCTCAAGGAATACTTGGCGTCTCCTCCCCTGCTGTCCAAGCCGCAAGAAGGGGAGATGCTCTACCTCTATCTGGCGGTCTCCCCAACCGCAGTCAGTGCGGTACTGGTTCGGGAAGAGGCAAAGCTCCAGAAGCCTGTGTACTACATCAGCCGGGTCATACGGGATGCCGAGACGCGGTATACGAAGGCTGAAAAGATCGCCTTCGCGCTGCTGACCGCGACCAGGAGGCTTCGTCCCTATTTCCAGGCCCATTCTGTCACCCTCTTGACCGATCAACCGCTGCGGCAGATCCTCAGCAATTCTGAGAATGCGGGACGGCTGGTGAAGTGGGCAGTAGAACTTGGTGAGTTCGACATCCGCTACCGGCCCCGACCCGCCATCAAAGCCCAGGCGCTCGCGGATTTCCTCGCTGAGTGCACGGTGCAGGAGGCGGAACCTAGGTCGCCGGAAACACCCAGCCTCGACCTCCCGATTTGGACGCTTCACATCGATGGGTCGTCGAACCCCGAAGGTGGAGGGGCCGGGCTGGTCCTTACCAGTCCAGATGGAGTGATAGCCAAGTATGCCTTGAGGTTCGGATTTTCAGTGACCAACAACGAGGCGGAGTACGAGGCCCTAGTCACGGGACTCAAACTCACCAAGGAGCTCGGCATCCGGCGCCTGAAGGTCTTCACCGACTCCCAGCTGGTGGTCGGGCAGGTCCGTGGGGAGTTCGAGGCCCGGAACCCGACCATGCAGAATTACGTCCGGAAGGTGCAAGCACTCATTCCCGACCTCGGCAGTGTCGACATCCAGCAGGTCCCAAGAAGTGAAAATGCCAGGGCCGACAGGTTGTCCCGCTTAGTGGGCGCAGACGCGCACAACTTGTCGAGGGCGATCTACCTGGAGACCCTGGATGCCCCGAGCATCGGCGAGGCTGGAGCGGTGATGGCGATTGATCCGGAGCCGTCTTGGATGGACCCGCTTGTCACCTACCTCGCCGAAGGGATCCTCCCTGAAGACGAAGATCAAGCTCGGCGACTTGTTATGAAGTCCGCCCACTACGTATTCTATGAAGGGAGGCTGTATCGGACCTCGTTCACCGCCCCCCTCTTAAAGTGCCTCCGCCCCTCGGAAGCGGCCTACGTCCTCGGCGAAGTCCACGAAGGTGTTTGCGGATCACACTTGGGGGCTAGGTCCTTGGCGCACAAGATCATGAGGCAAGGCTATTATTGGCCTACCCTGTTGGAGGACTCAAAGGATCATGTACGGAAATGCGATGCCTGCCAGCGCCACGCCAGCGTCCAGAGAGTCCCTTCTGTCCCCTTGGCACCAATCACTGCACCCTGGCCCTTCGCCCAGTGGGGAATGGATATCCTCGGACCATTCCCCGTCGCTTCAGCTCAGCGGAAATTTTTGATTGTTGCAATCGACTACTTCACCAAGTGGGTGGAGGCAGAGCCGCTGGCCACTATCACGGAGGCGCAAGTCCGGAAGTTCGTGAAGAAGAACATCATTGTCCGATTTGGGGTACCTCGGGTCCTCATCTCGGATAATGGTCGACAGTTCGACAACAAGCATTTCCGTGACTTCTGCGAGGAGTTCGGGATCGAGCATCGGTTCACATCTGTGTCGCATCCCCAAACCAACGGCGAGGCCGAGGTCACAAATCGGACAATCCTCCAAGGAATCAAAGCGCGAATCGGTCGGACGGGGCAAGCTTGGGTCGAAGAACTCGAGAATGTCCTTTGGGCGTATCGGACCACGCATCGGACCCCTACCGGGGAGACGCCTTTCAGCCTAACCTATGGCATGGAAGCCGTTGTCCCCGTGGAGCTCGGACTCCCCTCACCTCGGGTGGCCGCACACCGACCCGAGGCCAATTCGGAGCAACTCCGAGGGAATCTGGATCTCTTGGAAGAAGCGAGGAAAATGGCGCAGGTTCGGATGGCGATGTATCAGCGGAGGGTGGCCCGATATTACAACTCCAAGGTCCGACCGAAGCTTTTCAGAATCGGAGACCTGGTGGTAAGGCTAGCTAAAGCATCTCAACCTGCGGAAGGTGGGAAGCTAGCGCCAAATTGGGAAGGCCCGTATAGGGTTCGCTGGGTAAACCGACCTGGCTCCTACCAGTTAGAGGCCCTAGATGGTCGAAAAATTCCAAGGAGCTGGAATTCCGCTAACCTGCGGATGTATTACCAGTAGAACGACAATGCCAGAAAGACAGTTCAAAAATGTATAACACTTTTCATTTCAATAATTTCTGGTTACAACGGCGTGCTCGTGTGATTACAAGGAATTCCCAGAGGGGAATTAGGGTGTAAAGAAAGTAAAGAAGAGGTGGAGACTCCGAGGAGCTGGAGATCTGGGATCCCGAAACCTCCATCCGAAGCGGCTGCAATCCCACCGGAAGTGGGTGCTTCCAACCGGAGGCGCCATCGACGTCTCACGAAAAAGACGAAGAGCCAGCGCGGATGAAGAAGAAGTGGACGAAGGAGAAGTCCACACTGCTCCTACCCAGAGGCGCCATCCACGCCTCACGAAAAAGACGAGGAGCCGCCGCAGAAGAAGCTCCCGCTGCCTCCAGGGGAACGCCACCTCCAAGGGATATTCCGGTCCTCCCCAGTGTTAGGGGAGAGAAGGAATACAAGGGAGAAGAGCATATGGAGGTGCGGTCCCGGATCAAGCGCCTGGTGCGGAGCTCAATCGGGAGGCCGAACTTCAAGGAGGGGAGACGTGATCCCGGATGAAACGCCTAGAGCGGAGTTCCGCCGGGGAGAACCTCCTTGTTGATCCCAGATGAAACGGCTAGTTGGCGGAAGTCGCGAAGGGCGCGCCTCCCGTTCCTTCGGTAGGGGTCTCTCAACCATGCGCCGGAGAGGAGGCCCACGATCCATGGCAACCTGAACAGCTCCGGCTTGGCAGGCTCCATCGCACCTGCACCTATATTTATAGCCAAACTGCGGCCCCCCGGTCGTTCCGATGCGGGTGGCTCCAATAAATGCGGGCGCATTGAATCCGGAGCCGATCCGGCTCTCGAGGCGTATCTTCCCGCGATTTTCTAAGCGTTATTCTCCTTAATCGCATTCTTTGTGCAGGACACTCCGGGTGGCCTGTACCCCTAGGTCCACATATCTCCGCTCGCGCCCAGGCCGCATCCGCCTCGAAGAACGCGCGTATCGCGGCCGCTTAACTGACACTCCTCGCAAGCAGCAACTGGCGATCCGATTTCCCAGGTAACCCCTCAATTAGCATTTAATGCCCATCTGGTGTTCCCCAGGCGACGCTTGGAGAGGAGGAGAAACACGATCGCAGCTGGCCACGGAGAAATCCCGTCGGGCGGCAAGCGACAGGCGCACGACCAGCGAGCGGAATTTCCCGAGGCTCGGCCCTCGGATGCCAGGCTAACCCGATGATCATCCCGGGAGCAGACTAGCCAGAAGCCCCGACCGGTCGCCTCGGCTTGCGCCAGCCTTGGCCGACCAACGAGCGGAATTTCCCGAGGCTCGGCCCTCGGATGCCAGGCTAACCCGATGATCATCCCGGGAGCAGACTAGCCTGAAGCCCCGACCGGTCGCCTCGGCTTGCGCCAGCCTTGGCCGACCAACGAGCGGAATTTCCCGAGGCTCGGCCCTCGGATGCCAGGCTAACCCGATGATCATCCCGGGAGCAGACTAGCCTGAAGCCCCGACCGGTCGCCTCGGCTTGCGCCAGCCTTGGCCGACCAACGAGCGGAATTTCCCGAGGCTCGGCCCTCGGATGCCAGGCTAACCCGATGATCATCCCGGGAGCAGACTAGCCTGAAGCCCCGACCGGTCGCCTCGGCTTGCGCCAGCCTTGGCCGACCAACGAGCGGAATCTCCCGAGGCTCGGCCCTCGGATGCCAGGCTAACCCGATGGTCATCCCGGAGCAGACTAGCCTGAAGCCCCGACCGGTCGCCTCGGCTTGCGCCAGCCTTGGCCGACCAACAAGCGGAATCTCCCGAGGCTCGGCCCTCGGATGCCAGGCTAACCCGATGATCATCCCGGGAGCAGACTAGCCTGAAGCCCCGACCGGTCGCCTCGGCTTGCGCCAGCCTTGGCCGACCAACGAGCGGAATCTCCCGAGGCTTGGCCCTCGGATGCCAGGCTAACCCGATGATCATCCCGGGAGCAAACTAGCCTGAAGCCCCGACCGGTCGCCTCGGCTTGCGCCAGCCTTGGCCGACCAACGAGCGGAATTTCCTGAGGCCTAACCCTCGGATGCCTGGCTTAGCGCCGGAAGAAGTTCCTGAGGCCTAACCCTCGGATGCCTGGCTTAGCGCCGGAAGAAGTTCCTGAGGCCTAACCCTCGGATGCCTGGCTTAGCGCCGGAAAAAGTTCCTGAGGCCTAACCCTCGGATGCCTGGCTTAGCGCCGGAAAGAATTCCTGAGGCCTAACCCTCGGATGCCTGGCATAGCGCCGGAAGAATTCCCTGAGGCCTAACCCTCGGATGCCTGGCATAGCGCCAGAAGAATTTTCTGAGGCCTAACCCTCGGATGCCTGGCTTAGCGCCGGAAGAAGTTCCTGAGGCCTAACCCTCGGATGCCTAGCTTAGCGCCGGAAGAATTCCCTGAGGCCTAACCCTCGGATGCCTGGCCTAGCGCCAGAAGAATTTCCTGAGGCCTAACCCTCGGATGCCTGGCTTAGCGCCGGAAGAAGTTCCTGAGGCCTAACCCTCGGATGCCTGGCCTAGCGCCGGAAGAAGTTCCTGAGGCCTAACCCTCGGATGCCTGGCCTAGCGCCGAAAAAAGTTCCTGAGGCCTAACCCTCGGATGCCTGGCTTAGCGCCGAAAGAAGTTCCTGAGGCCTAACCCTCGGATGCCTGGCTTAGCGCCGGAAGAAGTTCCTGAGGCCTAACCTTCGGACGCCTGGCTGCCGAAGGGTCGCTCGCGCCCCAAAGGCGAATCGACGCCATTAAGGAAGGATGTCCGCCGAAATCCTCAGACTGCCAGGTCAGCAACAACCGCCATACGCCATAAAGAAGGCAGGGAGCTCGAAGCGCGCGCGCCTCTCCGAGGGATGGCGGCAATCTCGAAGCATCACTCCCTTCACCCGTTCCCCTTCTGGTTCCGGGCTCGGAAGTGGGGGGCTACTGTTACGGGGGAACTTAGCCACCATGCCCCACGTGACCGGCACGCGCGCCCAGGAAGACTACGGCAGCCCCTTGATCCAGCAATCCGACCCCGAGTCGGACATCTTCGGCTCCGCAGCCCGACCCCGAGTCGGCAGCCCCTTGATCCAGCAATCCGACCCCGAGTCGGACATCTTCGGCTCCGCAGCCCGACCCCGAGTCAGCTGCCCCTTGATCCAGCAATCCGACCCCGAGTCGGACATCTTCGTCTCCGCAGCCCGACCCCGAGTCGGACATCTCTCGACAACGACAGGCTATTCCCCAGAGGCACGCCGCAGCCTCCTGCTCCACTACTCCCTGCAACGGTTGTATCTGGCGCTGCTCCACGATCCCCTGTAACAGCCATACAAGGCGGAGCTCTACTACGCCCTGTCATGGCCGTACCCAGCGCTGCCCCACGACGCCCTGTAACGGCCGTGTCAGTGGCAGCTCCATCGTGCCCCACGATGACGAACCCCCCTGAAAGACCCCCCAGCCTGGTATATATGCAGCTGGGGGGAGGAGGGGGGGGTAAGCAGGAACTTCCAGTGCATTCTCTTACTTGCTACTATTATCTCTCCTTCTCCTCCAATCTCCTCTGACTTGATCGTCGGAGGGCCCCCACTACCCCAGTGGTGGTGCGAGGCTTGCTTGCAGGTTTCCCGGTGGAAGGTGGAGCGCAATCAACACCAACCAAGGCAACTCAAACGGAACCCCGTTCACACCGCTGTGCCAATCGTTCTCGGTTTGGACCACCAGCAACAGAAGAAATAGCTTGATCTACTATATATAAAAAGTAATCAATTCTAAAAGATTCTTCAGCTGATCTTGTTGTCTCATCATCAGTATTTTCATCAAATTGTTTTTTTCTACGGATCACACGTTTTTCACGAAATGTAGGTTCTATTTCCATTTCATTTGCAATTTCTTTAGATGAAGTCAAAGCATTCATAAATCCATTTTTTCTATAACTTTTCAAATAAAAAAGAAGACCTTTTAATTGATCTATAGCAACATCAATATGCATGTCTTCAGATTGTAAGTTCTTACTAACTGAGTTAACAGCAAACAATATACGTACCAAATATTCATGCCTAATAAGAATTCAAAATTTTCAATCTCATATGTAGCTAAGCATATGGCTTCACTCTTTATTTTAGGATCTTCACTAGTTTCCGCTTATTGAACTAAGGCATCTCTTATTTTAGGAGCTTGATGTTTAATTGCTTTCACACTTTCAATACGACTTTTTCAACGTGTTTGTGACAAAGGTTTAAGAGTTAATGTAGATACATTATCTTGTAAAATTTTCCATCGTTTTGTAGAAGAAGAAAATAAGGTATAAATTCGTTGTATTACTCCAAAAAAAGATATAGCCTTAGGACATGAGTTAACAGTATCATATAATACTAAATTTAAGTTATGACATCCACATGGTGTGTAAAACGCTCTAGGATTTATATCTAATAATCTTCTTTGTACACCTTGATGTTTTCCTTTCATATTAGACCCGGTTGTCATACCCTTGTCCTCTTATATCATTAACCTCAAGTTTATATTTTTCTCTTATATTTATAAGTGCACTAAAAAGGCCTTTTCTAGAGGTATCATCTACTTCTAAAAATTTTAAAAAATATTCTTCTATTTTTACTGGACTTGTTGAAGTATCTACACATCTTAAAACTAGAGTCATTTGTTCTTGATGGCTTGCATCAGGAGTGCAATCAAGTATTACAAAAAAGTATTTTACTTTTTTAATCTTTTTAATTATTATAGTTTTAACTTCGAGCCGGGGCCTAGGCGGTCGCCTAAGGCTTGGGCCGCCCCTGAGCTAGGAGTGGGACTGTGGGTGTGGGAGCTGGGAGGCTAGGACTAAGAGTCGTGGTCTGCGGCGTCTGCCGGTCTGGCAGGGGCCTTCCTTCGAGCCGAGGCCTTGGGCAACCGCCTAGGTCGCCTAAGGCTTGGGCCGCCCCTGATGTGACTCTTGTGTACTCAGTATGCAAGGATATAATGTCAAAGTAAGTTTCTTTCTTTTTCAAAATGTGGACTAAATTGTTGAAACAACTTGTCTTTATCCAATACATCTTATATTGCAAATCTGACATATCTCTACAATAATATGCACCTGTCAGTTTTTCTAATCATACAGAAATGTGGCAGCAAGTGAGCTTGAGGGTCGCACAAAACCTCCATTAACTAATTTCTGCGTTTCACCTTGTCTTGCCTCTTTCCTTTCTGAGGCTAATTATGAGATATGGTAGGTCAAGTGAACTAGTGCTAATGATAGGATTATTATGATGCTTGGATGTCCCTTATACGATGTCAAATAACAAGAACATTCTCTTTGAATCTGTCCTTACCTAGGTTCACATAACAAACTCCTCTCTCTCTCTCTCTGAAATCTATTGGAACTGATCCTTCGAAAATTTATTAAGGGTTTTAATTTCTAAGGAATCTACATTGGCTCTGTAGCATGGTATGAAAATGTTCTGGGGCTTCCTCTTTAGCTACCAAGTTATTTATCTCGCCTGTATGACCTAAAAAACCCTTAACTAGGTTCACCTGTATCCCCCGCCGTCACCCCCCCCCCCCCCCCCCCCCCCCCCAACCACCAAAATCCTTAAAAAAAAAAAAAACAAGGGCCACGCCATCCTTGTTTCTTGGTACTGTCATTGGATGATAAAATATGGTCTTGTTTTTCTACATTGTGCTTAGAAAGATGTGTCAAAGTAATCCAATCCATTTAATGTTGTTTCTTCGCCTTCATTTTGGATGCATACTGGCACTATTGGTATTGGATGACTTTTACAGTTTTGTTTGAAAATATTATGTGTTTCATAGTAGGATTTAATTGTTCAAATTTTTGATGCATTAATCATAGCAAATCAGCATTTGTGTCTGCTAAAGGTTTGTGTCCTGTCATCCGCTGACTTCTGTTCAGATCTTTGACTTCATTTGATATCGGGCTTATAAAATGGACAGGTTTGGATGTGAACAAGATACTCCTTTTGTAATGGAGATAGTTAGACCTATTCTGTGCTGAATGAGTGATATATTTTCCTTTTTGGAAAAATAAGCAGTTGGATGTTTTTGGAGAGTGAGGAAGAGAAACTGACTGTATTGTGGCATACCATCAAAGAATCAAACACACGAGTTGCTAAGCAAAATGGTGTGATCATTAGGGTAAGCCTCAGTTGACTAAAATAAGCAGCCGGATGTAAGCTCATGCTAAAATATGTATTGTTCATTTAGTCCATGGCAGGTAAACTATCTTAGGAAGTACCAAACCATGACGCCACTAGCCTGATACTCTATATGATTGAAAGCATGTGATCCTTTTCAAAAATTGGGTCAGTAAGCAATCTATCTTTCATTTAGTGCATCACATCCACACCAAGCATCCAGTATAATTTAAATCGTTATATATGCATATAATACACATCATCATAAATTCACCACATGACTTATGGTCCATGTCTCACTATTAGGATCTAGATCTATTAACAATTACCTTTCGGCTTTGAGCTAATCACGGCCATGCTCCAGCCTGTAAGTGGCAAGCTCAAGTACCATGTTCCTATCGGTGGTGGAACTATCGATAATGCCATGTTTTTGCCCATGGTGAGTTGTCTATATTGTCACGTTTTTGCCTGTGATAAAGCTATCTAGAATGCCACGTTCCTGCCTGTGACAAGGCTATCCATAGTTTAATGTGGATAGTCCAAACTCTTCTTTCTTAACCATCAAATTATTAAATATTTTTATACAAAGTAAATATAACATAATATTATATTCATTTCAAAATTCATGCAATAAATGCCATAATCCATTACATCAAAAAGCCATCAATATTTGGTAATATGCATATAATATGGAAAACATAATAATAGTACCAGCGCGACATATCAACAATAATCATCCATGCATAACCAAAATCATGCAAAGCATAAATATACATACATACAAGTGATTGTGTCTAGAGATTCTTACTTTTACTACATCCCAAGGCAGCTATAGTGCTACTAGTGCACAACACATTCAATTAGAAGTTAATATAAAATAACTTGCCCTTGGTCAATCCTTAGCAATAATAATTAACTAATCATTGCTAAGTTTCTAATTCAAAATTTCTGATTTCTAAGTTACCCTTATCTCCTATTTCTTGATCCTACCTATACGTAACTAATTAAATAGAAAAATTGGAGATTTACCTTGATTTAGGGATCAAAATGGAAATATCCTTGCTCCACGCTGCTTGTCCATTTGATCAATAATTAGAAAACTGTAATAATAATGATAATTAATGGCCGAACAATTCAATAAACGACACGGGAAGCCAGGTAGCAATGTCTAACAGTCCGAGGGGTTCCGATCTGAGCAACTGGTGGATCGTGAGCTAGAATCAAAATCAGTTCAAAGATGGTATGACGGGAATTGTCAATGATGAGGTTCATGGGTGCTTGACAAAAGCCGAGGTGAAGTTCAACACGGTGGATGATAGCAACTATGTTGGTATGAGACAATCTACTGGGGTCAACCTAGCTTCACCTCTATAGAAACTGGCTGTCCACAGATGGAGACTTCCATCGGGACTTTGTTTCTATAAGCTCATGCGAGCTCATGCTAGCCCACTCGATTAGGTTTGGGCCTTCTGAGAGCCAGGCCAGTCAATGGACCAGGCCTGGTATAGGCATTCGACCAGCCCAATGGCCGGCTCTCCCACATTGAGCTTAAGGAATTAAGAGCTAATATCGATTATTTTCCAAGTACCAGCACTACCTCACTACTAAAGGTCATGTCAATACTTGGAAACCACCAAAAATCTTTGAAGAGCGGAACAACTTGCTGGAAATCCCCCAACTAAGGCACAAAATATTAAAAGATGAGAATTTTGGAACTAATTTTGCACCCTAGAGGATAAAAAAACAATATGATGGTGGCTATTATGCCTACACCCTCAAATTGAACTGACGACACCCTAAATGTTGCTGCATGACTCTATGGTTGAGAGGAATCAAAATATATATGAAGGCATGGTTTCTACCATCTAACAATGATCTAATGGCTGTTAAACTTCCATTGCAAGATCCAATTGATACAATTCAAGATATTTTGGAAACTTCCTTGATGCTGGATGCAATGAAAGTATTTGAGATTCAAATTTCATTTTAATGACCTTGGTGAAGTTATCTTCTAGACAACTTTTAACATTGCAACTTAATGTCTACTATTGACCTGGTTTACAAAATTTGAGTTCATTGGACACTTTTGGGTCAGTTGTTACCTCATTTTCTAACCAGTCTAGGAGTAATCTTGGTGGAAAGGGACATGGCCCAAATATATTGGCTTCCCTGGGCTTGGAAGATCTTTGATTCAACAAACAGCACACTTTATATTCCTCATTCTAGTCTGGATTTAAGCACTGTAGATCTTCAATTGTTAAATGTGTTATCCCTAACTCACAAGCTTGTCCTTCTGCTTGACCAAAAACCCGGATAGTCTCAACTTCTGGTCAACTGCAAATCATATCTCTCTTTATTCCCTTCTTGTTTGTCGAAGCTTGGTATTAGATTAATGATGTTGAAAGCTAAGCCCGAAGTAGTCATCTTCTAAAAGGTCAAGCATATAGGCATTCTCTCCTACCGGTTTAATAATATGACATATTCCAAAATGCTTCTGTAGAAATTTGCTAAATGATCTGGGTGGGAATTACTCGAGTCAATTATAGTAAGATAAGCCATTGAATAGGCCCTTTTTACGTTTGTTTTTTCTTCTCTCTTTTTTAGCATGGATGTTCTATTGAGGTTCAAAACATTTCTCATCTTCTTAATGAAATAATGTAATAGTACCAACTATGAAATATTTTTTTTAGGAAACGAATGCCTTAAATCATATTGTATAGTTTCTCCCAAAAGCCATATTTTATATTTACATCAATGGTTCACATCCTTATTAGAAGGGTGGGTTAGTTGTCCCACTCAACTTAAGGACTTCACTATTAGTTCTACTTTTTGCGTTGATTGTAGTGGCTAAAAGTTGTTCGAGCCTGAGAGGCACCAAGAATCCTAGGGATCATTGGAGTACTTGGAGCATTTTAGGATTCTTATTCATATTATTTTGACATAAATAAGCAAGAAGTGTCATGTCTCAAATTCGAGATATAACACGGCCATGCTATCGAGGCATACCGCCTACAATAACATGAAGCCAATAATCATAATCTGTATACAAATTCACATCAATTAAATTATAACAAAAGAATCCAAATCCTTCATACCTTAAATAAATAAATACGCAGAGTGTCTAAATCTAAATATAATACCAAAATCCATAATTCTCAAAATTTAGAAAATCACTAACTACAAATTTATAGTCAATTAAAATAATAAAATTCTTCTACAAAATTACCTAGCTTGTTAGTGTGAATTTCAAGTATGGATCATTTTTTATACCAAGTGATTCTATTAATTTAAAAAAAAAAAATAGAAAGAGATATGTGCTACATAGCTTAGTAAATAAACTGTATATTATCTTATCGGATCAAGTATAAATTTTTATATGAATTGATGCATCGTATAGTAAAAACAACAATCATTTCAAAATAGAATATTTCATAGTATCATAAGATGAAGCAAGTCATAAAACCAATCATGCTTACATAAATCATCAATATTTCATAAACATAGTTCTAGGTGTATAGCATAAATAAAATTCTAAATTATTTACTATTTAACCATGCCATAGATCAAATTACTTCTCTCAGACTAATCTTTAAGGTTATTATTATACTCGTGACAAGGCTGTAATTAACAAAATACTAACTACTATTACCCTCTAGCAAGATCATATGCCAACTACTATTTTCTACTGTAGAATCATATGGAATTAGCTCCGAATCTCGATCTACTGTATCTTTATGAGCCATATATAGCTATCTGAGAGTCTTTAGCCATGTATCTTAAAATAATTTTTCTTAAGTTATATTTTCTTAAATCATACATGAGTAAATCTTTACAAAGATATAAAAGTTCCTAGTCCATAATTAAATCTTTAACATAGAACAATCATAAAATTATTCTTTTCACAACAAAAATATAAATGTTCACAATTTAGAGTCTATATAAGGAAGTCATTAGCTTTAGAATATTTATGGAACCAATCTTTCATAACAAACATAATTTTCATAACGTCTTATACTCAATCCTTAATTTTAAAAAAATATGATATCATCAATATTATAATTTTTGTACTTTCATACAAATTGCAAGCATGAAAAATATGTAAAAATTTGCAAAGCAATAAGGAGTTTCAGAATTACTTACCGCTTCCATCTTAGATCTTCAATTTTACTAGGCGAACCTACTAAATCAATTTACAACATTAAAAGCAAAATTAATTTCTATTCAATGATTTGAATAGAATTAAAATATAAGAAACAAGGATGATTGGCTGGGTGACGATATTCGGTGGCTCTGGATGGCTCAGATCTAAACGATCAATGAAGTATGAAGCATGGACTGGATCAAGGCTACGATTGTTCGATAAAGTTCATCAATGACAGTTTTTAGAGATTCTTAACAAGATTGGCAGGACTAGTCTGATAGGCTGCTCAGGCACCAGGGTGGTTTAGGGCCTCTTTATGGAGGTCAACTCGGATCCATAGAGCAAAAAGATGGGACCCTATGCTGGGGTCCATAGGTCTATTATAGAGGGAAAGAGGGAGAGGACATAGAAAGGAGAGAGAGAAGAAAAAGGGAGAAAGCAAGGAAGGGCCTTCTCTTTCATCTCTCTCCTTTTTCTTTATACTTTCTTTTTCTTCTTCGCCTAAATAGGGGAAGAGGAAGAAGAAGAAGAAGAAGAGAAAGGAAGAGAGTGGTGGTGGCTCGGCAAGGCATGGCGACGGTGGGCAACTAAGAGTAGCCAGTGGTGGTGACCGACTGAAATCAGCCCAAAAATAGGGCCGAATAGGAAAAATTCTTGGCTCGATGATTTTCAGGTCCCAGCCTGCTCGCCGATGGCTGGAGCTCCGATAAAGGCCAAAGACTGATGCAGGGGAGAGGCTGAGGCTCTCGGTGATGAACGCTTGCTACATGGCCGAAAAAAGAAAGAAAAGAGGAGAACAGAGGCAGAACAGGGGAGGGGTTCTTCAGCAAAATTTGGTGACCTTCCAAGAAGATTTTGGCCGGCAACGACTCGACAATGAAGGGAAAGAATAGAGGAAGATATATATATATATATATATATATATATATATATATATATATATATATATATATTCGATACAAACGGCTGCTCATCCTACTCTGGTGTAGGAATAGCCAACAGAATTAGAGGCAACAACCTGGCTCATGTGCAAGGAAGGGGCCCTCCGGTGTGACCAAAGTACCTCTCCGGAGTGCTGCGCAGCATAGGATGCAACCCAGTCTGCGGCCTTATTTGCCTCCCGATACACGTGCACTACCTAGAAGGTGTTACAATCTCTCAGCATCAGTCTGATGTCGCAAAGCAGGGGACTCCCCTCTCCCTCCATCCCTCCTCCCGTATCCAGTCGATCGCTGTGGCTGAATTTTTCTCCAAGATGATGCGTTCCATCCCCAAACCTCCATCTCATATAGGAGACACCCTCCCATGCTGCCCTGAGCTCCGCCCCTATAGCTGAAAGCTCATCGATCCACCGCCTGCCAGCAACAATCAAGTGTTAGTCGTGATCTCTAATTACAAAACCCACACCACCTCTACCGCCAGCTCCTGAACCACTACCATCGAAGTTCACCTTTAGATAGCCGGAAGCTGGGGGCTCCCAAGAAATAAGGAGAAACCTGGGTACTAAAGCTGCCGCTGAAGCTGCCGAGCGAGGGTCTCAGATGCCCCTAGATAGCTCTAATGATCTCGACCGCCTGGAAGCGGGCCCTCTCTACAATGCGCCACGGAGGCTCCCGTCTATCATCGAAGACTCGAGCATTTCTGTCTAACCATATATAATATGACACATAGGCCAGCCGAATCTCCCACGCCACTGTCCACGAGCACCGTACCGCCTGTTGGAAAGTGTGTCCTGAAAGATAATCATCAGCCTGTTGATGATTGAATTGTATATGAATTAATAAAATTAATAAAAGTTATTTAGGTTCGATTAATTGGGTCGAGCCTAATCAACTCGGATCGAACCCAATCCAATTAGGTCAAACCCTGATGTAGTCTAAATTGAATTTTATTCATTTTGGCTTAACCTAAGCTCAATCATTCAATCAATTGAGTTCATTAGCAATCTAATTGCTAATTAATCCTTCAATAATTCAATAATTATTTTACTACAATTTTTGTTTAGGATAATTTATCAATCGAATTAACCAATATATCCCTGGACAATTTTTAATCGCCGATCAGCCATTTGATCAACCTAGAAACTTCTATACGTGTGACCCCATAGGTTCGAACCTAAGCCGGTAGCATAAGAACGACTTCCTATACTAATCGAAGTGACCATCTAGCAATAGTAGCCGATATCCGGATAGGCCGAATAATTGCAAAGCAATATTTTGGAATCCTTGGACTATGGTTACTGTATAATTACTCCCTATGACTCCAAATGCCTAGGATGACTTTAGAGTTCTGTCAACTCTTTAATCAGTACATCCAAAATGTGTTTCAACTTTACAAATTTTGTGACTCCTCACAAGGATTACCTTGGCCAAAGTTTTGCTAAATTGAACACAAGGGCATTATCTCCTATCACCAGGAGGGGTCAATTCCATCTTGACTCACGCACCGACTTCGCAAGTACTTGACTGCACCCAGTAGCCTTCCATCACTGAATTAGAAATTCAGATAGTTTGGTACTAAAGTACAGTGAGTTGCTTGCAAGTCACCGTGGTAATCTCAGGTCTAAGGAATACTTATAACCATATCCACTCGGAACATCTCTTGACAGCAGAGCATTTCGGAACTGGTCACGTTCAGTGAAGTGTACTCCTATACTTTATTTGTGTGACATATCAGTGTCTCTACACTCCTTGGTTAAGAGGACAACCAACGTATATGGCAGACAACGACCTATTCTTGATAATGCTATTATCCTAGTGATAGCATATCATTTGGTCGTGAATAAGTTTAAGGACTCGTAGATAAATCCTCCTTTATCGTTTAATAGAATTCTAAGGATTTCATTACATTACTTAAGTTCATGAAGATGCAAAATATATAATGAAACATTGCCAAATAACTTTTATTAATTTTATTAATTCATATACAATTCAATCATCAATAGGCTGACGATTGTCTTTCAGGACACAATTTCCAACAGGCACAACATTAAAAGGCATGCATTGAGTATAAATCTCATTATCCTCTTCTTCCAACCCTTTTTTCATATCATACAAGTCTCTAGGTTTAGTCTTAATGACAACAGACCAATCTTTATCTTTTAAGTCTTATACAAAAAATACTTGTCGAGCTTGAGATGAAAAAACGAATGGGTCATCTTTCAATAGCACACTGGTATGTATCAAGCTTGAAAAATTTACAAGTGTGAAACTATTTATGTCTTGCTTCAAATCTCTAGATGAGTTTATATCCACCCAATCACATCGAAATAATATTACTTTAGAATTTTTATAATAATCCAGTTCATAAATATATGTTAGGGCACCATAATAAGTTTTTTCGTCCACCTCAACTATCACCTCACTGTTTTAAATTTTTCTAAATTTCTCACACTCTTTAGTATGAAATTTAAAACATTTATAATGAATCCATCATATTTATTGATAATATTGTTCGGACCTCGAGCAATGACTATTAATTCATTGGAACAATTTCTCTCCATCATCATGGGTACCTAAAAAAAATTATAGAAGTAATGATTAATTATTCAATAACAATGTCCACAAAAATTACAAAAAGACCTAATGTATTAAATGTCTAACCTATTTCAATAGCCATTCAGAAAATAACTCAACCAACCATCTTTGCTCAATCCTTGGGGTAGGACGAATGTTATTGTTGATGCTTTGTTGAGTTACTAAAAATTCTCTATACGACCAAAAACTCTTTAGTTAAGAATATTATATCTGATATGACAGCTAAAAATATTATAACTATATTAACCTGCGATACTCAGATATTAAGTCACTGTGAAGTAAAACATAGCGATGTGCCTATGCCAATGATTTTTGGTCAAGAACAACACTTTTGACCGTCCCCAGAACTCTTCCAGTAGATGAGAACTTGTAAACTTCTGCATTCTCTACAATATCACAATTCATTTGAGGCTGATTGAAAGTAGTTTCAACACCTTCAAGATATCTCGAGAAAAATGTTAAATACTCCTTAGCAATATATTCTTCAACAATCGAGCCTTCGGGATAGGCACGATTGCGTACATAATCCTTTAAGCACATAAGAAACCTTTAACAAAAAAATTTTAAGATCAATATCAACACCGATATGATTTATAAATATGGACATTAGAGTTTAGCAAAATCACCTCTCAATAGGATACATCCATCAGTAGTGAACTGATCTACCAAGTTTAGCTTCTGCCGCTAAGTAAATGAGTAGATGAACCATAATAGTAAAAAACCCAAAAGAAAATATCTTTTTCATATGGCATAATGTAAGTGCAACATTAGACTCCAATTGATCAAGCTCCCTAAGATCAAGAACTTTTGAATATAATGCCTTAAAAAATGATAACAACTGAGAAACATTTGTAAAAACTTGTTTCGGTGTTGACGGTCTTAAAGCCAATAGAAAGATATCTTGTATCAAAATGTAACCATCGTAATTTTTAAGATTTGAAAGTTTTCGCTCTTTAAGATTTACACATCGTGAAATATTCGATGCATGCCCATTAGGAACCTTCATATTTTTTAGAACCATTAGAAAAAGATCTTTCTCTTGAGTAGATATGTGTAACATGCATGAGGTATAAATAATTTATCGTTAGCAAGCTCTTTTGGATGAAGCTCTTGTTTTATACCCATGTCTTTTAAATCAAGACATGCTTTCAAGTTGTCTTTGGTCTTTCCATCAAGATTTAACAATATGCCAATCAAGTTATCACAAAAATTCTTCTCTATGTGTATGACATCAAAATTATGTCGAAGAAGATTATACTCCCAATAAAATAAATAAAAAAATGCTCATTTTTTTCCATAACTATTTTTGTATAGATGCTACAATTGTGTCATCGTCATTTTTCTGTTCATATACGTTGTCATCATTCTCGAAAAAGTTGTCAGCATCCTCAAAAACCCTTGATATTAACCCTTTCTTCATTGAGCTGCCAACATTCTCCCTTTCCCTCTTCTTTAAACATTTGGAGACTTTACCAGGTATATAATTGGTGTCATGCATTTGTCTAAGAACTTTAGTTCCAGTTGGTGGAATAGGGGCAGATCGCAACTCTTTGGTACCATCAAATAGGTCATTCTGAAATCGAAATGGATGGTTTGTTTCTAACTATCGATGATAACCCATATAACTGAACTTTTTTCTATGTTTTAACCAATACAAATGGATTGAATCTCCATAAGAAGGACATGCAATATGCTCCTTAGTGCTCCAACCAGATAAATTAACATATGCAGAAGAATCATTGATAGTCCAGATAAAAGCCGCACACAATTTGAATGTTTGGCCAGCGAAAGCATCAAATGCATTAATATCCTCCCATAACTGTTTCAATTTCTCTATTAAAGGTTGCAAAAAAAACATCAATATTATTATCTGGGCCTTATTACCTAGAATAACCATTAATAGAATGAGTGAAGACTGTTTCATACACATCCATAATAACAAATTATATGGAACCAAAGCAACCGGCCAAGTGTTGTATGTAGAACTCATCGTTCAGAATGGATTAACCCATCAGTAGCTAAACCCAACCTAACACTGCGAACATCAGAAACAAATTTGTGATGCCTATCATCAAATGCTTTCCATGCTAAACTATCTGTTAGGTGTCTTAACATTCCATCCTTTGTACAACCTTCGTCATGCCATTTTATCGAAGAAGCCATCTTTGATGATGCATACATCCTTTTCAATCTAGGTATAAGAGAAAATACAGTCATTCAAACAATTGTGTATATTCTCATATCCAAAATCTAATTATTTTACTAGTTTTTTGGCTTTATAAGAAGATGATAGCAAAGTAACACCTTCCAGAAATGCATCCTTTAATAATTGAAGAAGCATAGTAAAAGACTTGCCAGACCACCCATTTAAATATTTCAAATGGAATAAATGTACAAGAAAAGAAATCTTCATAAAATTCTTACAACCCGTATATAGTTCTTCATCACAAGCTTTCAGCAAGTTATGATACTGAGCTGTGTCATCATCAGAGTATATAGGTTCATCAACATGCATAAAATCAATAACTATATGCTCATCACCTATTACAGCTGCTTCTTGTCCTCCATTAAAATCTGTTAAATTTCTAATACTATATCCAAAAGCATCTCTGAATAAGGCCCTTATATCATTTTTTCCTATAGAATTTTTCTCGTATTACTGGATCCAAAACTAGAGGTGTGTTCTATATACGAGGGTTGGTTATATGTAGACGACAATATGGACTCTCCATAAAATACCCATTCAGTATAAGTCCTCGTAAAAACATTCCACACCAAATGTTCTTCAATAGTTTTTGAAGCGAAAAAAGAAGAATTTACACATTTTCGACATGGACATAAAATCTTCCTATTCATATTAGATTTCTCAAAAGCAAATTTATAAAATTTTGAACTCTATTCAAATATTCGATACTGGATCTCGACTTATTTATCCAACTTTTGTCTATTCTATTAAATACTGCTTGAACTGCAACTTATCTAATAAAGATAAACAAAACTAGGATATGAAGAAGGATGGCATAAAAGGGATTACACAGGGTATCTTAGGGCTTAACATTAGAATACATTGGTTTATCTATCTAGAAAGAAGGTTTTGTTCAATTAAAGATCGAAGCAAGAGAAGAAGATCCCAAATCTGGCCTTGTCCTTGTCCTTGCCAGCTCCAAAATGCAAACGTCGTGTGAGTGCAAGGTAAGAAGTTTAGAAGGAGGAGGAGAAATGGGAGGATAAAGTTGGCCAAGGAGAGAAGGCCAACGGAGAGGGGGAGGACGAGAAGGAGATGTGGCAGAGGAGAGCAATTTGGGGTCGGTCGGTGGAGGAAAAGGGCTGAGATCGGTGAAAGGGGCAGAGGAGAGGGTCGATCGGCGTGGGTTAGAGATTTGGGGCTAATGGAAGGGTCAGGTTTTGTTTGGGGGAAGATGGGAGTCCAACGACGCTTCTAAGTGTCGTCGGATTTTGGCTTCCACTGACGCTTATAAGCGTCGGTGATTAACCCTTTTGACGCTTATAAGCGACAGTAATGGGCGGCTTCCTGCAATGCTAAGCAAAGCGTCGATGGAACCTATTTTTTTTTTGACGCTTTTTAGAAGCATCAGCATTCTTTGTCACTGGAAAAAAAAATATGCCGATGTTTCTAACTAGCGTCGGCAATTATAGTTTTTGCTGTAGTGTTACTCTAATTTTCATAACACCATTAAGCTCCTTGTTTCTTCTTTTTCTTTCTCATCTTCTACCAAACTCCTCTCTGACTTAAGCATCTGAGGGCTTGGCTGGAGGAGCTCTCTGGCCTCATTTGTTTCCTTGTAGATCTATGGAAGCAGCCCACATCATAAATCTGAGGATCGACATTAACACCTTCCAACCATATTTTTGTTATTTTAAGAAAACTCCTTGAAAGTGTCCCATAAAAGTGAACACTTTTCTAAGTATGAAGCCTTGTTTACATGCCTTAACCTTTTTCCAAGTAAGAAGGTATTATGTGGCCAATATAATTGGTTTAACGTTCCACGTTTGTACATGTGAGATGAAAGTGATGATGGAGCTCTCTAAATGGAAGGTGATCTCCATGTAAAAGTCTCTCATTCTCCGCATGGTGGTGATGATGAGGGAAGGTGGCAACACCACTTGATCTAAGCTTGGGGCTGGTAGTGGCGAACGATGTTGCAGGAGAGATACTCCTCGCAAGCACAGATGGCTTCGTGGAGGGCGCTCCAGCCCTGATCATTGTGGAGGCTCTAGTCAGTGCCGACAGCCATGAGGAGATTGGTGGTGGTAGGGGACCTCATCGTGGTCTGGGACGTTGAGGCAGTCTAGCGTGGTGGATATGGCGTCGGTCTTAGCCTCATCACGGTTGGGACCTGGCAGTGGTCAAGCGAGATGGATGATGATGCCGACGAAAATGCTCCTCATACGCGAAGATGGCCTCATGGAGAAAGCTCCAACCCTACACGTTGTGGTGGCTCTAGGCACTGCTGGCGACAATAAGGAGATCGGTAGCATCACGGAGATGGTATTGGCCTTCGCATCATCGACAAAGGAATCTTCTCGGTGGAGGTCCGGAAAGCTTCATTAAGTGGGGCATGGAGGAGGTTTACTTATGGGCATTGTAGTTGCCGCCTTACGTGGACTTGATGTTTCCCAATCTTATTTTAAAATGTATTTAAATTCGAGTAGAGAAATTAGAGTTTTTTAAAATATATTTAAGTAGTAATTTCCTAAAAGGAATAATTTTTAACAGAAAATTAATATATTAAGAAGAGTCAACTTAGTTTGAAATTTATGATATGATATATTTGATTTTTGATGGACTTTAAATAGTTTTTGATAATAATTTTTTCCTAAAATAAAATTTATTTTTCTATGGTACTTTCTATGATGTTTCCTTCCTTTTTTTCTTCATGGTGATATTTCTAATTATTTTTCTTGAAGTTTCAAATTCACACCACTCCAAATTTTTAATTATTTTTTAATAGGAATTCCTATCTTAAAATACTTTTCTAAAAGGAAGTTAATTTTTTCCTTCTCATCTTTTTTCTCGTGCGTGGAAGAAAATGATTTTTTACTAAAATATTTTTTTCCTAAAAGGAAGTTAATCCTAAAAGGATGTTAATTTTGTTTCCTTTCCATGTTTTTTCTGCATAGAGAAAATTAATTTTCCTAAAATATTATTTTCTTAAAGAAATTTTGTTTTAATGGTATATTCTATGATTTTTCCTTTCTAAGTTTTTTTCTTGCATGGTGATTTAGTTATAATAGATTTGGTTGGTTTACAGATATAACATATTCAGATAACTTTTAACATATTTAGGAAACTTTTGGTTTTTTTTTCTGGATGTTTTAGATGAATTTTGTATGATTTTTTAATTTTTTCTAAATTTTGAAGAGGGGTTGATTTTTCTCTCTCCTTTCTATTTAATAGGCATAAAGATATCATAAGGGATTTAATTTGTTGGAGATTGTGATGAAATTAAGTGTAGGAGCTTGCTTTTTCTACCCAACAATTCTAGTTCAGCTGTTGTTGCACAAGGTTGCATGAAAGGTAAGTTCTATTTATCTTTGCAGATGCTCTCGACTTTGTAATCTTATTTACTAAAATATTTCAAGAGCCATTGATTGAGATCTTCAAAGATTTTAATTTCATTACCTATTAATTAACAACATGGATTACCCTTTGTGTCATGCAAGAAACTACATTCAATTTGATAATGATCTTTGCCGCCAAGGGAGGTATAAAAAGCAAGCTTCATGCTCCCACCACTTTTCCATTTTAACGGATTCCTCATGATTGCTTTATTTGGTTGTTATGCTCCATGTCTTAGCAAATGGAAAAGGTATTATGACGCACTTGGAATCCAGCTTTATGGCTAACAACCCAAATGATGAGAAGTAGATGTCACCACCAAACGAAAGACTTTTAAATGTTTTAGGTGTTTATGCCTGTTTTTGACCCAACTTGAAGGAAGCAAGCTATTCAACAAAACTACCTTTCCTTTATGAGGAGCTGCATATTTTATATACATTGGTGCATATGAAAGAGAGAAGAGACAGAAAGAGAGAGAGAAAGAGAGAGAGAGAGAGAGCTCATGATCCACTATAAATTACAGAGGTATATGTGCTCTTCCGATGCTTTCCACTCCCCATGTTTCCTTTTGTACACGTCTAATTACACCTTGTAACGACTTTGATGCAACCTTTGTTGGAACGTCAACTACTAATATTCTGTTCAATCATGAAGATTTTCCTTTAAGAAAATGCCCCTTCAACCTCCCAACACCATGTTATTATCATAATAACTTCATTCTCAAGGCAAAGAGGTGCTGACAATGGAGAGAGAGCTTTAGAAAATTCAGGATCATCCATAATCAAAATTTTCCGGACCTTTATTGGTATGGACTTCATTGGGGAACCAAGAAGCTTCTAAGCGTTCGAAAATTTGAGCAACCTGGGAACCTACAACATAGAGGATGTAATTTGGACATCATTTTGAATGGTGGGAGAGAGAGAGAAGAAGGGCCAATCTTTATTTGAGGAAGGAAAAGAGAAGAACCATGAGATCTTATATCCTTGGAATGCCCAATCATTCGGCTTGGAAATCAAGGAAAGGAAAAGAAGTCACATCTTTCATCAAGTCCTCAAAGTCCCACTCCTCCATCTTCATGTTTCCACCCTGCCAATATATCCCACTCCCAACAGCATTATCACTATTAATCTTATTCGCATCATTATTGCTGCTGTGGTGGGGGTCACTTATATTTCTTGTAGTATTATTACTAGTGCCACTCTCCTCTATATTTGTACTCTCTAAAGGAGGTACAAAGAGCTCACATCCTCCTCCTCCTCCCACGAGGTCTCCCTCCATCATCATACCATGACTCCCATAATACCCATTTCCGAAGCCAACCTGTGGGAAGGATGTGGGTTCATGGAAGTAGCTGGTTCCTAGACCATTATTCATGCCACAACTGACATCGGGCAAAGGCAATAGATCGTACTGGTTGCTTATGGACAAACCTTGCATAAATGATGATGAAGACGCTGAATCGATGCACATTGTCTTGATTTCTTGTTCGTTTAAGGTTTCAAGGCCCCCCATGCCAACCTTAGGTTCAGGAGATCCGCTGTCGTTTGGAGACGGCGACGATGAGTTCTTCAGCCTCTTTTTAATGGTGGAGTTCCAAAAATTCTTTATTTCATTGTCTGTACGGCCAGGCAAACGTGCTGCAATTTGGGACCACCTACAAAATGTATCAACTTTGAATTAGGCCCATAGAAGAGTCACTGCTGTTTAAGAGAGAGTTGACATACGCCTGCTAACCTAACTGGTCTGTCTTCAGCTCATAATTTTGGAATTTTTGATGAATAACATGAGAATAAACTCCTCCGGTCCAACTATTTGTTAAAAAAAAAATCCTCCAATATTATTGTGAAAAAGTGGAAAGTAGACTAATGTCCTATTCATTTTATTATTATCTCAGACTACATTATGAGGGAGATCGTAATGCTTAATGTAATACTCAAGTACTTCAAGTATTTGATGGCAATGACTAGGACACCAAGAAATAATGCATGGAAAATGCAATAATCTAGTTACTCTAGATGCTTCAAGTATAAAGAAATCTAAATATTTTTGGTCCCTAATGATGCACACATCCGCCAAGTCTAAACTAGCTGCATGCCTTCGTTCACAGCTTAATGCATGGATGCAACATTCAGCAAGTTATTGCCAAAATTATCATGTATGAACTAAAGCATTCAAATTATCATATAGTGTTCCATAGATAACTATAACTACACACACAGAGAGAGAGAGAGAGAGAACCGATTGCCAAGAATAGAATGCAAGTGGATGATAAGCTCCTCTTCTTTGGGCGAGAAAGCGCCACGCTTGAGATCGGGCCTTAGGTAATTTATCCAACGGAGCCGGCAGCTCTTGCCACACCTCTGCAGGCCTGCGTTCCTCGCGACGTCGCTCCAACACCCCTGCCCATTTCTAAGCATGTAGCTCATGAGCTTGTCATCCTCCTCCGGCGACCACAATCCTTTCCTTAGCTTACTGGCTCCATTGATGTTGTTATTGGTCGGATTGTTCTTTGCCGGAGGATCCAGCTTCCTCATCATTGGTGGCGTTCCGAGAAATCTGGTAGCTAGGGGTGAGGCTTCTTCAAGTGGGCTGAGAGGAATATCTAAGAATGCTTATATGAAAGGTGAAAGAAGAAAAGGAGAGGGAGATCGTAATGATGATGGTGATGGCCGTGAGCTTTGCTTAGAATGCGGAGAAGGAGATGGGGAGAAGGGAATGGAAGGTCTGTGTTTGTTGTTCGGTCGGACAGACAACGGTTTGGAGGGGGACCCCTTGGGTGTCCACGAGAGAAATGGATTGGAGAGTTCTTGTCTTTGACTCCGGTTCTTGTCCTTTTCGATGCATTTTTCTTCACTCACAAGGTAATTATAGTATATACGCGGGGGGGGGGGGGGGGGGTGGGGGGAGGGGGCGAGAGGGAGAGATGTGGGAGGCGACTAAGATATTGAGAGAGGAGAGAGCGGGTTGTTTAAAAATGAAGGTAAGCAATTTGCTTGGACTTCACATAATCGATCTCTTCCCTTCTCTCTTTCTCAACCATCATGTACATGCATGTGTATGACACAGCCTTTGCATGTAGTGTACGCATGTATTTCATCTCCATGGTATACCACAATTCAGAGGTCAGAGAAAAGATAATAATGAAAGCTTGTAACAAAAATTATATTCATATCCATATGAATAACAATTGTGAATTGACCTTACTATTTTGAGTTGCAGTTTTGAATCAAGCCAATGTTTTGTGGACTACAGCCACTACAATAAAATATGAAAATACCGACGCTTTTTTCTGACGCTAGAAAGGAGCGTCAGAAAAGTTTGGCAAGGCACCAAAATTTGCCGATACTTCTAAAAAACGTCGGCAAGCGATGACGCTTTAAAGTATCGGCATAGGCTACAAACTCTACCTACCCAATACTTATTTTCTCGATGCCCTAGCTAGCCCAGTCAATTCCCTCTTCTCCTCCCTTCGGTGCTGAGCGACTAAGCCAATCTCCTGTCCTCCTCTCTCCTCTTCGGTGCTGAGCGACTGGCCCCAAGCTCCTATCTCCTCCCTCCTCTCTGGCGACGACCAACCGGCCCCAAGCTCCTCTTCTTCTCCCTCCTATACGGTGCCGACCGACCGGCCCCAAGGTCTTCTTCTCCTCCCTCCTCTATGGCGCCGACCGATCAACCCCAAGGTCCTCTTCTTTTTCCTCCTCTACGGCGTCGACTGATCGGCCCCAAGCTCCGAGATTTCCTCCCTCCTCTGCGGTGCCGACCGGCCGGCCCCAAGCTCCTCTTCTCCTCCCTCCTCTGCGGTTGCGAACGGAACCTGGACTCTTAACCCAGCGATTTTTGGGGACAGAAGGTTGGATCTTCAAAAACCCTTACCCAAACCCTAATTCCTTTCAATTCTCCAATTCTCTCTTTGAATTGTTGTTTTTTTTTTTGTGATTCTCTCCTCTGCCAATTGATTGAGATGTAGATGGAATCGGCGATGGCAGTACATGAAGATGGGAGAGCTTCCGAGAAGAGATTGCACGGAGATGGCGATGACATGCCTATCTTCAACGCCGAGAATCTTCAGAGCAACACGAAATCCATCTACTATAGGTCCAATATTTTTTTTAAAAAAAAATCAACTCTCTACGCTTTACAGCGGCATTAAAAAATCCTACGCCGATGCTTTAAAATCGTGGGAAATCACTAGTTGCCGACGCTTTTGAAAAGCAACAAAAAAAAATTTTTCCACTCAGGTATCGCAGACGCTTCGGCGACGCTTTGGGTAGCGTCAGACGTATACTTACCGATGCTTATAAGCGTCGGTAAAAAATATAAAAAATGTTGAAAAAGTTCACTTTTTTCTGTAGTGAGCCTACATCAGCTCTTTCTGCTCAGCTATTCTCTTTTGAAATGGCTCATTCAAATGTGCACTCATCTCTGACCTACATTGTTTATGACGGAACCACATTGACTCAGCGCACCATTTACCAACTATTTATTTTCATCTGCTAGCACTTAAATGTGGGACCGAACTTTTTGTATTGTAGCCGGGCAACACTTATTAACAAAAGGTAAATAGAGGAAAATTATTATGTAAAGATGACGTACGTCTAAGAGCTTCAAGCATTTTCGATAGCGCTGGGGTGCGCTGCTCGTGCAAAAAGCTAAAAAAACTTTAGAAAAGAAGGTGACTGACGGAAAGAGACATGACAAAGCAAGTTCAGATTATCATGAATTAGCCTACGCAAAAGGGAAAATGGTTGTTGCTTATGCTCTGAGAAAGATGCATTGGTCCTTTTCATCTTTGATGCACCTTTTTGTAGCACTCTCCAATGTATGGTTCTGATACAAGTCTAGAACATATCAAAATCAATTAAAGTAGGATTTAGAGTGTATCTATGTCCAAATTTTATGTTTGACTTGATTTAAACCTAGGTATTCAAGCAAATTAAGCTTCCCAGCAGGTCACACATGAATGGATTTCATCAATTGAGATTTGATTTTTGAAATTTGATTCTAATCCAACACATTTCTTGATCTGGGTGGGATTGATAGAGTGCATGGAAAAAAATTGTGCGCATTCGTGCATGTTAGCTCTACATGGCAAGCTCAACACCTAATTTGACCAAATATTCATATCTATAGGGAGGGTGGGCTTTTCCTTCTAAAAAAGGAGGAGACTATGAGGGGAAATCACTGCATGCTATCCACAACCACACCAGCACTCCAAGATGGGAGCCTAAGCTTTTAGGGCTTTGCTATTCAAGCGGTCGAAGTTGGTTGCAGAATTGGAACCAGGAGCCGTAGTTGAACCTGACGGGATTAGTCTTTTTTTTTTTTTGGCCCTTCTTTTTTGGGACCCGGATCCATTACCTATATCCACCCCTCCTGACCTCGGCTAGAGCCCAGGCCTCCCATTCCCAATAGACTAAGTTTAAACTTACGGAACGAGAACTTTGTTAATCCGATGTTCAAAGCCACTCGAAATCGAATACCTGTCCTCTGGCCCAAGAGGCAAGAGGTAATGCCACTTAAGCAAGCACCAGGTGATAAAGGGCTGCTTTTTAGATCCATATAGGGTAGGCATGGCCTAAGTTGGTTTCTTAGAGCGGAAGTTAAAATTGAATTGACCTTGATTTGTTGTTAACTTTGGAATAGGGATCGACCAAAAAATGTCCAAACCAAACCAAAACAGCACCAGCGAGCTCAGGTTTGGTTCAACGCAATGCATGTACAAATAATGCACATGCACATGGAAAAAGATAATGGTAACTTATAACTTATCGTGGCTTAGCCATTCGAATTTATCAAAATTATATTAATGCATTATTTTTTAAGAAAAATATATATTAGTGCATTAAAACCATATTAGAATTGTAGTGATCTATTAAACCAATTAGATAAGAACTTGAGGTTAGGATCATAATGGATGTTAGACTATGTGGGGAGAAAAGTTAGGGGCAGACACTGTATATTTGTAGTAAGGAGGGCCATGTTTTGTTGGGCCTCGATGGTTTACATAGGCATGTTGGTAGAAAAGATGACAGGTGGAGAGGGACAAAACAGATACACAATGGCCATGTTTGGCTGAGTGGAATTGAGAGGCGGGGGGATGTATCAGATTCACATCCAGCCTATTCCCACACTGATACGGAGGGAAGCTAGGGTATCACTTTCCCGAGTCCTATTTATGCGTTTGACTAATAATTATTGATTGAAAATATACTATAACGATTTATTATCAATTAGATAATATAATATATATTACACAAATTATAATTATATTATTTATATTAGTATTGTTTTTGATGGGGGAAATACTGGCCACCTCGACCTCAGGCCAGACCGACCTCATTGATCTCTGACATAAAGCGAGGAGAATGACTTCGGCCTTAGCCAAAGAGACGATCAGTCGAAGAGTCACTAGTAAAGAAACCAATCAGCCGAGGAGAACAATTAGCACGTATCGACAAGAACTGACAGTTCTAATAGTGGATAGCTCGGGCAGCCTGCAATTATAGCAGCACCATAGCCTACGCTCAACCAGCACTGCACTCTGCCCATGCGGACTGCTTCCATGCCGCGACCATACAACCAGTCGTTATTTGGCCATCAATACATACCACATTAGCTCAACTAATGACAAAACAGGCACCACTATATAAAGAGGTAGCCCGAGGATCTTGGGAGGACAGATATAATATACTATTCACAAAGAACGATACTTTACTGAAATCTCTCTCTTTCACATTGTTGCTTCTTTATTCTGACTTAGGCATTGAAGGATTCTCTGCTAGAAACTTTCCGGCAAGCATACTTTTTGTAGGCCACTTTCGGAGGAGATCTACTTCCCCTCGCCTCGGCTATCTACTTAGCCCGCCTCCAGCCGATCTCAAAATCGTTCGAGCTGCACTCCGACCTCGGTCCCAGATTTGGCAGCAATAGATTGGCACTAGAGGAAGAGTCCGCCTCTCAGATACATTAATATTAATCATAGGGAAAGATCACCAGCATGAGGTCACGAGGAGCCCAGAGTGCATCACATGGTTCGCAACGCTGTGCTCTGACTTTCCGAGGATCGTTGTAGAGCTCGAAACCTGCTTCGTTGAAACAACCCTCTGCGCCTGTGGGCAATGAAAAATATAACATGCTTATTCAATCGGTGCAGATGCTGATCACAGCAGTCCAAGGTTACAATGGGGCAATGTTTCATCAAGAAGCATAATAAAAATATTTTTTTTGCATATTGAACATAGTCATAAAAATAATATTTGTTCATATTGCACAGGATAGCATATAAGCATATGGAGTCATGTAACATGCCTATAAAGAACTTATTGAGCATGAAAACTATTCGAGAGATCAAGAGCAAGACTTAGGCATGCAGTAGAAACTCTCAGAAAAAAATTATTAATTAAAACAAGCCTTTGAAATAGTCTTGAAAACATAGTTCTGTTTCTTGGACCAATTGGTCTCTAAAATCAATTTCATGGATTTATATATGATCATCAAAAAATTTGCAGTAGAATAATAGGACATTCGTTTGTGACATTTCTACATAAAATCCATGCATTTAGGTTTAAGATATTTAAACCTTTCTTATTATGGTAATTCTAGAATTAATTTTATCCTCTCATAAGATAGTGAGATCATGGAAGATTAGGGATTTGTTTGCATGAGCTTAGGAGCACGTGCAAAAGCAAAGTTGTTTCCCTAATTAGGGTTGCAAAAGTGGTTAATTATAAATGTTTGCGAGTAAGAGACAACTCGGAATGCAGAACGCTAGGATATACCTAGCACACGAAGAAGGCCCTTTTACATTAAGGGGATTCAATTTTTCTAAAATAGCAAGATATAATAAAATAATAATGTTTTGATTTTTCAGTAATTATGGAAGCAAGGATCATGAAAGAGACAACTAGAAAGAACTAAATATAATAGCTAGTTAGAGTCTTATTGACTGAATCCCTCGATCCAACCAGGGTAGCACTAATCGCCACTTGACCTTTTCACATTTTCATTGACATTGCACAATATTTTTGAAGGGTCTTCCAAGGTCAGATGAGAAGAAAGAAAACCATTGAATCATATGAAGGTTGCTATAGAGTCATACCACAGCAAGATAGAGTCATATCACGAAGAGCATGCATAAGAGAACTTCAAAATTTTAATCCAGCTCATTATCATTATAATGCAAAACAGGAGATTTCATGAGGTATCCGTAGTGTTCTAGGGCTCTTACATTAATAGAAATTCATATTCTTTTGGAACTAGACTAAAACTCGGAATACATCAAGACAAGAATTTTAGAAACTAATTCCATGCCTTAATGATGCTTTCAAATGTAAAAACCTATCTAACAATAACATGTCTGCTATTAAATTGAACTGTTGAGTCCTATTTTAAATCGAATTTGAGTTCTCTTTGATGACAGGGTTTTTGGTGCCAAATTATTTTTCCAACTGACAATTTGACTCCTGCTTTCGGTTTACAAACTTGGACTACACTAACACAACTTCAATTTTTGGCCACAATTTTCTCTTTCGACCTCTTATTAATGTTGTTCATGTTGCATTAGAAAGCCTGGTTGGCAAAGAAGGAAGTGCTTCGTCTTGAAATTCCATCTTTATTATATTGGTGAACTTACTGATACCTATGATGCATCGCAGCATTAAAAAAATTTTTAGATCTTCGAACATTTGTGAGTTAAGTGATACTATGTGTTCACGATAGTTATCACTTGAGGCTTTGTAGAGGTCGTCTATGTTGCTTCCATGCTGCTTATTTACCCTTATTCTAAGTCTCAAAGAAGGGGTATCTTCGAGAATTAACATTTTGTATTGGATACTTGACTTAGTTTGGTATTATTGACTTTAGCTTCATTAATGTTATCGAGCAAGGTCTGCTTAACAATATGGTAAAATAAGGGAATACGTTAGAACTTATTGAAGAAATCTAACATAATTTAGTTTTTAGAACTTCTTTGGAGGGTAAAAAACTTTTCAGGAAATATGTATTTTCTTAGGTAAGTATTTTTTAGGCAATATTTAGACCAGAAAATAATTTATCCATTTTTTTTTACGCATTGGAAAGCAGCTCTGAAATTTGTTACCAATGTTCTTTTACATTACTACTTTTTCGGATAAGTTGCTAAGAACTATCTATATTTTCTTTAATACCTTATATATATATTATATATTTATAATAATATATACATATTAATATATATTATTATATAATATAATAATATAAAATATATTATATTATAATATATAATAGGAGTAATTAATGGCCTGTCCATTTGTAGATGGCACCTTAACTTTTAACCCATGTGTACCAGTTTTATAGCATCTGGTCCACAGGCAAATATCCTTTTAGTTTTCAATCCTTAGAGGACAACAATTCCCTCCGTATTTCTTCATCCCTAACTCTCCTTCCCAACTTTCCCGCTCCTAGTTTGTCAAACACCTTCCCCTACACTCCATTGCGCATTCCTCTCAATCCACCATCTCCCACTATCCCTACGAGTGCAAATGGGCCGGGGTTGACCAGTGACCCGACCCAATTAAACACAATTCGATTCATTTTAAAGGACTCATGGGGTCGGGTTGGGTTTTAAAATTGGACTGCTCCATTTTCGGAGCTGAGTCTGGGTTTTCTGAATGTTGGCCTGACCCAATCCAACCTAATTCGTTTGAAATTTAAATAATTTTAGGTTTCCAATCCTATGACTTGTCCCAACCCGACTCGATCCAAACCTGCTAAACTATTTGGGTCCGCGGGCTGCAAGGATGCAAGCCAAATAGGTCAGGTGGGTGCTCAAGGCTTGACCCATCTATGACTCTTAAGTGTTTAAGTCTCAACTCTTAAGGCCTGGCCCATCTGTGATAAAGTGTCTCTCTCTCTCTGCCTGCTACATTGCCTATCTTCGCTACCCTTACTGGATCCCATTTTAGAACCCATGACCAATGTCATTATTAGAGGGCTGCTCCTCTTCTTTCCTACCCCTATCTTATCATGATCTGCTGCAATACTCTTTTATGACCCTGAACTTGTTGTCCATCGAATCCACGACAATAGCTTCATCTCTACCATTCTAATTTTGCACTCTTGTGTTGGATCCCGTTTAATTAAACCTTGATCCCATTTAATTAGAACCCACATCTTGACAAGTGTCACTTGTAAATCCTGATAATCACAAGGGCATTAAGGTAATTGTACGGCAGTGAAAGGTTGTCTTGATGGGGGTGACTCTTCACGGGTGTAACTAATCATGGCGTTTGGTCCCTGGAGAGGGCTATAAATAGCCTGTCAGACTCCTTCTCTAATACACACATTAGGAGCTCTCTCTCCACAAGATCTCTCGCTAATCTCTGTTCAGATCAGAACAAATCTCGGTTGATCGCGACTGCGGATCAAATTGCACGCATCGCAGAATTTAATTCAAGATGGATTTAGCGAGTCAATGTATGATTTATAATTCATTAAAATTAATGATTCCATCAATGGTATCAGAGCGGGCGGGTGGATTGGATTCCAAAATTCCAAAATAAACCATACCTATTAGGTCGAGCGGACGGAGAAGATGGGGAACGTGATGTTATTTAAACATCGGAAAGATTTTTTGTCTGGCCGATGTGGGACTAAACTCCCATCACGGGATGAATGGTTTTTGCCCATATTACTTAAAGCAATGAAATATTTTCAATTGGGCGATGTGGGACTAAAAAACTTCACCATTTTTCCCCTTCTTCCACTCCTGTTCAAGAAAGGGAGGAAGGGAGAGCCCTCCCCGTCCAACTGGTGGCCAACAGGGCAACCGTCCAGCGGCCCGACTCCCCGGCAGCCCCTGCAGCGCGCCGTCCCGGCGTGCCCGCAGCGGCTGCGACTCCCCGTGGCCGCCATGGCCACCGCGGGCGGAGGAAAGGAAATAAAGAAAAAAAGGAGGAAAGGGAGGACTCGGCCGCCATGTCCTGCGGCCCCGGCCGCTGCCAGCGGCGCCAACCGCGCCACCCACGGCGCCCGCAGCAAGGCCTGCGGCCCACGCCCCTGCGGCCCGCGACCGCGGGCAGTGGCCGCACCCTGCGGCCGAACTCCGCGGCCTCCGCGGCCGACCCCCGGCCTCCGGCCCCGCCTTGTGGCCGCCTCGTGGCCTATGGCCGGCGGCGGCGGTTGCGCCGCCGTCGTTTAGGAGAGAAGGGGCCACTAGTTTTTGCCCCCTTCTCCTCCTTTCGTTTGGGGAAGATGAAGAGATGGGTTTCGGGTTTCGGGCATGAAATCCAACCGGAAATCCGAATCCATTTAAATATATATAAAAAGGTGAAGGATTAACAGGTTTCGGGTTATTGGGTTTTGACCCGCAACCTGAAACCCGAATACTTTTGACTTAAATTGGGCATTTTACAGTTAAACCCCTGATAAATATGTTATTCTGAAAAAGGGGCTTCCTAACTTTATTTATGGTCCCCAGCCGAAAGTTAAATTACAGAAAGGTCCTAAAGTATATTTATTTGATCCTGTACTTAGGATTCATTACAAAATGGTACACTAATTATTACATATTGGTCCCTGTAATGAATTTATTACATAAACGATCAATTTAGATGCTTTCTTATGATGATACATGATAATTTATATTATTCATATTTTCATGATAAAAGGGTGATATATGCATGAGACGAGCCAAAGCATCTTATGTAGGAAAAGACATAAAAAAATAATTAATTTTTTTGCATATTTGTGGTGACGAGCCAAAGCATCCCATAAATTTTAGAATGCTTTAATTTAATTTAATCAATAAAGAGTCTTTCATCACCATCTCATGAAATTGAATAATTGCATCATATATAATGAACCGGCCTCAAAGGGAAGTCATTATACAAAGTTAATGATGGGATGAAATAATGTTATTAGTATGATATTTATGATGAAATCTTGTTGCCCAAAGGCCTTGAATTCTTTATTAATATTGAACAATATCTAGTAAAATTTTATCCATTGAATAACGGTGTCTAAGAAAAGCTTGTCAAAAAGGCATACGTGCCTAAGAAAGGCTGATACTTAAGTGAGCCTAATGCTCCACCACCGATCTGGAGCTGATCTGGCTGTTATTCTTTGGATTTTTCCAACTAGATATATAAAGTTCATTAAATATCATACTTAATGCATTAGTTTTATTGTAAAGGGGTAAATCATATAAAGTTAATTTTGATTTACTCACTAAATTGCTAATATGGGTTAGTGATTTAGATAAGGTTTTAGCGTAATTATAGCATGCATATTGATAGTAAGCATATGTTTTGCAGCTTTGTTTCCGACAGTTTTTTCACAATCCACATCATGCATCCCAATACTTAATGGTTCAAATTTCTCGAAATGGAAAGAAAGACTGACATTTACTTTAGGGTGCATGGATGTTGATCTGGCACTTTGTGAGGACATACCACCTGTCCCCACAGAGGAAACTACGCTAGAGGAGAAAAAGTTGTATGAGAGGTGGGAGCGGTCAAACCGCTTAAGTCTTTTACTCATACAAAATCATATCTTCAAAAAGATAAGGGGCTCAATTCCTGATTGCAAAACTGCAAAAGAATTCTTAACAACAGTAGAAGAGCAATTTGTGAGTTCAAAAAAAGCCCTAGCCAGCACCTTAATATCAAGGTTTGCTTCCTTAAAGTATAATGATAATGGTGGCATACGCGAGCACATTATGGAATTACGTGACATCGCTGCCCAATTAAAATCATTGGAAGTAGACATGTCAGAGACTTTTCTTGTACACTTTGTTCTTAATTCTCTGCCTATGGAGTATGCACCATTTAAGATCTCATACAACACACATACAGAAAAATGGACTATGAATCAACTTCTAGCCATGTGTGTTGATGAGGAGCAGAGAATAAAACAAGAGAGGCAAGAGAGTGTTTATCTCACCTCTCATAAGGGAAAAGGACATAAAGAGGTCGGCGGTACCAGTCATCATATTTCTGTTAAGAAGAAGAAAATGAAAGTGTCAGCCAAAGTGACCGACAAAAGGCAAATAAAGTGCTTCTTCTATAGGAAACAAGGACATTTGAAAAAGGACTGTATCAAGTACAAGAAATGGCTCGAAAAGAAAGATACTTTTCTTTCCTTAGTGTGTTATGAATCAAATTTTATTGATGTACCTCATAACACATGGTGGATTGACTCTGGTGCTACTATCCATATATGTAAAACTTTGCAGGGATTATTGAACAAAAGAATTCCAGCGGAAAGTGAGCGAAGCATCATAATGGGAAATAAGATGTGTTCACATGTGGAAGCTGTTGGAACGTTCAAATTAACCTTAAAGACTGGCCATATTTTGTACCTAGAAAATACCTTTATGTACCTGGATTTTCTAGAAACCTAATATCTATTTCGAAACTTGTTTCATTCGGATATACCGTTTCATTTGGACGGTCTTTTGTAAACCTTTCCTTGAATAATATTATTGTTGGTAATTGCTTGTTAGAGGATGGTTTATTTAAATTAAACCTTGATACATCCTTTGAACTATCCCTTTTATCCCTGCAAAATAAAGAACATTATGAATTAAAACGTAGCATGATAAACGAAAATTTCTCTATGTTATGGCACCGAAGATTAGGTCATATCTCCATTAAAAGAATCAAGAGATTAGTAAATGATGAAATTTTACCAACTCTTGACTATGGTGATTTCAAAACCTATTTAGACTGTATCAAGAAAAAACAGACAACAAGTTTAAGAAAGGTGTCATAAGAAGCACAAATTTATTGGATCTCATACATACAGATATATGTGGACCGTTTTCGACCCCATGTTTTACTGATCATAAGTATTTTATCATCTTCATTGATGATTACTCACGCTATGGGTATCTCTACTTGTTGTATGACAAGACTGAAGCATTAAATGCCTTTAAGCTTTTCAAAATAGAGGTAGAGTTACAACTTGATAAAAAGATTAAAGTTGTGAGATCAGATAGAGGTGGTGAATACTACGGTAGGTATACTGAAATTGGACAACATTTAGGTCCATTTGCTCGATTTCTTCAAGAGCAAGGTATAGTTGCACAATACACTATGCCTGGTACTCCTGATCAAAATGGAGTTGCGGAAAGAGGAAACCGAACATTAATAGAGATGGTAAGAAGTATGATTAGGCACTCAACTCTTCCAATTTTTCTGTGGGGTGATGCCTTAAAAACCGCTGCGTATATTCTAAACAGGGTTCTTACTAAAGCTGTCCCAAAAACACCCCATGAAGTTTGGACAGGTAGAAAACCTAGTTTAAGACATCTACACATTTGGGGGTGTCAAGCTGAGGCAAGGGTGTACAACCCATAAGAGAAAAAGTTGGACTTTAGAACCATTAGTTGTTATTTTATTGGTTA
Organism: Phoenix dactylifera; assembly: GCF_051530095.1. NCBI lineage: Eukaryota > Viridiplantae > Streptophyta > Magnoliopsida > Arecales > Arecaceae > Phoenix > Phoenix dactylifera. Next base: position 3,824,754 of record NC_143204.1, on the reverse strand, counting down.
TCCAGGTAAGTCCAAGGGATACAGATTTTATTGTCCTAATCATACTTTGAGGATTGTGGAGACAAGAAATGCTAGATTCCTTGAAAATGACCAAATCAGTGGGAGTATAAAACCTCAAGAAATTAATTTTGAGGAAAAGCAAACTCCGTATGATGTGCAAGATTCAAATAAGCAGCCAATGATTCCTCCACCTATCATTGATAATGATTTGGAAGAGGATGAGTCTACTGTTAATGTTCCACTTGAATCTGTGCCAGTTATTACTGAGAATGTTGCTCCTCCACCTATAGAATCAATGGATCAAGAAGCAACTTTAAGAAGGTCATCAAGGGTAAGGAGATCTTCAATTCCACCAGATTATATAGTATACTTTCAAGAAAGCGATTATGACATCGGAAATATAGATGATCCAATAAATTTCTCACAAGCCATAAATTCAGTAAATTCCTCCAAATGGCTAGATGCTATGAAAGATGAGATAGATTCTATGACTAAAAATAATGTTTGGAATCTAGTTGAACTACCTCCTGGAGCTACTGCAGTACGCTGCAAATGGGTTTTTAAAACCAAAAGAGACTCCAAAGGCAAGGTAGAGCGACATAAGGCCAGACTTGTTGCCAAAGGATTTACTCAAAAGGAGGGTATTGATTATCATGAGACCTCTCCAGTTTCAAAGAAGGATTCTTTAAGGATAATTATGGCTTTGGTGGCTCATTTTAATTTAGAGCTGCACCAAATGGATGTGAGAACTGCATTTCTTAATGGAGATTTAGAGGAAGAAGCTAACATGAAACAACCTAAAGGTTTTGTTTCAGAAGGACAGAGTCAAAAAGTTTGCAAGCTCAATAATCTATATATGGACTGAAGCAATCATCCCGACAGTGGTATCTTAAGTTCAATAATGTTATTTCTACATTTGGCTTTGTAGAAAACGTTGTTGATAGATGTATTTATCTTAAGATCAGTGGGAGTAGATTCATTTTTCTAGTCTTATATGTAGATGACATTTTGCTTGCTAGTAGTGATTTGGCATTGCTTAGGGAGACTAAGCAATTTCTCTCTACTAATTTTGATATAAAGGATATGGGTGAAGTCTCATATATCATCGGCATTGAGGTTCATAGAGATAGATCGAAGGAAAAAGTTTGTCTATCTCAAAAAGCCTACATTAAGAAAATGTTGGAGAGATTTGGTATGGAAAATTCCAAACCAAGCCCTGTGCCTATTACTAAAGGTGAAAAGTTGAGCCAATCACAATCTCCGAGGAATGAAATTGAAAGGGAGCATATGAAAGCATTTCCATATGCTTCACTAATTGGGACTTTAATGTATGCTCAAGTCTGTACCAGACCTGATATAGCATATGTTGTGGGATTACTGGGGAGATTTCAAGCTAATCCAGGAATGGAACATTGGAGAGCTGCAAAGAAAGTATTGAGATATCTTCAAGGAACTCAAGATCATATGCTCACATACAACAAATCCGATCTCTTGGAGATAGTTAGATACTCAGACTCAGACTTTGCGGGATGTCCAGATAGTAGAAAATCAACATCAGGTTATATCTTTCTACTAGCTGGTGGTGCAGTCTCGTGGAAGAGTTCGAAGCAAAAAATGACAGCTGCTTCAACAATGAAGGCTAAGTTATTATCATGCTACGATGCAGTTACACAGCCTATTTGGTTGAGAAACTTTATCACGGGCCTACAGATCGTGGACACTATTTCAAGGCCCATAAAGTTATATTGTGATAATTTAGCAGCAGTTTCTTCAATAAAGAATAACAAGATATCCAATAGAAATAAGCACATGGAGGTGAAATATCTTGTTATAAAAGAAGAATGTGATGACCATAAAGTTTCAGTTCAATACATCAATACCATGCTTATGTTGGCAGATCCTTTGACCAAAGCAATAGCCCCGGGATTGTATAAGGAGCATGTCGGTTAAATGGGCCTTTTCTGTATAAATTAATTGATATATTATTGTGCACATTTCAGATGGTTGTAAATCACATTTATTATATTTTCTGCTTTAATGAATTTATGTGGTTTATGCATACTATGATAGCAGAAATTATGACCAAAGAATGGATTTCATGAGAAGTTCATTCATAAGGGTTTGGTTATGATGGTTTAGTAATATAGTAATCATGGAAGGTTATACGCAAATCAAATATGTGTTATTTCCGCCATGGTTCGTATTATTATTCTCAAAGTAGTCAAACATAAAGTTTGCCCAAATTGATATCAGAATAGAAAGAATACGCGTATAAAGATTATAAAATTCAAGTGCTAAGGATATTTCACTTGTCAATATGGTCCAAGTGGGAGAATGTTGGATCCCGTTTAATTAAACCTTGATCCCGTTTAATTAGAACCCACGTCTTGACAAGTGTCACTTGTAAATCCTAATACTCACAAGGGCATTAAGGTAATTGCACGGCAGTGAAAGGTTGCCTTGATGGGGGGTGACTCTTCACGGGTGTAACTAATCACGGCGTTTGGTCCCTGGAGAGGGCTATAAATAGCCTGTCAGACATCTTCTCTAATATACGCATTAGGAGTTCTCTCTCCACAAGATCTCTCGCTAATCTCTGTCCAGATCAGAACAAATCTCGGTTGATCGCGACTGCGGATCAATTTGCATGCATCTCAGAATTTAATTCAAGATGAATTTAGCAAGTCAAGGTATGATTTATAATTCATTAAAATTAATGATTCCATCATCTTGAACCCTCCATCTTGCACAACAAGAATTTCTTGCTCCTGTACACACTATTCAAGATGGAAGCATGTTAAGAACAACCATCAGGCTAGCTGGAACAAGAAACAAGCGACACCACCAGACGCCAGGGCATTGATTATGCATAGAATACTCGATAGAATAAATGGGTGAATTATTCTGACTAGTTTTGGTCGGGAAAAAAGAAAAAAAAAAGAAAGAAAAGAAAAGAAAAGAAAAAAGAAACCTAGCAACCTGTGAACCCACAAAGAAATAACAACACAAAATGGAAGAGAAAATATTAGTATCAGAGGCCTTGCCGTCGCAGCTGCGGGAGACTTAGAGGAGTATCTTGTTCTGCTTGTCTTCCTTGGGGTAAAGCATGTTGTTGCAGTCACCAAGGGAAAGACAAAAAGGAAAGGAGATGGTGGTGAGAGCCAATTAGCAGGTCGGATGGGGGGGGAAGCGGGGGGGTGTGGGGGCGTGCAAAACAAAGAGATGGGGGCGCGGAGGGGGGTGGTGAGAGGGAGTACGTACCATTGGAGGCTGAACTTCATGGTACTCATGGTCGCTCATGTCGCTGTTGCTGCTACGGTCGCCTACCATTCTTTTTCTTTTTTTTCTTTTTTTTTTTTTTTTTTTGCTGAAACGGGTGCTTCATACAGACCGTGTATGAATATACCCAATAAGATCAAAATACAATATCTCGCGGAGTGCCAGTGGCAGCTCCCCCTCCCCTGACCAAAGGGCGTAACCCGAATGGTAGGCCGCATAGGCGGCCACCCAATCAGCCGCCCCATTGGCCTCCCGAAATACATGCTTGGCCTGGATGGCCCCCCCATCTCTCATTATCGTGACTATATCGCGGATCAAGGGGTGGTCTGAGCTCTCACCCCTCAACCCCTTCTGAATCCATCCAATAACAGTAGCTGAGTCGCCCTCCAGAATAATCGAGCTGGTCCGCGTCATCGCCCGTGCATGTCGAAGCCCCGCCTAGGCAGCGCGCAGCTCTGCTCCCGGGACTGATGTAGTGAACAACTGGCAACCACCTGCGGCCACAACCCTGGAATGCAGGTCCCGTATGACAAAACCTGCACCACCTCGCGAGCCGCCATCCAACACAGACCCATCAAAGTTGACCTTGAGGAAGCTCGGGGGTGGGGGCTCCCAGGTGAAAAACACCATCTGAGGAGCTGCCGGAGCAGGGGGAACCCCAGGTGTCCCGAGCTGTCAAAGGTCTAACTGAGGAAGGGATATGGCTGATCTCCGTGGCCTGTGCTCGAGCAACCTCTGCAGCAAACCTCGGTGACACCCTGCGCTGGCCGAGAGTACGAGCATTCCTTGCCAGCCAGATCTGAAGGGCCGTGCAAGTCGCTCTGATGCCCTCCTCATGAGTCTGCGGACTAGCTAGCCACTGCCGCGTCACACTAAGGAACTGTATCCGCGCACATCGGGCCCCCTGCGGGATCCCTGTCCACTGCCATGTCGACATCGCCCAAGTACACTGAAAGAGCACATGGTCCACTGTCTCCTCAGCTCCACACGTCCCACACTCCGCAGGGATCCCCCAGCCACGCCTGCTCAACACTGCTCTTGTCGGAAGGCGGTCCCAGAACACCTTCCACAGAAAGAGAGCTGCCCTCGGGTGGAGGCCGGACCTCCAGATCCAAGCACAATCTGACCCCGGCTCGTGCTCTGGCTGAATGGCGCGGGAGAGGTCTCCCAGTCTAACACCGGCCCGGCTCGAAGTGCCCCAAACTCTGACATCCGGCCCCCCACAACCTGGAAGCGGGAGGGACCGAATCCTCACAGCCAGGTGTACTCTGAAGAACAGCCGTAACCTGGCCTCATCCCACTCTGCCCCTCCTGGTGCTAGGAGATCGCACACCCGTAGCCCCTCCATTGCCTCTGCATCAACCATGGTCGGCCAGCGACTCAGGGAAAGGGTGTCCACCCACGAATCACTGGTCACATCAATACTCCGGCCATCGCCAATCAACCACCTGGTATGTGCTGCAACTGATGGCAGGTACCTCCCGATCTCGCGCCACATGAAGGAGACTCGACGACCGGTCCGTGCTGCTGCTGAAGCCCCCCGACCATATATAGCTGCCATCACCTGACTCCAGAAGCTGTGTGGCACTAACATAAACTGGGCCGCGTGCCGGGCAATGAGTGCCTCACGCCTCTCAACGAGGGACTGCACCTCTAGACCACCCTCACTAGTAGGAAGGCAAACCTGCTCCCAAGCTACCAGATGCACTCCATGGCCTCCACTATATGACCCCCACAGAAAGCTCCGAAGAAGGCGTTCGATTCTCAACAGAATCGTCTTCGGTACCACTGTGTTGGCCATAAGGTACACCGGAATAGATCCCAGCACCGCTCTGACCAATGTCACTCTCCCCATCACGGACAGGGAGGATGCCCTCCATCCCTCCAGCCTGCTCTGGACCCGCTGCACCAAGCCCAAGCACTCGGCCACCCGTAGCCTCCGACCCGTGATAGGGACGCCAAGGTAGGTCAGCGTCCCCTCCTGCTCCGGTACCTGCAGTATCCCTCTGATCTCCTGTCTGACTCCGCTCTCTGTGCTGGGGCTGAAGAAAATGGCAGACTTGAGGAAGTTCACTCTTTGACCGGATGCCACGCAATAGTCTGCCACCACCCTGCGTAGGACCCGTGCCTCTGGAATCCGTGCCCTGGCCAAGAGAAGACAGTCATCAGCAAAGAGTAAATGGGAGATAGGGCGGGCCCCCGGTGCTGGCACATAGGCCTCCAGCTCCCGGCTGGCACACGCTCCCTGCAAGGCACGGGATAAAATATCAGCACAGATAATAAACAAATAAGGGGATAAGGGACATCCCTGTCGTAATCCCATCGTGGACTCGAAGAAAATCGATGGAGTGCCGTTGACCAAGATAGAAAACTTTGGCCCCCGGACACACCCCATAATCCATCCAATCCACTGCCTGGGGAAGCCGTGCACCTCCAGTACCCGCTGGAGAAAACTCCACCTGATCCTGTCATAAGCCCGCTCCATGTCCAGCTTGACTGCCATCAAGCTGTGCCGCTTCGATGCCCGCCGAAGATCCCACATCATTTCCTGGGCTAACATAACATTGCGAGAAATATTTCTACCAGCTACAAAGGCCCCCTGTTCCTGATTAATGATGCCAGGTAAAAGGGGCTTCATCCTGCCCACCAAAATCCTTGCCACAACCTTGTATAAGGTTGTGCACAGGCTAATGGGCCTAAAGTGACAAGGCTCATCCGCATCTTGGCGCTTAGGCATAAGCGTGATGAAGGTGGCCTTCCAATCCTTAGGCATCGCAGCTTGGGTGAAGAAGCACTGGATGGCCTCCACCACTGCTGGTCGGATAATACCCCAATACCTCCGGAAGAAGAAAGGGGGGAAACCATCGGGTCCCGGGGCCTTGTCTGCTGCCAAGGCCCAAACCGCCTCATGCACCTCCTGTGCCGTCACCGGTCGGATCAAGGATACACACTCAACCTCTCCAATACCCACGTCCACCCTGAGAGGGTAGTGACCATCATGGGCCCCCTCATCCTCTGTCCATCTAGCGCGGAAAAAATCAAGCAAGACCTGTCGAATGGCAGGCTCACCCACCACCCGATGGCCGGACCTATCGCGCAGGGAATGGATCATGCTCCGTCGTCTCTGGATGACTGTCGTCTGATGAAAGAAGCTAGTATTACGGTCACCCTCCCTTACCCACTGCACACGAGATTTCTGTCTCCAAAAGACCTCATGTTGCCGTAGCAGCGAATGATGAGTCGCAAGTAGGCCCCGAAGGTCAACCATATCGTCCTCCGGAAGCACGCCCCCTAGGTCTTCCTTCCTTTGCAGCTCAGCGATCGAGGTCTCTATCCCCTCCAAACACCGGAAAATGTTACCCACAACCTCACGGTTCCAACGGCGCAAGCGCCTCTTGGTCAACTCAAGTTTGCGCGAGACCCGCTGCATGGCATCCCCGTGCACCGGAATCCGCCACGCGTCGTGGACAATATCCCAAGACTGGGGGTACGACAGCCAAACCTTCTCAAAGCGGAAGGGGCTATGGTGGGTGGGACTCGATGAGGTAGAAAGTAGCAGAGGGCAGTGATCCGAGGCAATCCGAGGGAGGTGAGTGACCCTACAAGTGGGGAATCGAAGGATCCAATCTGGGGACGCTAAGGCCCTATCTAATCTCTCCCATACCCTAGCACTGCCACGCTGATTATTACACCAAGTAAACTGTGGTCCCGAAAAACCTAAGTCTACCAGGCCATTCCGCGACACAAAATCCTGGAACTCCCTCCTGTCCACTCTATCAGTAAAGGCAGCGCCCCCCCGCTTCTCATTCTCACTCTGGATGCAATTGAAATCACCAACCACAACCGTCGGGATACCCTGGGCGGCCAGGTTGGTGATCTCCTGCCAAAGGACTCTCCTAACCCTGTGGTCCGTGCTCGCGTACACACCGCACAGCACCCACGGGGCAACATCAGGTCTCGACACGACCATGACTACCTGTTTGGGGCAGTTGTGAAAGACATCAACTGTCGTCACACCACGCCTCCACAGGACCAAAATGCCTCCCGACAGCCCCCGAGAGTCGATCGCATAGGTCTGCCAGTCCCTCTCAAGGCGCCGCCTCAAACGTCCGAGCCCCTCGCCAGATAATCGGGTCTCACAGAGGAAACAGATCTCCGGACAATGGACCTGCACTAACCATTTAAAAGAAGTCATGAAGGACGGCTTGGCCGCCCCCCTACAATTCCAAGCGAGAATCATCATGGGTCACAGTCCACATAGTCGGCCTCAGACCCCTCCTCCCCCAGAGTCGCGGGAACATCCATAGGCTCGACGCCCATGATGCCTCGCTCCTCCTCCACATCGCCGGTCGTGGGTACAACCCCCATAACTGCCGCCCTGACCTGCTGCAAGGCAGTAGAGTGGTCCATGCCCCCTCCTGCCACGGCCGTGCTCTCCTCCAGGCGTGGGATGGGGTGGTCCCCCACCACACACATGCCTGGGGTGGTATCCTCCAGCACGCCCGGGGTCAGGGGTGTAAGGCCAAAACGAACGACCCCATCTAGGCCCGCACCCAACATAGGAAGGTCCTGGCTAGCAGCCGGGGGGATCCCCAGCCGCAAGTCCAGCTCCCGACAGGGTGGGCTGTACTGGAAAGGCCCTGTGAGTGCCTCAGGGCCCCTGACCAAGGTCCGCTCGTCCTGGGCCAAAGTGTCCGGCTCAGGGGGACCCAGGCTGCGCGTACCCTGGCCCTGTAGGCCCCCGACATTGTGGACCAGAGGGACCTGGGCTCGCGGGCCATCCCCATGGCCCAATACCAGGTCACCCAGTGGCCCCATCGTAGAAAGGGCCTACTGGCCCTGCGCAGCCAACGGCCCCCCAGCCCGGTCGCAAGGCGCGGCCCCATCCCCAAGCGCGCCCCCGACGCGGGCCTGGAGCTCCCCTCCACGCTCGTCCCCGTCGCGGGGCGCGTCACCCGCTTGGAGCGCGCCGTCCGCGCGGGGCACGCCACCGGCTCGGAACGCGCCGTCAGCGCGTGGCGCACCACCGGCTCGAGGCGCGCCCTGGGCTACGCCAGCCGGTCCCCGGCCCCGACGCCCGGCCCTCTGGGCCCGGCCGCGCGGGGCCTGTGCTCGATTGGCTTGCTGGGCCAATTGGGTCACCGGACCCAGGCCCCCTTGTGGGCCAAGGCCGGCTTGGGGCCTGGGCCTTTTTTGGGTTGGGCCCCGGGCCTTGCCCACCCCACTAGGCCCAGGGTCGGCCCGCGGAGGGGGCGAGTCGCCTCGCTGGCTCAGCTCCGGATCCCCGGACTCGGCCGAGCCGTCTCCTGGTTCATCGACCAGGGCAAGTCGATGGTAACCTATGGGAGGTACCAGGGGCAGCCCTTCCCCTCCTCCGGCCAGCGGCGACCGGCGGCGTGCGACCTTCGTCGGCTTTTGCCAGCCATCAGTGTCCACCGGGGATGCCGGCGAGGTCGGGCGGGCCGCCGGGGGTGGCGGCCGAGGCAAGGACGACCCAGGTCCCGGATCGGTGCCGGTCATCTCCCCCGGCCGCGGCGGACGGTTCTCCCGCGGGATTTTCCTCCGCATCGCCACCATCCAAGGGCCGTAGACTGGCCCTTGGTTCTCCACTCCACCAGAGTGCGGCTATGTTTTCGAAGACGAAGGGCTGCCAACGCACCTTCGTCTCCCCTTGAATCAGAACCCCCGGTAACAAGGGTTCGTTGACATCGACCTCGATCTTGATCCGGGCAAACCCCATCGACTCCTGTTGCTCGGTGACCCCGTCAACCGCTATCGGCCGGCCCGCCCGAGCCGCAATCTGGAGAATGGTCGAGGTCGACCAGTACTCCGGCGGCAAGCGGGGCAGACGAAGCCAAACCAGGGCCCTCTTCACAGTGCCATCGTCGGGCTCGAAGTCAGGGACCCATGGGCTCCTGGCGAGGAGCTGCCCCGCCACCACCCACGGGCCCTCGCTCAGGGCTCGATCCCGGTCCTCCGTCGACCGGAACCGCAGGGCAAGGTGGTCGTCCGCGAGCGGGACGGCCACCACATCCTTTAGTTTAGCCCGGGCCGCCACGTCTTTGGCCACCCACTCCGCCGGGACGCGGCGGCCAAAACTGCGAGCTAGCAGCGCCCGCCCTTGCCATTCACGCCGGGCCGCCGCTATCGGTTCCTCTGGGAGTCGGAGGATGTCCGGGAAGCGACGGCTCAGCCGTTCCACCTCCGCGGCCGTGGGCCATTGAGTAACCCACGGCCCCGGCCGCGACCAAGCGCCAGAGCGCTCCCCTCGTCCATGGTCGTGTGCCTTACCAGGTCCTCTCGCCGCTCCCTCCGGTGCCTTCCCCATCGGTTGCTTACCCTTCCGATCCATAGCACCTGTAAGAAGACAGGGGGGTTAGCCAAACAGAGCGGACAGAGTTAACCTCGCCAGCCACCGGGATGTCTCCTGCTCACACCACCCAGGACGCAAGCTGCCAGAGGCGCCGACCCCCTGCCCTCCGGCTTCAGAGCCAGGTGGCCCGACAGTAGCTTCCTCCGCGCACCCGAGCTAATCGCCGGCTACACCGAGGATCCTCACAAAACCGTAATACGAACACACTGCCCAGCCCGCCGTGGTTACCACCGGACAGCCGGAGCACAGGCTGACTTCCCGCCGGCCAACTAGCCGTTATCTCTCTCTCAAGAACCGGAGCTTCTCGCTCTAACTTGTCTTTTGATTCAACTGCTCTTTACCATTCTTTTTCTTCTCTGGACTTTTAGTTTGGAATGCGTTTGGAATTGCTACTGTTTGTCGGAATGGCCGAGGAAGATTGCATGGCACAGCTAGCGTCGGAGTGCCAAGGACTCTCCTTTGATGAACCGGACCTGACCAAACCGACTCGGCCCGGATCTAAATCGGACTTAAATTTTTTGGATTAGAACTGGGTTATACATCAACCCGATCCGACCTGAATGACCCGTTGGGTCAAAAATTGTAGCTGTGGACCCGACCCGATCTTCTATTCAGTTAGGTTTGGGTCTAAAATTAGAAGTGCAAATAGATCGGGTTAGACCGGATCATGAATGATCCCAACCCAACTTGGTTTTTTATTCGAGTCCTAATTTGGATCCAGACCCAACCCAATAGAAGATCGGGTCGGGTCAGGTCGGGTCCATGGCTATAATTTTTGACCCAACAGGTCATTTGGGTCTGATCGGATCCAGACCCAAAAATCTTGGTTCAAATTCAAGTCCGGGTCGGGTCATGCCGGTGAATGCAATGATGACAAAAAAAAAAACAAAGAATATTATTTTATAATAGTTGTGGATATGTGAAGAAAAGATATAATGACTAAATTCAGAAAAATAGCCTTTTACATGTCACATGGTCCTTCCAAGGATCTATAGTAGCCTCGTGTGTTTCCTTTTAAAAAATAAATACATCAGAAGAACATAGAAAGACAGAGGTAACTTAGTCTCACATTCACCATCAAATAATAAGTGCAGCTTTTTAGTATAATAGATGGATAGATGGCAGAGTGATCCGATCGTTTGTCTAATCAATCATACTCAATAGAATTTAAAGTTAAATATTGCGGTCATTTCTAAAAAAACAACCAACTGAATACCACATTTTAAGGCAAAGTTGACCAACTGAGGAACAAGACTATAGGTTAAAACAAAAGTCCCTTTCTTCTTAAAATCGGTTTTAGTAATGAGCAGGGAATTTTAACCAAGCATCCTATATGGTTTCTATGCCCAACTTAAAACTAGTCTCTTGTGTCCTTCATTAATGAGAGCTAACACTTTGAAAATTGCAAATGTCAACTTAACCAATAACATTAGATACTATCAGGAATGCCTAAAAAAATATCATGTTTCATGAAGCAAAAACATAAATGTACTACAAAAGTTTACAAAAGAAAGTATTGCATTAGGCTGGTGCTGCTTGTTACACTTTTTGAGGCTAAAAGCGTATTGGATACTATCAAACTAGATGCCCAACTCTTGAATAAAATTTTAAAGACTGTTTTTTTTAGTTGAATGAAATTTTAATGAGTGTTAGTGGAAAAAAATACCCCAATATTTACGCACCTTATTAACCAAATTTGAGTTGTGCAAGCAAGCAAAGGAACTACAATGCTTCTTCACCCTCTTGAACTATGCCAAATCCAAGCCTACTTCACCAAGACTTCCAAACCCGATCTTCTAAACTGCCTCCTTAGGACCCTCGCACTCAATCAGCTTCCTGTACAGGTTCTTCTAATCTACAATCAAATGGTTCAGCACTCTTCACAAGATCACTTCACCTACACCTACGCTCTCAAAGCCGCCTCTCTACTCGTCCCAAACGCCGCCCACAAAGGCCATGAAATCCATGCCCGCGTCCTCAAGTCCGGCCACCACGCCGACCTCTTCATCCAAAACTCTCTCATAAGCTTCTACTCCTCCGCCGCCGACGTCGCGTCCGTCCGGTGGGCGTTCGCCGGCATCGCCCGGCCCGACGTCGTCTCGTGGACTTCGCTCGTGTCGGCCCTCGCGAGGAGCGGCCACGACGCGGAGGCCCTCGCGGCCTTCGCCTCCATGGACGCGAGGCCGAACCCGATGACCCTCGTAAGCGTTCTCCCGGCCTGTTCCCGTCTTAAAGCTCTCAACTTGGGGAAATCTGTCCATGCGTTTGGTCTTCGGAGCTTCGGCGGCCATAGGAGTAATCTTATTCTTGATAATGCGATGCTGGAATTGTACGTAAGCTGTGGTGATTTGGTTGCTGCGCGCCATCTGTTCGGAGAAATGGCTGAGAGAGATGTTGTCTCGTGGACTACCTTGATTGCCGGCTATGCGCGAAATCAAAGCTCGGAGGAAGCAATCGTGGTTTTTTCGGCAATGCTATGGGATGGAGAAGCAGCGCCGAATGAGGCGACTCTGGTGAGTGCGCTGCGAGCATGTGCCTCCTTGGGGGCGTTAAGGTTAGGCAAATGTGTGCACTCATACTTTCTTAAGAATTGCATTGGTGTTGATGGATTGGTGGGCAACGCTCTGATTAATTTTTATGCCAAGTGCGGAGATGTGGGTATGTCTTGTAAGGTATTCACTGGGATTTCTTGCAAGGATTTGGTGTCTTGGTGCACAATGATGTGGGGGATGGCCATGAACGGGCGAGGAAAGCAAGCTTTGCAGCTTTTTGCTTCAATGCTGTCTCATGGGGTTAGGCCGGATGGCTTGGCCTTCCTTGCAGTACTGTCTGCGTGCTGCCATGCTGGGCTGGTTGACCAAGGGTTGATGATATTTAGGGCCATGAGCGAAGTTTATGGGATCATGCCCCAGAAGGAGCATTACACATGCATGGTTGATGCCTATGGGAGGGCTGGGAAGTTAAAGGAAGCAGAAAGTTTAGTTCAGAGGATGCCAGTTGAGATTGATAGGCATGTGTGGGGAGCATTGTTAAGTTCTTGCAGGTTTCATGGTGGTGATAAAGTTGAATCAGAGTGCCTTAGTGGGCAGGTTCTTGAAGGAGATGTAAGTGTTGGAGGGGGCATGTATGCGCTGGTGTCAAACATGTTGGCTAGTGGTGGGAGATGGGAGAATTCACACTCTGTAAGGGAGCTAATGAGAGCTCGGAGGATTAGAAAGATAGCCGGTTGTAGTTGGATTGAGGTCCGTTGATCTGGGTTGTGCAATGGACGCAGAGATCTTTGGTAATCGGATACTTGTTGTTGCTATGATAGAGTGAAAAGCTTCAGAGGCATATGGGTTTAAATCTTGAAAAATGTGCCCTTAATGGCCCATGAGGATCTAATTAGCTGGAGCAGAAGCTATGAAAATCCAGCCAGGAATTGTTCTAGAGCTGCAATGAGTTTAGAACCTCCTGATTGTATGCAAGAAAATTCTGTCTCAGGTGACATAGGCCACCCTCTTCATCTGCAGCCATGGCCCTTGCCCATCTCTTTTAGCATCATCACCTATTCTTTATTATCTTTGTACAGGGAATCTCATTGTCGTGTGCTGTTGTCCATAGCTTTTTCTGGCCAGGCAGGAACCGTCTCTCTACTCTCTCAAGTTCTAACCAAACTAACATTTTCATGCAATTTATGTATTATCTATGTATCTTATGAAATCTCTATTATAATTCCTACATGGAACATATGCCTAAATATTTATGGTTTTGTTGGTTATCCTGTCTAACTTTTTTATGGTTTCTGTATGTTCGTGTAATTTTATGTCATTTCGTTGTAATTTCCTGTAATTTCTAGGATGTTGGTAATCAATTTTAAACTTTTATAGATGCACTAATCCTTTCTGTGTAACATCTGTAGAACCTTTTCTCAATGATTTCCATGTCCCGAGAAATGTTATGCCTCCAATGTGGTTGTAATAGTGTATCTCAGCATACACCGACGCACATGTACAAAACAATAAGAATCGCATCATTTCTTTACACTCAACCATATATTGGAAATTAAATTTCCACATCTGCACCTCTTTAGAACTAAAGTGTCCCTATATTGATGGATTGATAACTTAAGCCACATGTAACTTCACCTATGTAGTGAAATGGGAAACATGATTGATTTTATGTTTGGAATTGGATTTTTGGTTACTGCTCAAGGAGAGTGAAAAGTCATATGTGTTGTCTAATTTTTTTTAAAAAGATACTTCGTGGGCTGTTTATCTTTTTGCAACTTAAAGGGGTGGGACTAGGGGTGAAAGTGGATTGGATAGTATCCATCCAAATTTCATTTTTTTATCCGAATCTATCCGGATATGGATAGAAATTTGAGCATCTGACTAATATCCATATCCGTCAAAGAAAAATAGATATGAATATGAATAGGAAACTATCTGATCCGTATCCAAATATCCGATCCTATTTATAACCCTCTTTAATTTTAATAGTACTCATTAAATTTTAAGAAAAACCATATTAACATGCTATTAAATTGATTTATCATTCGCTTAATAATATCTTTAATTTCATGGTCATAAAGTTTAATTATCCGATTTGTATTCATATTTAGATCCATACTTTCAGTATTCGATTTGTACGTGGATCCGTTTAAAACAAATATGGCTATAAATTTTTGCATCCGACTAACATCCGTATCTGTATTTGTATTCGTCAAACAAAACATATGTGGATATGGATATGCTAGTATCCGATCCGTATTCAATCTGAATTCTGCCCTAGGTGGGACCTCCAATTCCATGGAGTTGATGAGTTGCATTACTTTCTAGTCCCTAAGCATTGCAACATTTGCCTATAGAGCATCAACAAAATCCTCAACTTGCAACAGATGGGGAAAGAGATGGTCTTTTAGTGATGCATCCAAACCTTTGAATCAAGGTCTGCCGTACCGGTACCGGTAGGCGTATCGATTGCATACCGGTACCGGCAAGCATATTGGTCGCCTACCGGACCAATACGGTTCGGTTCGTATCGGAACCGGTCCGGTACAAATCGGTAAGCTTTTTTTTTTATCTTACGGTTTTCGCGTCCGCGCGTGGACGCACGGGATAAATACCACCCTGTGGCATTAATGAGCTCGCGTGGGTGCTTCACAGTGCAGGAAACGCAGGAAACACCCACGTGGCGCTTCACAGTGCAGGAAACCGCGCGCGGGCGGAGAATCGCGTGCTCGCATGCGGGCCCGCAAGATATATGCCACTCTGTGGCATTAATAAGCCCACGTGGGTGTGCGGGCGCACTTTTTCAGCCCGCGCGGCGTTTCACAGTGCAGGGAACCACGCCTGCATGCGATTCCCCAATGCGCGAAACCGCACGGGGCAGGAAAACGCGCGCCTGCGTGCGGCCCAGCGCCTGCGCTAGCGCTCTACTCCAGGCGTGGAGCGCTCTGCCCCCTCGGCCACGCGCACTTTCCAAAAAAAAATTTACCGGTGCGAACCGGCCGGTTCGCTCCAGTACATGACCGGTACGCATGCGTACCGGTCGAGATCGGTCGAAAATAGCTGGAACCGGTCGAGACAACACTGCAATTTGATGGGTGCATCATTAATTCTTGTTGAAGACAATTGAAAATTTTGGAGTCTTGTTAAAGTCTAGTTAGACATGAATTTTTATATTTGTTTTAGTAGTGGATTTGTTTAGAATTATTTTCTATTAGAGACTTATTTACATTGTTTATTAGTGTTCTGAAAGGCCAAGCCCCATGTATGGTTTTTAAAATTATGTATGCTGTTGTCTTTCAATGAATAAATAGATATTCTTCTCTTCTGCCTGTGAGATGTGGGAAATTGAGGGTGAGGCCTTAGAGAGTGAGTCCCTGTCAAGCTGCTTTCAGAGCAGTTCCTTTCTTCTTCCATAACTTTCTTGATTCATTTCTTCTGAATCTTGTTTTCTATTTCTTCTTTCTTTGTCCCTTACTATTCTTCCACTACCAAAACCCTGTCATCCTGCAGCCATTACAACACTTGATATAACAGCTGTAGCAGCCATCTAATTGACCTTCCTCAGGAATAAGTCTGGACAGCTAACAGGTTGTCTCTGGCTTGCCTGCTTTCTGCTGTGCAACAGTATCTCTAATCACTGTTACAAGCTTAAACAGTCCATCTATCTTTTCATAAATCTTTCATTCTTTGCAGCCTTTGAACAGAATTTCTAGATCTGATGATTGGTCCATTTCTTCACCATTTTTAGTTTTTAAATCTGCAGTCAATCTAAGATCTATAAACCAATTGTTGACTTTACCCACATCCAAAGCCTACAACTGATTCAAAGAGGCTTCGAGAGCATTACTCCTACTTCATGAACAGATCATGATTCATAAGCATTCATACACAGCCCAGCATACATGGAAATGAACTTGGCTGGTTCCTATTAGTATCTGTAGTGATTGAATTGAGTGAATCAGATCCGTCACCTGTATCCCTTAAAGAATTCGGTAGTCCTTAATATCTTCGTTTGCAGCAATTTATATTTTCATTGCTTTTAGTCTACAGAGTACAGAGCAATGTCTGTTTCATATCATAACAATGATTACAACTGCTCTAAACATGAGTTTTGTATGATAGAAAACCAATTTTTAATGATTATATAGCTAGGTCAGTTTTCAAATTTATTTTTTGGTTGTACAATGAATTGATATAAAAAGTTGGTAACAACATGTGAAATGTGCTCCCAATCAACATATTTGGGGTGTTTTTAACACCCTACAAGTATAAAAATGCTTATGGTTATGTTAGCACACCACATCTGTTAAATTGATGAATCATCTAGTTCCAACTCAAAATTATTTTTAAGACTCATCTTGATCAACATTAGGATTTAATTTTTCCAAGTTTAAACTAGACCAACTTTTCTTCTTCTTTTGAAAAGAATGCCATCTTAAAGTTTACTTTGTTGATGCTCACTAGTCACACCATTTCATCTCCTTGCAAAAACTCATCATTACCTTCAATAAGTTTGAAAACAACAAAACCAGTGCAATGAAACAGTGAAATTTTGTCAGTAAGGAGGCAGATTCTGTGTCTTACCTAGACAATTGTGTTTTGACCGATCCATGTTTTCTTAAATCAAATAGAGGAGGATTGCAAGGTTTGGAGGCAGAAGAAATATTAACAGATGAGGACTAGTGGTCTACAGAAGGTTGGAATGTAATGGTAAGGCGGTAAACTGATGAAGAAAAGGAATCTATTCTTGCTTCACTTGCTCAAAGTTTTAAATAAAAAATCTAGAGCTTGGAAGCCAGGAATAAGAACTCGACCAAGAAACTCTGGAGATTGACAGAACATCAATTATGTGTTAGCAGATAGTCGCATAGGACATGCGAGTGGAATCAGCAATAGAGTTTGATATGGTAACAAGTCCATTAGCACATGATGTTGCAGGAGTTTGTATTTAGTGATCCCTTCTTCTAAGATTTGAAATAAATTGTTTTATCTCTAATAGATGGGCAATTGTTAAATGCCTTTGTTTATCACTGAGAAGCAAGTTTAAATTGTTTCATGAAGAAGGTGAAAGTTATGGATGATAATTCCACATATCATCGTCTAGTGGAAGGAGCACAAGAGAAGAAGATTTTTAAATAGGGATCTTACGACAAAAGTATGCATCCCTTTCTTTTAACATATATGTGAAATCCAGAAGCACCATCTAGCAATTTGAACAACACAGAAATGCTATAGGAATCAAGATCAAAAAGAATAATAGGGCAGATTATTGTTCATGCAATTTAAGAATACCTAATATAACAGATTGTGGTAGTGAGAAACAATTTCAAGAAGTTCACACATTCCAAGCTTAAAATGTTCCAAGATGACTTGAAAGTTCATCTCTTATTAGGAAAGAAGGCTCATTTTCTACAGATGAAGTTGATGAAGATGTAAAATTTGTTTAAAGCATTTGTCACTCATTTAAGGGGATCTTATGTTGGGATACCCTTCCTTTTCTCGCTCACAGAAAAGTAAAAAGAAGTTCTAGCTAGGTAAATTCGATCAAGATAGAGGAAAGATTTGAAGTGCAAAAACACATTTGGTAGAAATATTTATGATGATTTTGTTAACAAACCACATAAATTATAGGTTGACAGGCTGCGCAATTTTTCTATGGAGTTACAAAGAATGAAGAAGAGAATTGTTGCATTTTCCTTAGTGGCCTATATGAATTAAAGGAGAAAAGCCATCAACTTTAGAACTGCCTGTTGCAGCTCTCAACTCAATCAGGATCCATCAGCTGCTTCTCCAAACTGTATGAATGAACTTAGTAAGTATCAAAAAAGAAGTGGTAGGATGCTTAATCCCTTAGCAGCTTGAAAAAAGTAAGGTTTCTGCTATTAATAAGGAAGGAATCAAAGAAATACCAAGAGATGAGAAAGAAGAAATCAAAGAAGAGAAACAAGTTCTTCAAAATGATATGCAAAAGGCAGGGAAATGAGGTATTAAGCAGTTATATTCTTACTTCCTAGACAAGTAGATTTCAGCATAAGTAGTACTAAGAATGTATACCAAGTATCTTATATTTTGTAATTAGGCTCATGGTACTTATTGACACTTTTAACTTAGGGTTCTCAAAAAGGATCAAGGAAGTCTGAACGGGTGGACATAATATTACCTCATTTGCTTCAGATCCATCACACTTCATCAATAATACTGGAACATAATATAGCAGCAACTTATAGTTTTCGATTGTTGTAATTTGCTGCAAATTTAGTATTTTTAATTTTTTTTTTCCTTTTCTAATCTTTGATTGCACATCATCATTGTATTATCTATCGGCACATTCAAGTGGCTTGTTTGAAGACAATTGTATACCTATACTACAATTTAAACTGTTTGATTTCTAAATTTGAACTATTCAAACTTGTTTTAGACCAATCACTATTTCTTTGGAAATTAGTAACTTTTACTTGTATGTTCTAATTTTAAGGTATGTATATCCCGTAGGTGTTTAACATTTAGAGGTCAAAACTAAGTCAATTATGGAATATTTAATATGGTACGGCGAAGAATGGTACTCTTGACTTAATTGAAAACAACTTGCCGGTCCTCTTAAACTCATGTTTTCTTAATTATTATTTCCTTTTATTCTTGTAACTTTAAATTCTTTGTCATAGTGAAATCAAATCCTTTTTGTTTGCAGGGTTATCTAGTTCAAGTTTGAACAAGTACATATGGTGGGGTAAAAGTTGATAACAATAGTTATATTGGGAAACAGTTTCAGGTTAGTTAAATAAAAAATTGCATATATTTTTTTTTCTAGTCATATTCAATGGTAAGACCAATATTAATTCTTATTGATGCTTTCATTTGCTGAATAGTCATGTAATCATGCAGCCATACCCCATGAACTTTATGGCAATGGGACTTCAGTCCAGGCCACATTTTACTCAAAGTTCTCTCTCAGGTTTATGCTGCTGCTTCTGCTACTCTCTCTCCTCTCTCTTATTATTTCTTATTTTTTGATGCTTCATAGCATTTCTGCCCAACAGATTCCTGGTATTTTAATGGGCACAACAAAACTCAAGCTATGCTTTCCCACCACCTCAAATAACAGAGGATCTTAATATTCTAATGGTCTGAGTGATAAATGGTCTTCAAACACTTCTCAGGATCACTTCATTTCTATCCGCATCTTTGTGTTGTCTTTTTTACAATGGAAAGTTGGCATTTTTGTTGCATTTTTTTGTGCAGGCTAAAGTTCTCTCTATCCCTGTCCTTTTGGTTGGGGCTGTTGTCAATCTCTTTTCTTCTCCTTTTTGTTTCTTTCCTTTGCCTAAACTTTGGTGCCTTAAGATGAGCAATCAAGGACAAGCATAGCATACTTCCAAATTTTGAGTCATCAATGTAGATTGTTGAGATGAACCTAGTGATGTGGATATTGAAATGTCAGTATTTGATGGTAGATCCATGAAAGTTTCTTTCGGAGATGCCATGATATTATCTCCTCCTACTAGATTGTGATTTTCTTGGCTGGTACCAGCAGAACATAATCTCTAGTTTAGTGATAGAATAGTAGGTTCCATATTCCCCTCTATTATTAAGAGCGCAAAAGCTATTTCTTGTCAAACATTAGGAGAGCAAAATTACATATATAATATGTGGTTGTCCATAAAACAGCATTATTGAGATTATATGATGGGGTTTTGGCATCGATGAGAGCAAAATTATTTACATATATAATGTGGATTAGATCTATTGTTCCTCTAGATTCTAGATCTAATCTTCTATCTCAAACTCTTAACTCCTTCGAAACCTCCGTCACCTTTCTCAAATCTCAAATCCTTTCTTGTTTTCCTCTTTGATCACTTAGTTATGGATTTATAGTTTGCTTAATTTATTGCAGTGTTGTCCATTTATGAAGTAGTACTTGTACAACTACAAGATCAAGGTGCCCTTAATCTTTAACGTGAGGAACACTGGATAGTCTAGATTGTTGGTTATCTTCAACGTGAGGTCTACTTTCTTATTTTTGTTCTTTTTTTGTTTTAATTTTGTTCTTAAAAGTTTGTTCTGTTAGATCTATGTTGGACTGTTGGTTGTGTAAAAGAACATTTTTAATATGTTGTCTTCCATTAGATCTATTCTGATTTCTGGCATTTGATTTCGTAACCATTTTCAAACTGATCATAAGAAAGGTTGTTATTTTGAACAAATGAGCAAGGTTCTTAACCAATCTCAACTAATTATAATCTAAACTGATAATTGAAACGTAAGAAAGGTTCTTATATTGAACAAATGTCCAGACTGATATATTTCATCTTTCTAAATCAATATTTTGTTTTATACATGGTTCCTTAATCCTAAGTCAAGTATTGAAGCATTCGTGCATTGCTATTTGGTAGCCTGGTAGTAGCACCAGAACATACCAAGTAGTGATATGTAGATGATATGTAGCTGTGTTACATGCCGCATGGATCGTGGTTCTTGCAGATCATTTATTTTCACTAAAAAACATGAAGATATTCCTACAAGATGAAATTCAACTTTTTTGATGCCAGAGAGTGCTCTTTTTTATGCCAGCGTGCCTTTCTTATTTGAAATAAAATGATTCTGATTACAAGCATTATCCATCTGAAGAGGAGTGGGGCAATATTGAGAAGATTAGCAAGTAGTTGAGTGTATTTTTCTCAAGTTTTCTTGATTGAGCTTACTGTAAGGCAAGAGATGCAGAGTATAGATGCTTTCATGCAAAAAATAACATGGCAAATGCATGGAAATTTTGAAAAGTATTGGTCGGATCATAGCTTAATCTTGCCTATGGCAGTCATTTTAGATCCTCAATACCAATTTCAGTTTATGGAATATTGTTATAAGAAGTTGAATGTATATGGTTGTACCGAGAACATGCACATCCATGATTATATGTTTTCTCTCTTTAATCATTATATGCTCGCAACTCTAGACCTCCAAATACTAGCACATCAACTCATGGAGACATGGAGAGGGATACTTCCTTGTGAGACTTCTGAGCCATGCAGAAAAGCGGATGCTTTTAAGGTAACTTAAAACTTTTTAAGTAAAATAAATGTATTGTACTTGTATATGGTATTGTTTCTGATAAATAACTAGTTTCATTTTTCCAATAATGTAGGATTTTGATACATTTGAAAGCTTTGATTGTGTGACTACTACACAGAAGTCTCAATTAGAATTATATTTGGATGAGCCTAGAGTTGATAAAAAGTCCAATTTGGATATCCTTGACTTTTGGAAAGCTAATCAGTCTCGATATCCTCAACTTTCTCTTATGACACGTGATATTTTAACTATTTCATATCTATAGTTGCCTCTAGATCTGCTTTTAGTGTTGATGGGTGAGTACTTGATAAGTATCGTAGTGCACTTAAATTGGATATTGCTGAGGCCTTGGCTTTGACTCAAGATTAGGTGTTAGGAAAGAAAAGTATATGTTTCATTAATTACATTGCTATTATTTTTTGAATGAATTTATTATTAATTATTACAAGATTTCAATGTAGATGTGTTGAAACTTGAGTTAGACGAGATTGTAGAAGATGTCATGAACTTAAGTTCCTATAATGAAGCCCAATCAACTCAATGCTTGGCCAATATTGAAGTCAATCCATAGTGAGATGAATCATAGTCATGGATACTTTTTTGGACTTATGTTGCTCCTGTGTTTTGGACATGTCATGATATTATCTTGTTACGTAGGAAGTACATGACGTTTAAGAAAGATTATAATGAATTGTTCTTGCATCTTCTACATGTTCTTGGGAAGGATGCAATGCATTTTGAAGAATTGTATCAGGAACAACTAGTCATCTAACACATGTTGAGATGAAGGGCTGCAGAGCATGGTAAAAGCAATGAAACAACCACCCCTTCTATATTATGTCTCTTGCAAGCTGATTAAAAGGTTATAACTTCTGTCTTCTAAGTTGAGTTTCGGTCTAGACAGGAATATGAAATATATGATTTGTAGCCATTCTTCTCTAGCACACATTTCAACAGTAGCAACTTGATTCTTGTAGACACCCTCGTGGAAGATGAAGTAGTGCAGCTGTCTGAAGAGGATCCAGATATTTACCTATCTGAAGATGTTGTTTTGACTGACCAGCCAACTAAAACATCTTGTGAAATATTAACACTCAGCATGCTACTTGTGTCAATCTGTATGTTGTTTTTTGGTCGAAAAATCGTGTTGATATCATGGTGTTTGGTTCTAGACAAGATTCTTAATTCTTGTGAAGGAATGTAAATGCTATCCACAAGTTTCTAGATTGAATGGTTGTCAGTGCTTCTTGTAAAAATTTAGCTTCATTGTTATCCAAACAAGATTCTTGTAATGTTTTCTACATTTAGATTTTTATAAAGATTGAATTTCAATGCTATACAGACAAGAATCTTGCAACGTTTTCTAGATTTAGCTTCTTGTAAGGTTTGAATGTAAATGCTTCTTGATTGTAAATGCTATTCAGACAAGATTCTTGTAATGATTTCTATATTTAGCTTCTTTTTTTTTGCAACTTGATATATTAAACAGGTCGGGTTGGGTTGGGCTAATAGGTTACCATTCATTAAATAGGTTAAACGGGTCGGATTGGGTTAATAGGTTACCTATTTATTAGATAAGTTAAATAGGTTAGATCGGATTATCTATTCATTAAACATGACATGTTCGGGTTGCAAATCCTAATTTGTTTACTAAATAGATTAGGTTCAGGTTTAGAATTTTTTGATCCAACTTGCACCTGACCTGACTCATTTATGACCCAAATTGCCGTCCCTAGTTAGGCCTTCCATCTCAGGATTATTTGGATTGTTATGTGGGTACCGGTATATTAGTTCCTCCCAAAATTGTTGCTTAATCATCTTTTTTCAACCTAGTTGTGGTGTATAAGCACTAGCTATTAATAAGCACTAACTACATTAATAATCGCCTTATCTAAAATTAATTTAGTGGCCACTAATCTATCACTTATATTTCTTATATCTATTAAATTTTTTTTCATTTTCTTGTTCACTATTATTCCTACACCATTTCTATTATTTTTGTTACCTATATATCATAGTTTATAATCATCCCTTATATCCATAGATTTACTTATCTTTCTATTTAATTTTTTATAAGTAAGCAATATTGATTTTTTACCTGTCATCGTATCCGTTATTTCTCTACTCTTTTCGGACAAGGATCCAATAGCCCAAGTAGCAATTTTTATTATCTTCTTCCAGATATAGCTACCTTCTTTACATGATGTTATTTCTCTTATATTCTTACTACTTTGATTGGTTCCTATTATATTAGATTACTACAAGAAGAGTTTAGTTTTAAATAGGGGTGCAAATGGGTCGGGTCGGATCCTGAGTAATTCCGATCCGATCCGATTTTTTGTTCGGGTTCTAATTTTGGACCCAGACCCGACCCGGTTGAAGATTGGATCGGGCTGGATCCGGGTCGGGTCGATTTCGGATCTGAATCGGATCCAATTTTTTTGTGCTTCTGGAAAAGAATTTGGGCAAATCTAATTTGGTGATATCATAATTACGAGGTGCTGGGTGGCCTATGACTTGAAAGACTTGCAATTGACCTCCAGTCAGAACAGATGACCCATGACTGCTAACTAAGTCGGTCTACAAGCCAAATTTCATATCACACTATTTTTTTGTCCATATGACTGATTGGACGGAACTTGGTGTCTCCCAGCTCCCCTCTCACGAGGACAAAAAAAATCCCAGACCTCCTTCCAAAATCCAATTCCATTGCAGAAAACTGGCACATGACCCATATTCAGTTCAGTGTTCCCTCACTTCCTCCCTGCAAAAGTTAAAAAAAAAAACAGAAGCCAAAAAACGGAAGGAAAAAAAAAAACCAGCTACCGAGACACCAGAGGTATCAACAGTGTAATAGATCGAGAGAGAATTCTGATGGACTAATAGTGCCATGACCCACCAACAAAAAAAAAAAACTCCCTTTGGCTTTTCCCCCCTCTCTCTTTTCGGGTCCATTCGGGTCGGTCGGATCCATTCAGTAAACTCAGACCCGATCCAAAAGATGATTCGGGTCCAATTTTAGGACACAACCTGAACCCCACGGGTCCTAAAATTTGGGTCGGATCGGGTCGGGTCTCAGGTCGACCCGACCCATTCCCGAGACCCGACTCATTTGCAGCCTTAGTTTTGAATAAACCTAGCTCATTGGTCGCTAGAACTGGGTGATGTTGTAATGGCCACTTACAGGCAACAAACTAATCAAGCCTTACTAATTTGTGGCTCCGAGTTATGTTGTATAACCCACTCTTTCTCATATATCACTGTAACTGGGTCATACTGTAGTAGCTTGCTTATAGGTAACGACCTAACCAACCTTTTCCCCACTTATCATCACAATAGGGTCTGGTAGTGGCACATCACACAAAACAAAAGAAGCCCTAACATTGTCAATGTTAAATTAGAATCTATCTAATAGTTATTGATATCTTTCTATAACCGGCTATCAACGTGACATCAACCCTCTATGTTTCTCATCTGGACTAATGACTAGAGTGCTACAATATACCAAAGAATGAAAGAAAAATGTGGGGAAAGAGTCCAAGACATGAAAATCCATCTGACTCTTATTTTGCTATTGAATAATGATGCGTATGGTATCTGATTATCAGCTCTTCCCTTTGGAGATGTAATTTATGCAAGTTTTAGTAACAAGATTCAGTCATTCTCTTTTTAGCCCATATTATCTTTACCCTAAATCTGCACCATTGTTAAGAGCTATTGCTCGATTGTTTTAATAATAATCACAAAGATTGAATAGATCAACCGTCCTTCTATATGCTTAATTTAAATTATATAATATATACTTGTTGGTATGCTTTTTCCTTTTTGATGGAGAGGAACCCAAGCTTGTGATGGGGTTGAAGGACTGTATGGGTGCACTACAAGTATCTGAGCTGAAAAGAGATACAAGTGGTAGTGGGGTCCTACCGCCTTGAACATTAAGGATTTTCACTACTAAAGTGTTGCCTTTTTAGAGTATGAGGTTAGCTATGAACAACAAACTAGGATAAACTAAGGTAAAGGTAAAGCAAGATAAAGATAATGTATATATGTGTGTGTGAATCTCTCTCTCTATATATAGAATATGCAAGCCAGCGATAGGTTTAACATTAATTCTCAGCTTGAGCATCTTCAAGCTAATTTTGTTGGTACAAGGCATGCTGGCTTGAATAGATGATGTTTCCAAATTCTGATAAATTATATCTCATCTTACCTCTTGTGATTTGATTAGTTTATAGATCTAGGTTTGTTTGTGCCACTCAATGGGTGTACAATGAATCGATCGGTGGAGAGCGCTACAATTTTATGCAAGTATGCCATTGCTAGGCATTGACTCTATATTCTATCTTGTATAGACTTGATGTGTTCATACTCCATCAAACCATAAAAGATATAATATGATATGCATTTATATACCTATAAAGTTTAATATTGACAAATTAATGATGTGCTGATTTGCATATGAGAATTATAGAAAATAGAGTTGCTTCAACTATCGGTATTTCACTATTTCAGATATATGCCTCATACCTAATAGAATTATATGTTCCTTGCCTTTAAAATAATATCTAAGTTCACAATATATTAGCTAAGTGTACTATTTCATTTGCAAAACTTGAATGTGTTACTATTGCAAAGCATCATTATTTTTTTCTTTGTTGACCCGACTGCTTTGCAAAATCCTTGAATACATGCAGCCACTTGCATCAATCACGAAGATGTACTGAAAATAACTAGTTAAAATAAAGGACTCTCATAGATCTGAGCTACTATGGTCAGCTATATAGCAAGCCACTCAGTTAGCCGCCCTAATAGTCTTCCTGAAAATATACTTAATAGCACATGAAGTTGATATTCAATTTGAGTCTCCAAATACTCCACATCAAAGGATGAATTAACTCCTGATTTCATGCTTCTGTAGTGATCAAGAAGATGACTATTCTGGAGTCCCCTTTCAATATAATATGGTCCACTTATAAAATAATAATGGCATACACCAGACCCTCCCATTAACCCCTCAGTTGAGCTAATGAAACCGTTGTATCAAGAAAAAAGAAAAAGCTGGCTGCTGTCATGAAGGTTGACTTGGAGTTCCGAATAAGAAAGCCCACTCCATCAATCTGATTTCTATTCTTCATTCTTCACACTGCCATCAAGTTGATTTTAAGAAAGGGGGTGGGGGTTCCTAATTGAAATGAACTGTACAAAATATATAACCTGCACATGTAGAATGCCAGATTTACTTAACAACTATCAACCCCTCTGATGTTTTATCCCACATGAAGTTCAAGGCATGGTGTAAAGCTCTCAAGAAGATAACTAGGGATTTTTGTGAGCATTCTCAAAGAGTCTCTTCTTTTTGGCCAACTATATGTGATAGGCAATATAACATAAAGAAATAACTTCTAATTAACATCTTTTTTGAAACTACCCCCCTTAGTAGATTGGAGAAAAACCTCCAAGTTCTAAAGGTGAAGGGATAGGAACAAAGAACTAAAAGCCTGGCTTCAAATTTATAATAACTAAGACACTTGAAGAGCACATGGTCAATAGATTCTTTGATCTCCACACACTAGTCATGATAAGGGGACATAGGAATACCCATATGGTAGAGAGTCTTTCTGCATGGTAATCGATCCCAAACTAGTTTTTAGAGAAAATGCGCCACTCTAGGATGAACATCCGCCTCCTTCCAGGCCCATGCTGCATCCCTCCACCATCTTGAAGGACCTTTAAGTAAGGTGTAAAACTCACTGACTCTTAACTATTTGCCCACCAGTGCCATCCCATCCAAGCCTATCAGTTGAGTCCCTCAAAGAAATCACCAGAGAGCACTTGGGAGCTAAGCTTGCCTCCAAAGCATTACTTAGTTTCTTCTGTCCCTTGTTCTTTCACCAACAACCATTATATCATAGACCACCTTATTATCTAAAGCCTCATTGACAATAGTGTATGGACACCATGCCAGCAGAGCTGTAGAGATCTAAGGATTATGGATTATATTAGTGGTTCTCCCATCACCAACCATCTATCTAAATCTAAAAGATATAATGGGTACGTACAAATATAGTGCTTTCCAAATAAATGAGCAATTTCGGTGTTAGTTTACTATGAAGGCTAGGTTGTCCTCCCCATACTTAGCTCATGATGAGAGCACAAAAGTGCGACCCACATGTCACCTAAATTAGTATTATTGCTAACCGATAATGATAAATTCACTGGATTAATATTATATTTGGGTTTGGCACATATTTTCATAAATTAGAAATAAAATGCACATTGAATTCAAATTTGACTAAAGAATGATCCCTTCCCAGATTCGACCCGGTTGAAGATCGAGTCGGGTCCGCGTCAGGGTCGGGTCCGAATCGGGTCCATTTTATTTGTGCTTTTGGAAAAGAATTTTTGGGCAAATCTAATTTGGTCATATCATAACTATGAGGTCGGGTGACCCATGACTTGAAACTTGCAATTGACCTCCAGTCAGATCCAAATCCCAGCAGCCCAAGAGTCCCCTGGCGTCCATTTTTAGCATCCCATCTCCCGTCTGTATCCATCTTCCACGGCGCATCCAAGCCATGAATGCCTCTCCCATGATCCAAGCCGCCCGCGTCCGCATCTTCAACGCCATCATCTCCGTGATTCCTCCCAGCTCCAGCCAGGATGCAAGCCAAGTGACCGTGCCAGCAACACCAAAGAAGGAAGCCCGCGTCTCTAGCCCGTCCGCATCTCAAGCTCTTCCGGGATCTTTTCTTCCACATTCCACTCCAGCCGTCCGCAGTGCATCACCGCCCTCTCCTTCCTCCCGAGATCCCGTGCGAAAGAAGGGGAGAAGAAAGAATTCACCGCGTCCTCCCAGCTCCCTTCCATTTCTTCCTCCCGCAGTGCCCCAGCTACGGATCACCTTCCATTCCCAGCATCCCACACCTCTTGCTCCTTCTTTCATCTCCGCGATCCAAGCAGCATCCCCATCTCCTCTTCTTCCGGCCACAGCAGCGAATTAGCAGGGGATTTTCAGCAACCCCAAGCACCGCGTCCGTGAATGGCGTCCTCCCGTCGATCCCGCATCATCCTCCTTTTCCGTGATCGACGTTCCCAGCGATCACGCATCAAGATCTTCTTCCTTCCGCAATGATTCCAGCATGGCCCGAAGAAGCAAGTCCGGATCCGCATTCTCCTCCTCGTCCCAGCAACCGCGTTCTTCACGCGGTGAAAATGCCCAGATCGCCTTCCATATTCACGGCATCTCCAAGGGCTATAAGAAGAGGGGAAGAAGGCAGGCAGAGGGGAGGAGAGTGCTCGGTGGAGGCCAAGAAACAGAGGAGCTGCGAGGCGAGTGGCCGGCGGGTCCAAGGAAGAAGAAGGCTCCTCCCTGCTTCGGTCCACAAAGAAAAAAAAAACAGGGGAGGCCCTGTTTTCCGAGAAGAAGAAAGAAAGAAATTCTATTTTAATGTTTTTTTTCTTCTTTTGTTTAAGTGTTTAACCGAGTTATTTGTTCCTTATTCTTTATATTTTATTTTATTTTATTTTATATTTTTCTTTTCTTTCTTACTCTTGTAAGCACTTATCCTTTTATGCAATCCATAAATTTATTTTATGCAATCTATATTCCAGTCTGCAATTTTCCTAGCACTATTTTCATCCAATTTATGTTAAAGCTTTAATTTCTATTGTTTTTAATTTCTGTATTTTTAAGTTCCGTTCTTCAACTTCTGTAATTTTTCTTTTTATGCAATACAATTAAATCTTCCTTCATGCAATTTGTGTTCGCTTCAATCTTCTTATTTTCATCCATTTTAATTTATGCCAAAACTCTTCTTTGATTAATTAAATAAATGCTTTTCGAATCTAAGTACCTTTCTTTCTGTTAGTTTCAATTAGAAAATATTCAACATCCTCAACATAATGTTTTTCTTTTGTTATTCAAAAATCGATTTCGAATCCGAGTGAACGTTCTAATTTTTATGCAACTCCAATCGCCTTCCTGTGGATCGACCTCTTACAACCGCTATTCTTCGAATAGGAAAGGTAAGAGTAGAATTTAAATTTAACTTTTGTTCGTCGGTTCTAACAACGATCTGTCTAGCATATTTTTAGGTGGACAGGAATCGGACGAACAGAATTTTGGCGCCGTTGCCGGGGAGGCAAATCGAGAAGCAAGAATGATCACGAAGATCAAATCAAATTTTGGATGCCCAGAGTGAACGCACTCCGGTAGTAAGTTTTTATTTTTATTTTTATTAATTTTTCTTATTTTGATAATTTCTAGTTAATAATTTCGTAGTTATTAAATTCTGAAATTTGAAATTCGAAATTTAAAGTTTTTTTTAAAAAAAAGTAAAAAAATTAAAATTCAAAAAAAAAGATAATTAAAAAAATTTAAAAAATTTCCAAAATTCAAAAATTTTAAAAAAAATTTTAATTCAAAATTTGAATTCTGACATTCGAAATTTGAAATTTAAAAAAAAATTAAATCAAAAAAAAAATTATTTTTGCTAGTAATTGATAGGGTGCAATCTCCCGAGGTTATCATACCTCTATTGGGGCTCCTCACGGAGTAATCTCCAGAGCTTATTCAACGGGTATTCGGAGATTGACTGACGTATAAGGATTAGTTTTAGTTTACATTCAAGTTATTGCTATATAAAAATTTAAATATAAAAAAAATTTAAGAAAATAGTAAATATATATAAAAAAAGTAATAAAAAAAAAATTTTGCTTACTCATTTAATCAATACAACCTAATGACATTGCATAAACTTTAAAAAATATATTGATTATTTGCTGCATTTAGTATTAAGCATTTGCATAAAGTAATTAAGGGCAAAACCCACTAAAAAGATAAGGTCGGGAAGTCATTACCTGTCCTTAGCCCAAAAATCACCACCTTGCATACTTATCCTAAGCCAAATTAAA
Organism: Phoenix dactylifera; assembly: GCF_051530095.1. NCBI lineage: Eukaryota > Viridiplantae > Streptophyta > Magnoliopsida > Arecales > Arecaceae > Phoenix > Phoenix dactylifera. The sequence goes on along the minus strand of NC_143204.1, from coordinate 3,794,628 downwards.
TTAAAATCAAATTAGACGTTGGCCTTAGGGTTTTCGAGCTCAATTAGGCTCTTGGAAAGAAGCGGCTGAAAGCCACTCCAGTGAGAATTTAGTAATTGGTGATGTCTAGGAAAGTTTTACAACAGTGAGAACTGTTACGGGTATTGTGGTATCGGTGTATCCCTTCTGGCACCACCACACACCCCGGGACTTTTCTGATCACTGATTACTGATTACTGGATTGCTTAACTGGTAAGCTCAAGCTTAATCTGAAAGGGAGATTAGGAGCTGTCTAATCTAGGAGAGAATTTCAGGAACTTTTTAACCTGATACATCTCTGTGCAACTAGATTTAAGAAGCTACTAAATCTCACTTAGTTCTAAGACTAATAGTGTCAAATTGTTGTGTGGTGTTGGTTGTGGTCATCTGTGTCTAGCCCTTCTCTTCTTTTAGGATTTCATTCATTGTAGGAGTCAAATCTAATTAAGTTGTGATAATGTATGCATGGTAGAAGGTCATTAAGGGATAAGTTAACCCCATTTGATCCTGAGATTGATAGAACTTTTCATCACAACCTGCGAACTATAAACCAACCGTCGATCTCTACAATGGGTGAACATATTAGAACCCTGAATGAATTGTTTGCACCCGCATCCGCTAGTCCCCCTACTTGCATAGTATTACCAATTAATAATGCAGCCCAATTTGAAATTCGGGCTGCAACAATAAATATGTTACCCAAGTTTCATGGGTTCGAGAGTGAACAACCCTATATTCATCTAAACAAATTTTTGACAATCTGTCAAACGTTTAGAAATCAAAACTTAGATGAAGAGGGTATTAAATTAAGGTTGTTTCCCATGACTTTAGATGATCGTGCCGCTGCATGGCTATATTCCCTTGCTTCAAATTCCATCACATCATGGGAACAACTATCTAAGAAGTTCATGGCTAAGTTCTATCCTATGGTAAAGACTGAAAAAATTAAGGATGCCATAAGAACTTTTAGAGGAAAATCAGAGGAGGAATTTTTCCAACTTTGAGAAAGATTCCATGATCTTTTGGTCAAGTGCCCGCACCATGGGCTTGACAAGGCTGATCTAGTATATTTCTTTTATAAAGGACTACCTCCGGCACATAGAAACATGATCGAGTCCATGCACAAAGGTAGGTTCATGGACCAAACCCCGGATCAAGCCTATGAATTTCTTGTTGACTTAGCCGAGAACGCCCAAAATTGGAGTAGCTATGGTGAGGAAGTAAATAGAGATGAGTTCGGGTCTAGAAAACCAGGTAATTATGAAATGAAAGTAGACCCAGAACTCAAAAATGTCATGTCCAATCTGGTGACTGGAATGAACAACTTAAGCAAAAAGTTTGATACTTTCACTGTTTCCACTAGCTCGAGTTCATATAAAGAGTTAAATCCCATAATGAAAGTGGATCACGAGTCACATAGTTTATGTATCTTGTGTAATAGTTCTGAGCATCTAGTGGAGTGTTGTCCTAGTTTATCCAACATTAAGGCTGAGCAAGCCAATGCTCTAAATTCATATAGTGCCTTTAAGAAGCCCACTCCCAACTCGTTCAGCCCAGTTTACCACCCTGATAATAGGTTCCACCCAAATTTCTCATATAAGCAAAATGAACCTATTCAGCATCAAGGTGGTCCACCAGGTTTTCAGAACAACTTCCCCAGGATAGGTCCACCATAAATGAACCAACCTTTGGTTCCATCTGTACCGCCTTATAATGCCCCTATCCCACAGCAACCTTCACAATTAGAAACCATGATGGCTAATATGATGAAACAACAACAAGATTTTATCAAGCAACAACAACAGACCAATACAGCCCAAGCCCAGACTAACCAATTCCATGCGCAAGCAATTGCAAAACTTGAGGTTAGTCTGAGCCAAATAGCTAACTCTCTAGGGGATAGGAAGAAAGGTGAACTACCTAGTCAACCAGTGCCTAACCCTAGTAGACAACAAAATCAAGGTCAGATAGGTCAGTATCAAATCAATTCTAATGGAAATCCGACCTATGAAGTCCAGGCAATTACCACTTTAAGGTCTGGCAAGCAAGTGGACAATAAAGTCCAACTTCATGAAAATGAAAAAGAAAATAAATCTGAATCTGATAAGAACTCTATTCAGAAGAGGGGTCAAGAACAGGACAAACCGGAAAAAAGGGAAGAACCTATAGAAACATACAAACCCAAGGTTCCCTTTCCCAGTAGACTTCAGGACTCCAAGAAACAATCTAACTTTGATGAAATCATGGAAGTCTTTAAAACTGTTCAAATAAATATACCTTTTCTCGATGCCATAAGACAAATTCCCTCCTATACAAAATTCTTGAAAGACCTCACCACGGTCAAAAGAAAAACAAGTATTTCTAGGCAAGCTGTTATGGCTGCACAAGCCTCATCTCTCATTCAACAACAGATTGCCCCAAAATTCAAAGACCCTGGTTGCCCAACTATTGAAATAAAAATAGGAGAGACGATCATCCAAAGAGCTCTATTAGATTTAGGAGCCAGTGTAAACCTACTTCCCTACTATGTGTACCAAAAATTAGGTTTGGGGAAATTAAAGCCTACAAATATTACCCTTTCCTTAGCAGATAGGACAGTGAAGTACCCCAAGGGGATTGTAGAGGATGTAATAGTAAAAGTAAATGAGTTTTACTATCCTATGGACTTCGTTATCCTTGAGACTGAACCTGCAATACATCCAGACAGTCACACACCTATAATTTTAGGTAGACCTTTCTTAGCCACAGCAAATGCTGTGATCAACTGTCGAAATGGGATGCTGAAGTTATCTTTTGGCAACATGAAAGTCGAGCTTAATGTCTTCAACATAAGTAAACAACCACCAGACGACAAAGAAATCAATGAAGTTGACATGATTGAAAGTCTGGTTCAGGAGACTTTCTTACAAACTTATAATAAGGACCCTTTAGAAGCTTACCTTGTCCATTCCGAGGAAGGGATCAAGCATGCGCCTCTTAGTTCTGTTCCCCTTATGAGCATATCGTCATCAGCCGACTATTCTTCATTGGACTTTTCCAAAACCATTCTTAGATAATGGTTGAAAAAAAAAGGAGATTTACGTTTTGTCTGGCTGAAGACATAAAACTTAGCGCTCTTGGGAGGCAACCCAACATGTAAATATCTTTTATTTAAAAAAAAAGTTCAAAAAATTACTAACATGCAGATTTGGGGGATTTTGCCCCAACTTTCAATTTACCCACCCATATCAGGTAACTTCTCCTCTGTCCTCTTACTGCTTTAAATTTTCTTTAACATTGAGGACAATGTTAGATTTAGGTTTGGGGGTATTTTTAAGCATTTGAAATTTTATAAAAAAAAATTAATTTATATAAAAAAAAACTACAACACACAAGGTATATAAAATCTAAGAGCCCAATGACTAGTTGGAAGTAGTGCAAAGTGAGTTCTTTTTATTAAGTTCCTTTTAGTGAGTTGTAAGCTAATTAGTGCTTTGAATTTCACAACACATCTGGCCTGCATTTTCTAAGGTATAGGTTCGACATTGTGTTGAGAATATGGTAGCAACCTCGAATCCTGATGAACCATCTTTTTCTGATCCAAAAAAAAAAAACTATTTGGTGGATTTAGTCAGGTACATCGAAAAGGGCTACCTATTGTCAAAGGTCAGCGGGCTTGTGATGAGGAACCCGAGCATAGGTCCGTAGGGGAGTCTTGATGCCCGACACCTCATGCCAACTGGTGTGAGAATTGTCGACTAATTGCTCGCTACATGGAGGAATCATCACAGGAGTAAAAGTGCACAATATAAACATTCTCAAAAAAAAAAAAGAAAAAAAAAGAAAAAAAAAGTTAAAAAAAAAATTTGTATTTTGACCTTAAGAAAGACAATAGTGTGAAAGCCGTCGTTGCAAAAATTCGAGTAAACTGGAATATTACAGGTAAAGCCCATAAGGTATTAAAGTAAACATCCATAGCTCTCGAAATCCTGCAGAAAAGATGATTTTGAATCAGCAAATAGGTCTTGTCCGACCAATTCTTGGAAACTACTAATATTAGCGATATTTTGGAGATCCAAAACCTTAGCTTGTGCATGGTCCAAACTTCACTGAGCACTCAAGTATAAATAAGTCTTACAACTCCCTAACAGAAAACTTAATAACTTCAACTTAAATTGCATACTAACCTAGAAATTGGGCTACTTAGTAATTAAAACCTTGTGTGCTTTTGAAATTCTTATCAGTTATGTACTTGAAATAAGACTTTCATTTCACAAACCAAATTTTATTTTGGGATTGAAGTTTGTGGGTAACTTCACTGCAAACCCTCGCGAGACAACACTCGTCCACTAGGGTAACCTAGGGGTTTAACGGCTTGTTGCACGTGCTAAGTGCAATCGTAATGCTCTACGAAAATGAGTATTTATCTTAGTATATTTATATAATAAATTACACTTTTGCACTCTTATTTTATCATTTTCGCACTAAATTGCTAGAGACTAGCAATAAGCTAGTTGGGGGGTGTGATGAGAGCACAAAAGTGCGACCCACGTGTCACCTAAATTAGTATTATTGCTAACCGATAATGATAAATTCACTGGATTAATATTATATTTGGGTTTGGCACATATTTTCATAAATTAGAAATAAAATGCACATTGAGTTTAAATTTGACTAAAGAAGGATCCCTTCCCAAATTCGACCCGGTTGAAGATCGAGTCGGGTCCGCGTCAGGGTCGGGTCCGAATCGGGTCCATTTTATTTGTGCTTTTGGAAAAGAATTTTTGGGCAAATCTAATTTGGTCATATCATAACTATGAGGTCGGGTGACCCATGACTTGAAACTTGCAATTGACCTCCAGTCAGAACAGGTGACCCGTGATCCAAATCCCAGCAGCCCAAGAGTCCCCTGGCGTCCATTTTTAGCATCCCATCTCCCGTCCGTATCCATCTTCCACGGCGCATCCAAGCCATGAATGCCTCTCCCATGATCCAAGCCGCCCGCGTCCGCATCTTCAACGCCATCATCTCCGCGATTCCTCCCAGCTCCAGCCAGGATGCAAGCCAAGTGACCGTGCCAGCAACACCAAAGAAGGAAGCCCGCGTCTCTAGCCCGTCCGCATCTCAAGCTCTTCCGTGATCTTCTCTTCCACATTCCACTCCAACCGTCCGCAGTGCATCACCGCCCTCTCCTTCCTCACGAGATCCCGTGCGAAAGAAGGGGAGAAGAAAGAATTCACCGCGTCCTCCCAGCTCCCTTCCATTTCTTCCTCCCGCAGTGCCCCAGCCACGGATCACCTTCCATTCCCAGCATCCCACACCTCTTGCTCCTTCTTTCATCTCCGCGATCCAAGCAGCATCCCCATCTCCTCTTCTTCCGGCCACAGCAGCGAATTAGCAGGGGATTTTCAGCAACCCCAAGCACCGCGTCCGTGAATGGCGTCCTCCCGTCGATCCCACATCATCCTCCTTTTCCGTGATCGACGTTCCCAGTGATCACGCATCAAGATCTTCTTTCTTCCGCAATGATTCCAGCATGGCCCGAAGAAGCAAGTCCAGATCCGCATTCTCCTCCTCGTCCCAGCAACCGCGTTCTTCACGCGGTGAAAATGCCCAGATCGCCTTCCATATTCACGGCATCTCCAAGGGCTATAAGAAGAGGGGAAGAAGGCAGGCAGAGGGGAGGAGAGTGCTCGGTGGAGGCCAAGAAACAGAGGAGCTGGGAGGCGAGTGGCCGGCGGGTCCAAGGCTGGTGGTCGGCGGGTCCAAGGAAGAAGAAGGCTCCTCCCTGCTTCGGTCCACAAAGAAAAAAAAAACAGGGGAGGCCCTGTTTTCCGAGAAGAAGAAAGAAAGAAATTCTATTTTAATGTTTTTTTTCTTCTTTTGTTTAAGTGTTTAACCGAGTTACTTGTTCCTTGTTCTTTATATTTTATTTTATTTTATTTTATATTTTTCTTTTCTTTCTTACTCTTGTAAGCACTTATCCTTTTATGCAATCCATAAATTTATTTTATGCAATCTATGTTCCAGTCTGCAATTTTCCTAGCACTATTTTCATCCAATTTATGTTAAAGCTTTAATTTCTATTGTTTTTAATTTCTGTATTTTTAAGTTCCGTTCTTCAACTTCTGTAATTTTTCTTTTTATGCAATACAATTAAATCTTCCTTCATGCAATTTGTGTTCGCTTCAATCTTCTTATTTTCATCCATTTTAATTTATGCCAAAACTCTTCTTTGATTAATTAAATAAATGCTTTTCGAATCTAAGTACCTTTCTTTCTGTTAGTTTCAATTAGAAAATATTCAACATCCTCAACATAATGTTTTTCTTTTGTTATTCAAAAAAATCGATTTCGAATCCGAGTGAACGTTCTAATTTTTATGCAACTCCAATCGCCTCCCTGTGGATCGACCTCTTACAACCGCTATTCTTCGAGTAGGAAAGGTAAGAGTAGAATTTAAATTTAACTTTTGTTCGTCGGTTCTAACAACGATCTGTCTAGCATATTTTTAGGTGGACAGGAATCGGACGAACAGCTCACATCATTAGTGCATTCTATCTCGTGGGCTACAATTGGATACTAGGGCCACCAAACTATACAACGCGCACTGTATGCCATGCAAAGAGATGAATCCTTCTAGATAGATCTAGGTAACCCCAAAGGAAGTTTCACATCATCTATTCAACTCTACTAATTACTCATTAGAAAAGAGATTATTATCTATGAGATAGGTTAGTATAGCACTCAACACTAACCTAATTAGCACAATTCTATCCATCATTGATAATGTATTCCATTTCCACCCCTTTAATTTATCTTGAATCCTTTGAATCAATGGGCTACATTCAGAAACTCCGGGTTGTCTTTTCATAGTAGGTACCCTTCGATACTGCTAGGCCCTTTCATATTTTTTAACACCAAGCCATACTTTAATTTGATGCTTGACGCAAGGGTTAATCTTGGATTTGAATTCAATAGTGGATTTGTGTACATTGATGCGGTCTTGATATCAAGCAGTAATTTTCAACTAGCCTCTACAACACCACAACATTCATCAAAGTTGCTTTAGCGATCAAAAAACACTCATGAGAAAAAAGAATATATGATAGTGGACATGCAAAAGGCGTAGGCTGAGACATGATTAAAATCTATTGGCTTACCTTTAGGCTTATTATTTAAGACAAAGCATCAGAGTAGAAAATAAATAGGTATGGGGATAAGACAGCCTTGATGCAATCCAATATTTGATTGAAAGAAATTCAAAGGTGTACCATTAACTAGTAAAGGAAAGGACGGCTCCTCCACACAACGTTTGATCTAATAGATCCATCTATTTTGAAACTCCATATGCATCAAAGTATACAAGAAATCCCATCGAACATGATCATATCTTTAGTGTCGATCAAGACAAAGATAGATATGGTGGCAAAAGTCTACCTTCTGATACATCATCGGTAGGACTTCTGGGCTTTGACTGGATCTACAGGGGCGATCCCAGCATTGGTCCTCCTTTAGAGCACCAATCTAATGGTGCAGGAGAATATGACAACCACCCTATTTAGCCTCCCACTAGAGGGCTCAATAAAACATCGATGGACATAAAGCAAGATACAACTACAAAGCTCAGTCTCTTATATGTCACCAATCAAACTTTCCAGCTTTGATAAGGTCCACGAGGGTGATCTTGGTGCTGGTCCCCCTCTTTCGGAGCCCCAACCTGGATGCATTGGGGAATTCGACCATTGTCCTATTTTTTGCTGGAGGACATGAACTAGGCGGCATTCACGGGGGTTAGAATGGTGATGCTGCTTGTGTACTCACTGCGGATGGGAGTGAAAGTGGTGAAGTAGATCAGAGATGGGGTGAGGGAGTGAGTAGGGAGGCTATGATCCTCTACATATTCTTTTGCTTATAACTTCAACAAAAAAATCCTTTCCCTGACATGCTTAAAAGCGGCATGGTTGTCCATGGTGGAGAGCTTGAAGAGGATGGTGGCTGCTGGATGCTTTGTTTCAAGAGGTTATTGGAGAAGAGAATCACATGATTGCCATGTGATTCTCCTTTCCTTCGCACAAAAATGGAAGCCTAGGGTATTGCGGGAATAGTAGGATTATTAATTATCATATAACAATCACATAATAATGTTTTCTAATAGAGATGGATAGTCAGGTCATATTGCTTAACTTTTAAAGATTAATTAAAAATTTTCAAATTTTTAAGGCCAATATGTTTCTAGCCAAAATTTGAATAGTGATGCTATTTTTTTTTTTTTTAATTAATAGTTTGCCAGTTATTAGAAATTTTGGCTATGAAAAAGTTCCATATGTGCTTTATTTGTAGATATCAAGACTTTGCCTTTAAGTATTCTTAATGACCATGACACATGAGTGTAAGAACCAAGACATTTGTGCATTCTTGTGATGCTAAACCAAGTAAAGCTTTGAGAACCAAAAAGTAGCAACGCAATCCCATGGATCAGAATATTGGAAGCTTTGCCCATCTATCTTCATGACCAAAAAGAAAAAAGGGCATGCTTTTACGAGCTCGGGCTGTATCTTTTGCACCAAAAAAATGATTGATCTTCTTTTGCAATGTCTACCGTTAGATTATGCCTTGGATAAATCTTCGACTGCTTTGAACCTTTTTATTCATCAATCTGCATAGAACTCAAAATGACGATTATACAATCCAATAGTGGATTCATGTGAAGGTGAAACTTACTTTTGCGTGGAAGATACACTCCAACTCCACTTTTACTAGCATTTAAAGAGGGCTTCAGGTTGTATCATTCACACAAACGAATGATCGATCTTTCTTCATGATATCAACCATTGGATGCAGTCTCACGAGATCTCAAAACATTCCAAACTCGTTTGTTCATCTAATTGCACAGATCTCAAAGTAGCTTTTGTATTATTCAATGGTAGATTCATGCAAACAAAGATGAATCCTTCTTTTACATGGAATATGGTGTCTCTTTGATACCTATTTGGTGCTTTGCTTTTGCAATTGCTCCTCACGTTGCCCAAACAAACAAGTGATAAGAAAAAGAAAAATTCCAGAATCATTTTCTAACCTAAATAATTAGGTCGAACAAAAGACCTTTAAAAATTTATCACCATCTGTCAGTTACTATCCATGTACAAAGGCCAAAGAGATCACCAAAGATTCCTATATCACACCTGCTTCCTTTCCATCCTCTGAAGGAGAGAGAAAGAGAGAGGAGAGAGAAGGATTCATCTTAGATGTTGTGGCTGTTTTTCATGGTAGCATTTACGACGATATTTTTGGCGGTGCCTCTGATGGTCTACATGCCACTGATGAAGACTCAATGCCTTCTTGGAGGTGGTGGAGATGCTCATCAGTGAAACTGCCATGTACGCTCTCCGAGCATGCACCCACGTCCACCTCAGCCTTTGTCAGATCCTTGCCTCTTTGAATAATGCCCTTAGGTAGATCTTTTATTTTATTTCTTTTTTTTTTTAGGTTTGTTTTGTAAAGCAATAATATAGTGGATTTTGGTGGTGGTTGGGTGGAGAGATTTTTGTAAAATTGTGAAAATCTTGGGAGGTTTTTCTTGAACAAAATGATGATCCGTGGATTCATTTTTCTAGTATCTTTCCCTGGAAATTTTTATGAGATTTTTTTTGATGCACGCATAATTTCGAAGCTAATCTAATGAGTCGGCCTCAAACATCGAAGAAGAAACTTTAAGCTCAGATGACATAAACAATTTAGGACTTTTCATAATAGCCTTGTCACTATTGCGATTCCATAGCATTTATTCTTTTTCCCCGATCTATGTATTAATCTAGTTAGAAGCCAAGCATTGAGAAGGTTTCAGTTCAAATATCTAAATAGATTTTTTGTCCCCTATATCTTGGGATGTATGAATTCATAGAAGACAATGAGTATACAGTTTGGTATCTAATTGTGTTTTTAATTGCTGGTTGATTGAAGAAATCAAAGAATGAAGTGAAGGAAAGAAATCCAATTGTGTAGAAGGCTCCTCACCACTCTCGCCCCAGACTGGATCTTGCTTGATTAGAAATTGGTGGGGAAATGGAGACCAATCCTTTTGGAGTTCAAGGAGACCAGTTTTATTACTCTGTTGAGAGCGATGCTTATATGATACAAGCATGCTTTGTGGACACCATAAACCAAATGCATCAGGACTAACTTTTTCTCTCTCTAGAAAGAAAATGGAAAACTAATGGCGAATTAAGCATTTGATGGCTATTGAGACTGTTAGAGAATCCTTGGGGTCAAACAAGCATGTAGGGAAAATTGAAGGCTTATAATTTCTATTGCTCCATTTGGATAATTACTGCTATAAATAATTTGCTTGTCTGATTAGACCCATTCACAAGTTAGGCGGTCGATCCAAATTGCTCAAGCCTAAAGTTTTTAAGCCCGACAAGCTTGGCTAAAATTGGAAAATAAGCTTGTTTGTTAAATAGATAATACCCATGCTTACAGATTTAAGCGTAGCCTAAAATTTTTAACTTTAGATTTTTATGATTAAACTTTAGGCTTTGTTGATGTGTAAACTTAATTGGAGAAGATCTAGAATCTTAGAGTATCTTATTTTAATTATTAAGTATTAAAATTGTAAATAAAAATATTTACTTATTCATATTTAGCATTTTTATATATTTTTGAAATAAAAAATGATCAAGAAGTTCAAAGTCTAGCTTTAAGCACAAAATCCAAGTAAGACTCAGGCTTAGACCTAGAAAGTAGGCCTGTAGGCTAGGCTGGATAGGTCTATATCCATTCGTGTGGTATTGCATCACATAAGTTGTAGAGTACTAGGAAAAATAAAAAGCATGCCCTTAAGAAAGACACTGCAGGATAATATATAATGCATGTTGGGGTTGTATTTTCACTTGTCAAGAATAATTTTAGACCTACATCCAAAATTTTGTATGTTTGCCCACCACCTGTAAGCTATTTGCAGGAAATTATTTTTTTATAAAGTGATTTGCCCCTTGCAAACCCTCTTATAGTTAAGGAAGATCTTGCTTTTCTTCTCTCGAATGGTTGCGTACTAAATTCCTATCTTCTCTTGATTGCACATGCCTTCCTCTCCTCCTCTGTGGAAACCTAACCCATGCCACCATGGTCAGTAGCTACTATCGCCATAGTCTCCATCCATTGATTTATCCTTGTAGTTGCTAGCCTTTGCCACAACTCTTTGTCCAACTGGTGTGGTTGCGCATGATGATGAGGATGTTGGTGTGGTGGTTTTCCTATCCCTCTAATGCTCCATCCTTTTTCTATGCCAAGTGGTTTTGCCCTCTTGAAGCGTAATGGCATTTTCGTAATTTTCAGGAGTTTGTTAACACTAGCATATCCTCAGTAAATCGTTAATGATTTCTTCATTTGACCTCCATTTTGGGTTAAGATGCATTCGAAAGGTAGCTTGATATTGAACATCTTTGAAGTGCATAAATGAATATTTTAATTAAATTGATGTTGGTAAAGCTTCATTTTGGATCAATGTATATTGAATTGCCTTTTCTAACATGACTAAAGATAAACTTTAAAATATGAACTTTTTAAAGCTTTGGTGATCTTTTATCATACGAATCACTTTGATATCGCCATAGATGGTAGATATGGGAATCTTTGACTGTATCATTTTTTCTCGCTTAAAAGATTTGGCTCTTCAAAAGTCGACATAAATTGTGATGTAATAACCTTCAAATTTATCTGTGCAAAAAGTTGGACTAACATAAACACCATAGAATTTAGTCTCCTCTTGCATATTTGCATTCATCTCCTTTAAAAATCAAAGAGGTCTTCTTTATTTAATAGATTTGTCTTTCGGTCGCCTTCTTGTTCTTTGGTCACTAATGCATAGGCAACTCCAACTTCTTGCCTTTTCTTCTCAATTGGATAGGTTCAACTTTCTTCATGGGAGCAAAAAACTCCTTGGCTGCTATAGTTGTAAACAGATCTTCAGACCTAATATAATCAATCTTACTATCTTCAAAACTTTCACAAATATTATTTTCTTGATTCCTACCCCACTCCCCTCTCCTCGACAACTCGAAACGAGGCCCCACTACCACTCACCTTCAACCTTCCACCCTCCCACATGAAAGATCCCCCTATTTATCGAAACTATAGTTGTGAAGACAAAATGAGGAAATCAAGAATAATTTTTTAAAAGTTTTAATTACCTTAGCTCCTCTTCATATATTCCTTCCTCATAATAAAGAATAGAATGTGCATCCCATCTATTGATCATATCACAAAACATAGAAAATAGAAAAATCAAATCCAAAAAGACCCAACACTATTTTTTATTGATTTGTCACAATGAGATTAGGAATGATGAAATTTCCATAAGTGGATTACAAATGGGTTTATAACCTTGTAGAATCAAAAATGCAGAGCCTAAAATAAATTTAGAGAGTTCTAGATCTTCATTGATCATAATGATATAATGTTTCCATAAGAGTAGAGGTTTTAATTAGACCACTAACAAAGGCTAGGAGGCTAGCATGAGCATTAGAGGGCCCAGTGAAAGTTAAAAGAAAAAAGAATTGATTTTAAAGTAAACTCGATGCAAATAAAGATCTACTAGAAGCTTAAAAGAAAACTAGAAGAAAGAGAACCAAAAGCTAAATTAGAAGCTAAAGTAACTAGGAGGGATTAATTGTAGCTTTTCATCTTGCTACCAAGATGGCTTCACCATCATTTGACATCTACCAAGCCATCTTAAAGTGCGCTTCAACCAAGAACTTTACCAACTAACCGTGTTGCTATCCTTGGAAAGTTGATCTAGAATCCATAGACCATGCGTAGAATCCATCATGCAAAAGATTTTAAAAGTAAATATGAGTTGACATGAACTAAGAGAAAAGAGACTTTATTGATTGTCAATTTTGAGTACGTAGGGAGTTGATAAGAGCACAAAAGTACAGTCATCGTACCATCTTAATTAGTATTATAGTTAATTTTTAATGATAAAATTAACATTGTATTTGTGTTTGAGTGCAAGGAATCCAAGAGACCAAATAACATTGGGTTTCAGCCCAATGCCCGGCAGCTCGAGCTCAACAAATTTTTCAGCTGCCATGCAAGCATGAAATCCCGCGCCATCCATCAGATCACCTTTCAAATTAGTCCCGCATCAAGGCCCCGCAATCATTTCCTTCTCAGCCACCCAACCTCCCGCAGTGCATCACGGTCGTCCATCCTCCCCAGCTCCAAGCTTCCAGATCCTCACAGCATCCCACGCGCGCCCCATTCCGTGCGATCACGGGAGTCCCCAGTGCATCTCCAGCGCCCGTCCGCGTTCATCACAGATTTCGCATCCGTCCGTAGGCCAAAGAAGAGGATCCATCTTCTTCCATCCGTGAAGCATCCATCCCGCAGATCCCTCCTTCCGCTTCATCAATGCCTTCTCCCAGCGTCCGCCCACACCGTCCCCCTCTCCCATGATCCAAGCCAGACGATCCCAGCGGCCAGCCCCTCCTTCCCATCGGCATTCATTTCAACGCGTCCCCGTGATAGTAGCATCCGACGTCCGCTCCCATTTCTTCCGCTCGTTTCAAAAGCAGCAAATACCAGCCATTTCGCCTCACAGATCCGAGCCAAGCACTCGTGCCAGCTCCGCCCGATCCCCAGCGCCTCAGCCCGCATCTCCCCCTTCCTCCGCCTCTGCTTGCGCCCGTGATGCGGACGCTAATCCATGATTCCCAGCCTCTCGGAAGACCCCCGTTTCCGTCCGCATTCACAACCATCCGCAATCAAGCATCTACCATCCGATTGCAAGCCGTGATCCCAGCCATCTCCGTGGCGGATCCACGTTTTCCTCCAAGCAATCCCGCGGCCAGCTCCACCGATCCAGCCATCTTCTTCAGCCCTCCCGTGTCAGCAAATCGCACAAGACTCGCGTCTGTTACCCCTCCATCAGGGGATCCACCGCCGGCTTCAAGGGATAGGGGAGATCTATATAAAGGAGAGAACAGAGAAGAAAAGGAGGAGAGGAAGGAGCTTGGCTGGGTGGTGGCCGGCGGGTCCAAGAAAGAAACAGGGGAGGAGGGAGGTTCGGTTTGGGGAAGAAGAGAGAAAGAAAAAGTTCATGCTCTGTTTTCAAACAGAGCATGTTACTTGTTCTTCTTTTTCTTTTTATTTTCTTTTAGTTTTAGTTTAATTAAGAGCATTGTTGTTTTAAATTTAATTAAGAGTCTTATTTGTAGCTCTTTCTGTTGCAATTTTACTGAAGAGTTTTATTTTAAGAGCTTTAGATTTGCAATCTTAATGTATGTTTTTCACATTCTGTAATTTTTCTTTTTATGCAATACAATTAAATCTTCCTTCATGCAATTTGTGTTCGCCTCAATCTTCTTATTTTCATCCATTTTAATTTATGCCAAAACTCTTCTTTGATTAATTAAATAAATGCTTTTCGAATCTGAGTACCTTTCTTTTAGTTAGTTTCAATTAGAAAATCATATCAACATCTCCGACATAATGTTTTTCTTTAGTTATTCAAAAATCGTTTTTGAATCCGAGTGAACGTTTTTATTTTTAAGCAACTCCAATCGCCTCCCTGTGGATCGACCTCTTACAACCACTATTCTTCGAGTAGAACAGGTAAGAGTAAAATGAAATTAAACTTTGTTTGTCGGTTCTAACAACGATCTGTTTAGCATATTTTTATGTAAATAGGAATCGGACGAACAGAATTTTGGTGTTGTTGCCGGAGAGGCAAATCGAGAAGCAAGAATGATCACGAAGATCAAATCGAATTTTGGATGTCCGGAGTGAACGCACTCCGGTAGTAAGTTTTTATTTTTATTTTTATTAATTTTTCTTATTTTGATAATTTCTAGTTAATAATTTCGTAGTTATTAAATTCTGGAATTTAAAATTCAAAATTTAAAATTCAAAAAAAAATTTAAAAATTTTCAAAAAAAGAACAATTCCAAAATTCAAAAATTCAAAAAAAATTTAAATTGAAAATTTGAATTCTAAAATTCAAAATTTGAAATTTAAAATTTTTTTAAAAAAAAGTTAAAAAAAATTTAATTAAATTAAAAATTAAAATATATATATATATTATTTTTGCTAGTAATTGATAAGGTGCAATCCTCCGAGGTTATCATACCTCTATTGGGACTCCTCACAGAGTAATCTCCAGAGCTTATTCAACGGGCATTCGGAGATTGACTGACACATAAGGATTGTGTTTAGTTTATATTCAAGTTATTGCTATATAAAAATAAATACAAAAATTTAAAAAAATAAAAAAAAATAGTATATTAAAAAAAAATTTTGCTTGCTCATTTAATCAGTACAACCTAATGACATTGCATAAACTTTAAAAAAAAATTATTGATTATTTGCTGCATTTAGTATTAAGCATTTGCATAAAAGAATTTAAGGGCAAAATCCATTAAAAAGATAAGGTCGGAAAGTCATTACCTGTCCTTAGCCCAAAAATCACCACCTTGCTGATCGGTTATTTCAATTTCAAAAATAAACCACGCAATAGCACGTATCCTGTAGGATAGTGATTACGGGTGTCGGTCCACAGGGATTGGAGACAAGTTATTTTTTCTAATTAAATAATTACTTCAAAGGGGATAAGCTAGAGTAAATGATGAAAACTAATCATTAATATGGGTGTAGTAGTATGAATTATCTATGGAGAGAGGTGTTTAGGGCTAGATTCCACCGATAGATTTATATCCGTGACGCTTTCAATGATTGAGTTGTATGTAAGACTTGATTGCTTCCGACTACAAGCCAAAGCAATCACAAAAGAAAATTATAACTAATTCTCAGCATGAATCATCTAAGTCTAGCACAAACCATCTACTCTTACGATAAGCATGACCTGTCTAACCTAGCATGATGCATCTGATCATTAAGTCATTAAACATGAAATCGATGTCACATGAATATCTCCTCCAAACCACAGGTGTTGGATTCGATGAAATAGATCAATCTATGTAAAATATTTTATGCAAGATAAATGATTCACATAAATTGGATAAATCATAAGATCAATTGATAAATTCTTCATCATGCAATCATCTTACAATACAAACTCAAATCAATAAAAATGAAACGAATACTCCTCTATGGCTTCATCAAACCCCTAAACCGAGGCTTAGCTGCTCATGGTGGCCGGAAGTCCTCCCATCTTCATAAAAAAATTGTTCTTCACTCCCTTCGGCTTTCTTCTTCTTTTCACTGAAACAGGGGGTCTCCCCTGTTTCTTTCTTCTCAACCGAGCCCCCCTTCTCCTTCCCTCTTCCTCCCCTTAAATAGGTCGCCCACCCCCTGATGGACAGCGACGAATCCTTTGATGGAGGGGTAACAGATGCTTGATCGATGGGGATCCGATTGCTTGGGGGCTGGGATTTGGAAACGGAAGGAGGAGCCGATCTCGGATGAGCCGCTGGGTGCTTGGATCATGGTGCTTGCAGACGCGGAGGCTTGAAGCGTGGGATGCATCACTGGCTTCAAAGGAGGCGGACTCGGGAGCTTGATTTGTGGGATTGCTTGGATGTGGAGGCTTGATCCGTGGAAGATGAGTACGGATGGGAACTTGGGCTGCTGGCAGTGACGCGGACGAGCGGATCATGCGAAGGAGGCTGAGCTAGGAGGGGACACGATGCAGGGGCTCTCGAATCCGGAAGAGGGGGACGCGATGCGGGATCATCGGATCACGGAAGAGGGGAACGCATGCGGAAGGTGGGGAGAATCACGGGCGGCTGAAACGGCTTCTTGAATCGGCGGATATGGGAGAGATGAAGGCCTGCGGGATCGCCGGGAGGAATGCTTCACGGATGGAAGAAGATCCATCTTCTTCTTTGGCCCACGGATGGATGCGAGATCCGTGATGAACGCGGACGAGCGCTTGGGCTGGGGTGCTGGCTGCACGCACGGTGATCGCGGAGGAGCTGGTCGCCGGCTGTACCGCGTGGAGGATTTGCATCGCTGGCTGCTGGGAGTTGGCACGGGCGGCGGATCGACGCGGGATCAACGGGAAGAAGCGGAACGGCCCGGATGCACTGCGGGGAAGGGGGGAAAGAAGATAAACAGTGGGATATCGGGAAGAAGAAGATAAACAGTGGATATTATTTATTAATTTATTATTTGATTTATATATATACATAAATATATATATATATATATATATATATATTTGTAAAAACACTGTTCATATGAACAGTGTTTTCACGGGATACTGTTCATATGAACAGTGTTTCCAGTAATTCTTCCCGAAATTATTTTTATTTATTTTATTATTTTATTATTATTATTTATTATTATTATTTTTTTATTTTTTTATTTTAAAATTATAAATTTTATATGAAGGCACGCAAGGCATTGGTTGGGAATTGACTTTGGGTTTGAGGTGGGTCATGATTGTTGATTTACTTGAATTTGTTCTCGAGCCCAATGACATTTAATTCTTACTATACCGCTTCAGATTGAACTCAACCAGATCAGACCGTGACTTAATAAAAGGGTTAATCAAATATTTTTCCATATAATTATAACTTTCAATCTAACCAGGACCAAAGCCCATTGAATTATACCCTTAGCTTGATTGCAACTCCATCAGGTTAATAATTCGGGTCAACACAATCTCCTCCTTATATATTTTTATGAAAGATCTCAACCAGAAGAGAGACAAATTCAGAGTCTGTTTTAAGAAAAGTATTATTTACCTCTTACCATGATTTAAATTTATTTCATTGTTTATTCAATTTCATGGTAAAACAAGTAGTTATCCGTTTAAGAACATTGATAAGTGCTGGAAAAAGAATATTAAATTATAGATTAATCAGCACTTATCACTTGCATACATATCCTAAGCCAAATTAAATTAAAATCAATTAAACGTTGGCCTTAGGGTTTTCGAGCTCAATTAGGCTCTTGGAAAGAAGCGGCTGAAAGCCACTCCAGTGAGGATTTAGTAATTGGTGATGTCTAGGAAAGTTTTACAACAGTGAGAACTGTTATGGATATTGTGGTATCGGTGTATCCCTTTTGGCACCACTACACACCCCGGGACTTTTCTGGTCACTGGTTACTGGATCGCTTAACTGGTAAGCTCAAGCTTAATCTGAAAGAGAGATTAGGAGCTGTCTAATCTAGAGAGAATTTCAGGAACTTTTTAACCTGATAAATCTCTGTGCAACTAGATTTAAGAAACTACTAAACCTCACTTAATTCTAAAACTAATAGGGTCAACTTGTTGTGTGGTGTTGGTTGTGGTCATCTATGTCTAGCCCTTCTCTTCTCTTAGGATTTTGTTTATTTTAGGAGTCAAATCTAATGAATTGTTGATAATGTATGCATGGTAGAAGGTCATTAAGGGATAAGTTAACCCCATTTGATCCTGAGATTGACAGAATTTTTCATCACAACCTGCGAACTGTAAACCAACCGTCAATCTCTACAATGGGCGATCATATTAGAACCCTAAATGAATTGTTCGCACCCGCATCTGCTAGTCCCCCTACTTGCATAGTATTACCAATTAATAATGCAGCCCAATTCGAGATTCGGGCTGCAACAATAAATATGTTACCCAAGTTTCATGGGTTCGAGAGTGAACAATCCTATATTCATTTAAACAAATTTTTGACAATCTGTCAAACATTTAGAAATCAAAACTTAGATGAAGAGGGTATTAAATTAAGGTTATTTTCCATGACTTTAGGGGATCGTGTTGCTGCATGGTTGTATTCCCTTGCTTCAAATTCCATCACATCATGGGAACAACTATCTAGGAAGTTCATGGCTAAGTTCTATCCCATGGTAAAAACTGAAAAAATTAAGGATACCATCAGAACTTTTAGAGAAAAATCTGAAGAGAAATTTTTCCAACTTTGGAAAAGATTCCATGATCTTTTGGTCAAGTGCCCGCACCATGGGCTTGATAAGACTGATCTAGTCCACTTCTTTTATAAAGGACTAACTCCGGCACATAGAAACATGATTGAGTCCATGCACAAG
This sequence comes from Phoenix dactylifera, assembly GCF_051530095.1. Lineage (NCBI taxonomy): Eukaryota > Viridiplantae > Streptophyta > Magnoliopsida > Arecales > Arecaceae > Phoenix > Phoenix dactylifera. The sequence continues at coordinate 3,775,629 of NC_143204.1, read as the reverse complement.
GGTAGGTTCATGAACCAAACCCCAGATCAAGCCTATGAATTTCTTGTTGACTTAGCCGAGAATGCCCAAAATTAGAGTAGCTATGGCGAGGAAGTAAATAGAGATGAGTTCGGATCTAGAAAATCAGGTAATTATGAAATAAAAGCAGACCCAGATCTCAAAAATGTTATATCCAATCTGGTGACTGGAGTAAACAATTTAGGCAAAAAGTTTGATGCTTTCACTGTGTCCACTAGTTCAGGATCATATAAAGAGTCAAATCCCGTCATGAAAGTGGATCACGAGTCATATAGTTTATGTGTCTTGTGTAACAGTCCGGAGCATCTAGTGGAGTGCTGCCCTAATCTGCCCACCATAAAGGCCGAGCAAGCAAATGCTCTAAATTCATATAGTGCCTTTAAGAAGCCCACTCCCAACTCGTTCAGCCTAGTTTACCATCCTGATAATAGGTTCCACCCAAATTTTTCATACAAACAGAACGAACCTATTCAGCATCAAGGTGGTCCACCAGGTTTTCAGAACAACTACCTCAGGATAGGTCCATTACAAATGAACCAACCTTTGGTTCCATCTGTACCTCCTTATAATGCCCCTATCCCACAACAACCTTCACAATTAAAAACCATGATGGCTAATATGATGAAACAACAACAAGATTTTATCAAGCAACAACAATAGACTAATACAGCCCAAGCCCAGACTAACCAATTCCATGCGCAAGCGATTGCAAAACTTGAGGTTAGTCTAAGCCAAATAGCAAACTCTCTAGGGGATAGAAAGAAAGGTGAACTACCTAGTCAACCAGTGCCTAACCCTAGTAGACAACAAAATCAAGGTCAGAGAGGTCAGTATCAAATCGATTCTAATGGAAATCCGACCTATGAAGTTCAGGCAATTACCACTTTAAGGTCTGGCAAGCAAGTGGACAATAAAGTCCAACTTTCTGAACATGAAAAAGAAAATAAAAATGAATCCGATAAGAACCCTATTCAGAAGAGAGGTCAAGAACAGGATAAATCAGAAAAAAAGGAAGAACCCATAGAAATATACAAACCTAAGGTTCCCTTTTCCAGTAGACTTCGGGACTCCAAGAAACAATCTAACTTTGATGAAATAATGGAAGTCTTTAAAACTGTTCAAATAAATATACCTTTCCTCGATGCCATACGACAAATTTCCTCCTATACAAAATTCTTGAAAGACCTCACCACGGTCAAAAGAAAAATCAGCATTCCTAGGCAAGCTGTTATGGCTGCACAAGCCTTATCTCTCATTCAACAACAGATTGCCCCGAAATTCAAAGACTCTGGTTGCCCAACCATTGAAATAAAAATAGGAGAGACGATCATCCAGAGAGCTCTATTAGATTTAGGAGTCAGTGTGAACCTACTTCCCTACTATGTATACCAAAAGTTAGGTTTGGAGGAATTAAAGCCTACAAATATTACCCTTTCCTTAGCAGATAGGACAGTGAAGTACCCCAAGGAGATTGTAGAGGATGTAATAGTGAAAGTAAACGAGTTTTACTATCCTGTGGACTTCGTTATCCTTGAGACTGAACCTGCAATATATCCAGACAGTCACACACCTATAATTTTAGGTAGACCTTTCTTAGCCACAGCAAATGCTGTGATCAACTATCGAAATGGGATGCTGAAGTTATCTTTTGACAACATGAAAGTCGAGCTTAATGTCTTCAACATAAGTAAACAACTTCCAGATGACAAAGAAATCAATGAAGTTGACATGATTGAAAGTCTGGTTCAGGAGACTTTCTTACAAACTTATAATAAGGACCCTTTAGAAGCTTACCTTGCCCATTCCGAGGAAGGGGTCAAGCATGCGCCCCTTAGTTCTATTCCCCTTATGAGCATAGATCGTCATCAGCCGACTGTTCTTCATCGGACTCTTCCAAAACCATTCTTAGATAATGGTTGAAAAAAAAGGGGGATTTACATTTTGTCTGGCTGAAGACATAAAACTTAGCGCTCTTGGGAGGCAACCCAACATGTAATTTTCAAAAAAAAAATTCAATACATTACTAACATGCAGGTTTGGAGTTTTTTGGCCCCAATTGTCACTTTATCCACCCATATCAGGTAACTTCTCCTATGTCCTATTACTGCTTTAAATTTTCTTTAACATTGAGGACAATGTTAGATTTAGGTATGGGGGTGAGAATATTTTTGATTTTTTTTATGTAATTAAAAAAAAATTTAAAAAAAAAGAATTTCAAATTTTTAACTCAAACTCTAATCTTTTTGGCTGTACAAACCAGAAATTGCTTTGACAATAGCTTTGAGTTAAGGAATATGATAGCAGTTCTAGCTTGAGTTTCTGTCCCACCTATCTTCTGCTAACATGATACAAGATGATTTAGCACCTACACGTAAGCACATGAATAGTGGGGTATGTATACTTGCAACTAATATGAATACTTTTAATCTTCGGGATAATTTAAAGTTATATGTGTGATGAACACCCTAATCAAAAAAAAAAGAAGATAAAATAAAATAAAATAATAAGTTTATTTTAAGTCTTATCACTGAGTAACCGGGCCTCTTGCCTGGCAAGCAGCGAGTGTTCGCGTAAAAAGGTGAGGATGATTGAGATTAAACTATGAGTGACTAATTTGGCCTTGAAGCCTAGTTAACTTGAGTTATTAAGCCTATTAGGATGTCTCTACACCTAGTGCCTTGAGCCATCTGGATCGGGAGTCATTGGCCTAACACTCGCTACATGGGTCAGCTAGAAAGCTTAATAAGGCTAGATATTGCACAAGTCATTCTTCTTAGCATTCAGTCTGATAAAAAAATATAAATAAATAAATAAATAAATCCGGGGTGTTCATTACCATTTAACTCTAGAAAGTCTTGAAAATTGGAGTGATCATGTTGGAAGTAAGTGAAAGCCACTCATTTATGATACTATCTTGCACCTCACTACATTCTTGACTTGTTAGCCGATAGATGGGGTGTAATGAAACTTGAGTTAAAGTCTGCTTAAATATGATAGCTATAAGTCTTTATTGTCCTTGCAATTCTAGTTTCATATAGTAATACTTGTTCAAATGTCGAGTTAAAATTTGAAAATCCCTAACTAATGAAGTTTGTGGGTAACTTCTCTGCAAACCCTCACGAGACAACACTCGTCCACTAGGGTAACCTAGGGGTTTAACGGCTTGTTGCACGTGCTAAGTGCAATCGTAATGCTCTACGAAAGTGAGTATTTATCTTAGTATATTTATATAATAAATAACACTTTTGCACTCTTATCATTTTCGTACTAAATTGCTAGAGACTAGCAATAAGCTAGTTGGGGGGTGTGATGAGAGCACAAAAGTACAATCATCGTACCATCTTAATTAGTATTATAGTTAATTTTTAATGATAAAATTAATTAATTAACATTGTATTTGTGTTTGAGTGCAAGGAATCCAAGAGACCCAATAACATTGGGTTTCAGCCCAATGCCCGGCAGCTCGAGCTCAACAAATTCTCCAGCTGCCATACAAGCATGAAATCCCGCGCCATCCATCAGATCACCTTCCAAATCAGTCCCACATCAAGGCCCTGCGATCATTTTCTTCTCAGCCACCTAGCCTCCCGCAGTGCATCACGGTCGTCCATCCTCCCCAGCTCCAAGCTTCCAGATCCTCACAGCATCCCACGCGCGCCCCATTCCGTGCGATCATGGGAGTCCCCAGTGCGTCTCCAGCGCCCGTCCGCATTCATCACGGATTTCGCATCCGTCCGTAGGCCAAAGAAGAGGATCCATCTTCTTCCATCCGTGAAGCATCCATCCCGCAGATCCCTCCTTCCGCTTCATAAATGCCTTCTCCCAGCATCCGCCCACACCGTCCCCCTCTCCCGTGATCCAAGCCGGACGATCCCAGCGGCCAGCCCCTTCTTCCCGTCGGCATTCATTTCAATGCATCCCCATGATAGCAGCATCCGACGTCCGCTCCCATTTCTTCCGTCCGTTTCAAAAGCAGCAAATCCCAGCCATTCCGCCTCACAGATCCGAGCCAAGCACCCATGCCAGCTCCGCCGGATCCCCAGCGCCTCAGCCCGCGTCTCCCCCTTCCTCCGCCTCTGCTTGCGCCCGTGATGTGGACGCTAATCCATGATTCCCAGCCTCTCGGAGGACCCCCGTTTCCGTCCGCATTCACAACCATCCGCAATCAAGCATCTACCATCCGATTGCAAGCCGTGATCCCAGCCATCTCCGTGGCGGATCCACGTTTTCCTCCAAGCAATCCCGCGGCCAGCTCCACCGATCCAGCCATCTTCTTCAGCCCTCCTGTGTCAGCAAATCGCACAAGACTCGCGTCCGTTACCCCTCCATCAGGGGATCCACCGCCGGCTTCAAGGGATAGGGGAGATCTATATAAAGGAGAGAATAGAGAAGAAAAGGAGGAGAGGAAGGAGCTTGGCTGGGTGGTGGCCAGCGGGTCCAAGAAAGAAACAGGGGAGGAGGGAGGTTCGGTTTGGGGAAGAAGAGAGAAAGAAAAAGTTCATGCTCTGTTTTCAAACAGAGCATGTTACTTGTTCTTCTTTTTCTTTTTATGTTCTTTTAGTTTTAGTTTAATTAAGAGCATTGTTGTTTTAAATTTAATTAAGAGTCTTATTTGTAGCTCTTTCTGTTGCAATTTTACTGAAGAGTTTTATTTTAAGAGCTTTAGATTTGCAATCTTAATTTATGTTTTTCACATTCTGTAATTTTTCTTTTTATGCAATACAATTAAATCTTCCTTCATGCAATTTGTGTTCGCCTCAATCTTCTTGTTTTCATCCATTTTAATTTATGCCAAAACTCTTCTTTGATTAATTAAATAAATGCTTTTCAAATCTGAGTACCTTTCTTTTAGTTAGTTTCAATTAGAAAATCATATCAACATCCCCGACATAATGTTTTTCTTTAGTTATTCAAAAATCGCTTTTGAATCCGAGTGAACGTTTTTATTTTTAAGCAACTCCAATCGCCTCCCTGTGGATCGACCTCTTACAACCACTATTCTTCGAGTAGAACAGGTAAGAGTAAAATTAAATTAAACTTTGTTTGTCGGTTCTAACAACGATCTGTTTAGCATATTTTTAGGTAAACAGGAATCGGACGAACAGGAGTATTTACATGTTTAGGCCTCTTACATTGAAGGAAGCTTGGGATCCCTTTAAACATAACACAAACTTGACTAACTTGTGAAACAAGATTTCTAGAATAAATCTTGCCTTAAGGGCAACAAATAGAATTCAAATTAACAGGTGCTTCTAGAAGAAACAAGAAGAAAAATTGACTAAACTTTGAAAAATCATCCTTACATTAGTAGACCATGGAATGGTACTTTCATAATTATATTAAACTTTGCCAACAATGCATCTACATGACAAATCTTCAATAAAATGAGTGTAACATCCATGTTTGAGATTGATTGAAGTGATTCAACATGCATTACAAATCAAATTTGGCAACATCAAACTCTTGGAAGTGGTTTGAGCTTAGTTCATCTTGTACTAATATTTGTAATTCCATCTTTGAGAAGGATGTTTTTTGGATTGCAACTTGACCAATTACTGGTATAGCATATAAAGCTTAAACTCATTGAACACTTATGAGTCAATTATCATTTCATATCCTCCTTCTAAATTCTAATCAGTCATGAAAGGCTTCAAAGATTGCCTAGGGCTCTTGTGATAGTAAAGGATTTGGAATCAGCTTCGATCTTATTTCAATATATACAACTTCTGGTGCATCCATATCTATTTTTCCTTAGTAGTTTTTGACTCGTTGTTTCAATCCTTTGAGATGCTCTATCATAGAACTCGATGTAAAAAAGTATAGGATCAAGAAATTGTAAGTCTAAGCGTATCTAGTTTGTTAGTCAATCACTCTAAATTAGCTTAATTTAGAGGCATATACTTGAAGGGATTAAATGCTTAATTTGCTTGTGGTTCATTTAATAATCAAAAAAATTGCAATTCAAATTACTCAAACCTTAGATGTGCCCCATGCTTGGGACCTTGGAAGTCCAAAATTAAAGAGCGATTTGATGGCAGGCAGCGGCTAAGGCAGGTTTTTGATGTGATGAAAGTAAAAGCAATATCTGACTATAGCTCGAATAGTTTCCAAATATAGAGAGTATGTCAACAAGAGTTTGTAATCTAGATGGAGGAGAAAGGAAATCATTGTACCAAGAAAGCAAAGAAGGAAATAGAAAAAAATAAAAGGAGAGAAAGGGATGGAAACCGGTTTAACCCGTAAATCTAGTTTTAATCTAATCATTTTTAATACAAGATAGATTTCGAATTTCTATGATGAGTATACTGGCTATATGCATCCGCACAAGCCCACATAGCAATCTCTCTTTTGTTATTTAGACTTTACCAAAACGGTTACCAATCAATATAATGGTCATTATTTGCTCCAACCTATATGATTTAGAATCATTATATTATTAATTCAGAAATAGTTTCATTTCAAACATGAACAATGCTCTATAATTGCCATCCATTCATGGGCATAGCACGTGACCAAACTCTAACTTTGACTCATAAAGTGCATAGTAGACGGAAATTGACCCCAGCTTTGGGAGTGTGCACGTCATTTTCTATCTTTTTTTTTTTTGGTGAAAACGGCATTTCATATAACTCTAACTCGAGTACATCCAACCATATCAAAAGAGAGTAAAGAGAACAACGGGGTGGGACTATCAGCTACTGATGTCCAAAGAAACCCTCCCGAGTGCCGGGCAACATAGGAGGCGACCCAGTCAGCTGCTCTGTTCGCCTCCCGATACACATGTATAGCATGAAAGTCACCCATCTCCTGAGCCAGTCTCCTAGTCTCAAGGATGAGTGGATGGCCATCACCGTACCTATCCACCCCCAGAATCCAGTCGATCACTACTGAAGAGTCTCCCTCGAGAAGCACCCGAGCAGCACCGAGAACCCTCCTCGCAAAGGATAAGCCCTCCCAAGCAGCACGCAGCTCTACCCCGACAACGGTAGGTCCTGAAATGCTACGACCCCCAGCGGCTATCAGTCTACCCCCACAGTCTCTGATCACAAATCCCACACCTCCAGAGACACCATCCACCGACCGACTACCATCAAAATTCACCTTGAGATGACCAGGAGGTGGGGGTACCCAAGAAACAAGGGCGAACCTGGGCGCTATAACAGCGGAAAGAGTACCCCAGATGTCCCTGGCCATCCCAGAGATGAAAGAAGCAGAGGCCGCGTCGATCTCCCCTGCATGTAGCACAGCTCGATCCACCACCATCCTCGAGGACCACCTCCTCCCCTCAAATAGGCGAGCATTCCTGTCCAACCAGATATGATAAGTCATGTGTGCCAGCATGATGCCCGCCTGAACAAAACACGGGCTCCGTATAGAGGCTCTCAATACGTGCATCAGGTCCTGAGTCGTCTCCACTGAAAGGGGTAACAGAACAGGGGACCTACTCCATACCTTCCTAGCCCTGGGACACTGCAATAGAACATGGTCAATGGTCTCCTCAATCCCCAAACACAGCTCACAACAATAAGAGATCAACATGCCCCGTCTAGCTAGCATGCTCCTGGTCGGTAGACATCCCCATGCCGCCTTCCAGAAGAAGAGCGCCACCCATGGATGACATCGCAATCGCCAAATCCATCTACCCTCAATCCACCGATCTGGTGCCTTACTGATCAAGGTATGGAGATCCCGAGCTCGCACCTGCGCTCGGCCCGTCGGCCACCAGACTAACCTGTCCGGCACCTCCTACTTGGGAATCGGAATATCCATGACCAACTCAGCCAACTGCTCCCCAAACACCTCCCGAATCAGACCCTCCCTCCAGCGGCCCCCCTCTGGGTCCATCAGATCACTGACCCTGAATCCAACAATCCTCGCCGAGTCCACCATGGTCGGAAGTCGGCTGATCGGCTGCTCAGTCACCCACCTATCCTCCAAAACGTCAATCGACCGCCCATCTCCAATGGCCCATCTCAACTCCGGTAGCACCAGCGCTGCTCTAGCACACATCTCCCTCCACACCGGAGAATGGGAGCGGCCACCACGCACCCCAGGTATCAAAGCTCCATATTTGGCCCTCATCAACGAGGACCACATACTATCCGGCTCTAACACAAATCTCGCCGCATGTCGAGCCGCTAGCGCCTCCCGCCTAGCCATCAGAGACTGCACCCCCAGCCCGCCGAACCTGATCGGCTGACACACCACCTCCCATGCCACCAAATGGATACCTCCTCTGCCCCTACTCCTCCCCCAGATAAAGTTCCTAAAGGTCTGCTCAAGAGTCCTCACAAGAGACACTGGAATAAAGGAATTGGACAATAAATAGACGGGGATCGAAGAAAGGACTGACCGAACCAATGTGATCCTCCCCATCATGGAAAGAGTATGCATCTGCCATCCCTCCAATTTGTGTCTGATACTGAGCTCGAGTGATAAGCAATCCCTGCTCCGCAGCCGCCGACCAGAAATCGGGACCCCCAGGTACCTCAGCATACCCTCCTGCTCGCCCACCCCTAAAATCTCTAAAATAGAAATCCTCACTGCCGGCCTGATCCTCGGGCTGAAACATACAGAAGACTTCCCCAGGTTAACTCTCTGTCCTGATACCTCACAATAGTGCCAAAGGATCCTGCGAAGGACCTCCGCGGTCCGTCTCGTAGCCCGAGCAAGCAATAAACAATCATCGGCAAAAAGAAGGTGAGACAACGAAGGGGCCCCCTCCACCGGTCTATAAACCTCCATCTCCTCAGTGTCCATCGCCTGTCTGAGAGCTCTGGATAGCGCATCCGCACACATAATAAACAAGAGTGGTGAGAGGGGGCATCCCTGTCGAAGCCCTCCAGCAGACTCAAAAAAGCGGGACGGCGAGCCATTCACCAAGATGGCAAATGAAGGAGCCCTCACGCATCCCATAACCCAGTTGATCCATGTCGCATGAAAGCCAAACCCCTGCATGGAACGCCGAAGAAAATCCCAACTCATCCTGTCGTAGGCCCTCTCCATATCAAGCTTGATCCCCATCAAGCTCCTCCTCATCGGGGCTCTATGCAAGTCAAACATAAACTCCTGGGCAATCATCACATTATTTGAAATACTCTGCCCTCCCAAAAAAGCACCTTGCTCCGGACTGATCAGCCTCGGAAGAATATCCCTCAACCTAGCGGCAAGTATCTTCGCCGTAGCCTTGTACAAGGTCGTACACAGGCTAATCGGACGAAAATGGCCCGGTTCTGTGGCGTCCTGCAGTTTCGGTATCAATGTGATGAAAGTCCGCTGCCACTCGGAAGGTATCGCAGACGTGCAAAAAAACTGCTGAATGGAGGCCGTCACATCATGCCCGACTATCATCCAGTACCTCCGAAAAAATAATGGTGGAAAACTATCTGGCCCCGGGGCCTTATCCCCCTCAAGGGACCAGACCGCCTCCCTAACCTCCCTCTCCGAAACCGGCCTGATCAACGCTGCAGTCTCCTCCTCCGACACCCCAACCCAAGGCACTGGAATGTCCTCTGAGCTCCCACCCCCTAACTGCTCAGTCCACCGTGTCCTGAAAAAGCTCTCCACAATCCGACGAATCTGAGCAGGATCCTCCGTCATCAGCCCATCCTCGCCCCTGATAGCTCTGACCCGATTCTGGTGTCTCCTGATAACTGTCGCCTGATGAAAATATCTGGTATTCCGATCCCCCTCCAGTAACCACTGTATCCTAGACTTCTGTCTCCAGAATATCTAATGCTGTCTAAGAAGAGAGTCGTGCAGTGCCAAGTGGGATCTGAGCTCCCCCACCTCCTCCTCTGATAAGCCCCCCCTGGGACTCCTGAAGCTGTAGTCTGGTAATCACCCCCTCTAGATCCTCCACCCTCCTAAAGATGTTCCCCACCTCCTCACGGTTCCATCGCCGAAGCCGTCTCCTCGTCATCTCCAATCTGCGAGTCACTCGATACATAGCATCTCCCCTAACAGGCACCCTCCAGGCCTCCCGCACCATCTCCCAGGATCGAGGATAACTGAGCCAGATCTTCTCGAACCTAAAAGGGGAACGGGCTGGAACAAGTGCATCAGTACTGACCAATAGTGGACAGTGGTCCGATGCAATCCTCGGCAGATGACGGACCTGGTGATCGGGAAAACACTGTATCCACCCAGCAGTGGCACAGGCTCTGTCTAGCCGCTCCCAAACTCTGGCCTGTCCCTGCTGATTATTACACCATGTGAACTTTGGGCCAGAAAAGCCCAAATCAACCAAACCATTCACCATAAGGAAGTCCTGGAACTCCCTAATCTTCCTCTCACAAGAGAAAGGCTTTCCCCCCATCTTCTCCTGAGGGTCAACTATGCAGTTAAAATCACCCGCCAACAACATTGGATGTCCCTGACTAATCAACTGGGTGGCCTCCTCCCACAAGATCCTCCTCACCCTATAATCTGTACTCGCATACACCGCTGCCAAAATCCACGGGTTTCTATTCCCCTCCGAGATGACCATAATCACCTCTTGGTTGCAAAGATTGAAAATATCCAATTGACAGCACCCCGAGCCCAAGTAACAATGATACCACCGGATAGCCCTTGAGAATCAACTGCAAAGAATCCCCACCCTCTCGGTACTGCCCTTCTTGCCTTCTGAAGGCCCCTTCCGGATAACCGGGTCTCGAGAAGGACACAAATATCAGGACTGTGATGGTGCATCAACCTACGAAATGCCGGAATAAATGACGGCTTCCCCGCTCCACGGCAATTCCATAAGAGAATCTTCATAAATCACCCGACAAAATTGACGTGGCCCACTTCCCCGGGACCACTACTACCGGCTGCCTCAGCATCCCGCTGCCCACACAAGACCTCGGAACTCACCCCCTTCACAGACGCCATCAACTGGGACACCACCTTCTTGTGCTTCCCCTTCCTGTCTACCATAGCCACAGCCCTCAAACCAGGCTCTGTGTCAATCCCCATCAGATCTCCAACACCCAAGAGGCCGCCATCACCCTTAAAATCCTCCCCTTGAAAGAGGTTGGCCACAAGATTGGGGTCACTGTTGGCCCATGCCAAATGGCACGCTGTGCTAGCAGTGTCTTCCCCGATTTCATTTGCGATCGCTCCCACCAAGCCAGCCTCATGCTCGACTTCCATCCTCCGATCCGACGCCGCCGGCACCGTGGAAGCACCAGTCGACGTCACCACCACCGTCTCTGCCAAGTTCGCTGTCGCCGCCTTGTCTGTCCGCGTCAGCTTCCGCCCGATCGACACCCCACCACCGATGCCAGACACCCCCCCACCTCCCCGGTGCTCCGGAACCTCCCTCAGGGGCCGCTTGCGCATCACAGATTGAGGCGGAGGAGAACTCCGGCTTCTCCAACGTCGGACACCCTCCAGCCTTCCGGAGAGCACCGCCGATGGTTGCTGCCCCCCGCCGAGCTGGGCCCGGCCTCCCGCGGGGGCTCTCGAACGCTTCAGATGACTAGGGCTTGGCCCACTGGAACGAAAGGCCTGCTTGGGCCCTTCAGCCTGGCCCATCGAAGTGCTGGCCCCACTCGAGCTCGGCTTACTCCCCGACTCAGCCCGCGGCTCTGAGTGATGGTCGGGTTGACTCGGTCCTTCCCCGATCGCCCCTCCTCCGGCAACCGAGATGTCCTTCTCCAACGTCTGCCGCCGGGTGAACTTGGAAGGCTTCTGCCACCCCTCGAGATCGATTGGGGAGGTGCTGGAGGCCGGCACAATTCCGGTGGGCCTCGGGGCAGCGCGAGCGGGAGAAGGTACCGAGTCCGGCCTCCCCCTTTGCTCGGACGTCTCCATCCCCCGCCTGGGGAAGTTGGCCGGACGATGGACGCGGAGGCGGTTCGTGACCATCCAAGGACCAAAGACACCCTGCTCCCCCGAATCGCCTACCTCCCCATCCGCCACCACCGAAGGCTCCGAATGGCTCTCCCCAGCCATCTTCTTCCCTGTGTTCGAGCTCCCCTCCACACCATCCCCCCCCATCGCCGGAAAGAGGGAACCGCATTCCTTCGTAGGATGGCCAATCCTGCCACATTTGGAGCAGGGGGCCGGCAGATTTTCATAGACGAACGCCTGCCAAAATTTATCCTCAACTCCCTCCGAGCTCCCCTTCAGAAAGATCCCCGGCTTCGGTGGGGCGGAGCAATCCAACGCAATCTTGACCCTTGCAAAGCCAAATCGACCCCCCTGTTCCGTGAAGCTGTCCACTGCCAGTGGTTCACCGGCCCTCGCGGCGATCCGGAACAGGGTCGGCCCCTTCCAATAGTCCAGAGGAAGCCCCGGGAGCCGAAGCCACACTACCACTCGGTCTAACCCACCGGCACCCGGAACGAAGTTGGGGCGCCACCGTTCCATGGCTAGCAGCTGCCCAGCCACTGACCATAGGCCATTCAACAGAGCAGCCTCCCGATCTTCTCCGTTGGCAAACCTCACTACGATGAGACCATCCACTAGAGAGAAACATTCGACATCATACTGCAGCTTGCCCACCCTGCGAATCTCCTTCGCGACCCAAACTGCCGGAACACTCCTTCCCATACTTTGCACAATTACTGTAGTGCTCCACCACTCCGACCTCGCCCCCTCCAGCTCTTGGTCCGGCACCTCCAGGATCTCCGGGAACTTGCTCTGCAATGCCAGTAGCTCCCGTGGAGAGATCCGATGGTTCGTCCAGACCGACTGCCTCGGAGCACCCTTCGCCACCTCCGACCAAGTGGGAGCCTTCGCCCCCTCCCCAGGGACAGGTGGCCGAGTCCCACCTGCCTTCCCCGGTGCCGACGTAGCCGATTTTCCCGCTCCAAGATCCGCCATGTCACACACCCCGCACCCGTTCGACAAAACGTCCCTGTGACTCCAGCTCGATTCACGAATCTTAAAGCACACACCCGCTCACACCCGCTCGCGCCTCGGTCGCTTCATTTTCTATCTTTGAATCAAATAAAAGGCTTCCTTGCAGATAGACTGGAGTTCAAAGGGAGCAGTCCGGCCAGTTTTTATAAACCACTGGCGTCCAAGATTCGGCGGATTTTCGCGGTTTCAACAAACATGTCCGGTTTCCCGAGTCCTCAGTATACAACCCAAAAACGTTGGCTAGTCTCTCGCACTCTCGCCCTCTTTCTCCCGCTAAGAAGGCCATGGGCGTCTCCTCTCTCAGGCTCGACCCCGTCCCCGTCTACATCCGCCGGCGGGGGACTTCCACCGGAGGCGGGAACTGGAGTTCCGCGAGGTCACAGAGTACGGCATGGGCACCTTCTTCTGTCTTCCCGTTGCGGGATCCGCGGCGGTATGGGAGGGCGGCGGTGGCGACCGCCACCCCTGCTGCCTCGCGCTCCCTCAAGTTGACTGCCTCGGCGAAGCCGGTGCCGGCGGAGGTGGAGAAGGGCGGCCGTATCGACCGGGTGAGATCGCTGAGCCAGGTCGCCGGCGTGCTGGGCTGCCAGTGGGGGGACGAGGGCAAAGGGAAGCTCGTCGATTCTCTCTCCGGGCATTTTGATATTATCGCCCGATGTCAGGTAATATCTCATCCTTCGTTTCTTTTTCAATGCCTATTTGTTTATTTCTCTCTCTTTGTGTAATTTATATAAAGAATACTATTTTGATACTTTAGATGGGTTTAGGTTGATGGGTTTATGGTGTTTAGGGGACAGGATGGTATTTGTAATGCTTGTGTTGCCATCGATCAGGTCATGTACAAGAATAATTTGTGACTTACATGAAAATCGACATATGTGATACTTCTTGCCACTATCTATGACAACTGACAAACAGAGATTGACACATGTAAAGTTCATTTAGTGCCAATTACCATTAGGAGTCACTAGAGGAACTTGCTTGGAAAATTTATTTTTTTCCTGGAAACTGTAGTTTTCCATTTATTTCATTCAAGGTTATCATGGTTTGTATCGACTCCCGATACAACATATCACGGGCCTAAATATTTTGGCCGATATAAACCGAGAACTCCCGATATATCAGCTGACATAATATACGGAAGGCTGACATGTTTTTAATAAAAGAAATACAGTTCAAGATTTAGTATCTTAATTTATTTTTTTATTTTGGATTTACCGTATGGGCTATGATTTAGAGATCTAGATATTAAAGTATCAACCATATCTCGGATAATCATGCTTTCTATAAAAGTTAACTATTTTGTATATTCACCTAGATAAACTCAGATCTTAGTTCATCTGGGTCTAAGCCACCAGCCGAAACGATTGAAATCTCAGTCTTTAAATTATTTTTTCCTGGAAACTCTAGTTTACCATTTGTTCCATTCAAGGTTTTCATCTTGGCCGAGATCTTGGTTTGTATTGACTCCCGATACAGCATATCATATCTCGGGCCTAAATATCTTGGCCAATATAAACCGAGAACTCCCGATATATCAGCTGGGATGATATATAGATATAGGCCGACAATTTTTTTAATATAAGGAATACAGTTCAAGATTAGTATCTTAATTATTTTTTTTATTTTGGATTTATCATATGGGCTATGATTTTGATATCTAGATATTAAAGTATGAACGATATCTTGGATAATCATGATTTCTTTAAAAATTAATTATTTTGTATATTGACCGAGATAAACTCAGATCTTAGTTCATCTTGATCTAAATAACCTGCCAAAATGACCGAAATCTCAATCTTTAAATTATTTTTTCTTGGAAACTCTAGTTTTTCATTTGTTTCATTCGAGGTTTTTATCTTGACCTAGACCTTGGTTTGTATTTTGTAACGACTCTTGATACAATATATCATATCTCGGGCATAAATATCTTGGTTGATATAAATCGAGAACTCTCGATATCAATGGAGATGATATACAGAAATAGGATGACAATTTTTTTAATATAAGGAATACAGTTCAGGATTAGTATCTTAATTTATTTTTTTATTTTGGATTTACCATATGGGTTGCGATTTTGATATCTAGATCTCAAAGTATCAAACATATCTCAGATAATCATGATTTCTTTAAAAGTTAACTATTTGGTATATTGACCGAGATAAACTTAGATCTCAGTTCATTTTGGTCAAAACCACCTACCGAAATGGCTGAAATCTCAGTCTCTAAATTAATTTTTCTTGGAAACTCTAGTTTTCCATTTGTTTCATTCAAGATTTTCATGTCGGCTGAGATCTTAGTTTGTATTGAGTCCCAATATGACATATCATATCTCGGGCCTAAATATCTTGGCCAATATAGACCGAGAACTTCCAATGTATCAGCTGAGATGATAGACAAATATAGGCTAACAATTTTTTCAATATAAGGAATACAATTCAAGATTAGTATCTTAATTATTATTATTTTTATTTTGGATGTACCATATGGGTTGCGATTTTGATATCTAGATCTTAAAGTATCAACCATATCTTGGATAATCATAATTTCTTTAAAAATTAACTATTTTGTATATTGACCGATATAAACTCAAATCTCTATTCATCTTGGTCTAAGCCACCTGCCGAAATGACTGAAATCTTACTCTTTAAATTAATTTTTTTTGGAAACTCTAGTTTTTCATTTGTTTCATTCAAGGTTTTGATCTCGACTTAGATCTTGGTTTGCATGGACTCCTGATACAACATATCGTATGTCGGGCGTAAATATCTTGGCTGATAGAAATCTAGAACTCTAGAAATCAGCTGAGGTGATATACAGATATAGGCTGACAATTTTTTTAATATAAGGAATACCGTTAAAGATTAGTATCTTAATTTATCTTTTTATTTTGGATTTACCATATGGGCGGTGATTTTGATATCTAGATCTTAAGGTATCAAACATATCTCAGATAATCATGATTTCTTTAAAAGTTAACTATTTGGTATATTGATCGAGAAACTCAGATCTCGGTTCATCTTGGTCTAAGCTACCTACTGAAATGACTAAAATCTCAATCTCCAAATTATTATTTTTTAAAACTCTAGTTTTCCATTTGTTTCATTCAAGCGTTTCATCTCGGTCTGAATCTTGTTTTGTATCGACTCTCGATGCAACATGTTATATCTCACGCCTGAATATCTTGGCCATTATAAACCAAGAAATCTTGATATATCAGCTGAGATGGTATAAAAATATAGGTTGACAATTTTTTGAATATAAGAAATATAGTTCAAGATTAGTATCTTAAATTTTTTTATTTTGGATTTACAATATGGGCTGCAATTTTGATATTTAGATCTTAAAGTATCAACAATTTTTCGAATAATCATGATTTCTTTAAATGTTAAATATTTTGTATATAGATCGAGATAAACTCAGATCTTTGCTCAACTTGGCTGAGATCTTGGTTTGTATCGAGTCCTGATACGACATATCATATCTCGAACCTAAATATCTTGGCCGATATAAGTTGAGAACTCTCGATATATCAGCTGAGATGATATAAAGATATAGGCTGACAATCTTTTCAATATAAGAAATTTAGTTCAAGATTAGTATCGTAATTTACTTTTTTATTTCAGATTTTACCATATGGGCTGTGATTTTGGTATTTACATCTTAATGTATTAACCATATCTCGGATAATCAGGATTTCTTTAAAAATTACTATTTTTTGTATTGACAGAGATAAACTCAGATCTCAGTTCATCTTGGTCTAAGCCACCTACCGAAATGACTGAAATCTCAATCTCTAAATTATTTTTTCTTGGAAACTCTAGTTTTCCATTTGTTTCATTCAAGGTTTTCATCTCGACCTAGATCTTGGTTTGTATCGACTCCCGATACAACATATCATTTCTCGGGCGCAAATATCTTGGCTGGTATAAATCGAGAACTCCAGATATCAGCTGAGATGATATATAGATATAGGCTGACGATTTTTTTAATATAAGAAATATAGTTCAAGATTAGTATCTTAATTTATTTTTTTTCTTTTGGATTTACGATATGGGCTGCGATTTTGATATCTAGATCTTAAAGTATAAAACTATCTCGAATAATCATGATTTCTTTAAAAGTTAACTATTTGGTATATTGAAATGGCTGAAATCTCAGTCTCTTAATTATTTTTTCTTGGAAACTCTAGTTTTCCATTTATTTCATTCAAGATTTTCATCTCAGCCGAGATCTTGCTTTGTATCGAGTCCCACTATGACATATCATATCTTGGGCCTAAATATCTTGGTCGATATAAACCGAGAACTCCTAATGTATCAGCTGAGATGATACACAGATATAGGCTAACAATTTTTTCTATATAAGGAATACAGTTCAAGGTTAGTGTCTTAATTTATTTTTTTGTAATTTTGTTTTTACCATATGGGTTGCAATTTTGATATCTAGATCTTAAAGGATCAACCATATCTTGGATAATCATAATTTCTTTAAAAATTAACTATTTTGTATATTGATTGGGATAAACTCAAATCTCAATTCATCTTGGTCTAAGCTACCTACTGAAATGACTGAAATCTTAGTCTCTAAATTATTTTTTCTTGGAAACTCTATTTTTCCATTTGTTTCATTCCAGGGTTTCATCTTGGTCTAGATCTTGGTTTGTATCGACTCCCGATACAGCATATTATGTCTCGGGCCTGAGTATCTTGGCCAATATAAACCGAGAAATCTTGATATATCAGCTGAGATGGTATACAAATATAGGTTGACAATTTTTTAATATAAGAAATACTCGTTCCACATTAGTATCTTATTTTTTTTTTAATTTTGGATTTACCATAGGGGCTGCAATTTTGATATCTAGATCTTAAAATATCAACAATTTTTCGAATAATCATGATTTCTTTAAAAGTTAAATATTTTGTACATTGATCGAGATAAACTTAGATCTTAGCTCAACTTGGCCTAAATGACTGAAATCTCAATCTTTAAATTATTTTTTCTTGCAAACTTCAGTTTTCCATTTGTTTAATTCAAGGTTTTCATCACGGCTGAGATCTTGGTTTCTATCGAGTCCCGATACGACATATTATATCTTGAGCCTTAATATCTTAGCCGATATAAGTTGAGAACTCCCGATATATCAGCTGAGAGGATATACAGATATAGGCTTACATTTTTTCAATATAAGGAATATAGTTCAAGATTGGTATCATAATTGATTTTTTTATTTCGCATTTTACCATATGGGCCATGATTTTTGTATCTAGATCTTAATGTATCAACCATATCTCGGATAGTCATGATTTCTTGAAAAATTAGCTATTTTTTATATTGACCAAGATAAACTCAAATCTCAGTTCATCTTGGTCTACGCTACCTGCCGAAGTGACTGAAATCTCCGTCTTTAAAATATTTTTCTTGGAAACTCTAGTTTTCCATTTGTTTCATTCAAGGTTTTCATCTCAGCTTAGATCTTGTTTGTATCGGCTCCTGAAATAACATATCATATCTCGGGCTTGAAGATATAGGCTGATAATTTCAGCTGACATGACATACAGATATAGGCTGATAATTTTTTTAATATAAGGAATACAGTTCAAGATTAGTATCCTAATTTATTTTTTTTTATTTTGGATTTTTCATATGCGCTGCAATTTTAATATCAAAATCTTAAAGTGTCAACTATATCTCGAAAAATCATGATTTCTTTAAAAATTAACTATTATGTATATTGATCGAGATTAACTCAGATCTTAGTTCATCTTGGTCTAGGCCACTTGCCGAAATGACTGAAATCTCAGTGTTTTTCATTTGTTTCATTCAAGATTTTCATCTCGGCCTAGATCTTGGTTTGTATGGACTCACGATACGACATATCATATCTCGGGCCTAAATATCTTGGCCGATATAAACCGAGAACTCTCGTTATATCAGCTGAGATGATATATAGATCTAGGCTAACAATTCTGTAAATATAAGGAATGCAGTTCAAGATTAGTATCTTAATTTATTTTTTTTATTTTAGATTTACCATATGGGCTGCAATTTTGATATCTAGATCTTAAAGTATTAACAATATCTCGGATAATCATGATTTTTTTTTTAAATTAACTATTTTGTATGTTGATCGAGATAAACTCATATCTCAGTTAATCTTGTTGTAAGCCACCTGCCGAAATGACTGAAATCTCAGTCTTTAAATTATTGTTTCTTGGAAACTCTAATTTTCCATTTGTTTCATTCAAGGTTTTCATCTCGGTCGAGATCTTGGTTTGTATGGGCTCCCGATACGACATGTCATATTTCAGGCCTAAATATCTTGGCCGGTATAAATCGAGAACTCCCAATATATTAGCTCAAATGATATACAGATATAGGCTGACAATTTTTTAATTTAAGGAATACAATTCAAGATTAGTATCTTAATTTATTTTTTTATATTTCTTATTTACCATATGCGCTGCGATTTTGATATCTAGATCTTAAAGTATCAACCATATCTCGGATAATCATGATTTATTTAAAAATAGATTTTTTGCATAGATACCCTTTTAAAAATTCAAATTTGCATGAATATCCTCTTAAAATTTATATTTATTTTTGTACCCTCATAAAATACTGTTTTTGCACAAATACCCCTAATATAACGATTCTTCTAACACCGTTAATAAAAATTATATTTATTTTAATTAAAAATAAAATAAAATTTTGAAATTATTTTTTGTCTATTGTGATCGCCTTGTTAATGTTTTCTTTTGCATATCTACCCATTAAGAGTATTTTAGTCATTTTAATTTGAAACCATTAATTCTTTAATGGCATTAGATGACATGGGTACATATCCAAAAATAAGAATAAAAAAAGATAGAATAACAAAATAAGTGTTTTACGGGATATACATGCAAATATCAATTGTGAAAGGGTATTCATGCAAAATTCGATATTTAGGAGGGTATTCATACAAAAAATTCTTTAAAAATTAACTATTTTGTATATTGACCGAGATAAACTCAGATCTCAGTTAATCTTGATCTAAATTGTCTGCCAAACTGGCTAAAGTTCAGTCTTTAAAAGTCTTGGTTTCGTTAGAATGACAAATTTGGGTTATAACTAGTTTCTTTTAAAAAATTCCTTTTCTATGGAAAAGTTGTATATTTCCTTTTCCTTTTCCTTGGAATTCTTTGGGACCAAACATACCCTAAGCACTCATCTGTATCTATGCAACATTTAGGATGGCCTGCGTCATTGAACAGTGGCCTGTTTCAAGTATATGGAGTGAATGCACATTGGCACATATCAGTCCATGCTAATATGAGCTTGCATTCTGCTTTCTTTTTTCGAGGCTATGCTCAACTATCCTAAGCAACCTTATTCTTTAGTTTACACTATAGAACTCTTTTACAATGATTTCGTTTTGTCCTTTTTAAATTATTTGAAGCCAAATCTACGTATCAGGTATGGCAATAACCAAAAAAGATCATTCTTCTATAGTATACCAGTAGTTAAGAAATAAAAGTAACTTATAACGACTTATGTCAGTATCAAAATAAACTTTGTGCCACATAATATGTTGTCAGTGTGTAAATATAGCTACATGTCTCCTTAGTATCTTTAATTATTGATTTTGACCCTATTTGTGTTGTTTACATGCACGCATAGTTCTGCAATGCTAGTTTCTATGACAAATCTTGTAAATGCATGCTATGCATGTAACAAGAAGTAAAAATAGCATATATGAGAAAGATTTTGACCTTAATTTTCTACAAATTGAATAAATAATATTTATTTAATGCATGTCCTATATTGGTATAAAGCATCAGAAAATAAATAAAGTAGCATATTCTAGTCCAAAGAAGAAAGAATTACAGAAAATCTTGTTCCACATATTTGGGGTCAGCTTTATGAATTCTCATTCACCAAATATTCCTATTTAGGGAGATAAAATCACATGCAAAGTGGCAAAAAAAGGTATATATGTAAAATCTATAGAAAAGTCCTTTTACAACCCCATTATCACCCAATCAAGCAAATTCTCATTATTCAGATCAAGGTCTGCAATCTCGGTACTAGATACCGTATCGATACCTTATCGGTATGGTACGGTATGGTATACATCTTTGCTGAAATAGCTTTCTAACCATTTTTCTCAATTTTTATCTCCGTACGCCTTGTTATAGACTGGTACATACCTCGGTATGCCTCGGTATGGGTGGTACATCTCGATACGGGTGGTATAGTGTTTGTACCGACTGAAAAGTGTGTTTCGTACCAGTTATCTCCCGGTATAGTATGGTACACCCTGTATGGGATGGTATGGCAGGCCTTGATTCAAATGAAATTACTGAAATTATGCCTTCATCTCCTTAGGAAATTTGTTTACTCTCTCTCTCTCTCTCTCTCTCGCTCTCTCTCTCTCTCTCGCTCGCTCGCTCGCTCGCTCGTACATTTATAATCACCAAATGAATACCTATACGAAGTAAGAATGCACTTGCTCATCCTAAACGGAAGAAACTTATAGAAGACTAGGCATAAGCTCTGTGTTTTTGGTGCCTAGTAAGCATAAACTTTAAGACATATAATAACTGCGCATCTATCCATAGAAAAATAGGAGTCTAAATGAGTTTTTACTATAGATTTTTTCCCCTTTTAGATATCATGTTTCCTTTTCAACTGTAGGAATTTAAACAAGCATTCCACAGAAAGATATAACGCTAAACAAGTAGCTAATGGATAGACATTGTGCAGTTGACTATGTTTAGATTGAGCTAAAAGCAGCAAAAACTTTATTGCAGTGGCCAATGAGAGTTAGGGTATTTTACAATCTTCACCTGATCAATACTTTCCCTAAAACACTAAGCATACTTGAGTTCACCAAGCTATCAAACTGAGAAGACAATATATGTGCAAGACTTCTTTTTAATATGGAAGGAGCCAACTTGGTAAAAAGTTTCTGGCTCCTGAAAGTGGGGAAACACCTCTCCCTTCTTCCAAATCCGAAACTCACCATTTGGAGGAGAGGAGAAACACTGGGTTATATATCAGTTCCCAGATTCGAAGCTAAACAAAGCAATTTATAGCTGAAAGAAGTCATCGAGGAACAGTGTGACACTTCCATGCTGGAAATGCTGGAAGATGGAAAAATCTCATAGTGGTCATATGACCTTTACAAAGAATGGAAAAAAATCACAATATTTGCGGTCTAAGTAGAGGTCATTGTGTTTATTGGAAATGCTAGATATGATATATCGAGTTTCGAACAAACTTTAAGGATTTGATATTAGGGATTGCAGACACTACTATTTTTCATTGGTACCCAAGTGCATGCTTTGAAAAAAGTATTTTGTTGCCCAATGAAAACATGCTCTTTATCTTTTTCAATATGATGGAAAGGTGGTGCAAAGCCTTGTGTCTTTCCACTTAATCTCAATCATCCACTGAAACCTAGGTACAAATTCTGAAAACCTCAACTAGTATAATCTGTTTGGGAAATGGTATTCCTTAAACTATCAGACAAGCTGATTCATTTTATATTGTGGAAAAGCTAGTTAATTCATGCATTCTTTTAGACTCTCATTACATATAGTAAAAAAGATGCTTCATTGATGTCATGTTTAGGAACTAATAATCCATATGTGATGCATAAAAATCTTCAACTTACATCTTTTAGTGAACCAGATTGCATCATCTTTAAGATTGATAGAAGACTTACATCAAGTAATCAAGCATTTGTTGGACGAATCCTTATTAAATGGAAGTGTGAAAACAGAAGAGTGCATTGTCAAATGCATAAGTATGAGGAATCTAATGTGAGAGATTGGTTGTCAGCAAGCTATCATCCATGCCAATATTCAATTGCAAGAGTTTGTAGTTATACAACGCACTGAGGTGGATTGCCAATCACTTGAACTGGATGTTCCATAGGCATAGGAATATATGGTTGAGTTCCAGGAGACATGCAATCAAGGTGATGTCTTTATTCAGGGCACGGTAGAATAAGAGGAAATAATCTTACTTTTGCCAGAGCACTATGTTGCTGATGCTTTGGTTGAAGGACCCAGACAGATAGGACCAAAGAATTCTTACCCAAGGTGGGCGTGATTAGATGTCTAAGCAATAATATGATGTCATCAAAAAGCTAATTGACCAACAATCATGTATAGTTTTCATCATTAATTATTCTATTACATTGTGCAGGGTCTGCATGGGTAGATGAACCCACTGCATACTGTAAAGTGACTATACTATCAATAAAAATAGACCAAAGCTCCTTGCATAATTTGTTTGTGACAGGAAAATACTTAGACTGTAGATAGCATTTATAAAATAACACAAACTCCTTGGTCCAACAAGATTGCCGATGGTTCTAGAGTGTCGATGTAACAATTATTTCTATCCTTCTACTTACCAGATAGGAGATCTGTTGCTTGAGCATGTATAGGACGAATACCTGAAGTGATCATGTTGCATGTGATCATTTTGGTTATAGAAAAGGTAGCTTGACGTGGTAAAAATTTAGTTTGACTGTGTAGTTTAAACTACAAAATAATAAACTGCATAACATAAATTACTTAAGAAAAAAATATTATATAAAAGAAAACCAGAATTGATATTGTCACTTGTATTAAAAGAAGGCAAACATGATCAAGTAATATAAACTGCAATACTAACATTAACACATGGCAGCATGCAAGCATGTGCCAAGCAGTTGGTCAAGTAGGAAAGACAGCATGTTCCTTGTTGGAGCTCCTATGTTGGTTTTCTTTTCCCTTTTTCCTTTTTGTGATGATTGGTAGGTCCATGTTTGAAAATCAGATCAAGGATGTGACAATCAGGGATTGTTAAGGGAATTGGCTGGGTCAAGCATATCTACATAATCTCAAAGAAGAACACGATCAGGATGGAAGGGACCACTGGATAAACTTCTGTCACTGAGAGAAAAGAATGTTTATGTCAGATTTTAATTTCATAAGACCAACTAACTCATTATTTTTTAATGCTTCCAAGACATCTGAAAGCAAAGAACAAAACATGCAATCAGTTCCTAGATCTTTTGCAGAACCACCCCTCATTTTAAAGATCTACCAAATATATATTTCAAGGAAAACATAAGAAACCAAGGAGCAGGGACAAGACAAGAATGTCTGTTTATTTATGAAGCCACTGCCAGGGAAAGCTCAATTACAGGTTACAGCCAGGGAAAGCTTCAATTAGTCAATAAATTCCAACTCACACAACACCCACACAACCAATAGGATAGTTCTAAGAGTCTAGGAGCCTCCCCTGAGGTTTATGCACTGTAACACCTAATTGAGTGCACATCAAATAAATAGCAAAAACAAAGTGAGAATGAAGGAAGCTACCTTGGGATTAGTTGATATTAGAGAGGGTAATAACTGTAACATTCACAGCGCATGGCCAACTTAGTTATTTCCTGTAGTAAAAGTTAATGATGAGACAAATGGGTGATTTACACTTTTTATCATTGTTGCCCAAGGTGACAAGCCAAGAGGAGGGGTTGAATTGGTTTTTCTAAATTTTTAATTTCTTAATTAAGTTAATTGATGAGTGAGTGATTTAGTTAATATTGATTGAGTGCGTGTAGTGAAGTTAGAACAATACACAATGCAAACACACAAGAAGTATTGTGGTTCGGTGCTCTCCTAAGCACCTACGTCCACTCCCCAAGCGACCCCTTGGGAATTCACTATAATCCCGCGGATTACAGTTGGATTGTTTTTCGGGCTCACAATCCGAAAACCTTTACACTTTGGTTTTTCGGGATCACCAAAAACCTATGTTAGTTTTACGGGCTCACCAACAAACCTTCACCATTGGTTTTACGGGTTCACCAACAAACCTACACCATTAGTTTTACGGGCTCACCAACAAACCTACACCGTTGGTTTTACGGGCTCACCAACAAACCTTACAAAATGATAAAGAAGAAGAAAGTTGAAACTCCTAGATGAGCAAATATAACAATTATGAGCTACAAAGAAGAGTTTAGAATATAGTTATCGCTTTGATAAAGCTCTTCTCTTCTTTGTCAAGATTGCTTCACTCTTCAAGGGTTGGTGGAGCTCTTGATGCCTCTTAGAATCTGCTCAACCACTTCCTTTTGGCTCTTTGAATGAAACACTTGATTGAAGAAGGCTAGGGCTTGCTTTTTCTTGAATGAACTTTGATTTGTTTGCAAAAGATGGTTTGCTCTGATGAATAGTATCACTTTAAATACTTTCCCACCTCTTTTGGTCACTCCCCATTGGTCAGATTTGAAAAACTATCCGTTACTAGCCGTTGGGAGGTCAAAAAGTACTTCTGCAGAACTAGCCGTTTTGCCCTTGCCCGTGCTGGGGTCGACCCAAGCTTTCCTGGGGTCGACTCAACTTACTGTTCATTGGGCTTGGGGTCGACTCAACCTTTACTGGGGTCGACCCTTGCTACATTGGGGTCGGCCTTCTCAGGAACCACAGAACCTTGGATTTTCGGCTGTTTTCACTGGGGTCGACTCAACCTATCTTGGGGTCGACCCATGCTACAGTGGAGTCAACTCAAACTCCATTGGGGTCGACTCTCTCAGGGATTCCAGAGACATGGTTTTTGAGTATATATCCTTGGGGTCGGCTCATGTTCAGTTGGGGTCGGCTCCAGCTAGGGTCGGCCCTCTCAGTAAATTACAGAGAGTTGTTTTCTTGAGGCTTGAAGCTAGGGTCGACTCAAGGTTCTTTAGGGTCGGCTCCATTCCTGGGGTCGACTCAAGCATACATGGGGTCGACTCCACTTACTGTTCATCTGTGCCATTTTTGCAGGGGTGTGCCAGATTGTTCCATGGTGTGCCAGGGTTGACTCCATTTATGTTGGGGGTCAACTCAATCCACACTTTGCTGCATCTTAAGGTTAGACTAATCCATATAATCAATGAAATATATTTCAAGCAATTTTGAGTGTATGCCATGGTAGAGCTACATACTCTTAACAATGAAAATTACTGTTTTGCCCTTAAGAGTATATTTCACTTGAAACCTTGCTGAATTAGAATTAAGAATTCTCTGTCCTTTTTTTATTACAAATTTTATCTCGTTGTTAATCATTGGAAGACATCTTGATCTCATTCTCTTAATGTATCGAGGGTGTCGTATTCATTGTATTATTAATTTGATATTTCCTCAATGGTGGTGTCAATCATCGAAATAACACTATCATCCTCAATCTCCCCCTTTTTGATGATTACAGGACATTGAGTATGAGCAGATTGATACTTATATTAAAATTAGGAGTTTTGTTTTAGAAAGAGCTCAAGTTGCTGAATTTCAGCTTTTCAAATTTGAAAGTGAAGACTCCCTCTTTTTCATCCAAATATTGCCAATTAGAACTTTTGATTTTCTTCCCCTTTCTTTTGTATTTTATTAAGGATGAAACTTCAAAAATTTTAGATAAAGCAAGAGTTTTAGGTTATGTATCGAGACATGAGAAGTATGTGCCAAATTCAGAAATTATGATTGAAAATTTAGACTTTCTTGTTTTAAAAATTTTCATTGTTACATATTGCTCCCCCTTAAGTGAATATTATCTCTTCCTATAATTTTCAAACTTATTTCTCTCTCTATTTTGCAACTTCTTTCTTTTCTTACTTCTTCCCCTTTTTGTTATCATCAAACGAGTGTATAGCAATGGATAAGTAGAAGCAGTAAATGATAAAAATTCAAATTTTATTGATCAAAATGGAATATTGTAGTACATTAATGCCAAAAGTACAATGTTCTTCAATTAAGGTGCAAAGTACATCAACCAAGTAAAATGCATATGAGAACTAGATAAATCCTAGGCACTAGTCATGATGGACTCCTGTAGTGCTAACATCGGGCCTAGGGGGAATCTAAGGGCTGTGATCTAGTCCTCATCCTCCTAGCATAAGTGGCGAGGGGAGGTCGAGCCTGATGGGACTGAGTCTGGCGTGGACCTCGGTGAGCTGGTGACTGTGCCGAAACCTCTGACTCAGCTGCTCGGGGCACAGATGGACCATGAGCCTCTCTCTCTGTAATGCTCCCATCTGGTCTCTGAGGTCTCTAATCTCAGCAGTCATACTATCCATCCTGCTCATCATTCTATCAGAGAGAGTCCTCACCTGAGCTGACACAAGTTTAGTCATCCTATTCTAAAACTCCTCTGTACATCCCGTAGGTATGGATGACGAAGGTCCTGCCTCTGAAGGTGCTGTAGGATGATCCGCAGGTATCTCATGCTCAGGGATAGAATCTCCAATCTCTGGTGTATCACCCTTCGGTGCATGTATTCCTGCACCTCCACGCACCCACTGACCGTTCACCTTCTCATAACCCATGCAAACTAAGAACCGTGCAATGTAGGTGTCAGTAAATAGTAGATGCCTGGATATCTCTTCCTTCACAGATATGTCATGCTGTTGGAATTTCAGGGTGAGTATCATACCGTAGGGCAAGAAAACTCTCGATTTGCAAATGGCCTCTCTCATCTGCCTGATCATCATAGCTTGAAGATTCAGGAAAATACCCTGAATGACATGCTCCATAATGACCATGTCTCGCTCAGATATGTGATCAAATCTCCCACTCTTCGAAAACAAAATCCGACCTATGAAGTTGTGCAACAACCTCATCTCAGTTGATAAAGAGCTGGCTATTACATTTTCGGAGTAGTCAAAGTCATCTCTCTCAAAGATTATCTGTAGAGCCCTCAACTTGCTCTCTGATCTTTTTGGTGTGGCTCCTTCGCAGGGGAGATGAAGCAACTCACTTAGGCTTTCTTCGGAGACACGAACCCGCACTCCTCGGACCTCAGACACAGCCCTCCCTGTCCAACTTTTAGGAAGGCATAGAACTCACGAACTAAGCCCAGGTAGGTGTCTGCAGAATGCGAACCTGACTGATCTTTGTTCCTCGGGGCACAGACTCTCTTAGGAAGCAAAGATACTCCCATCCTTGCCTTCGAATTCAACCACCCAACCGAAACCCTTCTTGATCCAAAAACTCGGAATGGATCCTTCTTCCCGTGGTTACCAGTCTTTCCGCATATTTAGCAAGTTGAACTGAAGGAGAAGGAGGTGGAGGAGGCTCTGCACGTGTCTCACCTTGTGGAGGCACTGTAGAAGAATCCCTAGCATGCCTATCAACAATGGTTGGCCGTGAGACTCTCCCGGATTGCTTAGCAACGGCTCGCTTGGGTCCCCTATTTTCACCAAGTCCTTCCTTAGGTCTTGATCTAACGACTTAGAAGAGCAATCTAGTACTGTTTGGAGATGATTGGAATGGATTGGAAAGTGGAAAATAGGATCTTAGGAAGAGGACAAGGAGAAACAGTGCTCTAGAATGGCTCACGGGTCCCCTTTTAAAAATGGGTCCTGTCGTTGGGTCGATCCCAGATTTTTCTTGGGTCGACTTAAGGGGGGGTCGACCCCATTCTGGCTCGGGTCGGCCCCAGTTCAGGCCAAATTTTTTTTTTTTAATTTCTCCTTCTTTCTGATCCTTACCAAATCTTTGTGGGACATTGATATGTGAGTAAGGAATTTATAAATGAATAATTTTACTCATGTTTTATGGGATTTTCAAAATGGGAGGAGAGTATCATGTGACAATTTGTTCTTTTCATTTGTTTTCAATCAAAGGGATCACATATACCTAATTCCCTCCTAAGCATACAGAATCTATCTTCACTTAGAGGTTTTGTGAATATGCTAGCTAATTGTTTCTCGGTACATACATGTTCAATACATACATTTCCATTTTGTACATGATGTCTAATGAAATGATACCTTATTTCAATATGTTTGGCTTTAGAGTGCTGAACCGGATTTTTGGTAAGGTTAATGGCACTAGTGTTATCACACTTTATAGGAATGTTATCTAGTTTAATTCCATAGTCCTCTAGTTGTTGCTTGAGCCATAGTACTTGAGCACAGCAACTTCCGGCAGCTATATATTCGGCCTCAGCCGTTGACAATGCTACTGAATTCTGCTTTTTGCTAAACCATGATATTAAGTTATTCCCTAAGAATTGACATGTTCCACTAGTGCTCTTCCTATCTAATTTGCATCCAGCAAAATCTGCATCAGAATATGCAAGCAAATCTAGACAAGAGTCTTTAAAGTACCATAATTCTATGTTTGTGGTTCCTCTCAAATATCTAAGGATTCTTTTGACAGCACTTAGATGTGACTCCTTAGGATCTGATTGGTATCTAGCACATATTCCCACACTAAATACTATGTCTGGCCTACTAGCAGTGAGGTAAAGCAAAGATCCAATTAAGCCTCTATAGAGCTTCATATCTACACCTTTTCCTTTTTCATCTTTGTCTAGCTTACTAGTAGAGTTCATTGGGGTGCCTATTCCCTTGTAATTTTCATTTTCAAACTTCTTTAATATTTCCTTTGTTTACTTAGTTTGATGAATAAAGATGCCTTCCTTAGTTTGCTTGATTTTCAATCCGAGAAAGAAATTCAGTTCTCCCATCATACTGATCTCGAATTCTCCTTGCATTAATTCAGCAAATTCTTTGTAAAGACTATCATTAGTGGCACCGAAAATTATGTCATCTACATATATTTGTACTACTAGCAAATTTTTGTATTTTCTCTTGAGAAAAAGTGTTTTATCTACATTTCCTCTACTGAAATCATTATTTAACAGAAATTTGCTTAGTCGATCATACCATGCCCTAGGTGCTTGTTTCAATCCATATAGTGTCTTATGTAATCTAAATATATGATTAGAAAATTCATGATTCTCAAAACCAGGGGGTTGCTCTACATACACTTCTTTTTCTATATAGCCATTTAAGAAGGCACTTTATACATCCATTTGATATAATTTGAAGTCCATGAAGCATGCAAAAGCTAGAAGTAATCTAATAGCTTCTAATCTAGTCACGGGAGCAAATGTTTCTTCAAAATCTATCCCTTCTTCTTGATTGTATCCCTTAGCTACAAGTCTAGCTTTATTTCTTATAACTATCCCATTTTTATCTAATTTATTTCTAAAAATTCATTTTGTTCCAATTACAGAATTATGCTTTGGTCTTTCAGTTAATGTCCATACATTGCTTCTTTTGAATTGATTTAATTCTTCTTGCATAGCATTAATCCAATTTATGTCGTTTTCGGCTTCTTCATAAGTCTTAGGTTCTATTTGTGAAACAAAAGCAAGATAGTCATTTAAATTTCTAAGAGAGGATCGAGTTCTTACCCCTTGAGATGGATCACCAATAATTAGGTCTTTAGGGTGTCCATGTGCGTACCTCCATTCCTTTGGCAAGTCTTGAGATTGTGGTGGCACACGATCATCTTTCTTATCTTGATTTGGCACGTCATTAAGATTCAATTTTTCAAGCTCAATAATTCCTGCATCATCATCAAAACTATTTTCTCTTCTAGGAGACTCACTATCAGATTCATCAAAAATGATATTAATTGACTCTTCAACTACAAGAGTTCTTTTGTTGAACACTCTGTATGCCCTGCTAGATGTAGAGTATCCTAAGAAGATATCTTCATCTGACTTGGCATCAAATTTACTTAGATCCTCCTTGCCATTGTTTAAAATAAAACATCTACATCCAAAGACTCTAAAATATTTAGCAGTTGGTTTCTTATTCTTCCAAAGTTCATAAGGAGTTTTCTTGGTCATAGGTCATATTAAAACATGATTTAGATATGGCAAACAGTACTTATAGTTTCAGCCCAAAAGTACTTTGGAAGATTTGACTCACACATCGTGTA